>NC_140615.1:116026-716026 GCF_057381915.1 Diplotaxodon limnothrissa
AGTTCCTTTCCTGGCTACAGACCTGCGGGTCATCCAGATCCTCATTTTCCTTACAATCATGTTGCTGTGGGAGGTCTTGATGGACAGAACACACAAGAAAAAAGTCACACTGTGAGCAGGTCTCTCAGATATGTGAGCGATATTTAAATATTCTCTCTCATGCAGCGAACAGAGAAGAATTCTGTTTACATGCAGAAAGTCATCATTTATGAGGCGTACAGCTCACTACTCCAACTTGGTCCTTGTGGCCAATAATCCACAGTTTTCATTGTCTCAACATTTTTCTACATTCTGCGTACAGTTCTGGGCTAACATGACTTAAATCTGAAACAGAAAACATGTCTCCAGTGAGGCAGTATCCCAGGCGGTAATGCACGCCATGTGTCTTTGTGACATTTTGTTATAAGTCATATTCATTTCTATATTATGAAATCTGCTTATTACACTTTTACATACCAAATCTGGTCAGCCGTGATCCAGGTTTCCACAACAAATCCAGCTGTTCTCCGGTCCAGACATTAATCCCTTCATCCTCCTGCTTCAGTGCAAGCTGCTCTCCTCCCTGATTGGTGGAGATTTCCTCCTGTTCCTCTTTAGTCTGTAGAGGCTCTGGGTCCTCCTGGTTGAGACTGGAGCTCCTCTCATGGTCACAGAACTGCTGATCATCCAGACCTTCGTGTTCAACAAAAGGGCACAAGAAAATAGTGACTAATGTGATGATAAGAAAGCTCAAGAAGGATGAAAACGGTCACCTATTGAGAATTTAGCTTGCGTTTTATGTTGCCACAGAAACATTCACTGATAGTCATTTGTTCACTGGATGATGTTGATAACCTTACAGCTGTCTGGGGTCTGATTTTTAGATGTGACTGCCAGTGATCATCACACACTGTGAATAAACAAACAAATGAACAGCAGCATGATCTGAATATGATCATGAAAGCTTAAAGTATTTTACGACGGCAGGTAAGATATGCTGTTAATGCTAATCTTTTAACATTTTACTAATAAATATGATGCAAATCTCATGGTCCACTACATTCCAAAGATGCTCTGTTGGGTTGAGAGCTGGTAACTCTGGAGACCCGAGTACAGAGAACTCAATGTCATTTTAAGGGAACTGCATATTTTCTCTTTTTTGGACTACTCTCTGTAAATCATGCAGATGTTTGTGCTGGAAATTTAAACAGATCAGCAGTTTCTGAAATACTCAGATCAGCCAATGTGGCACCAACACCCACACCATGATCAAAGTGATTTCAATCACCGTCACTGATCGCTATATGCTGAAATGCATGGACTGCTGCCATCTGATTGGCTGATTACATTTTGGATTAAAGAGTAGTTGAACGGGTGTAGTTAACAAAGTGGCCGTAAGTATGTTTACATAGATGCAGTGTTAGGGAGTAACGGCATACATGTACCGGCATTATGCATTTAAAATACAAAACATGAGTAACTGTATTCCGATATCCATCCATCCATTCGCTTATCCTTTTCAGGGTCGCGGGGGGCGCTGGAGCCTATCCCAGCTGTTATAGGGCGAAAGGTGAGGTACACCCTGGACAGGTCGCCAGTCTGTCGCAGGGCTAACACATAGGGACAGACAACCATTCACACTCACATTCACACCTAGTGGCAATTTGGATTATCCAATTAACCTATCCCCACAAGCTGCATGTCTTTGGACGGTGGGAGGAAGCCGGAGTACCCGGAGAGAACCCACGCAAACACGGTGAGAACATGCAAACTCCACACAGAAAGACCACGGCCTGATGGTGGAATTGAACTCAGGACTTTCTTGCTGTGAGGCAACAGTGCTAACCACCGTGCCGCCGATAGTTACCGATAATTTGGTAATAATTAGAATACAGTTACTTCTAAATAAATGGATTACACGATGGTCTTTTCCTGTTTCATATGTCAGGCTATACCCTCTCTAATTTTGTTGATTTCACGCATTACCGGAAACCCAAACAAAACACGCAACAAGAAGCTCTAGTGTAAGTCTCTTGGTAATGTTGGTGGCGTCAGTTATACAATGGACCCAGAAACCGAGCTGCTCTCAACTATAAAGACTCCACCCGAAAGAAACATCTGGAAGTACATTCTTTTTTTAAAGACTAACATTAGCTAGGGCTGTGCGACATGACCAAAATCTCATATCCCAATATAAGACGTTTCTCGTCTTATATTGTAGTTTTATTTTATAGTGTTTCTGTGTTCTGCTGGTCCAGACTGGAGTTCCTTTCCTGGCTACAGACCTGCGGGTCATCCAGATCCTCATTTTCCTTACAATCATGTTGCTGTGGGAGGTCTTGATGGACAGAACACACAAGAAAAAAGTCACACTGTGAGCAGGTCTCTCAGATATGTGAGCGATATTTATTCTCTCTCATGCAGCGAACAGAGAAGAATTCTGTTTACATGCAGAAAGTCATCATTTATGAGGCGTACAGCTCACTACTCCAACTTGGTCCTTGTGGCCAATAATCCACAGTTTTCATTGTCTCAACATTTTTCTACATTCTGCGTACAGTTCTGGGCTAACATGACTTAAATCTGAAACAGAAAACATGTCTCCAGTGAGGCAGTATCCCAGGCGGTAATGCACGCCATGTGTCTTTGTGACATTTTGTTATAAGTCATATTCATTTCTATATTATGAAATCTGCTTATTACACTTTTACATACCAAATCTGGTCAGCCGTGATCCAGGTTTCCACAACAAATCCAGCTGTTCTCCGGTCCAGACATTAATCCCTTCATCCTCCTGCTTCAGTGCAAGCTGCTCTCCTCCCTGATTGGTGGAGATTTCCTCCTGTTCCTCTTTAGTCTGTAGAGGCTCTGGGTCCTCCTGGTTGAGACTGGAGCTCCTCTCATGGTCACAGAACTGCTGATCATCCAGACCTTCGTGTTCAACAAAAGGACACAAGAAAATAGTGACTAATGTGATGATAAGAAAGCTCAAGAAGGATGAAAACGGTCACCTATTGAGAATTTAGCTTGCGTTTTATGTTGCCACAGAAACATTCACTGATAGTCATTTGTTCACTGGATGATGTTGATAACCTTACAGCTGTCTGGGGTCTGATTTTTAGATGTGACTGCCAGTGATCATCACACACTGTGAATAAACAAACAAATGAACAGCAGCATGATCTGAATATGATCATGAAAGCTTAAAGTATTTTACGACGGCAGGTAAGATATGCTGTTAATGCTAATCTTTTAACATTTTACTAATAAATATGATGCAAATCTCATGGTCCACTACATTCCAAAGATGCTCTGTTGGGTTGAGAGCTGGTAACTCTGGAGACCCGAGTACAGAGAACTCAATGTCATTTTAAGGGAACTGCATATTTTCTCTTTTTTGGACTACTCTCTGTAAATCATGCAGATGTTTGTGCTGGAAATTTAAACAGATCAGCAGTTTCTGAAATACTCAGATCAGCCAATGTGGCACCAACACCCACACCATGATCAAAGTGATTTCAATCACCGTCACTGATCGCTATATGCTGAAATGCATGGACTGCTGCCATCTGATTGGCTGATTACATTTTGGATTAAAGAGTAGTTGAACGGGTGTAGTTAACAAAGTGGCCGTAAGTATGTTTACATAGATGCAGTGTTAGGGAGTAACGGCATACATGTACCGGCATTATGCATTTAAAATACAAAACATGAGTAACTGTATTCCGATATCCATCCATCCATTCGCTTATCCTTTTCAGGGTCGCGGGGGGCGCTGGAGCCTATCCCAGCTGTTATAGGGCGAAAGGTGAGGTACACCCTGGACAGGTCGCCAGTCTGTCGCAGGGCTAACACATAGGGACAGACAACCATTCACACTCACATTCACACCTAGTGGCAATTTGGATTATCCAATTAACCTATCCCCACAAGCTGCATGTCTTTGGACGGTAGGAGGAAGCCGGAGTACCCGGAGAGAACCCACGCAAACACGGTGAGAACATGCAAACTCCACACAGAAAGACCCCGGCCTGATGGTGGAATTGAACTCAGGACTTTCTTGCTGTGAGGCAACAGTGCTAACCACCGTGCCGCCGATAGTTACCGATAATTTGGTAATAATTAGAATACAGTTACTTCTAAATAAATGGATTACACGATGGTCTTTTCCTGTTTCATATGTCAGGCTATACCCTCTCTAATTTTGTTGATTTCACACATTACCGGAAACCCAAACAAAACACGCAACAAGAAGCTCTAGTGTAAGTCTCTTGGTAATGTTGGTGGCGTCAGTTATACAATGGACCCAGAAACCGAGCTGCTCTCAACTATAAAGACTCCACCCGAAAGAAACATCTGGAAGTACATTCTTTTTTTAAAGACTAACATTAGCTAGGGCTGTGCGACATGACCAAAATCTCATATCCCAATATAAGACGTTTCTCGTCTTATATTGTAGTTTTATTTTATAGTGTTTCTGTGTTCTGCTGGTCCAGACTGGAGTTCCTTTCCTGGCTACAGACCTGCGGGTCATCCAGATCCTCATTTTCCTTACAATCATGTTGCTGTGGGAGGTCTTGATGGACAGAACACACAAGAAAAAAGTCACACTGTGAGCAGGTCTCTCAGATATGTGAGCGATATTTAAATATTCTCTCTCATGCAGCGAACAGAGAAGAATTCTGTTTACATGCAGAAAGTCATCATTTATGAGGCGTACAGCTCACTACTCCAACTTGGTCCTTGTGGCCAATAATCCACAGTTTTCATTGTCTCAACATTTTTCTACATTCTGCGTACAGTTCTGGGCTAACATGACTTAAATCTGAAACAGAAAACATGTCTCCAGTGAGGCAGTATCCCAGGCGGTAATGCACGCCATGTGTCTTTGTGACATTTTGTTATAAGTCATATTCATTTCTATATTATGAAATCTGCTTATTACACTTTTACATACCAAATCTGGTCAGCCGTGATCCAGGTTTCCACAACAAATCCAGCTGTTCTCCGGTCCAGACATTAATCCCTTCATCCTCCTGCTTCAGTGCAAGCTGCTCTCCTCCCTGATTGGTGGAGATTTCCTCCTGTTCCTCTTTAGTCTGTAGAGGCTCTGGGTCCTCCTGGTTGAGACTGGAGCTCCTCTCATGGTCACAGAACTGCTGATCATCCAGACCTTCGTGTTCAACAAAAGGACACAAGAAAATAGTGACTAATGTGATGATAAGAAAGCTCAAGAAGGATGAA
Source organism: Diplotaxodon limnothrissa (assembly GCF_057381915.1). Lineage (NCBI taxonomy): Eukaryota > Metazoa > Chordata > Actinopteri > Cichliformes > Cichlidae > Diplotaxodon > Diplotaxodon limnothrissa. Next base: position 121,250 of record NC_140615.1, read on the forward strand.
AACGGTCACCTATTGAGAATTTAGCTTGCGTTTTATGTTGCCACAGAAACATTCACTGATAGTCATTTGTTCACTGGATGATGTTGATAACCTTACAGCTGTCTGGGGTCTGATTTTTAGATGTGACTGCCAGTGATCATCACACACTGTGAATAAACAAACAAATGAACAGCAGCATGATCTGAATATGATCATGAAAGCTTAAAGTATTTTACGACGGCAGGTAAGATATGCTGTTAATGCTAATCTTTTAACATTTTACTAATAAATATGATGCAAATCTCATGGTCCACTACATTCCAAAGATGCTCTGTTGGGTTGAGAGCTGGTAACTCTGGAGACCCGAGTACAGAGAACTCAATGTCATTTTAAGGGAACTGCATATTTTCTCTTTTTTGGACTACTCTCTGTAAATCATGCAGATGTTTGTGCTGGAAATTTAAACAGATCAGCAGTTTCTGAAATACTCAGATCAGCCAATGTGGCACCAACACCCACACCATGATCAAAGTGATTTCAATCACCGTCACTGATCGCTATATGCTGAAATGCATGGACTGCTGCCATCTGATTGGCTGATTACATTTTGGATTAAAGAGTAGTTGAACGGGTGTAGTTAACAAAGTGGCCGTAAGTATGTTTACATAGATGCAGTGTTAGGGAGTAACGGCATACATGTACCGGCGTTATGCATTTAAAATACAAAACATGAGTAACTGTATTCCGATATCCATCCATCCATTCGCTTATCCTTTTCAGGGTCGCGGGGGGCGCTGGAGCCTATCCCAGCTGTTATAGGGCGAAAGGTGAGGTACACCCTGGACAGGTCGCCAGTCTGTCGCAGGGCTAACACATAGGGACAGACAACCATTCACACTCACATTCACACCTAGTGGCAATTTGGATTATCCAATTAACCTATCCCCACAAGCTGCATGTCTTTGGACGGTGGGAGGAAGCCGGAGTACCCGGAGAGAACCCACGCAAACACGGTGAGAACATGCAAACTCCACACAGAAAGACCCCGGCCTGATGGTGGAATTGAACTCAGGACTTTCTTGCTGTGAGGCAACAGTGCTAACCACCGTGCCGCCGATAGTTACCGATAATTTGGTAATAATTAGAATACAGTTACTTCTAAATAAATGGATTACACGATGGTCTTTTCCTGTTTCATATGTCAGGCTATACCCTCTCTAATTTTGTTGATTTCACGCATTACCGGAAACCCAAACAAAACACGCAACAAGAAGCTCTAGTGTAAGTCTCTTGGTAATGTTGGTGGCGTCAGTTATACAATGGACCCAGAAACCGAGCTGCTCTCAACTATAAAGACTCCACCCGAAAGAAACATCTGGAAGTACATTCTTTTTTTAAAGACTAACATTAGCTAGGGCTGTGCGACATGACCAAAATCTCATATCCCAATATAAGACGTTTCTCGTCTTATATTGTAGTTTTATTTTATAGTGTTTCTGTGTTCTGCTGGTCCAGACTGGAGTTCCTTTCCTGGCTACAGACCTGCGGGTCATCCAGATCCTCATTTTCCTTACAATCATGTTGCTGTGGGAGGTCTTGATGGACAGAACACACAAGAAAAAAGTCACACTGTGAGCAGGTCTCTCAGATATGTGAGCGATATTTAAATATTCTCTCTCATGCAGCGAACAGAGAAGAATTCTGTTTACATGCAGAAAGTCATCATTTATGAGGCGTACAGCTCACTACTCCAACTTGGTCCTTGTGGCCAATAATCCACAGTTTTCATTGTCTCAACATTTTTCTACATTCTGCGTACAGTTCTGGGCTAACATGACTTAAATCTGAAACAGAAAACATGTCTCCAGTGAGGCAGTATCCCAGGCGGTAATGCACGCCATGTGTCTTTGTGACATTTTGTTATAAGTCATATTCATTTCTATATTATGAAATCTGCTTATTACACTTTTACATACCAAATCTGGTCAGCCGTGATCCAGGTTTCCACAACAAATCCAGCTGTTCTCCGGTCCAGACATTAATCCCTTCATCCTCCTGCTTCAGTGCAAGCTGCTCTCCTCCCTGATTGGTGGAGATTTCCTCCTGTTCCTCTTTAGTCTGTAGAGGCTCTGGGTCCTCCTGGTTGAGACTGGAGCTCCTCTCATGGTCACAGAACTGCTGATCATCCAGACCTTCGTGTTCAACAAAAGGACACAAGAAAATAGTGACTAATGTGATGATAAGAAAGCTCAAGAAGGATGAAAACGGTCACCTATTGAGAATTTAGCTTGCGTTTTATGTTGCCACAGAAACATTCACTGATAGTCATTTGTTCACTGGATGATGTTGATAACCTTACAGCTGTCTGGGGTCTGATTTTTAGATGTGACTGCCAGTGATCATCACACACTGTGAATAAACAAACAAATGAACAGCAGCATGATCTGAATATGATCATGAAAGCTTAAAGTATTTTACGACGGCAGGTAAGATATGCTGTTAATGCTAATCTTTTAACATTTTACTAATAAATATGATGCAAATCTCATGGTCCACTACATTCCAAAGATGCTCTGTTGGGTTGAGAGCTGGTAACTCTGGAGACCCGAGTACAGAGAACTCAATGTCATTTTAAGGGAACTGCATATTTTCTCTTTTTTGGACTACTCTCTGTAAATCATGCAGATGTTTGTGCTGGAAATTTAAACAGATCAGCAGTTTCTGAAATACTCAGATCAGCCAATGTGGCACCAACACCCACACCATGATCAAAGTGATTTCAATCACCGTCACTGATCGCTATATGCTGAAATGCATGGACTGCTGCCATCTGATTGGCTGATTACATTTTGGATTAAAGAGTAGTTGAACGGGTGTAGTTAACAAAGTGGCCGTAAGTATGTTTACATAGATGCAGTGTTAGGGAGTAACGGCATACATGTACCGGCGTTATGCATTTAAAATACAAAACATGAGTAACTGTATTCCGATATCCATCCATCCATTCGCTTATCCTTTTCAGGGTCGCGGGAGCCTATCCCAGCTGTTATAGGGCGAAAGGTGAGGTACACCCTGGACAGGTCGCCAGTCTGTCGCAGGGCTAACACATAGGGACAGACAACCATTCACACTCACATTCACACCTAGTGGCAATTTGGATTATCCAATTAACCTATCCCCACAAGCTGCATGTCTTTGGACGGTGGGAGGAAGCCGGAGTACCCGGAGAGAACCCACGCAAACACAGTGAGAACATGCAAACTCCACACAGAAAGACCCCGGCCTGATGGTGGAATTGAACTCAGGACTTTCTTGCTGTGAGGCAACAGTGCTAACCACCGTGCCGCCGATAGTTACCGATAATTTGGTAATAATTAGAATACAGTTACTTCTAAATAAATGGATTACACGATGGTCTTTTCCTGTTTCATATGTCAGGCTATACCCTCTCTAATTTTGTTGATTTCACGCATTACCGGAAACCCAAACAAAACACGCAACAAGAAGCTCTAGTGTAAGTCTCTTGGTAATGTTGGTGGCGTCAGTTATACAATGGACCCAGAAACCGAGCTGCTCTCAACTATAAAGACTCCACCCGAAAGAAACATCTGGAAGTACATTCTTTTTTTAAAGACTAACATTAGCTAGGGCTGTGCGACATGACCAAAATCTCATATCCCAATATAAGACGTTTCTCGTCTTATATTGTAGTTTTATTTTATAGTGTTTCTGTGTTCTGCTGGTCCAGACTGGAGTTCCTTTCCTGGCTACAGACCTGCGGGTCATCCAGATCCTCATTTTCCTTACAATCATGTTGCTGTGGGAGGTCTTGATGGACAGAACACACAAGAAAAAAGTCACACTGTGAGCAGGTCTCTCAGATATGTGAGCGATATTTAAATATTCTCTCTCATGCAGCGAACAGAGAAGAATTCTGTTTACATGCAGAAAGTCATCATTTATGAGGCGTACAGCTCACTACTCCAACTTGGTCCTTGTGGCCAATAATCCACAGTTTTCATTGTCTCAACATTTTTCTACATTCTGCGTACAGTTCTGGGCTAACATGACTTAAATCTGAAACAGAAAACATGTCTCCAGTGAGGCAGTATCCCAGGCGGTAATGCACGCCATGTGTCTTTGTGACATTTTGTTATAAGTCATATTCATTTCTATATTATGAAATCTGCTTATTACACTTTTACATACCAAATCTGGTCAGCCGTGATCCAGGTTTCCACAACAAATCCAGCTGTTCTCCGGTCCAGACATTAATCCCTTCATCCTCCTGCTTCAGTGCAAGCTGCTCTCCTCCCTGATTGGTGGAGATTTCCTCCTGTTCCTCTTTAGTCTGTAGAGGCTCTGGGTCCTCCTGGTTGAGACTGGAGCTCCTCTCATGGTCACAGAACTGCTGATCATCCAGACCTTCGTGTTCAACAAAAGGGCACAAGAAAATAGTGACTAATGTGATGATAAGAAAGCTCAAGAAGGATGAAAACGGTCACCTATTGAGAATTTAGCTTGCGTTTTATGTTGCCACAGAAACATTCACTGATAGTCATTTGTTCACTGGATGATGTTGATAACCTTACAGCTGTCTGGGGTCTGATTTTTAGATGTGACTGCCAGTGATCATCACACACTGTGAATAAACAAACAAATGAACAGCAGCATGATCTGAATATGATCATGAAAGCTTAAAGTATTTTACGACGGCAGGTAAGATATGCTGTTAATGCTAATCTTTTAACATTTTACTAATAAATATGATGCAAATCTCATGGTCCACTACATTCCAAAGATGCTCTGTTGGGTTGAGAGCTGGTAACTCTGGAGACCCGAGTACAGAGAACTCAATGTCATTTTAAGGGAACTGCATATTTTCTCTTTTTTGGACTACTCTCTGTAAATCATGCAGATGTTTGTGCTGGAAATTTAAACAGATCAGCAGTTTCTGAAATACTCAGATCAGCCAATGTGGCACCAACACCCACACCATGATCAAAGTGATTTCAATCACCGTCACTGATCGCTATATGCTGAAATGCATGGACTGCTGCCATCTGATTGGCTGATTACATTTTGGATTAAAGAGTAGTTGAACGGGTGTAGTTAACAAAGTGGCCGTAAGTATGTTTACATAGATGCAGTGTTAGGGAGTAACGGCATACATGTACCGGCATTATGCATTTAAAATACAAAACATGAGTAACTGTATTCCGATATCCATCCATCCATTCGCTTATCCTTTTCAGGGTCGCGGGGGGCGCTGGAGCCTATCCCAGCTGTTATAGGGCGAAAGGTGAGGTACACCCTGGACAGGTCGCCAGTCTGTCGCAGGGCTAACACATAGGGACAGACAACCATTCACACTCACATTCACACCTAGTGGCAATTTGGATTATCCAATTAACCTATCCCCACAAGCTGCATGTCTTTGGACGGTGGGAGGAAGCCGGAGTACCCGGAGAGAACCCACGCAAACACGGTGAGAACATGCAAACTCCACACAGAAAGACCACGGCCTGATGGTGGAATTGAACTCAGGACTTTCTTGCTGTGAGGCAACAGTGCTAACCACCGTGCCGCCGATAGTTACCGATAATTTGGTAATAATTAGAATACAGTTACTTCTAAATAAATGGATTACACGATGGTCTTTTCCTGTTTCATATGTCAGGCTATACCCTCTCTAATTTTGTTGATTTCACGCATTACCGGAAACCCAAACAAAACACGCAACAAGAAGCTCTAGTGTAAGTCTCTTGGTAATGTTGGTGGCGTCAGTTATACAATGGACCCAGAAACCGAGCTGCTCTCAACTATAAAGACTCCACCCGAAAGAAACATCTGGAAGTACATTCTTTTTTTAAAGACTAACATTAGCTAGGGCTGTGCGACATGACCAAAATCTCATATCCCAATATAAGACGTTTCTCGTCTTATATTGTAGTTTTATTTTATAGTGTTTCTGTGTTCTGCTGGTCCAGACTGGAGTTCCTTTCCTGGCTACAGACCTGCGGGTCATCCAGATCCTCATTTTCCTTACAATCATGTTGCTGTGGGAGGTCTTGATGGACAGAACACACAAGAAAAAAGTCACACTGTGAGCAGGTCTCTCAGATATGTGAGCGATATTTATTCTCTCTCATGCAGCGAACAGAGAAGAATTCTGTTTACATGCAGAAAGTCATCATTTATGAGGCGTACAGCTCACTACTCCAACTTGGTCCTTGTGGCCAATAATCCACAGTTTTCATTGTCTCAACATTTTTCTACATTCTGCGTACAGTTCTGGGCTAACATGACTTAAATCTGAAACAGAAAACATGTCTCCAGTGAGGCAGTATCCCAGGCGGTAATGCACGCCATGTGTCTTTGTGACATTTTGTTATAAGTCATATTCATTTCTATATTATGAAATCTGCTTATTACACTTTTACATACCAAATCTGGTCAGCCGTGATCCAGGTTTCCACAACAAATCCAGCTGTTCTCCGGTCCAGACATTAATCCCTTCATCCTCCTGCTTCAGTGCAAGCTGCTCTCCTCCCTGATTGGTGGAGATTTCCTCCTGTTCCTCTTTAGTCTGTAGAGGCTCTGGGTCCTCCTGGTTGAGACTGGAGCTCCTCTCATGGTCACAGAACTGCTGATCATCCAGACCTTCGTGTTCAACAAAAGGACACAAGAAAATAGTGACTAATGTGATGATAAGAAAGCTCAAGAAGGATGAAAACGGTCACCTATTGAGAATTTAGCTTGCGTTTTATGTTGCCACAGAAACATTCACTGATAGTCATTTGTTCACTGGATGATGTTGATAACCTTACAGCTGTCTGGGGTCTGATTTTTAGATGTGACTGCCAGTGATCATCACACACTGTGAATAAACAAACAAATGAACAGCAGCATGATCTGAATATGATCATGAAAGCTTAAAGTATTTTACGACGGCAGGTAAGATATGCTGTTAATGCTAATCTTTTAACATTTTACTAATAAATATGATGCAAATCTCATGGTCCACTACATTCCAAAGATGCTCTGTTGGGTTGAGAGCTGGTAACTCTGGAGACCCGAGTACAGAGAACTCAATGTCATTTTAAGGGAACTGCATATTTTCTCTTTTTTGGACTACTCTCTGTAAATCATGCAGATGTTTGTGCTGGAAATTTAAACAGATCAGCAGTTTCTGAAATACTCAGATCAGCCAATGTGGCACCAACACCCACACCATGATCAAAGTGATTTCAATCACCGTCACTGATCGCTATATGCTGAAATGCATGGACTGCTGCCATCTGATTGGCTGATTACATTTTGGATTAAAGAGTAGTTGAACGGGTGTAGTTAACAAAGTGGCCGTAAGTATGTTTACATAGATGCAGTGTTAGGGAGTAACGGCATACATGTACCGGCATTATGCATTTAAAATACAAAACATGAGTAACTGTATTCCGATATCCATCCATCCATTCGCTTATCCTTTTCAGGGTCGCGGGGGGCGCTGGAGCCTATCCCAGCTGTTATAGGGCGAAAGGTGAGGTACACCCTGGACAGGTCGCCAGTCTGTCGCAGGGCTAACACATAGGGACAGACAACCATTCACACTCACATTCACACCTAGTGGCAATTTGGATTATCCAATTAACCTATCCCCACAAGCTGCATGTCTTTGGACGGTAGGAGGAAGCCGGAGTACCCGGAGAGAACCCACGCAAACACGGTGAGAACATGCAAACTCCACACAGAAAGACCCCGGCCTGATGGTGGAATTGAACTCAGGACTTTCTTGCTGTGAGGCAACAGTGCTAACCACCGTGCCGCCGATAGTTACCGATAATTTGGTAATAATTAGAATACAGTTACTTCTAAATAAATGGATTACACGATGGTCTTTTCCTGTTTCATATGTCAGGCTATACCCTCTCTAATTTTGTTGATTTCACACATTACCGGAAACCCAAACAAAACACGCAACAAGAAGCTCTAGTGTAAGTCTCTTGGTAATGTTGGTGGCGTCAGTTATACAATGGACCCAGAAACCGAGCTGCTCTCAACTATAAAGACTCCACCCGAAAGAAACATCTGGAAGTACATTCTTTTTTTAAAGACTAACATTAGCTAGGGCTGTGCGACATGACCAAAATCTCATATCCCAATATAAGACGTTTCTCGTCTTATATTGTAGTTTTATTTTATAGTGTTTCTGTGTTCTGCTGGTCCAGACTGGAGTTCCTTTCCTGGCTACAGACCTGCGGGTCATCCAGATCCTCATTTTCCTTACAATCATGTTGCTGTGGGAGGTCTTGATGGACAGAACACACAAGAAAAAAGTCACACTGTGAGCAGGTCTCTCAGATATGTGAGCGATATTTAAATATTCTCTCTCATGCAGCGAACAGAGAAGAATTCTGTTTACATGCAGAAAGTCATCATTTATGAGGCGTACAGCTCACTACTCCAACTTGGTCCTTGTGGCCAATAATCCACAGTTTTCATTGTCTCAACATTTTTCTACATTCTGCGTACAGTTCTGGGCTAACATGACTTAAATCTGAAACAGAAAACATGTCTCCAGTGAGGCAGTATCCCAGGCGGTAATGCACGCCATGTGTCTTTGTGACATTTTGTTATAAGTCATATTCATTTCTATATTATGAAATCTGCTTATTACACTTTTACATACCAAATCTGGTCAGCCGTGATCCAGGTTTCCACAACAAATCCAGCTGTTCTCCGGTCCAGACATTAATCCCTTCATCCTCCTGCTTCAGTGCAAGCTGCTCTCCTCCCTGATTGGTGGAGATTTCCTCCTGTTCCTCTTTAGTCTGTAGAGGCTCTGGGTCCTCCTGGTTGAGACTGGAGCTCCTCTCATGGTCACAGAACTGCTGATCATCCAGACCTTCGTGTTCAACAAAAGGACACAAGAAAATAGTGACTAATGTGATGATAAGAAAGCTCAAGAAGGATGAAAACGGTCACCTATTGAGAATTTAGCTTGCGTTTTATGTTGCCACAGAAACATTCACTGATAGTCATTTGTTCACTGGATGATGTTGATAACCTTACAGCTGTCTGGGGTCTGATTTTTAGATGTGACTGCCAGTGATCATCACACACTGTGAATAAACAAACAAATGAACAGCAGCATGATCTGAATATGATCATGAAAGCTTAAAGTATTTTACGACGGCAGGTAAGATATGCTGTTAATGCTAATCTTTTAACATTTTACTAATAAATATGATGCAAATCTCATGGTCCACTACATTCCAAAGATGCTCTGTTGGGTTGAGAGCTGGTAACTCTGGAGACCCGAGTACAGAGAACTCAATGTCATTTTAAGGGAACTGCATATTTTCTCTTTTTTGGACTACTCTCTGTAAATCATGCAGATGTTTGTGCTGGAAATTTAAACAGATCAGCAGTTTCTGAAATACTCAGATCAGCCAATGTGGCACCAACACCCACACCATGATCAAAGTGATTTCAATCACCGTCACTGATCGCTATATGCTGAAATGCATGGACTGCTGCCATCTGATTGGCTGATTACATTTTGGATTAAAGAGTAGTTGAACGGGTGTAGTTAACAAAGTGGCCGTAAGTATGTTTACATAGATGCAGTGTTAGGGAGTAACGGCATACATGTACCGGCATTATGCATTTAAAATACAAAACATGAGTAACTGTATTCCGATATCCATCCATCCATTCGCTTATCCTTTTCAGGGTCGCGGGGGGCGCTGGAGCCTATCCCAGCTGTTATAGGGCGAAAGGTGAGGTACACCCTGGACAGGTCGCCAGTCTGTCGCAGGGCTAACACATAGGGACAGACAACCATTCACACTCACATTCACACCTAGTGGCAATTTGGATTATCCAATTAACCTATCCCCACAAGCTGCATGTCTTTGGACGGTGGGAGGAAGCCGGAGTACCCGGAGAGAACCCACGCAAACACGGTGAGAACATGCAAACTCCACACAGAAAGACCACGGCCTGATGGTGGAATTGAACTCAGGACTTTCTTGCTGTGAGGCAACAGTGCTAACCACCGTGCCGCCGATAGTTACCGATAATTTGGTAATAATTAGAATACAGTTACTTCTAAATAAATGGATTACACGATGGTCTTTTCCTGTTTCATATGTCAGGCTATACCCTCTCTAATTTTGTTGATTTCACGCATTACCGGAAACCCAAACAAAACACGCAACAAGAAGCTCTAGTGTAAGTCTCTTGGTAATGTTGGTGGCGTCAGTTATACAATGGACCCAGAAACCGAGCTGCTCTCAACTATAAAGACTCCACCCGAAAGAAACATCTGGAAGTACATTCTTTTTTTAAAGACTAACATTAGCTAGGGCTGTGCGACATGACCAAAATCTCATATCCCAATATAAGACGTTTCTCGTCTTATATTGTAGTTTTATTTTATAGTGTTTCTGTGTTCTGCTGGTCCAGACTGGAGTTCCTTTCCTGGCTACAGACCTGCGGGTCATCCAGATCCTCATTTTCCTTACAATCATGTTGCTGTGGGAGGTCTTGATGGACAGAACACACAAGAAAAAAGTCACACTGTGAGCAGGTCTCTCAGATATGTGAGCGATATTTAAATTTTAAATATTCTCTCTCATGCAGCGAACAGAGAAGAATTCTGTTTACATGCAGAAAGTCATCATTTATGAGGCGTACAGCTCACTACTCCAACTTGGTCCTTGTGGCCAATAATCCACAGTTTTCATTGTCTCAACATTTTTCTACATTCTGCGTACAGTTCTGGGCTAACATGACTTAAATCTGAAACAGAAAACATGTCTCCAGTGAGGCAGTATCCCAGGCGGTAATGCACGCCATGTGTCTTTGTGACATTTTGTTATAAGTCATATTCATTTCTATATTATGAAATCTGCTTATTACACTTTTACATACCAAATCTGGTCAGCCGTGATCCAGGTTTCCACAACAAATCCAGCTGTTCTCCGGTCCAGACATTAATCCCTTCATCCTCCTGCTTCAGTGCAAGCTGCTCTCCTCCCTGATTGGTGGAGATTTCCTCCTGTTCCTCTTTAGTCTGTAGAGGCTCTGGGTCCTCCTGGTTGAGACTGGAGCTCCTCTCATGGTCACAGAACTGCTGATCATCCAGACCTTCGTGTTCAACAAAAGGACACAAGAAAATAGTGACTAATGTGATGATAAGAAAGCTCAAGAAGGATGAAAACGGTCACCTATTGAGAATTTAGCTTGCGTTTTATGTTGCCACAGAAACATTCACTGATAGTCATTTGTTCACTGGATGATGTTGATAACCTTACAGCTGTCTGGGGTCTGATTTTTAGATGTGACTGCCAGTGATCATCACACACTGTGAATAAACAAACAAATGAACAGCAGCATGATCTGAATATGATCATGAAAGCTTAAAGTATTTTACGACGGCAGGTAAGATATGCTGTTAATGCTAATCTTTTAACATTTTACTAATAAATATGATGCAAATCTCATGGTCCACTACATTCCAAAGATGCTCTGTTGGGTTGAGAGCTGGTAACTCTGGAGACCCGAGTACAGAGAACTCAATGTCATTTTAAGGGAACTGCATATTTTCTCTTTTTTGGACTACTCTCTGTAAATCATGCAGATGTTTGTGCTGGAAATTTAAACAGATCAGCAGTTTCTGAAATACTCAGATCAGCCAATGTGGCACCAACACCCACACCATGATCAAAGTGATTTCAATCACCGTCACTGATCGCTATATGCTGAAATGCATGGACTGCTGCCATCTGATTGGCTGATTACATTTTGGATTAAAGAGTAGTTGAACGGGTGTAGTTAACAAAGTGGCCGTAAGTATGTTTACATAGATGCAGTGTTAGGGAGTAACGGCATACATGTACCGGCGTTATGCATTTAAAATACAAAACATGAGTAACTGTATTCCGATATCCATCCATCCATTCGCTTATCCTTTTCAGGGTCGCGGGGGGCGCTGGAGCCTATCCCAGCTGTTATAGGGCGAAAGGTGAGGTACACCCTGGACAGGTCGCCAGTCTGTCGCAGGGCTAACACATAGGGACAGACAACCATTCACACTCACATTCACACCTAGTGGCAATTTGGATTATCCAATTAACCTATCCCCACAAGCTGCATGTCTTTGGACGGTGGGAGGAAGCCGGAGTACCCGGAGAGAACCCACGCAAACACGGTGAGAACATGCAAACTCCACACAGAAAGACCCCGGCCTGATGGTGGAATTGAACTCAGGACTTTCTTGCTGTGAGGCAACAGTGCTAACCACCGTGCCGCCGATAGTTACCGATAATTTGGTAATAATTAGAATACAGTTACTTCTAAATAAATGGATTACACGATGGTCTTTTCCTGTTTCATATGTCAGGCTATACCCTCTCTAATTTTGTTGATTTCACGCATTACCGGAAACCCAAACAAAACACGCAACAAGAAGCTCTAGTGTAAGTCTCTTGGTAATGTTGGTGGCGTCAGTTATACAATGGACCCAGAAACCGAGCTGCTCTCAACTATAAAGACTCCACCCGAAAGAAACATCTGGAAGTACATTCTTTTTTTAAAGACTAACATTAGCTAGGGCTGTGCGACATGACCAAAATCTCATATCCCAATATAAGACGTTTCTCGTCTTATATTGTAGTTTTATTTTATAGTGTTTCTGTGTTCTGCTGGTCCAGACTGGAGTTCCTTTCCTGGCTACAGACCTGCGGGTCATCCAGATCCTCATTTTCCTTACAATCATGTTGCTGTGGGAGGTCTTGATGGACAGAACACACAAGAAAAAAGTCACACTGTGAGCAGGTCTCTCAGATATGTGAGCGATATTTAAATATTCTCTCTCATGCAGCGAACAGAGAAGAATTCTGTTTACATGCAGAAAGTCATCATTTATGAGGCGTACAGCTCACTACTCCAACTTGGTCCTTGTGGCCAATAATCCACAGTTTTCATTGTCTCAACATTTTTCTACATTCTGCGTACAGTTCTGGGCTAACATGACTTAAATCTGAAACAGAAAACATGTCTCCAGTGAGGCAGTATCCCAGGCGGTAATGCACGCCATGTGTCTTTGTGACATTTTGTTATAAGTCATATTCATTTCTATATTATGAAATCTGCTTATTACACTTTTACATACCAAATCTGGTCAGCCGTGATCCAGGTTTCCACAACAAATCCAGCTGTTCTCCGGTCCAGACATTAATCCCTTCATCCTCCTGCTTCAGTGCAAGCTGCTCTCCTCCCTGATTGGTGGAGATTTCCTCCTGTTCCTCTTTAGTCTGTAGAGGCTCTGGGTCCTCCTGGTTGAGACTGGAGCTCCTCTCATGGTCACAGAACTGCTGATCATCCAGACCTTCGTGTTCAACAAAAGGACACAAGAAAATAGTGACTAATGTGATGATAAGAAAGCTCAAGAAGGATGAAAACGGTCACCTATTGAGAATTTAGCTTGCGTTTTATGTTGCCACAGAAACATTCACTGATAGTCATTTGTTCACTGGATGATGTTGATAACCTTACAGCTGTCTGGGGTCTGATTTTTAGATGTGACTGCCAGTGATCATCACACACTGTGAATAAACAAACAAATGAACAGCAGCATGATCTGAATATGATCATGAAAGCTTAAAGTATTTTACGACGGCAGGTAAGATATGCTGTTAATGCTAATCTTTTAACATTTTACTAATAAATATGATGCAAATCTCATGGTCCACTACATTCCAAAGATGCTCTGTTGGGTTGAGAGCTGGTAACTCTGGAGACCCGAGTACAGAGAACTCAATGTCATTTTAAGGGAACTGCATATTTTCTCTTTTTTGGACTACTCTCTGTAAATCATGCAGATGTTTGTGCTGGAAATTTAAACAGATCAGCAGTTTCTGAAATACTCAGATCAGCCAATGTGGCACCAACACCCACACCATGATCAAAGTGATTTCAATCACCGTCACTGATCGCTATATGCTGAAATGCATGGACTGCTGCCATCTGATTGGCTGATTACATTTTGGATTAAAGAGTAGTTGAACGGGTGTAGTTAACAAAGTGGCCGTAAGTATGTTTACATAGATGCAGTGTTAGGGAGTAACGGCATACATGTACCGGCATTATGCATTTAAAATACAAAACATGAGTAACTGTATTCCGATATCCATCCATCCATTCGCTTATCCTTTTCAGGGTCGCGGGGGCCTATCCCAGCTGTTATAGGGCGAAAGGTGAGGTACACCCTGGACAGGTCGCCAGTCTGTCGCAGGGCTAACACATAGGGACAGACAACCATTCACACTCACATTCACACCTAGTGGCAATTTGGATTATCCAATTAACCTATCCCCACAAGCTGCATGTCTTTGGACGGTGGGAGGAAGCCGGAGTACCCGGAGAGAACCCACGCAAACACGGTGAGAACATGCAAACTCCACACAGAAAGACCCCGGCCTGATGGTGGAATTGAACTCAGGACTTTCTTGCTGTGAGGCAACAGTGCTAACCACCGTGCCGCCGATAGTTACCGATAATTTGGTAATAATTAGAATACAGTTACTTCTAAATAAATGGATTACACGATGGTCTTTTCCTGTTTCATATGTCAGGCTATACCCTCTCTAATTTTGTTGATTTCACGCATTACCGGAAACCCAAACAAAACACGCAACAAGAAGCTCTAGTGTAAGTCTCTTGGTAATGTTGGTGGCGTCAGTTATACAATGGACCCAGAAACCGAGCTGCTCTCAACTATAAAGACTCCACCCGAAAGAAACATCTGGAAGTACATTCTTTTTTTAAAGACTAACATTAGCTAGGGCTGTGCGACATGACCAAAATCTCATATCCCAATATAAGACGTTTCTCGTCTTATATTGTAGTTTTATTTTATAGTGTTTCTGTGTTCTGCTGGTCCAGACTGGAGTTCCTTTCCTGGCTACAGACCTGCGGGTCATCCAGATCCTCATTTTCCTTACAATCATGTTGCTGTGGGAGGTCTTGATGGACAGAACACACAAGAAAAAAGTCACACTGTGAGCAGGTCTCTCAGATATGTGAGCGATATTTAAATATTCTCTCTCATGCAGCGAACAGAGAAGAATTCTGTTTACATGCAGAAAGTCATCATTTATGAGGCGTACAGCTCACTACTCCAACTTGGTCCTTGTGGCCAATAATCCACAGTTTTCATTGTCTCAACATTTTTCTACATTCTGCGTACAGTTCTGGGCTAACATGACTTAAATCTGAAACAGAAAACATGTCTCCAGTGAGGCAGTATCCCAGGCGGTAATGCACGCCATGTGTCTTTGTGACATTTTGTTATAAGTCATATTCATTTCTATATTATGAAATCTGCTTATTACACTTTTACATACCAAATCTGGTCAGCCGTGATCCAGGTTTCCACAACAAATCCAGCTGTTCTCCGGTCCAGACATTAATCCCTTCATCCTCCTGCTTCAGTGCAAGCTGCTCTCCTCCCTGATTGGTGGAGATTTCCTCCTGTTCCTCTTTAGTCTGTAGAGGCTCTGGGTCCTCCTGGTTGAGACTGGAGCTCCTCTCATGGTCACAGAACTGCTGATCATCCAGACCTTCGTGTTCAACAAAAGGACACAAGAAAATAGTGACTAATGTGATGATAAGAAAGCTCAAGAAGGATGAAAACGGTCACCTATTGAGAATTTAGCTTGCGTTTTATGTTGCCACAGAAACATTCACTGATAGTCATTTGTTCACTGGATGATGTTGATAACCTTACAGCTGTCTGGGGTCTGATTTTTAGATGTGACTGCCAGTGATCATCACACACTGTGAATAAACAAACAAATGAACAGCAGCATGATCTGAATATGATCATGAAAGCTTAAAGTATTTTACGACGGCAGGTAAGATATGCTGTTAATGCTAATCTTTTAACATTTTACTAATAAATATGATGCAAATCTCATGGTCCACTACATTCCAAAGATGCTCTGTTGGGTTGAGAGCTGGTAACTCTGGAGACCCGAGTACAGAGAACTCAATGTCATTTTAAGGGAACTGCATATTTTCTCTTTTTTGGACTACTCTCTGTAAATCATGCAGATGTTTGTGCTGGAAATTTAAACAGATCAGCAGTTTCTGAAATACTCAGATCAGCCAATGTGGCACCAACACCCACACCATGATCAAAGTGATTTCAATCACCGTCACTGATCGCTATATGCTGAAATGCATGGACTGCTGCCATCTGATTGGCTGATTACATTTTGGATTAAAGAGTAGTTGAACGGGTGTAGTTAACAAAGTGGCCGTAAGTATGTTTACATAGATGCAGTGTTAGGGAGTAACGGCATACATGTACCGGCATTATGCATTTAAAATACAAAACATGAGTAACTGTATTCCGATATCCATCCATCCATTCGCTTATCCTTTTCAGGGTCGCGGGGGGCGCTGGAGCCTATCCCAGCTGTTATAGGGCGAAAGGTGAGGTACACCCTGGACAGGTCGCCAGTCTGTCGCAGGGCTAACACATAGGGACAGACAACCATTCACACTCACATTCACACCTAGTGGCAATTTGGATTATCCAATTAACCTATCCCCACAAGCTGCATGTCTTTGGACGGTGGGAGGAAGCCGGAGTACCCGGAGAGAACCCACGCAAACACGGTGAGAACATGCAAACTCCACACAGAAAGACCCCGGCCTGATGGTGGAATTGAACTCAGGACTTTCTTGCTGTGAGGCAACAGTGCTAACCACCGTGCCGCCGATAGTTACCGATAATTTGGTAATAATTAGAATACAGTTACTTCTAAATAAATGGATTACACGATGGTCTTTTCCTGTTTCATATGTCAGGCTATACCCTCTCTAATTTTGTTGATTTCACGCATTACCGGAAACCCAAACAAAACACGCAACAAGAAGCTCTAGTGTAAGTCTCTTGGTAATGTTGGTGGCGTCAGTTATACAATGGACCCAGAAACCGAGCTGCTCTCAACTATAAAGACTCCACCCGAAAGAAACATCTGGAAGTACATTCTTTTTTTAAAGACTAACATTAGCTAGGGCTGTGCGACATGACCAAAATCTCATATCCCAATATAAGACGTTTCTCGTCTTATATTGTAGTTTTATTTTATAGTGTTTCTGTGTTCTGCTGGTCCAGACTGGAGTTCCTTTCCTGGCTACAGACCTGCGGGTCATCCAGATCCTCATTTTCCTTACAATCATGTTGCTGTGGGAGGTCTTGATGGACAGAACACACAAGAAAAAAGTCACACTGTGAGCAGGTCTCTCAGATATGTGAGCGATATTTAAATATTCTCTCTCATGCAGCGAACAGAGAAGAATTCTGTTTACATGCAGAAAGTCATCATTTATGAGGCGTACAGCTCACTACTCCAACTTGGTCCTTGTGGCCAATAATCCACAGTTTTCATTGTCTCAACATTTTTCTACATTCTGCGTACAGTTCTGGGCTAACATGACTTAAATCTGAAACAGAAAATATGTCTCCAGTGAGGCAGTATCCCAGGCGGTAATGCACGCCATGTGTCTTTGTGACATTTTGTTATAAGTCATATTCATTTCTATATTATGAAATCTGCTTATTACACTTTTACATACCAAATCTGGTCAGCCGTGATCCAGGTTTCCACAACAAATCCAGCTGTTCTCCGGTCCAGACATTAATCCCTTCATCCTCCTGCTTCAGTGCAAGCTGCTCTCCTCCCTGATTGGTGGAGATTTCCTCCTGTTCCTCTTTAGTCTGTAGAGGCTCTGGGTCCTCCTGGTTGAGACTGGAGCTCCTCTCATGGTCACAGAACTGCTGATCATCCAGACCTTCGTGTTCAACAAAAGGACACAAGAAAATAGTGACTAATGTGATGATAAGAAAGCTCAAGAAGGATGAAAACGGTCACCTATTGAGAATTTAGCTTGCGTTTTATGTTGCCACAGAAACATTCACTGATAGTCATTTGTTCACTGGATGATGTTGATAACCTTACAGCTGTCTGGGGTCTGATTTTTAGATGTGACTGCCAGTGATCATCACACACTGTGAATAAACAAACAAATGAACAGCAGCATGATCTGAATATGATCATGAAAGCTTAAAGTATTTTACGACGGCAGGTAAGATATGCTGTTAATGCTAATCTTTTAACATTTTACTAATAAATATGATGCAAATCTCATGGTCCACTACATTCCAAAGATGCTCTGTTGGGTTGAGAGCTGGTAACTCTGGAGACCCGAGTACAGAGAACTCAATGTCATTTTAAGGGAACTGCATATTTTCTCTTTTTTGGACTACTCTCTGTAAATCATGCAGATGTTTGTGCTGGAAATTTAAACAGATCAGCAGTTTCTGAAATACTCAGATCAGCCAATGTGGCACCAACACCCACACCATGATCAAAGTGATTTCAATCACCGTCACTGATCGCTATATGCTGAAATGCATGGACTGCTGCCATCTGATTGGCTGATTACATTTTGGATTAAAGAGTAGTTGAACGGGTGTAGTTAACAAAGTGGCCGTAAGTATGTTTACATAGATGCAGTGTTAGGGAGTAACGGCATACATGTACCGGCATTATGCATTTAAAATACAAAACATGAGTAACTGTATTCCGATATCCATCCATCCATTCGCTTATCCTTTTCAGGGTCGCGGGGGGCGCTGGAGCCTATCCCAGCTGTTATAGGGCGAAAGGTGAGGTACACCCTGGACAGGTCGCCAGTCTGTCGCAGGGCTAACACATAGGGACAGACAACCATTCACATTCACACCTAGTGGCAATTTGGATTATCCAATTAACCTATCCCCACAAGCTGCATGTCTTTGGACGGTGGGAGGAAGCCGGAGTACCCGGAGAGAACCCACGCAAACACGGTGAGAACATGCAAACTCCACACAGAAAGACCACGGCCTGATGGTGGAATTGAACTCAGGACTTTCTTGCTGTGAGGCAACAGTGCTAACCACCGTGCCGCCGATAGTTACCGATAATTTGGTAATAATTAGAATACAGTTACTTCTAAATAAATGGATTACACGATGGTCTTTTCCTGTTTCATATGTCAGGCTATACCCTCTCTAATTTTGTTGATTTCACGCATTACCGGAAACCCAAACAAAACACGCAACAAGAAGCTCTAGTGTAAGTCTCTTGGTAATGTTGGTGGCGTCAGTTATACAATGGACCCAGAAACCGAGCTGCTCTCAACTATAAAGACTCCACCCGAAAGAAACATCTGGAAGTACATTCTTTTTTTAAAGACTAACATTAGCTAGGGCTGTGCGACATGACCAAAATCTCATATCCCAATATAAGACGTTTCTCGTCTTATATTGTAGTTTTATTTTATAGTGTTTCTGTGTTCTGCTGGTCCAGACTGGAGTTCCTTTCCTGGCTACAGACCTGCGGGTCATCCAGATCCTCATTTTCCTTACAATCATGTTGCTGTGGGAGGTCTTGATGGACAGAACACACAAGAAAAAAGTCACACTGTGAGCAGGTCTCTCAGATATGTGAGCGATATTTAAATATTCTCTCTCATGCAGCGAACAGAGAAGAATTCTGTTTACATGCAGAAAGTCATCATTTATGAGGCGTACAGCTCACTACTCCAACTTGGTCCTTGTGGCCAATAATCCACAGTTTTCATTGTCTCAACATTTTTCTACATTCTGCGTACAGTTCTGGGCTAACATGACTTAAATCTGAAACAGAAAATATGTCTCCAGTGAGGCAGTATCCCAGGCGGTAATGCACGCCATGTGTCTTTGTGACATTTTGTTATAAGTCATATTCATTTCTATATTATGAAATCTGCTTATTACACTTTTACATACCAAATCTGGTCAGCCGTGATCCAGGTTTCCACAACAAATCCAGCTGTTCTCCGGTCCAGACATTAATCCCTTCATCCTCCTGCTTCAGTGCAAGCTGCTCTCCTCCCTGATTGGTGGAGATTTCCTCCTGTTCCTCTTTAGTCTGTAGAGGCTCTGGGTCCTCCTGGTTGAGACTGGAGCTCCTCTCATGGTCACAGAACTGCTGATCATCCAGACCTTCGTGTTCAACAAAAGGACACAAGAAAATAGTGACTAATGTGATGATAAGAAAGCTCAAGAAGGATGAAAACGGTCACCTATTGAGAATTTAGCTTGCGTTTTATGTTGCCACAGAAACATTCACTGATAGTCATTTGTTCACTGGATGATGTTGATAACCTTACAGCTGTCTGGGGTCTGATTTTTAGATGTGACTGCCAGTGATCATCACACACTGTGAATAAACAAACAAATGAACAGCAGCATGATCTGAATATGATCATGAAAGCTTAAAGTATTTTACGACGGCAGGTAAGATATGCTGTTAATGCTAATCTTTTAACATTTTACTAATAAATATGATGCAAATCTCATGGTCCACTACATTCCAAAGATGCTCTGTTGGGTTGAGAGCTGGTAACTCTGGAGACCCGAGTACAGAGAACTCAATGTCATTTTAAGGGAACTGCATATTTTCTCTTTTTTGGACTACTCTCTGTAAATCATGCAGATGTTTGTGCTGGAAATTTAAACAGATCAGCAGTTTCTGAAATACTCAGATCAGCCAATGTGGCACCAACACCCACACCATGATCAAAGTGATTTCAATCACCGTCACTGATCGCTATATGCTGAAATGCATGGACTGCTGCCATCTGATTGGCTGATTACATTTTGGATTAAAGAGTAGTTGAACGGGTGTAGTTAACAAAGTGGCCGTAAGTATGTTTACATAGATGCAGTGTTAGGGAGTAACGGCATACATGTACCGGCGTTATGCATTTAAAATACAAAACATGAGTAACTGTATTCCGATATCCATCCATCCATTCGCTTATCCTTTTCAGGGTCGCGGGGGGCGCTGGAGCCTATCCCAGCTGTTATAGGGCGAAAGGTGAGGTACACCCTGGACAGGTCGCCAGTCTGTCGCAGGGCTAACACATAGGGACAGACAACCATTCACACTCACATTCACACCTAGTGGCAATTTGGATTATCCAATTAACCTATCCCCACAAGCTGCATGTCTTTGGACGGTGGGAGGAAGCCGGAGTACCCGGAGAGAACCCACGCAAACACGGTGAGAACATGCAAACTCCACACAGAAAGACCACGGCCTGATGGTGGAATTGAACTCAGGACTTTCTTGCTGTGAGGCAACAGTGCTAACCACCGTGCCGCCGATAGTTACCGATAATTTGGTAATAATTAGAATACAGTTACTTCTAAATAAATGGATTACACGATGGTCTTTTCCTGTTTCATATGTCAGGCTATACCCTCTCTAATTTTGTTGATTTCACGCATTACCGGAAACCCAAACAAAACATGCAACAAGAAGCTCTAGTGTAAGTCTCTTGGTAATGTTGGTGGCGTCAGTTATACAATGGACCCAGAAACCGAGCTGCTCTCAACTATAAAGACTCCACCCGAAAGAAACATCTGGAAGTACATTCTTTTTTTAAAGACTAACATTAGCTAGGGCTGTGCGACATGACCAAAATCTCATATCCCAATATAAGACGTTTCTCGTCTTATATTGTAGTTTTATTTTATAGTGTTTCTGTGTTCTGCTGGTCCAGACTGGAGTTCCTTTCCTGGCTACAGACCTGCGGGTCATCCAGATCCTCATTTTCCTTACAATCATGTTGCTGTGGGAGGTCTTGATGGACAGAACACACAAGAAAAAAGTCACACTGTGAGCAGGTCTCTCAGATATGTGAGCGATATTTAAATATTCTCTCTCATGCAGCGAACAGAGAAGAATTCTGTTTACATGCAGAAAGTCATCATTTATGAGGCGTACAGCTCACTACTCCAACTTGGTCCTTGTGGCCAATAATCCACAGTTTTCATTGTCTCAACATTTTTCTACATTCTGCGTACAGTTCTGGGCTAACATGACTTAAATCTGAAACAGAAAACATGTCTCCAGTGAGGCAGTATCCCAGGCGGTAATGCACGCCATGTGTCTTTGTGACATTTTGTTATAAGTCATATTCATTTCTATATTATGAAATCTGCTTATTACACTTTTACATACCAAATCTGGTCAGCCGTGATCCAGGTTTCCACAACAAATCCAGCTGTTCTCCGGTCCAGACATTAATCCCTTCATCCTCCTGCTTCAGTGCAAGCTGCTCTCCTCCCTGATTGGTGGAGATTTCCTCCTGTTCCTCTTTAGTCTGTAGAGGCTCTGGGTCCTCCTGGTTGAGACTGGAGCTCCTCTCATGGTCACAGAACTGCTGATCATCCAGACCTTCGTGTTCAACAAAAGGACACAAGAAAATAGTGACTAATGTGATGATAAGAAAGCTCAAGAAGGATGAAAACGGTCACCTATTGAGAATTTAGCTTGCGTTTTATGTTGCCACAGAAACATTCACTGATAGTCATTTGTTCACTGGATGATGTTGATAACCTTACAGCTGTCTGGGGTCTGATTTTTAGATGTGACTGCCAGTGATCATCACACACTGTGAATAAACAAACAAATGAACAGCAGCATGATCTGAATATGATCATGAAAGCTTAAAGTATTTTACGACGGCAGGTAAGATATGCTGTTAATGCTAATCTTTTAACATTTTACTAATAAATATGATGCAAATCTCATGGTCCACTACATTCCAAAGATGCTCTGTTGGGTTGAGAGCTGGTAACTCTGGAGACCCGAGTACAGAGAACTCAATGTCATTTTAAGGGAACTGCATATTTTCTCTTTTTTGGACTACTCTCTGTAAATCATGCAGATGTTTGTGCTGGAAATTTAAACAGATCAGCAGTTTCTGAAATACTCAGATCAGCCAATGTGGCACCAACACCCACACCATGATCAAAGTGATTTCAATCACCGTCACTGATCGCTATATGCTGAAATGCATGGACTGCTGCCATCTGATTGGCTGATTACATTTTGGATTAAAGAGTAGTTGAACGGGTGTAGTTAACAAAGTGGCCGTAAGTATGTTTACATAGATGCAGTGTTAGGGAGTAACGGCATACATGTACCGGCATTATGCATTTAAAATACAAAACATGAGTAACTGTATTCCGATATCCATCCATCCATTCGCTTATCCTTTTCAGGGTCGCGGGGGGCGCTGGAGCCTATCCCAGCTGTTATAGGGCGAAAGGTGAGGTACACCCTGGACAGGTCGCCAGTCTGTCGCAGGGCTAACACATAGGGACAGACAACCATTCACACTCACATTCACACCTAGTGGCAATTTGGATTATCCAATTAACCTATCCCCACAAGCTGCATGTCTTTGGACGGTGGGAGGAAGCCGGAGTACCCGGAGAGAACCCACGCAAACACGGTGAGAACATGCAAACTCCACACAGAAAGACCCCGGCCTGATGGTGGAATTGAACTCAGGACTTTCTTGCTGTGAGGCAACAGTGCTAACCACCGTGCCGCCGATAGTTACCGATAATTTGGTAATAATTAGAATACAGTTACTTCTAAATAAATGGATTACACGATGGTCTTTTCCTGTTTCATATGTCAGGCTATACCCTCTCTAATTTTGTTGATTTCACGCATTACCGGAAACCCAAACAAAACACGCAACAAGAAGCTCTAGTGTAAGTCTCTTGGTAATGTTGGTGGCGTCAGTTATACAATGGACCCAGAAACCGAGCTGCTCTCAACTATAAAGACTCCACCCGAAAGAAACATCTGGAAGTACATTCTTTTTTTAAAGACTAACATTAGCTAGGGCTGTGCGACATGACCAAAATCTCATATCCCAATATAAGACGTTTCTCGTCTTATATTGTAGTTTTATTTTATAGTGTTTCTGTGTTCTGCTGGTCCAGACTGGAGTTCCTTTCCTGGCTACAGACCTGCGGGTCATCCAGATCCTCATTTTCCTTACAATCATGTTGCTGTGGGAGGTCTTGATGGACAGAACACACAAGAAAAAAGTCACACTGTGAGCAGGTCTCTCAGATATGTGAGCGATATTTAAATATTCTCTCTCATGCAGCGAACAGAGAAGAATTCTGTTTACATGCAGAAAGTCATCATTTATGAGGCGTACAGCTCACTACTCCAACTTGGTCCTTGTGGCCAATAATCCACAGTTTTCATTGTCTCAACATTTTTCTACATTCTGCGTACAGTTCTGGGCTAACATGACTTAAATCTGAAACAGAAAACATGTCTCCAGTGAGGCAGTATCCCAGGCGGTAATGCACGCCATGTGTCTTTGTGACATTTTGTTATAAGTCATATTCATTTCTATATTATGAAATCTGCTTATTACACTTTTACATACCAAATCTGGTCAGCCGTGATCCAGGTTTCCACAACAAATCCAGCTGTTCTCCGGTCCAGACATTAATCCCTTCATCCTCCTGCTTCAGTGCAAGCTGCTCTCCTTCCTGATTGGTGGAGATTTCCTCCTGTTCCTCTTTAGTCTGTAGAGGCTCTGGGTCCTCCTGGTTGAGACTGGAGCTCCTCTCATGGTCACAGAACTGCTGATCATCCAGACCTTCGTGTTCAACAAAAGGACACAAGAAAATAGTGACTAATGTGATGATAAGAAAGCTCAAGAAGGATGAAAACGGTCACCTATTGAGAATTTAGCTTGCGTTTTATGTTGCCACAGAAACATTCACTGATAGTCATTTGTTCACTGGATGATGTTGATAACCTTACAGCTGTCTGGGGTCTGATTTTTAGATGTGACTGCCAGTGATCATCACACACTGTGAATAAACAAACAAATGAACAGCAGCATGATCTGAATATGATCATGAAAGCTTAAAGTATTTTACGACGGCAGGTAAGATATGCTGTTAATGCTAATCTTTTAACATTTTACTAATAAATATGATGCAAATCTCATGGTCCACTACATTCCAAAGATGCTCTGTTGGGTTGAGAGCTGGTAACTCTGGAGACCCGAGTACAGAGAACTCAATGTCATTTTAAGGGAACTGCATATTTTCTCTTTTTTGGACTACTCTCTGTAAATCATGCAGATGTTTGTGCTGGAAATTTAAACAGATCAGCAGTTTCTGAAATACTCAGATCAGCCAATGTGGCACCAACACCCACACCATGATCAAAGTGATTTCAATCACCGTCACTGATCGCTATATGCTGAAATGCATGGACTGCTGCCATCTGATTGGCTGATTACATTTTGGATTAAAGAGTAGTTGAACGGGTGTAGTTAACAAAGTGGCCGTAAGTATGTTTACATAGATGCAGTGTTAGGGAGTAACGGCATACATGTACCGGCATTATGCATTTAAAATACAAAACATGAGTAACTGTATTCCGATATCCATCCATCCATTCGCTTATCCTTTTCAGGGTCGCGGGGGGCGCTGGAGCCTATCCCAGCTGTTATAGGGCGAAAGGTGAGGTACACCCTGGACAGGTCGCCAGTCTGTCGCAGGGCTAACACATAGGGACAGACAACCATTCACACTCACATTCACACCTAGTGGCAATTTGGATTATCCAATTAACCTATCCCCACAAGCTGCATGTCTTTGGACGGTGGGAGGAAGCCGGAGTACCCGGAGAGAACCCACGCAAACACGGTGAGAACATGCAAACTCCACACAGAAAGACCCCGGCCTGATGGTGGAATTGAACTCAGGACTTTCTTGCTGTGAGGCAACAGTGCTAACCACCGTGCCGCCGATAGTTACCGATAATTTGGTAATAATTAGAATACAGTTACTTCTAAATAAATGGATTACACGATGGTCTTTTCCTGTTTCATATGTCAGGCTATACCCTCTCTAATTTTGTTGATTTCACGCATTACCGGAAACCCAAACAAAACACGCAACAAGAAGCTCTAGTGTAAGTCTCTTGGTAATGTTGGTGGCGTCAGTTATACAATGGACCCAGAAACCGAGCTGCTCTCAACTATAAAGACTCCACCCGAAAGAAACATCTGGAAGTACATTCTTTTTTTAAAGACTAACATTAGCTAGGGCTGTGCGACATGACCAAAATCTCATATCCCAATATAAGACGTTTCTCGTCTTATATTGTAGTTTTATTTTATAGTGTTTCTGTGTTCTGCTGGTCCAGACTGGAGTTCCTTTCCTGGCTACAGACCTGCGGGTCATCCAGATCCTCATTTTCCTTACAATCATGTTGCTGTGGGAGGTCTTGATGGACAGAACACACAAGAAAAAAGTCACACTGTGAGCAGGTCTCTCAGATATGTGAGCGATATTTAAATATTCTCTCTCATGCAGCGAACAGAGAAGAATTCTGTTTACATGCAGAAAGTCATCATTTATGAGGCGTACAGCTCACTACTCCAACTTGGTCCTTGTGGCCAATAATCCACAGTTTTCATTGTCTCAACATTTTTCTACATTCTGCGTACAGTTCTGGGCTAACATGACTTAAATCTGAAACAGAAAACATGTCTCCAGTGAGGCAGTATCCCAGGCGGTAATGCACGCCATGTGTCTTTGTGACATTTTGTTATAAGTCATATTCATTTCTATATTATGAAATCTGCTTATTACACTTTTACATACCAAATCTGGTCAGCCGTGATCCAGGTTTCCACAACAAATCCAGCTGTTCTCCGGTCCAGACATTAATCCCTTCATCCTCCTGCTTCAGTGCAAGCTGCTCTCCTTCCTGATTGGTGGAGATTTCCTCCTGTTCCTCTTTAGTCTGTAGAGGCTCTGGGTCCTCCTGGTTGAGACTGGAGCTCCTCTCATGGTCACAGAACTGCTGATCATCCAGACCTTCGTGTTCAACAAAAGGACACAAGAAAATAGTGACTAATGTGATGATAAGAAAGCTCAAGAAGGATGAAAACGGTCACCTATTGAGAATTTAGCTTGCGTTTTATGTTGCCACAGAAACATTCACTGATAGTCATTTGTTCACTGGATGATGTTGATAACCTTACAGCTGTCTGGGGTCTGATTTTTAGATGTGACTGCCAGTGATCATCACACACTGTGAATAAACAAACAAATGAACAGCAGCATGATCTGAATATGATCATGAAAGCTTAAAGTATTTTACGACGGCAGGTAAGATATGCTGTTAATGCTAATCTTTTAACATTTTACTAATAAATATGATGCAAATCTCATGGTCCACTACATTCCAAAGATGCTCTGTTGGGTTGAGAGCTGGTAACTCTGGAGACCCGAGTACAGAGAACTCAATGTCATTTTAAGGGAACTGCATATTTTCTCTTTTTTGGACTACTCTCTGTAAATCATGCAGATGTTTGTGCTGGAAATTTAAACAGATCAGCAGTTTCTGAAATACTCAGATCAGCCAATGTGGCACCAACACCCACACCATGATCAAAGTGATTTCAATCACCGTCACTGATCGCTATATGCTGAAATGCATGGACTGCTGCCATCTGATTGGCTGATTACATTTTGGATTAAAGAGTAGTTGAACGGGTGTAGTTAACAAAGTGGCCGTAAGTATGTTTACATAGATGCAGTGTTAGGGAGTAACGGCATACATGTACCGGCGTTATGCATTTAAAATACAAAACATGAGTAACTGTATTCCGATATCCATCCATCCATTCGCTTATCCTTTTCAGGGTCGCGGGGGGCGCTGGAGCCTATCCCAGCTGTTATAGGGCGAAAGGTGAGGTACACCCTGGACAGGTCGCCAGTCTGTCGCAGGGCTAACACATAGGGACAGACAACCATTCACACTCACATTCACACCTAGTGGCAATTTGGATTATCCAATTAACCTATCCCCACAAGCTGCATGTCTTTGGACGGTGGGAGGAAGCCGGAGTACCCGGAGAGAACCCACGCAAACACGGTGAGAACATGCAAACTCCACACAGAAAGACCCCGGCCTGATGGTGGAATTGAACTCAGGACTTTCTTGCTGTGAGGCAACAGTGCTAACCACCGTGCCGCCGATAGTTACCGATAATTTGGTAATAATTAGAATACAGTTACTTCTAAATAACTGGATTACACGATGGTCTTTTCCTGTTTCATATGTCAGGCTATACCCTCTCTAATTTTGTTGATTTCACGCATTACCGGAAACCCAAACAAAACACGCAACAAGAAGCTCTAGTGTAAGTCTCTTGGTAATGTTGGTGGCGTCAGTTATACAATGGACCCAGAAACCGAGCTGCTCTCAACTATAAAGACTCCACCCGAAAGAAACATCTGGAAGTACATTCTTTTTTTAAAGACTAACATTAGCTAGGGCTGTGCGACATGACCAAAATCTCATATCCCAATATAAGACGTTTCTCGTCTTATATTGTAGTTTTATTTTATAGTGTTTCTGTGTTCTGCTGGTCCAGACTGGAGTTCCTTTCCTGGCTACAGACCTGCGGGTCATCCAGATCCTCATTTTCCTTACAATCATGTTGCTGTGGGAGGTCTTGATGGACAGAACACACAAGAAAAAAGTCACACTGTGAGCAGGTCTCTCAGATATGTGAGCGATATTTAAATATTCTCTCTCATGCAGCGAACAGAGAAGAATTCTGTTTACATGCAGAAAGTCATCATTTATGAGGCGTACAGCTCACTACTCCAACTTGGTCCTTGTGGCCAATAATCCACAGTTTTCATTGTCTCAACATTTTTCTACATTCTGCGTACAGTTCTGGGCTAACATGACTTAAATCTGAAACAGAAAACATGTCTCCAGTGAGGCAGTATCCCAGGCGGTAATGCACGCCATGTGTCTTTGTGACATTTTGTTATAAGTCATATTCATTTCTATATTATGAAATCTGCTTATTACACTTTTACATACCAAATCTGGTCAGCCGTGATCCAGGTTTCCACAACAAATCCAGCTGTTCTCCGGTCCAGACATTAATCCCTTCATCCTCCTGCTTCAGTGCAAGCTGCTCTCCTCCCTGATTGGTGGAGATTTCCTCCTGTTCCTCTTTAGTCTGTAGAGGCTCTGGGTCCTCCTGGTTGAGACTGGAGCTCCTCTCATGGTCACAGAACTGCTGATCATCCAGACCTTCGTGTTCAACAAAAGGACACAAGAAAATAGTGACTAATGTGATGATAAGAAAGCTCAAGAAGGATGAAAACGGTCACCTATTGAGAATTTAGCTTGCGTTTTATGTTGCCACAGAAACATTCACTGATAGTCATTTGTTCACTGGATGATGTTGATAACCTTACAGCTGTCTGGGGTCTGATTTTTAGATGTGACTGCCAGTGATCATCACACACTGTGAATAAACAAACAAATGAACAGCAGCATGATCTGAATATGATCATGAAAGCTTAAAGTATTTTACGACGGCAGGTAAGATATGCTGTTAATGCTAATCTTTTAACATTTTACTAATAAATATGATGCAAATCTCATGGTCCACTACATTCCAAAGATGCTCTGTTGGGTTGAGAGCTGGTAACTCTGGAGACCCGAGTACAGAGAACTCAATGTCATTTTAAGGGAACTGCATATTTTCTCTTTTTTGGACTACTCTCTGTAAATCATGCAGATGTTTGTGCTGGAAATTTAAACAGATCAGCAGTTTCTGAAATACTCAGATCAGCCAATGTGGCACCAACACCCACACCATGATCAAAGTGATTTCAATCACCGTCACTGATCGCTATATGCTGAAATGCATGGACTGCTGCCATCTGATTGGCTGATTACATTTTGGATTAAAGAGTAGTTGAACGGGTGTAGTTAACAAAGTGGCCGTAAGTATGTTTACATAGATGCAGTGTTAGGGAGTAACGGCATACATGTACCGGCATTATGCATTTAAAATACAAAACATGAGTAACTGTATTCCGATATCCATCCATCCATTCGCTTATCCTTTTCAGGGTCGCGGGGGGCGCTGGAGCCTATCCCAGCTGTTATAGGGCGAAAGGTGAGGTACACCCTGGACAGGTCGCCAGTCTGTCGCAGGGCTAACACATAGGGACAGACAACCATTCACACTCACATTCACACCTAGTGGCAATTTGGATTATCCAATTAACCTATCCCCACAAGCTGCATGTCTTTGGACGGTGGGAGGAAGCCGGAGTACCCGGAGAGAACCCACGCAAACACGGTGAGAACATGCAAACTCCACACAGAAAGACCACGGCCTGATGGTGGAATTGAACTCAGGACTTTCTTGCTGTGAGGCAACAGTGCTAACCACCGTGCCGCCGATAGTTACCGATAATTTGGTAATAATTAGAATACAGTTACTTCTAAATAAATGGATTACACGATGGTCTTTTCCTGTTTCATATGTCAGGCTATACCCTCTCTAATTTTGTTGATTTCACGCATTACCGGAAACCCAAACAAAACACGCAACAAGAAGCTCTAGTGTAAGTCTCTTGGTAATGTTGGTGGCGTCAGTTATACAATGGACCCAGAAACCGAGCTGCTCTCAACTATAAAGACTCCACCCGAAAGAAACATCTGGAAGTACATTCTTTTTTTAAAGACTAACATTAGCTAGGGCTGTGCGACATGACCAAAATCTCATATCCCAATATAAGACGTTTCTCGTCTTATATTGTAGTTTTATTTTATAGTGTTTCTGTGTTCTGCTGGTCCAGACTGGAGTTCCTTTCCTGGCTACAGACCTGCGGGTCATCCAGATCCTCATTTTCCTTACAATCATGTTGCTGTGGGAGGTCTTGATGGACAGAACACACAAGAAAAAAGTCACACTGTGAGCAGGTCTCTCAGATATGTGAGCGATATTTAAATATTCTCTCTCATGCAGCGAACAGAGAAGAATTCTGTTTACATGCAGAAAGTCATCATTTATGAGGCGTACAGCTCACTACTCCAACTTGGTCCTTGTGGCCAATAATCCACAGTTTTCATTGTCTCAACATTTTTCTACATTCTGCGTACAGTTCTGGGCTAACATGACTTAAATCTGAAACAGAAAACATGTCTCCAGTGAGGCAGTATCCCAGGCGGTAATGCACGCCATGTGTCTTTGTGACATTTTGTTATAAGTCATATTCATTTCTATATTATGAAATCTGCTTATTACACTTTTACATACCAAATCTGGTCAGCCGTGATCCAGGTTTCCACAACAAATCCAGCTGTTCTCCGGTCCAGACATTAATCCCTTCATCCTCCTGCTTCAGTGCAAGCTGCTCTCCTCCCTGATTGGTGGAGATTTCCTCCTGTTCCTCTTTAGTCTGTAGAGGCTCTGGGTCCTCCTGGTTGAGACTGGAGCTCCTCTCATGGTCACAGAACTGCTGATCATCCAGACCTTCGTGTTCAACAAAAGGACACAAGAAAATAGTGACTAATGTGATGATAAGAAAGCTCAAGAAGGATGAAAACGGTCACCTATTGAGAATTTAGCTTGCGTTTTATGTTGCCACAGAAACATTCACTGATAGTCATTTGTTCACTGGATGATGTTGATAACCTTACAGCTGTCTGGGGTCTGATTTTTAGATGTGACTGCCAGTGATCATCACACACTGTGAATAAACAAACAAATGAACAGCAGCATGATCTGAATATGATCATGAAAGCTTAAAGTATTTTACGACGGCAGGTAAGATATGCTGTTAATGCTAATCTTTTAACATTTTACTAATAAATATGATGCAAATCTCATGGTCCACTACATTCCAAAGATGCTCTGTTGGGTTGAGAGCTGGTAACTCTGGAGACCCGAGTACAGAGAACTCAATGTCATTTTAAGGGAACTGCATATTTTCTCTTTTTTGGACTACTCTCTGTAAATCATGCAGATGTTTGTGCTGGAAATTTAAACAGATCAGCAGTTTCTGAAATACTCAGATCAGCCAATGTGGCACCAACACCCACACCATGATCAAAGTGATTTCAATCACCGTCACTGATCGCTATATGCTGAAATGCATGGACTGCTGCCATCTGATTGGCTGATTACATTTTGGATTAAAGAGTAGTTGAACGGGTGTAGTTAACAAAGTGGCCGTAAGTATGTTTACATAGATGCAGTGTTAGGGAGTAACGGCATACATGTACCGGCATTATGCATTTAAAATACAAAACATGAGTAACTGTATTCCGATATCCATCCATCCATTCGCTTATCCTTTTCAGGGTCGCGGGGGGCGCTGGAGCCTATCCCAGCTGTTATAGGGCGAAAGGTGAGGTACACCCTGGACAGGTCGCCAGTCTGTCGCAGGGCTAACACATAGGGACAGACAACCATTCACACTCACATTCACACCTAGTGGCAATTTGGATTATCCAATTAACCTATCCCCACAAGCTGCATGTCTTTGGACGGTGGGAGGAAGCCGGAGTACCCGGAGAGAACCCACGCAAACACGGTGAGAACATGCAAACTCCACACAGAAAGACCCCGGCCTGATGGTGGAATTGAACTCAGGACTTTCTTGCTGTGAGGCAACAGTGCTAACCACCGTGCCGCCGATAGTTACCGATAATTTGGTAATAATTAGAATACAGTTACTTCTAAATAAATGGATTACACGATGGTCTTTTCCTGTTTCATATGTCAGGCTATACCCTCTCTAATTTTGTTGATTTCACGCATTACCGGAAACCCAAACAAAACACGCAACAAGAAGCTCTAGTGTAAGTCTCTTGGTAATGTTGGTGGCGTCAGTTATACAATGGACCCAGAAACCGAGCTGCTCTCAACTATAAAGACTCCACCCGAAAGAAACATCTGGAAGTACATTCTTTTTTTAAAGACTAACATTAGCTAGGGCTGTGCGACATGACCAAAATCTCATATCCCAATATAAGACGTTTCTCGTCTTATATTGTAGTTTTATTTTATAGTGTTTCTGTGTTCTGCTGGTCCAGACTGGAGTTCCTTTCCTGGCTACAGACCTGCGGGTCATCCAGATCCTCATTTTCCTTACAATCATGTTGCTGTGGGAGGTCTTGATGGACAGAACACACAAGAAAAAAGTCACACTGTGAGCAGGTCTCTCAGATATGTGAGCGATATTTAAATATTCTCTCTCATGCAGCGAACAGAGAAGAATTCTGTTTACATGCAGAAAGTCATCATTTATGAGGCGTACAGCTCACTACTCCAACTTGGTCCTTGTGGCCAATAATCCACAGTTTTCATTGTCTCAACATTTTTCTACATTCTGCGTACAGTTCTGGGCTAACATGACTTAAATCTGAAACAGAAAACATGTCTCCAGTGAGGCAGTATCCCAGGCGGTAATGCACGCCATGTGTCTTTGTGACATTTTGTTATAAGTCATATTCATTTCTATATTATGAAATCTGCTTATTACACTTTTACATACCAAATCTGGTCAGCCGTGATCCAGGTTTCCACAACAAATCCAGCTGTTCTCCGGTCCAGACATTAATCCCTTCATCCTCCTGCTTCAGTGCAAGCTGCTCTCCTTCCTGATTGGTGGAGATTTCCTCCTGTTCCTCTTTAGTCTGTAGAGGCTCTGGGTCCTCCTGGTTGAGACTGGAGCTCCTCTCCTGGTCACAGAACTGCTGATCATCCAGACCTTCGTGTTCAACAAAAGGACACAAGAAAATAGTGACTAATGTGATGATAAGAAAGCTCAAGAAGGATGAAAACGGTCACCTATTGAGAATTTAGCTTGCGTTTTATGTTGCCACAGAAACATTCACTGATAGTCATTTGTTCACTGGATGATGTTGATAACCTTACAGCTGTCTGGGGTCTGATTTTTAGATGTGACTGCCAGTGATCATCACACACTGTGAATAAACAAACAAATGAACAGCAGCATGATCTGAATATGATCATGAAAGCTTAAAGTATTTTACGACGGCAGGTAAGATATGCTGTTAATGCTAATCTTTTAACATTTTACTAATAAATATGATGCAAATCTCATGGTCCACTACATTCCAAAGATGCTCTGTTGGGTTGAGAGCTGGTAACTCTGGAGACCCGAGTACAGAGAACTCAATGTCATTTTAAGGGAACTGCATATTTTCTCTTTTTTGGACTACTCTCTGTAAATCATGCAGATGTTTGTGCTGGAAATTTAAACAGATCAGCAGTTTCTGAAATACTCAGATCAGCCAATGTGGCACCAACACCCACACCATGATCAAAGTGATTTCAATCACCGTCACTGATCGCTATATGCTGAAATGCATGGACTGCTGCCATCTGATTGGCTGATTACATTTTGGATTAAAGAGTAGTTGAACGGGTGTAGTTAACAAAGTGGCCGTAAGTATGTTTACATAGATGCAGTGTTAGGGAGTAACGGCATACATGTACCGGCGTTATGCATTTAAAATACAAAACATGAGTAACTGTATTCCGATATCCATCCATCCATTCGCTTATCCTTTTCAGGGTCGCGGGGGGCGCTGGAGCCTATCCCAGCTGTTATAGGGCGAAAGGTGAGGTACACCCTGGACAGGTCGCCAGTCTGTCGCAGGGCTAACACATAGGGACAGACAACCATTCACACTCACATTCACACCTAGTGGCAATTTGGATTATCCAATTAACCTATCCCCACAAGCTGCATGTCTTTGGACGGTGGGAGGAAGCCGGAGTACCCGGAGAGAACCCACGCAAACACGGTGAGAACATGCAAACTCCACACAGAAAGACCCCGGCCTGATGGTGGAATTGAACTCAGGACTTTCTTGCTGTGAGGCAACAGTGCTAACCACCGTGCCGCCGATAGTTACCGATAATTTGGTAATAATTAGAATACAGTTACTTCTAAATAACTGGATTACACGATGGTCTTTTCCTGTTTCATATGTCAGGCTATACCCTCTCTAATTTTGTTGATTTCACGCATTACCGGAAACCCAAACAAAACACGCAACAAGAAGCTCTAGTGTAAGTCTCTTGGTAATGTTGGTGGCGTCAGTTATACAATGGACCCAGAAACCGAGCTGCTCTCAACTATAAAGACTCCACCCGAAAGAAACATCTGGAAGTACATTCTTTTTTTAAAGACTAACATTAGCTAGGGCTGTGCGACATGACCAAAATCTCATATCCCAATATAAGACGTTTCTCGTCTTATATTGTAGTTTTATTTTATAGTGTTTCTGTGTTCTGCTGGTCCAGACTGGAGTTCCTTTCCTGGCTACAGACCTGCGGGTCATCCAGATCCTCATTTTCCTTACAATCATGTTGCTGTGGGAGGTCTTGATGGACAGAACACACAAGAAAAAAGTCACACTGTGAGCAGGTCTCTCAGATATGTGAGCGATATTTAAATATTCTCTCTCATGCAGCGAACAGAGAAGAATTCTGTTTACATGCAGAAAGTCATCATTTATGAGGCGTACAGCTCACTACTCCAACTTGGTCCTTGTGGCCAATAATCCACAGTTTTCATTGTCTCAACATTTTTCTACATTCTGCGTACAGTTCTGGGCTAACATGACTTAAATCTGAAACAGAAAACATGTCTCCAGTGAGGCAGTATCCCAGGCGGTAATGCACGCCATGTGTCTTTGTGACATTTTGTTATAAGTCATATTCATTTCTATATTATGAAATCTGCTTATTACACTTTTACATACCAAATCTGGTCAGCCGTGATCCAGGTTTCCACAACAAATCCAGCTGTTCTCCGGTCCAGACATTAATCCCTTCATCCTCCTGCTTCAGTGCAAGCTGCTCTCCTCCCTGATTGGTGGAGATTTCCTCCTGTTCCTCTTTAGTCTGTAGAGGCTCTGGGTCCTCCTGGTTGAGACTGGAGCTCCTCTCATGGTCACAGAACTGCTGATCATCCAGACCTTCGTGTTCAACAAAAGGACACAAGAAAATAGTGACTAATGTGATGATAAGAAAGCTCAAGAAGGATGAAAACGGTCACCTATTGAGAATTTAGCTTGCGTTTTATGTTGCCACAGAAACATTCACTGATAGTCATTTGTTCACTGGATGATGTTGATAACCTTACAGCTGTCTGGGGTCTGATTTTTAGATGTGACTGCCAGTGATCATCACACACTGTGAATAAACAAACAAATGAACAGCAGCATGATCTGAATATGATCATGAAAGCTTAAAGTATTTTACGACGGCAGGTAAGATATGCTGTTAATGCTAATCTTTTAACATTTTACTAATAAATATGATGCAAATCTCATGGTCCACTACATTCCAAAGATGCTCTGTTGGGTTGAGAGCTGGTAACTCTGGAGACCCGAGTACAGAGAACTCAATGTCATTTTAAGGGAACTGCATATTTTCTCTTTTTTGGACTACTCTCTGTAAATCATGCAGATGTTTGTGCTGGAAATTTAAACAGATCAGCAGTTTCTGAAATACTCAGATCAGCCAATGTGGCACCAACACCCACACCATGATCAAAGTGATTTCAATCACCGTCACTGATCGCTATATGCTGAAATGCATGGACTGCTGCCATCTGATTGGCTGATTACATTTTGGATTAAAGAGTAGTTGAACGGGTGTAGTTAACAAAGTGGCCGTAAGTATGTTTACATAGATGCAGTGTTAGGGAGTAACGGCATACATGTACCGGCGTTATGCATTTAAAATACAAAACATGAGTAACTGTATTCCGATATCCATCCATCCATTCGCTTATCCTTTTCAGGGTCGCGGGGGGCGCTGGAGCCTATCCCAGCTGTTATAGGGCGAAAGGTGAGGTACACCCTGGACAGGTCGCCAGTCTGTCGCAGGGCTAACACATAGGGACAGACAACCATTCACACTCACATTCACACCTAGTGGCAATTTGGATTATCCAATTAACCTATCCCCACAAGCTGCATGTCTTTGGACGGTGGGAGGAAGCCGGAGTACCCGGAGAGAACCCACGCAAACACGGTGAGAACATGCAAACTCCACACAGAAAGACCCCGGCCTGATGGTGGAATTGAACTCAGGACTTTCTTGCTGTGAGGCAACAGTGCTAACCACCGTGCCGCCGATAGTTACCGATAATTTGGTAATAATTAGAATACAGTTACTTCTAAATAACTGGATTACACGATGGTCTTTTCCTGTTTCATATGTCAGGCTATACCCTCTCTAATTTTGTTGATTTCACGCATTACCGGAAACCCAAACAAAACACGCAACAAGAAGCTCTAGTGTAAGTCTCTTGGTAATGTTGGTGGCGTCAGTTATACAATGGACCCAGAAACCGAGCTGCTCTCAACTATAAAGACTCCACCCGAAAGAAACATCTGGAAGTACATTCTTTTTTTAAAGACTAACATTAGCTAGGGCTGTGCGACATGACCAAAATCTCATATCCCAATATAAGACGTTTCTCGTCTTATATTGTAGTTTTATTTTATAGTGTTTCTGTGTTCTGCTGGTCCAGACTGGAGTTCCTTTCCTGGCTACAGACCTGCGGGTCATCCAGATCCTCATTTTCCTTACAATCATGTTGCTGTGGGAGGTCTTGATGGACAGAACACACAAGAAAAAAGTCACACTGTGAGCAGGTCTCTCAGATATGTGAGCGATATTTAAATATTCTCTCTCATGCAGCGAACAGAGAAGAATTCTGTTTACATGCAGAAAGTCATCATTTATGAGGCGTACAGCTCACTACTCCAACTTGGTCCTTGTGGCCAATAATCCACAGTTTTCATTGTCTCAACATTTTTCTACATTCTGCGTACAGTTCTGGGCTAACATGACTTAAATCTGAAACAGAAAACATGTCTCCAGTGAGGCAGTATCCCAGGCGGTAATGCACGCCATGTGTCTTTGTGACATTTTGTTATAAGTCATATTCATTTCTATATTATGAAATCTGCTTATTACACTTTTACATACCAAATCTGGTCAGCCGTGATCCAGGTTTCCACAACAAATCCAGCTGTTCTCCGGTCCAGACATTAATCCCTTCATCCTCCTGCTTCAGTGCAAGCTGCTCTCCTCCCTGATTGGTGGAGATTTCCTCCTGTTCCTCTTTAGTCTGTAGAGGCTCTGGGTCCTCCTGGTTGAGACTGGAGCTCCTCTCATGGTCACAGAACTGCTGATCATCCAGACCTTCGTGTTCAACAAAAGGACACAAGAAAATAGTGACTAATGTGATGATAAGAAAGCTCAAGAAGGATGAAAACGGTCACCTATTGAGAATTTAGCTTGCGTTTTATGTTGCCACAGAAACATTCACTGATAGTCATTTGTTCACTGGATGATGTTGATAACCTTACAGCTGTCTGGGGTCTGATTTTTAGATGTGACTGCCAGTGATCATCACACACTGTGAATAAACAAACAAATGAACAGCAGCATGATCTGAATATGATCATGAAAGCTTAAAGTATTTTACGACGGCAGGTAAGATATGCTGTTAATGCTAATCTTTTAACATTTTACTAATAAATATGATGCAAATCTCATGGTCCACTACATTCCAAAGATGCTCTGTTGGGTTGAGAGCTGGTAACTCTGGAGACCCGAGTACAGAGAACTCAATGTCATTTTAAGGGAACTGCATATTTTCTCTTTTTTGGACTACTCTCTGTAAATCATGCAGATGTTTGTGCTGGAAATTTAAACAGATCAGCAGTTTCTGAAATACTCAGATCAGCCAATGTGGCACCAACACCCACACCATGATCAAAGTGATTTCAATCACCGTCACTGATCGCTATATGCTGAAATGCATGGACTGCTGCCATCTGATTGGCTGATTACATTTTGGATTAAAGAGTAGTTGAACGGGTGTAGTTAACAAAGTGGCCGTAAGTATGTTTACATAGATGCAGTGTTAGGGAGTAACGGCATACATGTACCGGCGTTATGCATTTAAAATACAAAACATGAGTAACTGTATTCCGATATCCATCCATCCATTCGCTTATCCTTTTCAGGGTCGCGGGGGGCGCTGGAGCCTATCCCAGCTGTTATAGGGCAAAAGGTGAGGTACACCCTGGACAGGTCGCCAGTCTGTCGCAGGGCTAACACATAGGGACAGACAACCATTCACACTCACATTCACACCTAGTGGCAATTTGGATTATCCAATTAACCTATCCCCACAAGCTGCATGTCTTTGGACGGTGGGAGGAAGCCGGAGTACCCGGAGAGAACCCACGCAAACACGGTGAGAACATGCAAACTCCACACAGAAAGACCCCGGCCTGATGGTGGAATTGAACTCAGGACTTTCTTGCTGTGAGGCAACAGTGCTAACCACCGTGCCGCCGATAGTTACCGATAATTTGGTAATAATTAGAATACAGTTACTTCTAAATAAATGGATTACACGATGGTCTTTT
Organism: Diplotaxodon limnothrissa; assembly: GCF_057381915.1. Lineage (NCBI taxonomy): Eukaryota > Metazoa > Chordata > Actinopteri > Cichliformes > Cichlidae > Diplotaxodon > Diplotaxodon limnothrissa. The sequence goes on from NC_140615.1 coordinate 160,510, forward strand.
CCTGTTTCATATGTCAGGCTATACCCTCTCTAATTTTGTTGATTTCACGCATTACCGGAAACCCAAACAAAACACGCAACAAGAAGCTCTAGTGTAAGTCTCTTGGTAATGTTGGTGGCGTCAGTTATACAATGGACCCAGAAACCGAGCTGCTCTCAACTATAAAGACTCCACCCGAAAGAAACATCTGGAAGTACATTCTTTTTTTAAAGACTAACATTAGCTAGGGCTGTGCGACATGACCAAAATCTCATATCCCAATATAAGACGTTTCTCGTCTTATATTGTAGTTTTATTTTATAGTGTTTCTGTGTTCTGCTGGTCCAGACTGGAGTTCCTTTCCTGGCTACAGACCTGCGGGTCATCCAGATCCTCATTTTCCTTACAATCATGTTGCTGTGGGAGGTCTTGATGGACAGAACACACAAGAAAAAAGTCACACTGTGAGCAGGTCTCTCAGATATGTGAGCGATATTTAAATATTCTCTCTCATGCAGCGAACAGAGAAGAATTCTGTTTACATGCAGAAAGTCATCATTTATGAGGCGTACAGCTCACTACTCCAACTTGGTCCTTGTGGCCAATAATCCACAGTTTTCATTGTCTCAACATTTTTCTACATTCTGCGTACAGTTCTGGGCTAACATGACTTAAATCTGAAACAGAAAACATGTCTCCAGTGAGGCAGTATCCCAGGCGGTAATGCACGCCATGTGTCTTTGTGACATTTTGTTATAAGTCATATTCATTTCTATATTATGAAATCTGCTTATTACACTTTTACATACCAAATCTGGTCAGCCGTGATCCAGGTTTCCACAACAAATCCAGCTGTTCTCCGGTCCAGACATTAATCCCTTCATCCTCCTGCTTCAGTGCAAGCTGCTCTCCTTCCTGATTGGTGGAGATTTCCTCCTGTTCCTCTTTAGTCTGTAGAGGCTCTGGGTCCTCCTGGTTGAGACTGGAGCTCCTCTCCTGGTCACAGAACTGCTGATCATCCAGACCTTCGTGTTCAACAAAAGGACACAAGAAAATAGTGACTAATGTGATGATAAGAAAGCTCAAGAAGGATGAAAACGGTCACCTATTGAGAATTTAGCTTGCGTTTTATGTTGCCACAGAAACATTCACTGATAGTCATTTGTTCACTGGATGATGTTGATAACCTTACAGCTGTCTGGGGTCTGATTTTTAGATGTGACTGCCAGTGATCATCACACACTGTGAATAAACAAACAAATGAACAGCAGCATGATCTGAATATGATCATGAAAGCTTAAAGTATTTTACGACGGCAGGTAAGATATGCTGTTAATGCTAATCTTTTAACATTTTACTAATAAATATGATGCAAATCTCATGGTCCACTACATTCCAAAGATGCTCTGTTGGGTTGAGAGCTGGTAACTCTGGAGACCCGAGTACAGAGAACTCAATGTCATTTTAAGGGAACTGCATATTTTCTCTTTTTTGGACTACTCTCTGTAAATCATGCAGATGTTTGTGCTGGAAATTTAAACAGATCAGCAGTTTCTGAAATACTCAGATCAGCCAATGTGGCACCAACACCCACACCATGATCAAAGTGATTTCAATCACCGTCACTGATCGCTATATGCTGAAATGCATGGACTGCTGCCATCTGATTGGCTGATTACATTTTGGATTAAAGAGTAGTTGAACGGGTGTAGTTAACAAAGTGGCCGTAAGTATGTTTACATAGATGCAGTGTTAGGGAGTAACGGCATACATGTACCGGCGTTATGCATTTAAAATACAAAACATGAGTAACTGTATTCCGATATCCATCCATCCATTCGCTTATCCTTTTCAGGGTCGCGGGGGGCGCTGGAGCCTATCCCAGCTGTTATAGGGCGAAAGGTGAGGTACACCCTGGACAGGTCGCCAGTCTGTCGCAGGGCTAACACATAGGGACAGACAACCATTCACACTCACATTCACACCTAGTGGCAATTTGGATTATCCAATTAACCTATCCCCACAAGCTGCATGTCTTTGGACGGTGGGAGGAAGCCGGAGTACCCGGAGAGAACCCACGCAAACACGGTGAGAACATGCAAACTCCACACAGAAAGACCCCGGCCTGATGGTGGAATTGAACTCAGGACTTTCTTGCTGTGAGGCAACAGTGCTAACCACCGTGCCGCCGATAGTTACCGATAATTTGGTAATAATTAGAATACAGTTACTTCTAAATAAATGGATTACACGATGGTCTTTTCCTGTTTCATATGTCAGGCTATACCCTCTCTAATTTTGTTGATTTCACGCATTACCGGAAACCCAAACAAAACACGCAACAAGAAGCTCTAGTGTAAGTCTCTTGGTAATGTTGGTGGCGTCAGTTATACAATGGACCCAGAAACCGAGCTGCTCTCAACTATAAAGACTCCACCCGAAAGAAACATCTGGAAGTACATTCTTTTTTTAAAGACTAACATTAGCTAGGGCTGTGCGACATGACCAAAATCTCATATCCCAATATAAGACGTTTCTCGTCTTATATTGTAGTTTTATTTTATAGTGTTTCTGTGTTCTGCTGGTCCAGACTGGAGTTCCTTTCCTGGCTACAGACCTGCGGGTCATCCAGATCCTCATTTTCCTTACAATCATGTTGCTGTGGGAGGTCTTGATGGACAGAACACACAAGAAAAAAGTCACACTGTGAGCAGGTCTCTCAGATATGTGAGCGATATTTAAATATTCTCTCTCATGCAGCGAACAGAGAAGAATTCTGTTTACATGCAGAAAGTCATCATTTATGAGGCGTACAGCTCACTACTCCAACTTGGTCCTTGTGGCCAATAATCCACAGTTTTCATTGTCTCAACATTTTTCTACATTCTGCGTACAGTTCTGGGCTAACATGACTTAAATCTGAAACAGAAAACATGTCTCCAGTGAGGCAGTATCCCAGGCGGTAATGCACGCCATGTGTCTTTGTGACATTTTGTTATAAGTCATATTCATTTCTATATTATGAAATCTGCTTATTACACTTTTACATACCAAATCTGGTCAGCCGTGATCCAGGTTTCCACAACAAATCCAGCTGTTCTCCGGTCCAGACATTAATCCCTTCATCCTCCTGCTTCAGTGCAAGCTGCTCTCCTCCCTGATTGGTGGAGATTTCCTCCTGTTCCTCTTTAGTCTGTAGAGGCTCTGGGTCCTCCTGGTTGAGACTGGAGCTCCTCTCATGGTCACAGAACTGCTGATCATCCAGACCTTCGTGTTCAACAAAAGGACACAAGAAAATAGTGACTAATGTGATGATAAGAAAGCTCAAGAAGGATGAAAACGGTCACCTATTGAGAATTTAGCTTGCGTTTTATGTTGCCACAGAAACATTCACTGATAGTCATTTGTTCACTGGATGATGTTGATAACCTTACAGCTGTCTGGGGTCTGATTTTTAGATGTGACTGCCAGTGATCATCACACACTGTGAATAAACAAACAAATGAACAGCAGCATGATCTGAATATGATCATGAAAGCTTAAAGTATTTTACGACGGCAGGTAAGATATGCTGTTAATGCTAATCTTTTAACATTTTACTAATAAATATGATGCAAATCTCATGGTCCACTACATTCCAAAGATGCTCTGTTGGGTTGAGAGCTGGTAACTCTGGAGACCCGAGTACAGAGAACTCAATGTCATTTTAAGGGAACTGCATATTTTCTCTTTTTTGGACTACTCTCTGTAAATCATGCAGATGTTTGTGCTGGAAATTTAAACAGATCAGCAGTTTCTGAAATACTCAGATCAGCCAATGTGGCACCAACACCCACACCATGATCAAAGTGATTTCAATCACCGTCACTGATCGCTATATGCTGAAATGCATGGACTGCTGCCATCTGATTGGCTGATTACATTTTGGATTAAAGAGTAGTTGAACGGGTGTAGTTAACAAAGTGGCCGTAAGTATGTTTACATAGATGCAGTGTTAGGGAGTAACGGCATACATGTACCGGCGTTATGCATTTAAAATACAAAACATGAGTAACTGTATTCCGATATCCATCCATCCATTCGCTTATCCTTTTCAGGGTCGCGGGGGGCGCTGGAGCCTATCCCAGCTGTTATAGGGCGAAAGGTGAGGTACACCCTGGACAGGTCGCCAGTCTGTCGCAGGGCTAACACATAGGGACAGACAACCATTCACACTCACATTCACACCTAGTGGCAATTTGGATTATCCAATTAACCTATCCCCACAAGCTGCATGTCTTTGGACGGTGGGAGGAAGCCGGAGTACCCGGAGAGAACCCACGCAAACACGGTGAGAACATGCAAACTCCACACAGAAAGACCCCGGCCTGATGGTGGAATTGAACTCAGGACTTTCTTGCTGTGAGGCAACAGTGCTAACCACCGTGCCGCCGATAGTTACCGATAATTTGGTAATAATTAGAATACAGTTACTTCTAAATAAATGGATTACACGATGGTCTTTTCCTGTTTCATATGTCAGGCTATACCCTCTCTAATTTTGTTGATTTCACGCATTACCGGAAACCCAAACAAAACACGCAACAAGAAGCTCTAGTGTAAGTCTCTTGGTAATGTTGGTGGCGTCAGTTATACAATGGACCCAGAAACCGAGCTGCTCTCAACTATAAAGACTCCACCCGAAAGAAACATCTGGAAGTACATTCTTTTTTTAAAGACTAACATTAGCTAGGGCTGTGCGACATGACCAAAATCTCATATCCCAATATAAGACGTTTCTCGTCTTATATTGTAGTTTTATTTTATAGTGTTTCTGTGTTCTGCTGGTCCAGACTGGAGTTCCTTTCCTGGCTACAGACCTGCGGGTCATCCAGATCCTCATTTTCCTTACAATCATGTTGCTGTGGGAGGTCTTGATGGACAGAACACACAAGAAAAAAGTCACACTGTGAGCAGGTCTCTCAGATATGTGAGCGATATTTAAATATTCTCTCTCATGCAGCGAACAGAGAAGAATTCTGTTTACATGCAGAAAGTCATCATTTATGAGGCGTACAGCTCACTACTCCAACTTGGTCCTTGTGGCCAATAATCCACAGTTTTCATTGTCTCAACATTTTTCTACATTCTGCGTACAGTTCTGGGCTAACATGACTTAAATCTGAAACAGAAAACATGTCTCCAGTGAGGCAGTATCCCAGGCGGTAATGCACGCCATGTGTCTTTGTGACATTTTGTTATAAGTCATATTCATTTCTATATTATGAAATCTGCTTATTACACTTTTACATACCAAATCTGGTCAGCCGTGATCCAGGTTTCCACAACAAATCCAGCTGTTCTCCGGTCCAGACATTAATCCCTTCATCCTCCTGCTTCAGTGCAAGCTGCTCTCCTCCCTGATTGGTGGAGATTTCCTCCTGTTCCTCTTTAGTCTGTAGAGGCTCTGGGTCCTCCTGGTTGAGACTGGAGCTCCTCTCATGGTCACAGAACTGCTGATCATCCAGACCTTCGTGTTCAACAAAAGGACACAAGAAAATAGTGACTAATGTGATGATAAGAAAGCTCAAGAAGGATGAAAACGGTCACCTATTGAGAATTTAGCTTGCGTTTTATGTTGCCACAGAAACATTCACTGATAGTCATTTGTTCACTGGATGATGTTGATAACCTTACAGCTGTCTGGGGTCTGATTTTTAGATGTGACTGCCAGTGATCATCACACACTGTGAATAAACAAACAAATGAACAGCAGCATGATCTGAATATGATCATGAAAGCTTAAAGTATTTTACGACGGCAGGTAAGATATGCTGTTAATGCTAATCTTTTAACATTTTACTAATAAATATGATGCAAATCTCATGGTCCACTACATTCCAAAGATGCTCTGTTGGGTTGAGAGCTGGTAACTCTGGAGACCCGAGTACAGAGAACTCAATGTCATTTTAAGGGAACTGCATATTTTCTCTTTTTTGGACTACTCTCTGTAAATCATGCAGATGTTTGTGCTGGAAATTTAAACAGATCAGCAGTTTCTGAAATACTCAGATCAGCCAATGTGGCACCAACACCCACACCATGATCAAAGTGATTTCAATCACCGTCACTGATCGCTATATGCTGAAATGCATGGACTGCTGCCATCTGATTGGCTGATTACATTTTGGATTAAAGAGTAGTTGAACGGGTGTAGTTAACAAAGTGGCCGTAAGTATGTTTACATAGATGCAGTGTTAGGGAGTAACGGCATACATGTACCGGCATTATGCATTTAAAATACAAAACATGAGTAACTGTATTCCGATATCCATCCATCCATTCGCTTATCCTTTTCAGGGTCGCGGGGGCCTATCCCAGCTGTTATAGGGCGAAAGGTGAGGTACACCCTGGACAGGTCGCCAGTCTGTCGCAGGGCTAACACATAGGGACAGACAACCATTCACACTCACATTCACACCTAGTGGCAATTTGGATTATCCAATTAACCTATCCCCACAAGCTGCATGTCTTTGGACGGTGGGAGGAAGCCGGAGTACCCGGAGAGAACCCACGCAAACACGGTGAGAACATGCAAACTCCACACAGAAAGACCCCGGCCTGATGGTGGAATTGAACTCAGGACTTTCTTGCTGTGAGGCAACAGTGCTAACCACCGTGCCGCCGATAGTTACCGATAATTTGGTAATAATTAGAATACAGTTACTTCTAAATAAATGGATTACACGATGGTCTTTTCCTGTTTCATATGTCAGGCTATACCCTCTCTAATTTTGTTGATTTCACGCATTACCGGAAACCCAAACAAAACACGCAACAAGAAGCTCTAGTGTAAGTCTCTTGGTAATGTTGGTGGCGTCAGTTATACAATGGACCCAGAAACCGAGCTGCTCTCAACTATAAAGACTCCACCCGAAAGAAACATCTGGAAGTACATTCTTTTTTTAAAGACTAACATTAGCTAGGGCTGTGCGACATGACCAAAATCTCATATCCCAATATAAGACGTTTCTCGTCTTATATTGTAGTTTTATTTTATAGTGTTTCTGTGTTCTGCTGGTCCAGACTGGAGTTCCTTTCCTGGCTACAGACCTGCGGGTCATCCAGATCCTCATTTTCCTTACAATCATGTTGCTGTGGGAGGTCTTGATGGACAGAACACACAAGAAAAAAGTCACACTGTGAGCAGGTCTCTCAGATATGTGAGCGATATTTAAATATTCTCTCTCATGCAGCGAACAGAGAAGAATTCTGTTTACATGCAGAAAGTCATCATTTATGAGGCGTACAGCTCACTACTCCAACTTGGTCCTTGTGGCCAATAATCCACAGTTTTCATTGTCTCAACATTTTTCTACATTCTGCGTACAGTTCTGGGCTAACATGACTTAAATCTGAAACAGAAAACATGTCTCCAGTGAGGCAGTATCCCAGGCGGTAATGCACGCCATGTGTCTTTGTGACATTTTGTTATAAGTCATATTCATTTCTATATTATGAAATCTGCTTATTACACTTTTACATACCAAATCTGGTCAGCCGTGATCCAGGTTTCCACAACAAATCCAGCTGTTCTCCGGTCCAGACATTAATCCCTTCATCCTCCTGCTTCAGTGCAAGCTGCTCTCCTCCCTGATTGGTGGAGATTTCCTCCTGTTCCTCTTTAGTCTGTAGAGGCTCTGGGTCCTCCTGGTTGAGACTGGAGCTCCTCTCATGGTCACAGAACTGCTGATCATCCAGACCTTCGTGTTCAACAAAAGGACACAAGAAAATAGTGACTAATGTGATGATAAGAAAGCTCAAGAAGGATGAAAACGGTCACCTATTGAGAATTTAGCTTGCGTTTTATGTTGCCACAGAAACATTCACTGATAGTCATTTGTTCACTGGATGATGTTGATAACCTTACAGCTGTCTGGGGTCTGATTTTTAGATGTGACTGCCAGTGATCATCACACACTGTGAATAAACAAACAAATGAACAGCAGCATGATCTGAATATGATCATGAAAGCTTAAAGTATTTTACGACGGCAGGTAAGATATGCTGTTAATGCTAATCTTTTAACATTTTACTAATAAATATGATGCAAATCTCATGGTCCACTACATTCCAAAGATGCTCTGTTGGGTTGAGAGCTGGTAACTCTGGAGACCCGAGTACAGAGAACTCAATGTCATTTTAAGGGAACTGCATATTTTCTCTTTTTTGGACTACTCTCTGTAAATCATGCAGATGTTTGTGCTGGAAATTTAAACAGATCAGCAGTTTCTGAAATACTCAGATCAGCCAATGTGGCACCAACACCCACACCATGATCAAAGTGATTTCAATCACCGTCACTGATCGCTATATGCTGAAATGCATGGACTGCTGCCATCTGATTGGCTGATTACATTTTGGATTAAAGAGTAGTTGAACGGGTGTAGTTAACAAAGTGGCCGTAAGTATGTTTACATAGATGCAGTGTTAGGGAGTAACGGCATACATGTACCGGCGTTATGCATTTAAAATACAAAACATGAGTAACTGTATTCCGATATCCATCCATCCATTCGCTTATCCTTTTCAGGGTCGCGGGGGGCGCTGGAGCCTATCCCAGCTGTTATAGGGCGAAAGGTGAGGTACACCCTGGACAGGTCGCCAGTCTGTCGCAGGGCTAACACATAGGGACAGACAACCATTCACACTCACATTCACACCTAGTGGCAATTTGGATTATCCAATTAACCTATCCCCACAAGCTGCATGTCTTTGGACGGTGGGAGGAAGCCGGAGTACCCGGAGAGAACCCACGCAAACACGGTGAGAACATGCAAACTCCACACAGAAAGACCCCGGCCTGATGGTGGAATTGAACTCAGGACTTTCTTGCTGTGAGGCAACAGTGCTAACCACCGTGCCGCCGATAGTTACCGATAATTTGGTAATAATTAGAATACAGTTACTTCTAAATAAATGGATTACACGATGGTCTTTTCCTGTTTCATATGTCAGGCTATACCCTCTCTAATTTTGTTGATTTCACGCATTACCGGAAACCCAAACAAAACACGCAACAAGAAGCTCTAGTGTAAGTCTCTTGGTAATGTTGGTGGCGTCAGTTATACAATGGACCCAGAAACCGAGCTGCTCTCAACTATAAAGACTCCACCCGAAAGAAACATCTGGAAGTACATTCTTTTTTTAAAGACTAACATTAGCTAGGGCTGTGCGACATGACCAAAATCTCATATCCCAATATAAGACGTTTCTCGTCTTATATTGTAGTTTTATTTTATAGTGTTTCTGTGTTCTGCTGGTCCAGACTGGAGTTCCTTTCCTGGCTACAGACCTGCGGGTCATCCAGATCCTCATTTTCCTTACAATCATGTTGCTGTGGGAGGTCTTGATGGACAGAACACACAAGAAAAAAGTCACACTGTGAGCAGGTCTCTCAGATATGTGAGCGATATTTAAATATTCTCTCTCATGCAGCGAACAGAGAAGAATTCTGTTTACATGCAGAAAGTCATCATTTATGAGGCGTACAGCTCACTACTCCAACTTGGTCCTTGTGGCCAATAATCCACAGTTTTCATTGTCTCAACATTTTTCTACATTCTGCGTACAGTTCTGGGCTAACATGACTTAAATCTGAAACAGAAAACATGTCTCCAGTGAGGCAGTATCCCAGGCGGTAATGCACGCCATGTGTCTTTGTGACATTTTGTTATAAGTCATATTCATTTCTATATTATGAAATCTGCTTATTACACTTTTACATACCAAATCTGGTCAGCCGTGATCCAGGTTTCCACAACAAATCCAGCTGTTCTCCGGTCCAGACATTAATCCCTTCATCCTCCTGCTTCAGTGCAAGCTGCTCTCCTCCCTGATTGGTGGAGATTTCCTCCTGTTCCTCTTTAGTCTGTAGAGGCTCTGGGTCCTCCTGGTTGAGACTGGAGCTCCTCTCATGGTCACAGAACTGCTGATCATCCAGACCTTCGTGTTCAACAAAAGGACACAAGAAAATAGTGACTAATGTGATGATAAGAAAGCTCAAGAAGGATGAAAACGGTCACCTATTGAGAATTTAGCTTGCGTTTTATGTTGCCACAGAAACATTCACTGATAGTCATTTGTTCACTGGATGATGTTGATAACCTTACAGCTGTCTGGGGTCTGATTTTTAGATGTGACTGCCAGTGATCATCACACACTGTGAATAAACAAACAAATGAACAGCAGCATGATCTGAATATGATCATGAAAGCTTAAAGTATTTTACGACGGCAGGTAAGATATGCTGTTAATGCTAATCTTTTAACATTTTACTAATAAATATGATGCAAATCTCATGGTCCACTACATTCCAAAGATGCTCTGTTGGGTTGAGAGCTGGTAACTCTGGAGACCCGAGTACAGAGAACTCAATGTCATTTTAAGGGAACTGCATATTTTCTCTTTTTTGGACTACTCTCTGTAAATCATGCAGATGTTTGTGCTGGAAATTTAAACAGATCAGCAGTTTCTGAAATACTCAGATCAGCCAATGTGGCACCAACACCCACACCATGATCAAAGTGATTTCAATCACCGTCACTGATCGCTATATGCTGAAATGCATGGACTGCTGCCATCTGATTGGCTGATTACATTTTGGATTAAAGAGTAGTTGAACGGGTGTAGTTAACAAAGTGGCCGTAAGTATGTTTACATAGATGCAGTGTTAGGGAGTAACGGCATACATGTACCGGCGTTATGCATTTAAAATACAAAACATGAGTAACTGTATTCCGATATCCATCCATCCATTCGCTTATCCTTTTCAGGGTCGCGGGGGGCGCTGGAGCCTATCCCAGCTGTTATAGGGCGAAAGGTGAGGTACACCCTGGACAGGTCGCCAGTCTGTCGCAGGGCTAACACATAGGGACAGACAACCATTCACACTCACATTCACACCTAGTGGCAATTTGGATTATCCAATTAACCTATCCCCACAAGCTGCATGTCTTTGGACGGTGGGAGGAAGCCGGAGTACCCGGAGAGAACCCACGCAAACACGGTGAGAACATGCAAACTCCACACAGAAAGACCCCGGCCTGATGGTGGAATTGAACTCAGGACTTTCTTGCTGTGAGGCAACAGTGCTAACCACCGTGCCGCCGATAGTTACCGATAATTTGGTAATAATTAGAATACAGTTACTTCTAAATAACTGGATTACACGATGGTCTTTTCCTGTTTCATATGTCAGGCTATACCCTCTCTAATTTTGTTGATTTCACGCATTACCGGAAACCCAAACAAAACACGCAACAAGAAGCTCTAGTGTAAGTCTCTTGGTAATGTTGGTGGCGTCAGTTATACAATGGACCCAGAAACCGAGCTGCTCTCAACTATAAAGACTCCACCCGAAAGAAACATCTGGAAGTACATTCTTTTTTTAAAGACTAACATTAGCTAGGGCTGTGCGACATGACCAAAATCTCATATCCCAATATAAGACGTTTCTCGTCTTATATTGTAGTTTTATTTTATAGTGTTTCTGTGTTCTGCTGGTCCAGACTGGAGTTCCTTTCCTGGCTACAGACCTGCGGGTCATCCAGATCCTCATTTTCCTTACAATCATGTTGCTGTGGGAGGTCTTGATGGACAGAACACACAAGAAAAAAGTCACACTGTGAGCAGGTCTCTCAGATATGTGAGCGATATTTAAATATTCTCTCTCATGCAGCGAACAGAGAAGAATTCTGTTTACATGCAGAAAGTCATCATTTATGAGGCGTACAGCTCACTACTCCAACTTGGTCCTTGTGGCCAATAATCCACAGTTTTCATTGTCTCAACATTTTTCTACATTCTGCGTACAGTTCTGGGCTAACATGACTTAAATCTGAAACAGAAAACATGTCTCCAGTGAGGCAGTATCCCAGGCGGTAATGCACGCCATGTGTCTTTGTGACATTTTGTTATAAGTCATATTCATTTCTATATTATGAAATCTGCTTATTACACTTTTACATACCAAATCTGGTCAGCCGTGATCCAGGTTTCCACAACAAATCCAGCTGTTCTCCGGTCCAGACATTAATCCCTTCATCCTCCTGCTTCAGTGCAAGCTGCTCTCCTCCCTGATTGGTGGAGATTTCCTCCTGTTCCTCTTTAGTCTGTAGAGGCTCTGGGTCCTCCTGGTTGAGACTGGAGCTCCTCTCATGGTCACAGAACTGCTGATCATCCAGACCTTCGTGTTCAACAAAAGGACACAAGAAAATAGTGACTAATGTGATGATAAGAAAGCTCAAGAAGGATGAAAACGGTCACCTATTGAGAATTTAGCTTGCGTTTTATGTTGCCACAGAAACATTCACTGATAGTCATTTGTTCACTGGATGATGTTGATAACCTTACAGCTGTCTGGGGTCTGATTTTTAGATGTGACTGCCAGTGATCATCACACACTGTGAATAAACAAACAAATGAACAGCAGCATGATCTGAATATGATCATGAAAGCTTAAAGTATTTTACGACGGCAGGTAAGATATGCTGTTAATGCTAATCTTTTAACATTTTACTAATAAATATGATGCAAATCTCATGGTCCACTACATTCCAAAGATGCTCTGTTGGGTTGAGAGCTGGTAACTCTGGAGACCCGAGTACAGAGAACTCAATGTCATTTTAAGGGAACTGCATATTTTCTCTTTTTTGGACTACTCTCTGTAAATCATGCAGATGTTTGTGCTGGAAATTTAAACAGATCAGCAGTTTCTGAAATACTCAGATCAGCCAATGTGGCACCAACACCCACACCATGATCAAAGTGATTTCAATCACCGTCACTGATCGCTATATGCTGAAATGCATGGACTGCTGCCATCTGATTGGCTGATTACATTTTGGATTAAAGAGTAGTTGAACGGGTGTAGTTAACAAAGTGGCCGTAAGTATGTTTACATAGATGCAGTGTTAGGGAGTAACGGCATACATGTACCGGCGTTATGCATTTAAAATACAAAACATGAGTAACTGTATTCCGATATCCATCCATCCATTCGCTTATCCTTTTCAGGGTCGCGGGGGGCGCTGGAGCCTATCCCAGCTGTTATAGGGCGAAAGGTGAGGTACACCCTGGACAGGTCGCCAGTCTGTCGCAGGGCTAACACATAGGGACAGACAACCATTCACACTCACATTCACACCTAGTGGCAATTTGGATTATCCAATTAACCTATCCCCACAAGCTGCATGTCTTTGGACGGTGGGAGGAAGCCGGAGTACCCGGAGAGAACCCACGCAAACACGGTGAGAACATGCAAACTCCACACAGAAAGACCCCGGCCTGATGGTGGAATTGAACTCAGGACTTTCTTGCTGTGAGGCAACAGTGCTAACCACCGTGCCGCCGATAGTTACCGATAATTTGGTAATAATTAGAATACAGTTACTTCTAAATAAATGGATTACACGATGGTCTTTTCCTGTTTCATATGTCAGGCTATACCCTCTCTAATTTTGTTGATTTCACGCATTACCGGAAACCCAAACAAAACACGCAACAAGAAGCTCTAGTGTAAGTCTCTTGGTAATGTTGGTGGCGTCAGTTATACAATGGACCCAGAAACCGAGCTGCTCTCAACTATAAAGACTCCACCCGAAAGAAACATCTGGAAGTACATTCTTTTTTTAAAGACTAACATTAGCTAGGGCTGTGCGACATGACCAAAATCTCATATCCCAATATAAGACGTTTCTCGTCTTATATTGTAGTTTTATTTTATAGTGTTTCTGTGTTCTGCTGGTCCAGACTGGAGTTCCTTTCCTGGCTACAGACCTGCGGGTCATCCAGATCCTCATTTTCCTTACAATCATGTTGCTGTGGGAGGTCTTGATGGACAGAACACACAAGAAAAAAGTCACACTGTGAGCAGGTCTCTCAGATATGTGAGCGATATTTAAATATTCTCTCTCATGCAGCGAACAGAGAAGAATTCTGTTTACATGCAGAAAGTCATCATTTATGAGGCGTACAGCTCACTACTCCAACTTGGTCCTTGTGGCCAATAATCCACAGTTTTCATTGTCTCAACATTTTTCTACATTCTGCGTACAGTTCTGGGCTAACATGACTTAAATCTGAAACAGAAAACATGTCTCCAGTGAGGCAGTATCCCAGGCGGTAATGCACGCCATGTGTCTTTGTGACATTTTGTTATAAGTCATATTCATTTCTATATTATGAAATCTGCTTATTACACTTTTACATACCAAATCTGGTCAGCCGTGATCCAGGTTTCCACAACAAATCCAGCTGTTCTCCGGTCCAGACATTAATCCCTTCATCCTCCTGCTTCAGTGCAAGCTGCTCTCCTCCCTGATTGGTGGAGATTTCCTCCTGTTCCTCTTTAGTCTGTAGAGGCTCTGGGTCCTCCTGGTTGAGACTGGAGCTCCTCTCATGGTCACAGAACTGCTGATCATCCAGACCTTCGTGTTCAACAAAAGGACACAAGAAAATAGTGACTAATGTGATGATAAGAAAGCTCAAGAAGGATGAAAACGGTCACCTATTGAGAATTTAGCTTGCGTTTTATGTTGCCACAGAAACATTCACTGATAGTCATTTGTTCACTGGATGATGTTGATAACCTTACAGCTGTCTGGGGTCTGATTTTTAGATGTGACTGCCAGTGATCATCACACACTGTGAATAAACAAACAAATGAACAGCAGCATGATCTGAATATGATCATGAAAGCTTAAAGTATTTTACGACGGCAGGTAAGATATGCTGTTAATGCTAATCTTTTAACATTTTACTAATAAATATGATGCAAATCTCATGGTCCACTACATTCCAAAGATGCTCTGTTGGGTTGAGAGCTGGTAACTCTGGAGACCCGAGTACAGAGAACTCAATGTCATTTTAAGGGAACTGCATATTTTCTCTTTTTTGGACTACTCTCTGTAAATCATGCAGATGTTTGTGCTGGAAATTTAAACAGATCAGCAGTTTCTGAAATACTCAGATCAGCCAATGTGGCACCAACACCCACACCATGATCAAAGTGATTTCAATCACCGTCACTGATCGCTATATGCTGAAATGCATGGACTGCTGCCATCTGATTGGCTGATTACATTTTGGATTAAAGAGTAGTTGAACGGGTGTAGTTAACAAAGTGGCCGTAAGTATGTTTACATAGATGCAGTGTTAGGGAGTAACGGCATACATGTACCGGCGTTATGCATTTAAAATACAAAACATGAGTAACTGTATTCCGATATCCATCCATCCATTCGCTTATCCTTTTCAGGGTCGCGGGGGGCGCTGGAGCCTATCCCAGCTGTTATAGGGCGAAAGGTGAGGTACACCCTGGACAGGTCGCCAGTCTGTCGCAGGGCTAACACATAGGGACAGACAACCATTCACACTCACATTCACACCTAGTGGCAATTTGGATTATCCAATTAACCTATCCCCACAAGCTGCATGTCTTTGGACGGTGGGAGGAAGCCGGAGTACCCGGAGAGAACCCACGCAAACACGGTGAGAACATGCAAACTCCACACAGAAAGACCCCGGCCTGATGGTGGAATTGAACTCAGGACTTTCTTGCTGTGAGGCAACAGTGCTAACCACCGTGCCGCCGATAGTTACCGATAATTTGGTAATAATTAGAATACAGTTACTTCTAAATAAATGGATTACACGATGGTCTTTTCCTGTTTCATATGTCAGGCTATACCCTCTCTAATTTTGTTGATTTCACGCATTACCGGAAACCCAAACAAAACACGCAACAAGAAGCTCTAGTGTAAGTCTCTTGGTAATGTTGGTGGCGTCAGTTATACAATGGACCCAGAAACCGAGCTGCTCTCAACTATAAAGACTCCACCCGAAAGAAACATCTGGAAGTACATTCTTTTTTTAAAGACTAACATTAGCTAGGGCTGTGCGACATGACCAAAATCTCATATCCCAATATAAGACGTTTCTCGTCTTATATTGTAGTTTTATTTTATAGTGTTTCTGTGTTCTGCTGGTCCAGACTGGAGTTCCTTTCCTGGCTACAGACCTGCGGGTCATCCAGATCCTCATTTTCCTTACAATCATGTTGCTGTGGGAGGTCTTGATGGACAGAACACACAAGAAAAAAGTCACACTGTGAGCAGGTCTCTCAGATATGTGAGCGATATTTAAATATTCTCTCTCATGCAGCGAACAGAGAAGAATTCTGTTTACATGCAGAAAGTCATCATTTATGAGGCGTACAGCTCACTACTCCAACTTGGTCCTTGTGGCCAATAATCCACAGTTTTCATTGTCTCAACATTTTTCTACATTCTGCGTACAGTTCTGGGCTAACATGACTTAAATCTGAAACAGAAAACATGTCTCCAGTGAGGCAGTATCCCAGGCGGTAATGCACGCCATGTGTCTTTGTGACATTTTGTTATAAGTCATATTCATTTCTATATTATGAAATCTGCTTATTACACTTTTACATACCAAATCTGGTCAGCCGTGATCCAGGTTTCCACAACAAATCCAGCTGTTCTCCGGTCCAGACATTAATCCCTTCATCCTCCTGCTTCAGTGCAAGCTGCTCTCCTCCCTGATTGGTGGAGATTTCCTCCTGTTCCTCTTTAGTCTGTAGAGGCTCTGGGTCCTCCTGGTTGAGACTGGAGCTCCTCTCATGGTCACAGAACTGCTGATCATCCAGACCTTCGTGTTCAACAAAAGGACACAAGAAAATAGTGACTAATGTGATGATAAGAAAGCTCAAGAAGGATGAAAACGGTCACCTATTGAGAATTTAGCTTGCGTTTTATGTTGCCACAGAAACATTCACTGATAGTCATTTGTTCACTGGATGATGTTGATAACCTTACAGCTGTCTGGGGTCTGATTTTTAGATGTGACTGCCAGTGATCATCACACACTGTGAATAAACAAACAAATGAACAGCAGCATGATCTGAATATGATCATGAAAGCTTAAAGTATTTTACGACGGCAGGTAAGATATGCTGTTAATGCTAATCTTTTAACATTTTACTAATAAATATGATGCAAATCTCATGGTCCACTACATTCCAAAGATGCTCTGTTGGGTTGAGAGCTGGTAACTCTGGAGACCCGAGTACAGAGAACTCAATGTCATTTTAAGGGAACTGCATATTTTCTCTTTTTTGGACTACTCTCTGTAAATCATGCAGATGTTTGTGCTGGAAATTTAAACAGATCAGCAGTTTCTGAAATACTCAGATCAGCCAATGTGGCACCAACACCCACACCATGATCAAAGTGATTTCAATCACCGTCACTGATCGCTATATGCTGAAATGCATGGACTGCTGCCATCTGATTGGCTGATTACATTTTGGATTAAAGAGTAGTTGAACGGGTGTAGTTAACAAAGTGGCCGTAAGTATGTTTACATAGATGCAGTGTTAGGGAGTAACGGCATACATGTACCGGCGTTATGCATTTAAAATACAAAACATGAGTAACTGTATTCCGATATCCATCCATCCATTCGCTTATCCTTTTCAGGGTCGCGGGGGGCGCTGGAGCCTATCCCAGCTGTTATAGGGCGAAAGGTGAGGTACACCCTGGACAGGTCGCCAGTCTGTCGCAGGGCTAACACATAGGGACAGACAACCATTCACACTCACATTCACACCTAGTGGCAATTTGGATTATCCAATTAACCTATCCCCACAAGCTGCATGTCTTTGGACGGTGGGAGGAAGCCGGAGTACCCGGAGAGAACCCACGCAAACACGGTGAGAACATGCAAACTCCACACAGAAAGACCCCGGCCTGATGGTGGAATTGAACTCAGGACTTTCTTGCTGTGAGGCAACAGTGCTAACCACCGTGCCGCCGATAGTTACCGATAATTTGGTAATAATTAGAATACAGTTACTTCTAAATAAATGGATTACACGATGGTCTTTTCCTGTTTCATATGTCAGGCTATACCCTCTCTAATTTTGTTGATTTCACGCATTACCGGAAACCCAAACAAAACACGCAACAAGAAGCTCTAGTGTAAGTCTCTTGGTAATGTTGGTGGCGTCAGTTATACAATGGACCCAGAAACCGAGCTGCTCTCAACTATAAAGACTCCACCCGAAAGAAACATCTGGAAGTACATTCTTTTTTTAAAGACTAACATTAGCTAGGGCTGTGCGACATGACCAAAATCTCATATCCCAATATAAGACGTTTCTCGTCTTATATTGTAGTTTTATTTTATAGTGTTTCTGTGTTCTGCTGGTCCAGACTGGAGTTCCTTTCCTGGCTACAGACCTGCGGGTCATCCAGATCCTCATTTTCCTTACAATCATGTTGCTGTGGGAGGTCTTGATGGACAGAACACACAAGAAAAAAGTCACACTGTGAGCAGGTCTCTCAGATATGTGAGCGATATTTAAATATTCTCTCTCATGCAGCGAACAGAGAAGAATTCTGTTTACATGCAGAAAGTCATCATTTATGAGGCGTACAGCTCACTACTCCAACTTGGTCCTTGTGGCCAATAATCCACAGTTTTCATTGTCTCAACATTTTTCTACATTCTGCGTACAGTTCTGGGCTAACATGACTTAAATCTGAAACAGAAAACATGTCTCCAGTGAGGCAGTATCCCAGGCGGTAATGCACGCCATGTGTCTTTGTGACATTTTGTTATAAGTCATATTCATTTCTATATTATCAAATCTGCTTATTACACTTTTACATACCAAATCTGGTCAGCCGTGATCCAGGTTTCCACAACAAATCCAGCTGTTCTCCGGTCCAGACATTAATCCCTTCATCCTCCTGCTTCAGTGCAAGCTGCTCTCCTCCCTGATTGGTGGAGATTTCCTCCTGTTCCTCTTTAGTCTGTAGAGGCTCTGGGTCCTCCTGGTTGAGACTGGAGCTCCTCTCATGGTCACAGAACTGCTGATCATCCAGACCTTCGTGTTCAACAAAAGGACACAAGAAAATAGTGACTAATGTGATGATAAGAAAGCTCAAGAAGGATGAAAACGGTCACCTATTGAGAATTTAGCTTGCGTTTTATGTTGCCACAGAAACATTCACTGATAGTCATTTGTTCACTGGATGATGTTGATAACCTTACAGCTGTCTGGGGTCTGATTTTTAGATGTGACTGCCAGTGATCATCACACACTGTGAATAAACAAACAAATGAACAGCAGCATGATCTGAATATGATCATGAAAGCTTAAAGTATTTTACGACGGCAGGTAAGATATGCTGTTAATGCTAATCTTTTAACATTTTACTAATAAATATGATGCAAATCTCATGGTCCACTACATTCCAAAGATGCTCTGTTGGGTTGAGAGCTGGTAACTCTGGAGACCCGAGTACAGAGAACTCAATGTCATTTTAAGGGAACTGCATATTTTCTCTTTTTTGGACTACTCTCTGTAAATCATGCAGATGTTTGTGCTGGAAATTTAAACAGATCAGCAGTTTCTGAAATACTCAGATCAGCCAATGTGGCACCAACACCCACACCATGATCAAAGTGATTTCAATCACCGTCACTGATCGCTATATGCTGAAATGCATGGACTGCTGCCATCTGATTGGCTGATTACATTTTGGATTAAAGAGTAGTTGAACGGGTGTAGTTAACAAAGTGGCCGTAAGTATGTTTACATAGATGCAGTGTTAGGGAGTAACGGCATACATGTACCGGCGTTATGCATTTAAAATACAAAACATGAGTAACTGTATTCCGATATCCATCCATCCATTCGCTTATCCTTTTCAGGGTCGCGGGGGGCGCTGGAGCCTATCCCAGCTGTTATAGGGCGAAAGGTGAGGTACACCCTGGACAGGTCGCCAGTCTGTCGCAGGGCTAACACATAGGGACAGACAACCATTCACACTCACATTCACACCTAGTGGCAATTTGGATTATCCAATTAACCTATCCCCACAAGCTGCATGTCTTTGGACGGTGGGAGGAAGCCGGAGTACCCGGAGAGAACCCACGCAAACACGGTGAGAACATGCAAACTCCACACAGAAAGACCCCGGCCTGATGGTGGAATTGAACTCAGGACTTTCTTGCTGTGAGGCAACAGTGCTAACCACCGTGCCGCCGATAGTTACCGATAATTTGGTAATAATTAGAATACAGTTACTTCTAAATAAATGGATTACACGATGGTCTTTTCCTGTTTCATATGTCAGGCTATACCCTCTCTAATTTTGTTGATTTCACGCATTACCGGAAACCCAAACAAAACACGCAACAAGAAGCTCTAGTGTAAGTCTCTTGGTAATGTTGGTGGCGTCAGTTATACAATGGACCCAGAAACCGAGCTGCTCTCAACTATAAAGACTCCACCCGAAAGAAACATCTGGAAGTACATTCTTTTTTTAAAGACTAACATTAGCTAGGGCTGTGCGACATGACCAAAATCTCATATCCCAATATAAGACGTTTCTCGTCTTATATTGTAGTTTTATTTTATAGTGTTTCTGTGTTCTGCTGGTCCAGACTGGAGTTCCTTTCCTGGCTACAGACCTGCGGGTCATCCAGATCCTCATTTTCCTTACAATCATGTTGCTGTGGGAGGTCTTGATGGACAGAACACACAAGAAAAAAGTCACACTGTGAGCAGGTCTCTCAGATATGTGAGCGATATTTAAATATTCTCTCTCATGCAGCGAACAGAGAAGAATTCTGTTTACATGCAGAAAGTCATCATTTATGAGGCGTACAGCTCACTACTCCAACTTGGTCCTTGTGGCCAATAATCCACAGTTTTCATTGTCTCAACATTTTTCTACATTCTGCGTACAGTTCTGGGCTAACATGACTTAAATCTGAAACAGAAAACATGTCTCCAGTGAGGCAGTATCCCAGGCGGTAATGCACGCCATGTGTCTTTGTGACATTTTGTTATAAGTCATATTCATTTCTATATTATGAAATCTGCTTATTACACTTTTACATACCAAATCTGGTCAGCCGTGATCCAGGTTTCCACAACAAATCCAGCTGTTCTCCGGTCCAGACATTAATCCCTTCATCCTCCTGCTTCAGTGCAAGCTGCTCTCCTCCCTGATTGGTGGAGATTTCCTCCTGTTCCTCTTTAGTCTGTAGAGGCTCTGGGTCCTCCTGGTTGAGACTGGAGCTCCTCTCATGGTCACAGAACTGCTGATCATCCAGACCTTCGTGTTCAACAAAAGGACACAAGAAAATAGTGACTAATGTGATGATAAGAAAGCTCAAGAAGGATGAAAACGGTCACCTATTGAGAATTTAGCTTGCGTTTTATGTTGCCACAGAAACATTCACTGATAGTCATTTGTTCACTGGATGATGTTGATAACCTTACAGCTGTCTGGGGTCTGATTTTTAGATGTGACTGCCAGTGATCATCACACACTGTGAATAAACAAACAAATGAACAGCAGCATGATCTGAATATGATCATGAAAGCTTAAAGTATTTTACGACGGCAGGTAAGATATGCTGTTAATGCTAATCTTTTAACATTTTACTAATAAATATGATGCAAATCTCATGGTCCACTACATTCCAAAGATGCTCTGTTGGGTTGAGAGCTGGTAACTCTGGAGACCCGAGTACAGAGAACTCAATGTCATTTTAAGGGAACTGCATATTTTCTCTTTTTTGGACTACTCTCTGTAAATCATGCAGATGTTTGTGCTGGAAATTTAAACAGATCAGCAGTTTCTGAAATACTCAGATCAGCCAATGTGGCACCAACACCCACACCATGATCAAAGTGATTTCAATCACCGTCACTGATCGCTATATGCTGAAATGCATGGACTGCTGCCATCTGATTGGCTGATTACATTTTGGATTAAAGAGTAGTTGAACGGGTGTAGTTAACAAAGTGGCCGTAAGTATGTTTACATAGATGCAGTGTTAGGGAGTAACGGCATACATGTACCGGCGTTATGCATTTAAAATACAAAACATGAGTAACTGTATTCCGATATCCATCCATCCATTCGCTTATCCTTTTCAGGGTCGCGGGGGGCGCTGGAGCCTATCCCAGCTGTTATAGGGCGAAAGGTGAGGTACACCCTGGACAGGTCGCCAGTCTGTCGCAGGGCTAACACATAGGGACAGACAACCATTCACACTCACATTCACACCTAGTGGCAATTTGGATTATCCAATTAACCTATCCCCACAAGCTGCATGTCTTTGGACGGTGGGAGGAAGCCGGAGTACCCGGAGAGAACCCACGCAAACACGGTGAGAACATGCAAACTCCACACAGAAAGACCCCGGCCTGATGGTGGAATTGAACTCAGGACTTTCTTGCTGTGAGGCAACAGTGCTAACCACCGTGCCGCCGATAGTTACCGATAATTTGGTAATAATTAGAATACAGTTACTTCTAAATAAATGGATTACACGATGGTCTTTTCCTGTTTCATATGTCAGGCTATACCCTCTCTAATTTTGTTGATTTCACGCATTACCGGAAACCCAAACAAAACACGCAACAAGAAGCTCTAGTGTAAGTCTCTTGGTAATGTTGGTGGCGTCAGTTATACAATGGACCCAGAAACCGAGCTGCTCTCAACTATAAAGACTCCACCCGAAAGAAACATCTGGAAGTACATTCTTTTTTTAAAGACTAACATTAGCTAGGGCTGTGCGACATGACCAAAATCTCATATCCCAATATAAGACGTTTCTCGTCTTATATTGTAGTTTTATTTTATAGTGTTTCTGTGTTCTGCTGGTCCAGACTGGAGTTCCTTTCCTGGCTACAGACCTGCGGGTCATCCAGATCCTCATTTTCCTTACAATCATGTTGCTGTGGGAGGTCTTGATGGACAGAACACACAAGAAAAAAGTCACACTGTGAGCAGGTCTCTCAGATATGTGAGCGATATTTAAATATTCTCTCTCATGCAGCGAACAGAGAAGAATTCTGTTTACATGCAGAAAGTCATCATTTATGAGGCGTACAGCTCACTACTCCAACTTGGTCCTTGTGGCCAATAATCCACAGTTTTCATTGTCTCAACATTTTTCTACATTCTGCGTACAGTTCTGGGCTAACATGACTTAAATCTGAAACAGAAAACATGTCTCCAGTGAGGCAGTATCCCAGGCGGTAATGCACGCCATGTGTCTTTGTGACATTTTGTTATAAGTCATATTCATTTCTATATTATGAAATCTGCTTATTACACTTTTACATACCAAATCTGGTCACCCGTGATCCAGGTTTCCACAACAAATCCAGCTGTTCTCCGGTCCAGACATTAATCCCTTCATCCTCCTGCTTCAGTGCAAGCTGCTCTCCTTCCTGATTGGTGGAGATTTCCTCCTGTTCCTCTTTAGTCTGTAGAGGCTCTGGGTCCTCCTGGTTGAGACTGGAGCTCCTCTCCTGGTCACAGAACTGCTGATCATCCAGACCTTCGTGTTCAACAAAAGGACACAAGAAAATAGTGACTAATGTGATGATAAGAAAGCTCAAGAAGGATGAAAACGGTCACCTATTGAGAATTTAGCTTGCGTTTTATGTTGCCACAGAAACATTCACTGATAGTCATTTGTTCACTGGATGATGTTGATAACCTTACAGCTGTCTGGGGTCTGATTTTTAGATGTGACTGCCAGTGATCATCACACACTGTGAATAAACAAACAAATGAACAGCAGCATGATCTGAATATGATCATGAAAGCTTAAAGTATTTTACGACGGCAGGTAAGATATGCTGTTAATGCTAATCTTTTAACATTTTACTAATAAATATGATGCAAATCTCATGGTCCACTACATTCCAAAGATGCTCTGTTGGGTTGAGAGCTGGTAACTCTGGAGACCCGAGTACAGAGAACTCAATGTCATTTTAAGGGAACTGCATATTTTCTCTTTTTTGGACTACTCTCTGTAAATCATGCAGATGTTTGTGCTGGAAATTTAAACAGATCAGCAGTTTCTGAAATACTCAGATCAGCCAATGTGGCACCAACACCCACACCATGATCAAAGTGATTTCAATCACCGTCACTGATCGCTATATGCTGAAATGCATGGACTGCTGCCATCTGATTGGCTGATTACATTTTGGATTAAAGAGTAGTTGAACGGGTGTAGTTAACAAAGTGGCCGTAAGTATGTTTACATAGATGCAGTGTTAGGGAGTAACGGCATACATGTACCGGCATTATGCATTTAAAATACAAAACATGAGTAACTGTATTCCGATATCCATCCATCCATTCGCTTATCCTTTTCAGGGTCGCGGGGGGCGCTGGAGCCTATCCCAGCTGTTATAGGGCGAAAGGTGAGGTACACCCTGGACAGGTCGCCAGTCTGTCGCAGGGCTAACACATAGGGACAGACAACCATTCACACTCACACCTAGTGGCAATTTGGATTATCCAATTAACCTATCCCCACAAGCTGCATGTCTTTGGACGGTGGGAGGAAGCCGGAGTACCCGGAGAGAACCCACGCAAACACGGTGAGAACATGCAAACTCCACACAGAAAGACCCCGGCCTGATGGTGGAATTGAACTCAGGACTTTCTTGCTGTGAGGCAACAGTGCTAACCACCGTGCCGCCGATAGTTACCGATAATTTGGTAATAATTAGAATACAGTTACTTCTAAATAAATGGATTACACGATGGTCTTTTCCTGTTTCATATGTCAGGCTATACCCTCTCTAATTTTGTTGATTTCACGCATTACCGGAAACCCAAACAAAACACGCAACAAGAAGCTCTAGTGTAAGTCTCTTGGTAATGTTGGTGGCGTCAGTTATACAATGGACCCAGAAACCGAGCTGCTCTCAACTATAAAGACTCCACCCGAAAGAAACATCTGGAAGTACATTCTTTTTTTAAAGACTAACATTAGCTAGGGCTGTGCGACATGACCAAAATCTCATATCCCAATATAAGACGTTTCTCGTCTTATATTGTAGTTTTATTTTATAGTGTTTCTGTGTTCTGCTGGTCCAGACTGGAGTTCCTTTCCTGGCTACAGACCTGCGGGTCATCCAGATCCTCATTTTCCTTACAATCATGTTGCTGTGGGAGGTCTTGATGGACAGAACACACAAGAAAAAAGTCACACTGTGAGCAGGTCTCTCAGATATGTGAGCGATATTTAAATATTCTCTCCCATGCAGCGAACAGAGAAGAATTCTGTTTACATGCAGAAAGTCATCATTTATGAGGCGTACAGCTCACTACTCCAACTTGGTCCTTGTGGCCAATAATCCACAGTTTTCATTGTCTCAACATTTTTCTACATTCTGCGTACAGTTCTGGGCTAACATGACTTAAATCTGAAACAGAAAACATGTCTCCAGTGAGGCAGTATCCCAGGCGGTAATGCACGCCATGTGTCTTTGTGACATTTTGTTATAAGTCATATTCATTTCTATATTATGAAATCTGCTTATTACACTTTTACATACCAAATCTGGTCACCCGTGATCCAGGTTTCCACAACAAATCCAGCTGTTCTCCGGTCCAGACATTAATCCCTTCATCCTCCTGCTTCAGTGCAAGCTGCTCTCCTTCCTGATTGGTGGAGATTTCCTCCTGTTCCTCTTTAGTCTGTAGAGGCTCTGGGTCCTCCTGGTTGAGACTGGAGCTCCTCTCCTGGTCACAGAACTGCTGATCATCCAGACCTTCGTGTTCAACAAAAGGACACAAGAAAATAGTGACTAATGTGATGATAAGAAAGCTCAAGAAGGATGAAAACGGTCACCTATTGAGAATTTAGCTTGCGTTTTATGTTGCCACAGAAACATTCACTGATAGTCATTTGTTCACTGGATGATGAAGTGAGGGCCGTGAGGCACAGCTCCCCGTCCCCCGGTGACCCTGCTAGGTCCACCTTCTTAGGGAAACCCTCTGCAGAGGAGCTGACAGAGCCAGGAACTTGTGAGTCGTGTGTGTCCACTCAGGCATCATTCATGCTTGTTCTCTAGGCAGTTCCTGTCAGAAGGAGGAGGCGCAGCAGGAGCGTCGGGGGGCGGAAGACGGTGCCTCAGTGCCTCTCTCCTTCTGACATTGTTAAAGAAAACACAACAAATTTATAATTATGTAGATAATTACATGTAGATAATGTCCTCAAGTTCTGTATAACCACTTTTTCCTCTCTCTGTGTTTGTTTCTCGTTCGTTGTTGTGTGTGTTTGTGTGCATTTGTCTCTTTCAAACAGGTGCCGGTCCTCACCTCTGCAGTGCTGCCGTCTCCTGTAGCGCTGCATGGTTCTAAGCTAAGTTTCCTTTCCTTTTTCTGTTCTCTCAGATTTGTCCTCAGGTTTGAAGTGTCTGTGTTGTGCAGCTGGTCTGGTCTGTCTCTAGACAGTTCAGGCTTCACCCACTAGTTAAATGGTGGAGGCTCACAGCGACATACTCAACACACAAGTTTCTGAACTCTGCATGAGGGTTTCTCCGACGAAGTGAGGGCCGTGAGGCACAGCTCCCCGTCCCCCGGTGACCCTGCTAGGTCCACCTTCTTAGGGAAACCCTCTGCAGAGGAGCTGACAGAGCCAGGAACTTGTGAGTTGTGTGTGTCCACTCAGGCATCATTCATGCTTGTTCTGTAGGCAGTTCCTGTCAGAAGGAGGAGGCGCAGCAGGAGCGTCGGGGGGCGGAAGACGGTGCCTCAGTGCCTCTCTCCTTCTGACATTGTTAAAGAAAACACAACAAATTTATAATTATTTAGATATTTACATGTAGGTAATGTCCTCAAGTTCTGTATATATTTACATTTAAAGGATGATCATGGTGTTGATGATGGCGTTAAGCCAGAGGACAGTGTTTCAAATGTTGTTGGTAAATCTTCAGTCACTAAAAGCTCATCTAGTGGTAAAGTGAGCACAACTTCTTCTGCCAAAATCAAGGCAAAAGCAGAAAAGGCAGCATTACTCGCTTGTATGGCAGTCTTAAAAGAGAAGCATGCTTTGGAGGAGCAAGAGCTAAAGCTAAGGAGGAAACGTGAACAGCTTGAGCTTGAAGCGCTGCTTTCTGCCTCTTCTGCAAAGTTAGCTGTTCTCCAAGCTGCTGAAGTTCAAAGTATATCTAACATATCGTCCAATGCTATGAATTCATATTATGAAAGGGAAATCAAGAAAACAGCTGCTTCAGCCACAGTCAAGCCTAGTACACCAGTCAATGAAGATAAACCTGCAGTGCAAATAGTACAGACTGAAAGCAACATATCTGCAATGATCCTGCCAGGAACGGAAATTGAAGGTGAGCCACAAGCTGAAACGGTCATCACAATGCAATTTCACAATGTGGATCCTCCATCGCCCAGGTCAATTCCTACAGCGGCAGAAGGACGGTTGGAGGACATTTGTACCATTTTACAAAGACAAAATGAAATAACTGCAACCCTTGTTCAGCATCAGCGTGCATCGTCATTACCATCCAGGAAAATACCTGTATTCGATGGTGATCCTCTTCAGTATATCTCTTTCATTAATGTGTTTGAACAAGGAGTGGAAGAAAAGGCCAATAAGAGGGACTGCTTGTATTATTTGGAGCAGTTTACAACAGGACAGCCGAGAGAGCTGGTACGCAGTTGTCAACATATGGCTGCAGGACAAGGCTATATACAAGCAAAGCAACTGCTCAAAGAACACTTTGGAAATGAATATAAAATTGCAACTGCTTATATTGACAAGGCGTTATCTTGGCCTGCAATTAAAAATGAAGATGTGAAATCATTGCAAGCATATTCTCTTTTCTTACGTGGGAGTTGTAATGTCATGGAAACATTGCAACATATGCAGGAACTGGACATGCCAGTGAACATGAAAATCATTTTGTGCAAGTTGCCATATAAAATGAGAGAGAAATGGAGAGCGTTCGCATATGATATATTGGAAACCTCTAAACACAGAGCTCAGTTTGAAGATTTGGTTGCATTTATTGAAAAGCAGGTGAAAATTCTTTCAGATCCTTTGTTTGGGGACATTCAGAATGTAACGTCAACAATCCCTGTCTCAAAGGTTGACAACAGACTGAAGTCACAACCAAGCAAACAAATTAAAGGGAACAGCTTTGCTGCTACAGCCACACCCATGATCATGAAAAAAACCTACAGTACGGAAAGGCTGATTACTACAACAAGCCATGACTTTACAGTAAAGCCATCTTGTGTCTGCTGTACTCAATGACACACACTGGAGGAGTGTCAACAGTTTCAGCGGAAGAAGCACAGAGACAAAATGCTTTTTCTAAAGGAGAAAGGGCTGTGTTTTGGTTGCTTAGGTGCTGGGCACATAAGCAAGGACTGTGCTAAGCGTTTGATATGTAGAACGTGTGGTAAAGGTCATCCCACTGTCCTCCATATTGATAACGATGGCGTAAGCCCTGAATGCTATGGAGAGCCCTCCTCTTCAAAGAATGTAAAAACTTGTGGTCATACAGGGGCCGGAAGAGAAAGCGGTTTGCTTTCCATTCTGCCAGTTCAAATAAAGTCTGTTAAAGGTAGTCATGTCATACAGACATATGCTTTTTTAGATCCTGGCAGTTCAGCTAGCTTCTGTTCAGAGCACCTCATGCAAAAGCTAAATCTTGTGGGCAAAAGAACTCACTTCCTGTTACAAACGATGGGTCAAGAAAAGGTCGTCTCTGCCCACTCACTTACTGGTCTTGAAGTTTCTGGTTTAGGCAGCAATGCCTTCTATGAACTTCCAGAAATCCTAACACAGGAAAGGATGCCTGTCACCACGGATAACTTTGTAAAGGAAGAAGATCTGATCAGGTGGCCATATCTGTCAAAGGTTCAAATTCCCCACATAATGGCTAATGTGGACCTGCTGATTGGATGCAACGCTCCCAAGTTATTGGAACCATGGGAGGTCATTCATAGCCAGGGGAATGGCCCATATGCTATAAGAACAGCATTGGGCTGGGTCATAAATGGGCCCATGGAAGATGGTAAAAGCAACTTGGACAGCGAGCACCCACCAACAGTTGTAAATAGGATATCTGTTTGTAAGCTGGAGGAGATGCTGAAAAGTCAATATAACTATGACTTTAATGAAAGGGTTACAGAGGAAAAGGGTTTGTCAAGGGAGGACCTTAAGTTCATGAAGATCATGGAAAAATCTGCAACAATGGAAGACGGACACTACTGTTTGAAGTTACCTTTTAAAAAGGATAACATAAAGATGCCAAACAATTTCTCCATAGTTAAACAAAGATTGCAAAGTCTACAACGAAAACTTCTCAACAATGAACAGTTGCATAAAGAATATAAAAACTTTATGGACGAGATGATAAGTAATGGATATGCAGAGCAAATACCTTCACAGCAGCTGTCTTGCGAAAATGGAAAGAAGTGGTACATTCCTCATCACGCAGTTTACCATCCCAGAAAACGATCCATAAGAATTGTATTTGACTGTGGGGCATCATTCCAGGGGACATCATTAAACAAGCAGCTCTTACAAGGTCCTAATCTCACAAGCACATTGCTTGGGGTTTTGCTTAGATTTCGACAGGATCCAGTCGCATTTATGGGTGACATAAAGGCAATGTTTTATCAAGTTAAAGTTGCCAAAGAAGACAGAGACTTTCTGCGTTTTTTATGGTGGCCAGATGGAGATCTGAGCAAGGACATAATTGAGTTTCGCATGACTGTTCATCTGTTCGGTGCAGTATCTTCCCCTAGCTGCGCCAGTTTCGCTTTGAGAAAAACAGCTGAGGACAATAAGACTGAATTCCTAGACAAGGTATGTGAAACGCTGAAAGAGAACTTCTATGTGGACGACTGTTTAAAGAGTGTGGCCTCCACCTCAGATGCTGTCGATTTGGTCAAAGATCTTTCAGCACAGTCAAAGGGGAGGATTTACACTGACCAAGTGGGTCAGTAACAATCGCACCCTGTTGCAAAGTATCTCTGAGGAGCAAAGGGCTAAAGACTTGAAAGAATTAAATCTTGACAGAGACAAACTTCCGGTAGAAAGAGCTCTGGGCTTGCAGTGGTGCGTGGAAACTGATACATTCAACTTCAAAATGGATATCCCTCAAAAATCCTGTACTAGGCGTGGAATGTTATCAATATCAAGTTCCATTTACGATCCATTGGGATTTCTTGCACCAGTCCTGCTGCCTGCCAAAGGAATGCAGCAGGAGCTTTGCAAAAGGAAACTGGGATGGGATGAACCAATACCCCAAACCATGTTGCAAAAGTGGAAAGGTTGGCTCAGTGATTTGCAAATGCTTTCCCATTTCAAGGTTAAAAGGTGTATACAACCAAGAGAGTTTGGACCTCTCTCACATGCACAGCTACACCATTTTTCAGATGCTGGTGAATCTGGATATGGAACCGTGTCATATCTGCGCATGCAAGATAATAGGAAATCCATCCACGTCGCGTTCTTGATGGGCAAGGCAAGAGTAACACCTCTAAAACCTGTCACTATTCCACGTCTGGAACTAACAGCTGCTGTAGTTGCCGTCCGAGTGGATCTCATGTTAAGGGCTCAGTTGAGAATGAAACTCGAGCAATCTATATTTTGGACAGATAGTACATCTGTATTAAAATATATAATGAATGAGGATAAACGATTCCTTACCTTTGTGGCAAACAGAGTCTCATTCATTACAACTGCAACTAAACAATCACAATGGAGATATGTAAGCTCGAAGAAAAACCCAGCAGATGATGCTACAAGAGGGCTCAAGGCTGGGAACGTTGTTCATAGCAGCCGCTGGATCGAAGGACCAAGCTTTCTGCAGAAGCCGGAAAGTGATTGGCCAACCAATTTAATGGAATGCTCCTTAGAACCAGAGGACCCTGAAGTCAAAGGTGAGGCCACAGTAAATGTTACTCAGGTAAAAGACTTGCTAGATGCTACATGTCAATTGATGGTGTACTTCTCAGACTGGAGAAGGCTCAAGGTTGCTGTTGCTTGGTTCCTTAGACTGAAGGAAATCCTTCGTTCAATGAGAAATAAGAAAAAAAGACCGCAACCTTACTCAGATAACCCAATTTGTAAAGGTACTACAAAGGAGAAAGTAAAGAAAACGCAACTGTACAGACTATCTTCAAAGGATCTTCTGGAAGCTGAGCTTGCCATTATTAGATTTTGCCAGCAACAACGATTTGGAGAGGAGGTTGCTACGTTGTCAAGTGGGAAAGGTTCTGTGAGCAGGCACAGCTCAATTTATAGATTAGATCCTTATCTTGACGATAAAGGCCTCTTAAGAGTTGGGGGACGACTGACAAAGGGCTCCTTACCAGAAGAAATAAAGCATCCCTTTGTTCTTGCAAAGGATCAACATGTAGCAAGTCTCATCCTAAAGCACATTCATCAACAGCTTGGTCATAGCGGTCGTAACCACACCTTATCCACACTAAGGAGAAGATACTGGATCACAAAGGCCAACTCAGCTGTAAGGAAGGTTATCGCAGAATGTAATTTTTGCAGGAAATATCATGGAAAAGCCTTGGAGCAAAAGATGGCAGATTTACTCAAGGAAAGAATCTTGCCAGATAACCCACCATTCACCAATGTCGGGGTTGATTACTTCGGACCTATTGAAGTGAAAAGAGGACGAGGTACAGCTAAACGCTATGGAGTCATTTTCACCTGTTTAGCCAGCCGAGCAGTGCACTTGGAAGTGGCTAGCTCTCTAAACACAGATGCCTGCATTAATGCTTTGCGTCGTTTTGTGAGTCGAAGAGGTCAAGTCGCTCACATCCAATCGGACAATGGAACCAACTTTGTCGGAGCAGACAGAGAGTTAAGGGAGGCTCTTGAATCGCTGAAACATACCCAAATAGCGGATGCTTTGCGACACATTGGAATAAGATGGAGTTTTAATCCGCCTGGAGCATCACATCATGGTGGAATTTGGGAACGGATAATTCGTATGATCAGAAAGATTCTGAGATCCGTTCTTCAGCAACAACAGTTGGACGACGATGGCTTAAATACGGTTCTATGTGAAATTGAAGCAATTTTAAATGACAGACCCATCACAAAGCTTTCTGATGATCCAAAAGACCTAGAGCCACTTACACCAAATCACATCCTCCTGATGAAAGGAAAACCATCTTTACCACCCGGACTATTTGACCCTCAGGATATGTATCTGAAGAGAAGATGGAAACAGGCTCAGTACATCTCAGACCTTTTTTGGAAACGATGGATACGCGAATACCTGCCTTTGTTACAGGAGAGACAAAAATGGAACCAAAAGAAGAAGAATCTAAAACCTGGAGATATAGTCATTATAATGGATTCTTCTGCACCGCGTGGTTCCTGGCCACTTGGAAGAGTTCTGGAAGCCATTTGTGACAAAAAAGGACTCGTGCGATCTGCACGTTTAAAAACAAAGACTAATATTCTGGAAAGACCTGTAACCAAACTTTGCTTGTTACATGAGACTGTAATCTAAAAGTGTGTTACTTATGTTTATTTATGTGAATGTATAGGTCTAAAGTAGACTCTATTAGTGGCTCCTTATTTTCTTTGTGATTAGAATTGCCATGTCTGATAGCCATTTCAATTAGGGGCCGGGGTGTAGGAGCCATTCTTGGGTTAATACCTTATGTGGTCACTAGAGGTTACCTTTTTCTGTTTTGATTATGTAATGTAAAGGTATTTAAGGTAGACGCACGTAATCGGCATCAGGTGTGTCATTGAGAAGGCAAACAGTTTGTGACTGTTGCGCTGTTATGCTATGTCGATACGGAATAAAGACCAAAAATGACAAGATACATACTGCTGGATTTATTGGACTGTGAACATTCATGCATACCAGTGACATCGCGTCACCCCCGTTAACGACCACCTCAGTGGCTTCAAGCGTAGGCTTAGCCTCTACACCAAGGAAACTTAAAAACTCCTGAAGACGCCTGGAGACGGAAGAAGCCCCCCCACTCGGAGAAGGAACACCGCTGCGCCTTTTTCTTTTATCAAATCAAATCAAATCACTTTTATTGTCACATCACATGTGCAGGTACATTGGTACAGTACATGTGAGTGAAATTCTTGTGTGCGAGCTTCACAAGCAACAGAGTTGTGCAAATACAATAACGTAAACAAAGCAAAATACAAGGATGGCTAATCTGAAACTAATAAATATATGTACAATATATAATAGTATATGCATTTCTGGATGTGTATACTAAATGTTTTTCTGTGTGTGTGTGTGTGTGTGTGTGTATACACATTTTTACAAATTAAATAGAGTAAAAATAAAATAAAATATATAAAAATATACAGAGTTGAGACATGTGCAAGACAGTGGCATTACTGTACAGTGTGTAGTGCATAATGTTGAAGTTCCAGTAGTGAAGCTGAGGTGTCTATGATGTGTTTTAACTTCCCGTTCAGTGTTCTCGTTTCTAAACACTACTTTACCCAGAGTTTGTACAAGGCTTCATTCTCACCCCCGAACAGTTAATAAGGTGATAACGAGCAAAAGAAGTTGATAGAAAAGTTAACATCATTTTATCCGTTAGTAAAAATCAGTGTGTTTGGACTCGCTGGCTGATATTTTAGGGAATCGAGCTCATTCGTTCCCTTGCAGAGAGCTCAGTGTGGTATCATTCATCAGTTCGAGCAGCCAGTTTGGTTCTAAAGAACATGCAGCTGACTGAATGAGGCGTTTCATGATATTTAACCCACCGACAGCATAAAACAGAGTCGTTAGCTGATGAGCAGACTCTGGATTTTCTGTTGTTTGAGACTCGGTCATAGCAGCGTTTCATGTTAAAGTAAAACATGTTAGACTGGACTGACCTTGACCTTTGAGAGGTCAAACTGAAGGAAGCCTTTGTGTTTTACCTTCATTTTTCTGTTTATGAACAAAGACACGAGTCTGCAGAACATATCGTCGATCAGGCCTCTGTTCCCTAGATTTAGACACATTTCACACCCCTTCAGTGAGTCTTGATCATTTCAGCTGTGTTCTGAAATGAGAAACTGAACCCTTGAACACATCAGGGAACTGTTCACAGAGGTCCCAGAGACCTCTATAGGGCCAGAAGTCTTTTACAGACGCAGGGGTCGCCCCCTGGTGGCCTGTAAATGGAGTACAGTTTTTTTGTTTTGTTGCTTCACTTTTCCAACCTGGCAGCTGTGTCAATGTTCTGATGTCTGTGGTCCTTTTTGGCAGTGACGTCATTCCCGAGTTTGTGCATTCCAGCAGGAAAGTCAGAAAAGCAAAGTAAGATGGGATTTATTTTAGCTGCAGCACGTTCATTGATAGAATGTGGTAAGTGCTTAGCATGTGGCTTATATCATGAGTCACAAATACAGGTGAGTGACAGAGCAGATTATGTTTATGTTCTCTGTCACCATCTTGGATTGTTGAGGCTGCCTGCTCTGACTTTCCAAGAAGGAAATACTAGTTGAGGGGGAGTTCCAGATGAAAATTACTACTGGGAGCTCAGGAATTCCGACTTCCGACTCAATCTGGAATGCACCGTAAGCCAAGGGCCAACAAGACAACAGCAGATATTTTGACGTCGCCCCCTGGTGACAGGACAAGGTTACAGCACCATTGTACAACCACACCGCTGCCTTCAGTGACCTTGCTTTTTAGGTGTAACCACTTTTCTGTATCTCTGTTGACACTTAATCGCAAAAAAAAATGTTGTTTGAAGTCAAAATACAAAGAAATTGTGAGCAGTAATCGGCAAAAATAGTCTGATAATTATGGGGCGCCGTTTGTAAACTGAAACATGCTGAAATTAACGGCAACATTTTTCCACATTTAGCTCAAAACCTTACAAAAACATGTTTTTTCGAGTAATTTTTTACAACATTTAGTAAAATATTTGTAACTTTTCATCAAATGTTAAATATTAAATCTAAATGTTAAATATTAAATCTAAATATTATATTTAAATCTAAATGTTAAATGTTAAACCTAAATGTTTAGGCTAATATGCAAATTTATTGTACGAATCAACGGAAATACCAAAATAAAAGCTTCCCGAAAACCTCCGGTGCAAAATTGTGTCTGTTCTCACCCCTCATTTCTCCCCGCCATGTGCTGCTTCACTTCTTGCCTACGAGCATGTCCAGCGATTTTGCTGGACATGCTTGAGGATTTTGTTTAAGTGTGGTAATGAGATGATGATTCTTTTTTCTGTATAGCTGAACAGGCTCTTGAGATCCTACATGTGCTGCCATCACTCTTCCCATCCACCTCTGCTCCTCCAAAGAGGGCACGGGATGCGAGTGAGGCTCTGGTGCATGTCCTTGAGGTGAGTTGTGTAAAATGTAGTAGTTGTTTTTTGTTTTTGTTCTTTTTGGGACAACAGTATTAAAAAATGCTTCTGATGAGTGCCAAAGTATTTTATATTCACATATTATATGTTCTAAGCCTTCAAAAGGCACCTAAAACACATTTTTGGAATGAGGGTTCTCACAGGTTAGATCTCTGTGACCAGTAAATACAAACATGGATGCATTACGTGGTAGCACATTTTTATCACCTCAATGATACCTAATTAAATGTAGCCTTGGTTTTCTGTTTTTCAGGAAGGCTAGACAGATGTGAACAGTAATTCCATCGAGAATAATTAAAAGTAGCAATTTCAGATGTGTTTTCTCAGAACCTCAACTTTTGTTGTAATTTAGCTTTAGTTATGTGTTTGAAACAAAAGTGCATCATCCTTACAAAAGTATGTCTGTGTTATGTGTTAAAGGACCAAGAAGACCCTAATACCTATCTGATGAAACGTCCTCTCTCCTGCCCAGTCCTGATTGTGAGTCCATCCAACTGCATCCTAGCGGTAGGAGATGTGCCAATAACCACATTTCCAAAAGACTTGGTTACCGAGGGTGCTTTATACCTTATGGCCTACTATTACACCCTTCACCTTACATACCCAAAGTGTGTAGCCACTCTGCTTTCCGTCATACAGACGGAGGTTCTCTTGGACAAAATCCATGAGAGAGATCTCACATCATCTTACAAGAAGAGCATGGCTGAGTGGACTGCTTTTATTGGCCAGTAAAGCCAATATGGTCAGATGGACTATAGGAAAGGACTTCCTCTCTCCTTCCACGGCTACTACAGTCCATGTTGGTTGTGATTGATTTTTGTTTGTAATTTGGCCAGGTTAGCCCAGTGTTATAATTAAGGGTGCACGATAATATTGGCTAACATGCCGACATTTTGTGTTTGGTTTGTGCAGTGCAGAGACAGCCTCGCTTTTAGTTAATTTTAAGATTTTTTTTTTCTTTAATCTTGAGTTTAGACAGAAGACTATTCAGAAAATAGGCTCTACTGTGAAAGAGTAAATTGACTAAGCTGAGACTGACTAGTTTGGTATAAAAGTAAGAATTGCTTTATTGGGTATTGGCTAGTACAACTGTAAAATATTGGATACATCCTTACTCAAACCTATAGACTGTTACCAGACAGAACCGCAGCTGAAATAACAAGGGAGAGTGAAAACTTCCCTTTATTCTTATGGTGTTTACCTAGCAAGAGTTGAAAAGTCCGACATGCGGCTTATTGTGATCTGGTCACCCTGTGTGCATGTCTGGTATGGCTGCTCAGCAGCCATACATTACAGGGAATGAAAAAATCTTTTCAATTTGTTATTGTTGCAATTGCATTCTCTTAATAAAACCCAGTATCTACAGTGCAGGCTCTCCTACTGAAAGTTTTTGAGATACATACATAAAATGTCCAGTTCACCAGCAGTTTAATGCTCTAAAGATTTATTTCAGTCCTTCATGTTCGAGACTCAGATGTTGACACATGGCAGTACTGCACTTTAAAGATTTTACGTGGACTCTGCTGACTCCATTGCTAATTTCAGAACATCCTCAAGTGGCAGGAAGTCACGAGGAAAGGTGTACTCAGTCAGGTTGGAAAGTCCGGACATCACACAGCAGCTCAAGTCTGTGCGGAAAATATCCATGTCGCACGCCTCATACCACTCATTGGTTAAAGCGGTGTAGTACTCGACGTCCGAAGTGGTGGTGAAGCCATTGAAACCCCCGACGACAAAGAGGCGATCATCAATTACCTCAATGCCAAAGTTGCTGCGGGGGGTCAGCATAGAGAACACGAGGTTCCACGTGTTGGTATGCGGGTTGTAAGCCTCAGCGGTGCGCAGATAGTTGTTTCCATCGAAGCCACCAACCTAAAAGTAAATACGTGGCTCAAATGATTGAATGTAAGTGTAACCAGCTTCACCGTACCCCTGTAAGAAAATGCACCTGCTATATGTCTTTAGCTGCTTTTGCACAGATACTCCAGAAAGTGACGGAAGAATTAAGTTGCAATATTGTCCAAAGTTGCCCTTAATATGTAGCAGATACAAGGAAATTGTTTACCTTAGGTGTGATCTGACTACTGGAAATACTCTGATTGGTTTAGGGTTTTACCTGGATAAAGCGAACAGCTACCTGACATATTCTCATGCTGTTATATGGAGTTTACACATAAAAGTTGTTTAAAAAAGGCCCATTAACGTCCCAGTATTTGCATTTTCACAGGCCCGCATTTGTTGGGAATGTCTAGAAAAGATCAGGGTGCAGTGGTGTGTGAAAATGACTTCTGAATTAAAAGGAGAAAGTAAAATAAAGTAGAAGCCAGCTGTTGTGGAAGTCTGTATGAGACCTTTTTTCACTCAAGCCTCAACTACAGCTATTAAAGTGCTGTTGTCTATTACACCACGCTATTATCAACAAAGATGAATAGCCCTCGACAAAAAGTATTTGTGTTTTCAGTATAAATGTCTTCACAGCTCTTTTGCCTTTAGTCCAAAAAGGAACACTGAGTTCCAGTCCTTTCTTCCTATAACAGATTAAAGTAGCCCTGACAGGCTATAAGTGCCTATAAGCCTGATCAAAGACCCTGAGGTCAGCACCAGGGTAAGGTCACTGCATTCTGCTGATGATAACTTTTCCTTTTTTTGAATAGAGACTTAGTCTGAATAGAAAATAAATACTAAACGGTAGCTAGCTAAATAAAGAAGTGTGTCTCAGAAGGTGAGACTAAAATCTTTGCTTTTTACCAAAGGGTGCAGCTGCAAAACAACTAAATAAGTGGTTTTAAGGCAAATAGCAAGATAAATTTACAGCTAAAAGGCCTACCGTCCCCAGAGGATGAGTTCTAATCACTTGGCTTATTCCCTCATTTTTCTAAAGGTATTGCAGGATAAGTTTGAAATTGTCTCTAACATATGTCCTCTATGGAACGATGAGGATGACAATGTTGGTTTTGAATAAGTATTTCTGTTGTACTGAGTGAAATGTGAAATCATCAAAGACACAACATTTTGGGAATGAGGCACATGAAAAAAAAAAGAGAGGCAGAAACATCACTAATCAGTTAAATTAATACATAGAATGAGTAAGAATGCCTTCTCTGAACCTGTGGTCAGGATAGGAATCTGATCATTGATAAATACAAAACAAAGTTAGCCAAATTCTGTGTCAGCCAAATCTGTGTTAAGCCTTGCTGATCAAAGCACATTACAGATTTGATTTGTATGTTACGTGAGTGTCAGCACTACTTTGTGGTCTTACTGCAAAGACATGATCCGCATATGCAATGACACCTATCCCGCTGCGGCGGCTGTTCATGGGACTGATCATCGTCCACTGGTTGCTCTCTGGGTTGTAATATTCAGCTGTCTGCAGACACTCGTTGCCATTGAGTCCACCACAAATGTAAATCTGAAAACAAAAAAGGGACATTAAAAATTTTTACATTTCTTAGATTTCAGTTGGAAACAATGTTACCTGTAAGTGAAATGTTTCCACATCATTTGTGAAGTAAGACCGATACTCAGTACCCAAGTGTCCAACTGAAAAATATGACAATTAACAAATGTGTGTGTTTTACAATTTTTTTAATATCTGTTATATTTTAGTTGACAAGTCAACTCAAATAAAGTACTGTACATAAATGCAAAGATGCACTTGTGATCAGTTAGAAACAAAATAGATATATATTAGTATATTTTTCAACTTTTTAAACTATACTTTTAAATTTGAAAACATGAACATAGAAACCAGTTTGTGACCTATCTTGCACCTCGCTTCACTGTAAAAATGTGTATTCCCTGACTGGTTGGCAAGTGGTTGCTGGAGGTTGATGGCTGTCACTACTGTGAAATTGTAACCAGGAAGGTTTTGCACCACAAGCCTCCTTGTGTTTCCTTTGGTCGTAAGCAGACTGTTGAGGTTTGCATGGAGTACTCTGACTTACTGCAAATACTCAAACTATTTGCTGTAGAAATCTGTAGAGTCTTTCATACAACCACTGCCTAACCAGCTGAGGAGTACACATTTTCCCCTAGCAACTGGTTGTTACCAAAGGTTGCTGACAGGTCTCTAGGCCTGTGTGCCTTAGACCCTACTCTATTTCTCTGCTACTGTTTTACTTCACCCACCCGGTTGTTAAGTGTTGTGCAGCTGGCGTGGCTCCTCTGTTCGTGCATCGGTGCAATAAGACTCCACTGGTTGATTTCAGGTTGATAGCGCTCTGCACTGCTGAGTCGTACATGCCCGTCGTGGCCTCCCAGGGCATAGATGAACCCGTTCAACACAGTCACGCTCACATAGCAGCGGCGGGAGTGCATGGGCGCCACCTCATTCCAGGCGTGAGTGGTCAGGTCAAACCTACGGACGCTGTTGAAATGCTCCACCCCGTCGAAGCCACCAACGGAGTAGACGTACCCGTTGAGGAAGGCGGCTCCATGATAAGCACGAGGACACTCGAGGTTGTTCGTTACGTTGACCCAGCGGTTAGCCCGGCAATCGTAGGCCTCGATGCCGTTAGTTGGCTCACCACCACTCCACCCCCCAATGGCCAGCAGGATGGAATGAGGCAGGCGGGGACGAGCAAGAGGGTGATACAAGGCAGACATGAAGGGTCTGCTTCCTAGATCATGTATGTCTAAGATGGCATTACTTATCATGGACAGGCACTCAGAATTGGCCTCCACCAGCTCACTAGACAGCACATTGTCCTTTAGGTAGTCTGACGTCATCAATCCCAGTCGGACCTATAGAGAGATGACAGAAGAGAATGTGACTATGAATTTCAACTACATCAGTTTTAGTAAACTCAAGCTTCTTTAGGATAATGCTCCTAATGTTGTTTAATTTTCTTATTGCTAGCAAGAGAGCGACCAAAGTCAGACACCATTAGCCTTTTCGTCAACAGGGACAGTTTTTAGTCATAGCCCTAGCAACTATACTTAATAAATATAATTTATTCTATAGTATGTGTGTAGAGATCTGATACGGTTTTAATGCTCTTGAAGAGAATTTCTTAAATGTGGTTTGGCTACACCTGAAAAGAGCAAAATCTCAAGATATTAAAGCATCCTTATACCCAGATGGATCGACTCAATCTATGACTTAAATGCTGAAGATTTAAGTCCAAACTAAATGTAGTAATGAAAGTTTATAGACCTTGGACAACAGAGCGGTGAGGTGTTGTTTCCGTTGTACAGGTACATGGCTAATCCACTTTGTAAGCGCTTCATACAAAGTGGTCTCCCACACATTGAGGTCCTCTCTATCAAGGATGTCAGCAAGTTCCTCCACAGTTAGGTGCAGGAACTCCTCCTCAAGAACAACCTGCTCAAAGTTACTGATGATGTAGTGGTAGGCCTTGGTGCGTAGTTCGGGTGATAAGCATACTTTTGTGAACTGCCAAATGCCAACGCAGTTCTCTGGGCACAGTTGCTCCCCGAGGAAGTCAGAGCAGAGTTTCACAATGTCCATTGCATTGAATTGATCAGCTGCCATGAGAAGTTCCACTACATTTTCCCCCGTTATGGAAACTGAGCCGGTGTATGCAAAGTTAATGATGAGTGCCATCATCTCAGAAGACAAGCCAGGTATGTTGAAGACCTGTTTGTCTGGGTCGCTGCAGTGGGTGAAAAGAGCCCTGAGGGTAGAGATGGAGACAGAGTAGAGAATATTAAAAGGTGTGGAGGCAACAAGATAATAAACTATGTCATGCACAAGTACTCCAAGTAACTCCAAAACAGAGTTTGTACATGTTTAGTGCACTTGATTGTTGGGTTTTCAATGTCTTTATTACATTGGCAGCATGTTTATGAAGCTATTGCCAAACACAATGCAGTCCCACACCATGACAGAGCCTCCACCGTGCTTTAAAGTTAACTCTAAACACTCACTGTTGTACCTCTATGACAAATATTGAAATCAACTCCATAGGGCCAGTTTACCCTGATATTTAGTCTAGTTATTGCGTAATTTGGCATACCTCAGTCTGTTTCCTTTCCTTATGGAAGTTCCAGTGCATGTTGCTTAATTACAGTCTCTGTTTCCCTTCCACAACCATTTCTTTTCTTTTTTTTTCTTAACATTTATTTATTGGTTTTAACAGGTTTTACATGAACCATGAAACCATTTCTGATGAGGATGAGGAAACCATTCCTCTGAAAATGATCGGGTACAAGCACTGGACTAAAAAGGGTGAAAAATGTCCAAACCAAACCTTTATAAGTCTTCAAAAAAACACAGAACTATTGCTCAAGTGGACTTTTAAAAAATCATCTGTTTCAAAGCAAAATATAAAAAAATGAGAGGCAACTCAAAACTTTTGCTCAGCGTATAACTGTATAACACAGTTCAACCTTTTTAGTATCAGGAAGTCTGGTGTGTCTTACTGTCTCAATAACAGTGGGGAAGATATTAATGTAACTTAATAAAACACTTCAATTAGACTTCACACAATCACCAAGTGATTCACAGTGCTTTTTAAATGGCACATTTACTGAAGTGGAATCTGGAGCTCTGTGAAGGTAATGATGAAATCTGCAAATGTTTGCATTATGTTTTGGGTGTATCTGTCAGTTGACCGTGACAAAGTCTTTCTATCAGAAAAGTTTTATGATTCAACCTGTTCCTTTTGGTTGGCACTGTTTCACCAACTAAGACCATGAATTACA
Source organism: Diplotaxodon limnothrissa (assembly GCF_057381915.1). Taxonomy (NCBI): domain Eukaryota; kingdom Metazoa; phylum Chordata; class Actinopteri; order Cichliformes; family Cichlidae; genus Diplotaxodon; species Diplotaxodon limnothrissa. The sequence goes on from NC_140615.1 coordinate 202,416, forward strand.
TTTTTCACAGGTATAAATCAGTCAACTGTCCTTCACATTATCAGGTAAGCAACTCACCTGAAGTACGGCGTACAGTTACATAGGATGATCCTGTGGACCGGAAATTCAACATCCTCCACTTTGATGATTGCATCACAAAATTGTCCCTCCAAACAGAGTTCATTATTTACTGAGCTCGACTTGTATGGCAGCTGGCCTCCTTCACTCATCTTGAGTTTTGTGACTGCTTTTCTTAGTTTTTTTGTCTGCAGTTTGTCTTGAAGTGTTCAAAATCAAACCTAACTGTGGAATTTGGGGAATGGAGCCCATGACATCATCATGACTTGGCAACTGTTGCCATGAATTGTTTTGAAATGTATATTTACATTGCATAAAAAAAAAGCTTTGTTTTGATTTGATTTGGATTTAAGAAATTGCATATGAGCCTCACAGATAGCATACAGCATTTTGTATGTTTGCCTCACAGAGGTCACCTAGTAAAATAAGCACTTCAAAACACTCTTACGAATGGACTACAATATCATATTTAGCTCATATTTAACCTTAATAGGCCATTTTGTTTAATAAAATCACTTTGTAATATCCAAACACAGATATTACAAAGTGTGATTCATGGCTAAGCTGTTTTCTTGGGTTGTATTAGACTTTTATCTAGTTGGAAAAATGGGCTCCTGCACTTTACTGATGTACAATAGTAGTAAGAAAGAAAGAAACAAAACACATATATACACTGTATGTATAGTACAAGACTGTTATAATGACGGTGCTTGACAGTATTACCTCAGACAGGTGCAAGCAGTCACCTGTCTGAGCACAGACTGCAGATCTGTTGTTGAGCAATTTCTTTCCATTCATAGATAAATGCAGCATCCAGCTGCAATGGGTTCTGGTTGCCTCTAATGAACATGCCAGCCCAAAATTACCCAGGCATATTCAGTGGGAGAGACATCAACACTAAATGCTGGCCAAGGAAGTGTCTGGATATGCTAGTGATCTTTGGCAATGTGGAGGCGACACGCAAACTGCCACAGGCCAGGTTGTTGTACAGGTTAGAGAACTTCATCTCGATAGCTCTGTCAAGTCACTTCCACCAAGAACAGTCAGATGGTCATGCAAGGGATCACGCGGGATCATGCGTCATGCATGCTCAGCCTGGCATCAGGATGCTTCAGTCAGTTGCAGCAGGGTGGCAGTGATGACAGTATAAGGCATAGGTGTCAAACTCTGGCCCGCGGGCCAAATTTGGCCCGCAGCCTAATTACATTTGGCCCGCGAAGCCATACCAAATTATTATTAGAGCTGGCCTACTGGTATTATACAACTAATATACATATTGTTTAGTATTAAACTTTGCTTGTTCCATATTCAGTTTTTCAGCAAAACTTGTTTGAGTCCATAAGAAGAGATTCATTCTTAAATCTGGAGGAAGATTTTTTTTTCAATAAATATTAATGTTAGCCCGCGACCTTGTTCCAGTTTTGAATTTTGGCCCACTGTGTATTTGAGTTTGACACCCCTGGTATAAGGCATACACCAGAGAAGTCATTCCTTTGTCACTATCAGTGGCTTCATCCACCTGCAGAGGAAAGCAGCTACCATGCACCTTATCATTAAGCACTCGATAGGCAACTTTACAGGGGTAGAGCACAGACGCAGTTTTAGCAGAGACACTGTTGAGCACGACGGTTTAGAAGTGTGTGTCTGAAAAAGCCCTCTGACTTGTCTTTGTGCTCTGGATGTTTGGCGTCTTAGCTTGTTAAGCTTTAAACTGTCACAAACTTGCACTTTAAGACAGACACGCTGCGGCCTCTCCTCATCACCCACCGCTGCGCAGGTATGCTTCATCTTATCTTCTTTGGTTTGGAAACTGTAAGAAACTCCATTCCGGGTTTCTCTGAGGCGTGGGCTTTCATCATCAGAGTTCATCCTCCTATAACAATTAAAATATTCTCAAGCATGATCAACGGTTAATTACGGCACCGGCCGGAGTACCGGGAGCAGTTTGGAAGAACAAAAAGACGCGGAGACTGTTCTAAATTGTCATCCCAAACTAACTCAAAGTTTATTCTTTGTGCAGCAGTTTTTATAGGCAGAAGGGTTTGTGTGTCAACAAGTTTCAAGTTACAACCATATAAGGAAGTTCCCCCTAGCTCTGAAAGGGGCCTTCTATAATCTCAACATACCTTTGAAAGGTCCGTTAAACACTAGACAGTTAGAATCCTTTAGTGATATAAGTTTGCACATGGTAGAATACTGCATGTAGTTATTTGCATTAGGAAATGTTTAACCATGTATACCCAGAGGCACATAATCAATTGTGTGTGATCCTTAGCAGGCTGCAAGCCTGGTGTGCACTCCAGGAATGCACCCCCACGTCCTGGGAGCATGAGAGCTTGCACCCCGTCCTATTGTTCCACGGCAGGATCAAGCAGCTATGCCTGTTCCAGTTTAAGTGCCTTCTTTACATATAGATGAACTGTTGGATTTTCCAGACCAGCAGGCCAAGGGAAGTCGCCCATGGGGTCACAGCAAGAGGAGATGAGGTTCAAACAAAGGGCATTGCAGAAACAGGGTCCTTTGTATAACATCATCAAAAACAATATCCTGTAAATGCTACCATGTAGAGCTGGGCGATATGAGATTTTTTCATATCACGATATGTTTTTTTCATTTCAGGCGATAACGATATCTATCACGATATAAGCCAAATAACTATATTTGTAAGATTTAAATGTGCCGTTGCTCACAAGTAAAATGTGAAATAATCAGCAGCTTGTTTTTATTTAAATATTTATTTCCCATAATAAGTTCAACAGGGTAGATGTACTTAAGGAACATGAGACTTTTTCAGATAAATAAAGGCAAATATTGCAAACTACACAAAAGGCAGCCGCTGAAGCGTTTAAGTTTCAAAATAGAACAAACGAAACAGACTAAATTGTCAATTCCACTTAGAAACAAAATATTAATTCTAAAAATAAATCTTAGTTTGTTTTACAGAAGAACAGACAAAACTGACAAACTTTTGTCAATATCAAATAAACTGAGAACTAAAAGGAAATTCTCAATCTCTCCTTGTTGTATAGCTGAGCTTTTCAAACAGTTTTGTGCGGTCAGCTGAGCGCACCATCCGCTCCGAGCTCCCTGACCTGCACTCAATCTACAGCAGGCGGTGCTGGACCAAGGCCAGGAAGATCGTGAAGGACCTCAGCCATCCCAACAACGGACTGTTCTCTCTGTTGAGGTCAGGAAAGCGATTCCGCTCCCTGAAGACCAACACAGAGAGACTGAGGAGGAGCTTCTTCCCGCAGGCGATACGGTCTCTCAATCACACCACCACACAGTCCTGACCCACACATACAGTTCTTACACACACACTGGACTTTCTGGACTTTGGTTTTGCACAACACTGGTCACTATATTCTTCATTTCCGGTTAATACTTGTACAGCTGCTGTTAGTGTGTATATATTTATTTATATTTAGATTTCTTCATACATTCTTATATAGTTCTATATTGTGTATTTTGTTGTACAGTTATTTTATTTTCAACTTTAATTTATATATTTATCTTTATCTTATTCTTCCCAGTTAAATTTACCCTTCATTCTAATTTGTGTTGTACAGTTATTTCATTTTTAACCTTAATTTATATTTTATTCCTTCCTAGTTAAATTTACCCTTTTTAATTTTTCATATTTATTTCCTATCTTATTCATAGCCTTTTCCTTTTTTGTTCTCTTTAGGTCACGAGCAGTTGTCCAAGCATTTCACTACATATCGTACTGTGTATGACTGTGTACGTGACAAATAAAATTTGAATTTGAAATTTGAATTTGAGTTTTAACAGTTACTTTAGTCTGACAAAAGCCGAATGACGAATTAGCGCTTCCAGTCAGAGACTGAGGCTACGTCCACACGTACACGGGTATTTTTGAAAACGGAGATTTTCCGTTTTCGTTTTAAAAAATAATCCCGTCCACACATAAAGGCAGAAATGAAGAAAAACGCTGCTATGAACATGCCAAAGCAGCAGGTGGCGCTAGATTCCTAACTGTGCAGAAATGTTGGCCAATCAGAAGTCTAGAAGCCTCGGTGGGAAAAAGTAAACAAAGCTGCGGCATAGAAGCAGAACCGAGTCGTATGTGTGGAGGGACAGTAACTGTGTGTATATGTAAGCATTTAAACACTGCAGAGAGTAGAATTAACAGTATTGTAGAAATTCATTTCACCGAAACAATAACGTGGCGCACAGTGTGACGCATGCACCAGTTTATTGTATTTCCAGACTTGCTTTCGGCACAATTTACAGTGCACGCTGCTCTGTTTTTTGTCAGACTTGAAATAGCCGAAATACCTTCACACTACGGAACTTCTATGGCTCTTCCGTTCGACAATCTCTCCGGCATTGGAACCATCATCTGTTTTCTCTTCGGTCACGCTCGGTTGATTTTTCTAGTCGGCACACTCATTTCCTCCATTACGCGCTGGCTGCTTCCCAAACAAACACGTGCGGCTTGGCACTTGTGCTGAACAAGTCACGCGACGTGACGCTGCGGCTGTGATTGGTTCGGCTCTGCGCTACTTAGTTTGGATTGGCTGACCTTTTTTAAAAAAAATTTTTTAATTTTTTAATTTTAAGAGGACAAGAGCGGCGAGGTCTATCGCGATAGCTTAATTTCTCTATCGAGTAAAAGTTATATCGCGATACATATCGTTATCGTTCTATCGCCCAGCTCTACTACCATGGTATCAAAATATCACAACAGAAACATATTTGGTGATGCTTCATCATCTGCTTTGTGTTTGTGTGCGAGCCCCGTCAAAAGCCTGTGCATTATGCTGGCAGCGTCCAAGATGCAGCTTCTGGTTTTTTTTCTGCATTAACATCTCGGGTTGCATTTCATTTTCTTAGTACTTATTTTAATATCTTTAGTTTTTTGTATTTCGGTCTTACTGTAATTTACCTGCTGTGGGCTCAGAGTTATTTTCCCTGATTTTATTTCATATAAACGTGTTTTTCAACCAAACGGTGAGGACTTACCTTCTTCCTTCAACTTCAGAATAGTTGCATGAAGTATACAGGGCAGGAGGTGACGGGCCAGGTCTGCAGGTTTCTGCATCGCCATGTAGTGCAGAACCTAAAGACAAACCCCCAAAAAGTTTAGTCTTCCTGGCTTCTGTTTTCTTTTTGCTCTTTCAGATCAACAGAATATTTTTGCACAGCCAACAGGCTGCCTCTGAAGAAGACTCCAGATAAACGGTGACCTTTCTCTATGATGGTTATTCACAGAGGGACCGGTCATACCCAGATCTTTAAATCTGTCATAAGACTATCAGTGAGCATTATTTTTAACTTTCTCTTTTTGGATAAACAATGTCTTTAAAAGACAGGCAACATTTTCAGTGATGGTGCAAACTGGAGCTCCGAGCTCTGCTTTCATATGTGCAGGAAGAACATGCAAACGCTTGGCAGAGACCTGCCCGGGTCCAAATCCAGGACCCTCTTTGGGTGAGGAAACAACTAACCCCAGTTACTGTTTGTCCCTTTCCCATAAAGCCGACCGGATCATTAATAGAAGCTGGTTTAAAGTTGTTCTTCATTTAACACCATCACACCACAGAGAGCTGCTGTGTGTCAGTTAAACATCGTGTGTGACAGCATCAGATCCTTTTTCATCAACATGTGAAAATGCTTCAACATACATGAGCCAAAACGGTCCCATGGCAGAAGCTGATCCTGAAAATCAGCAGAAACATTCATGAAAACACTTTGTGATCCACTTAGTAAACACGTTTGGCTTAAAAACACGCATGCGGCAAAACGAACGACCTGCTTCAGACCTTCTCGGCCTCCTTGGTGTCATCAAAAAGTCTTTTTTTGCGTCGTGCAGGTGTGACCCTGGCAGTCTCCCAAGCCTCCACCCACATGTTGCCTGGGATCTTCATCCTGGGACTGAGTGTCCCCGTCACCATCGTGTTGCCCTTCTCATCGACCACTTCCTCTTCTACGTAATCCCGAGGTGAATACCAGCGCACAAAATCCTCCAGGACACAGCCGGGGTTGACTGCCTGTGGACAGAGACACAAACTCGTACTTTAAATGAAGTAATGTGTAAATATATTCACTGACACCTCATGCTGGCACTGACGACTGTAACAGGGCCCACTCACGACACCACTGCATTCATGGACCCAAGCACACCAGGTTGTCACTGAACATAAAATGTCATTTAGGCATCAAAACGATTTCCTTCTGTTCAGGACTGGAAGTAAATACGTGTGATCTGGCAACAAAAATGTTTTACTTTTTTGTGTAAGAGTAAATCTGAAAATCTATGAATAACAAATCAATTGTATTTTAGTTTTAAAACCAGTTCAGACTGAATAAAGAGCTCGTCCACACTGGATCAGAAACATAGAGACATGGTGGGAATAACCAACACTGTAGATTCAGGGCAGCTGCAGCATGACTTACACTGTGTGCTGGTCATTATCACTGCATTACTGCCTCAGGTCTGCAGGTCTCTGCAAAGACAAGGTTCAAATAACCTCTGAAGATGATTTATAAAACTGCAATGAGCTGTTTGAAAACTGATGACCACGTGATCGTCTGGTGATCAGAGGTTTCTGCACTCACGTAGCTTCTCCCAGCATGACTGCATCCATCATGCCACACGTGTCAGTGACAGAGTCACAGCTTTCCACAGCGTAGGCTGATCAACAGTCCTCTTATTTCACACTAGTTTACTTGTAATAGCCTACATGACATTTTTTATTAAACATTTATTTATTGACTGTCTGTCCATGGTGTTACTGTGTCTGCTTGTGAGTCTGTCTGTTGAGTTCAGTGTCTTGTCTGGTTCTTTGTGTCTGTAAGTTTCCTGTTATATTCTGAAGGTCTTTGTCTCATGTGAGTGTGGTCAGTTTACGTTTCCCCTGTCTCGTCAGCTCTGATTTGTCCCAGGTGTGTTCCCCTCCTGTCTCCCATCCCTTGGTTACTGCTGTGTGTATTTAAGCCCTGTGTGTTCTCTTGCCTGTTGCTAGTTCGTCTGCGTTAATTCCCTGTGTCAACCTGTGTTCCTCCCTGCATATTTCTATGTTCCCGGGTCTCCAGTTAGCGCTTCAGGTTCGTTTTGTTAGTTTTCTACAGTTTAGGTTATGCTTAGTTTCCTACACACCTCCGCCGTTTCTGTTTGTATCTCCATCTTCTCAATAAAACTCTCCTGCATCTCAGCTGCCAGCATCTTGGGTCCTAGTTAAATTCCACACAGCTCACCCCACGAGCCATGATACCTCCTAAGGAATTGTTGACTGCATTAATTAAGTCCACTTTGATGTTTAATTGGCTAACTTAATCTGAAAATACCATCGCAGATTTGTTTGATGTTGAATTCTCCCAATTCTTTGAATCTTTGGGCTGAAGGAGGGACAATACTCGGTGTATCAATGCTCAATCAACAATCATTTATTTCCATATAATTCAACAGTCAGAGCATTACAACGTCCGGACGGGAGAGATGCTACCAGAGGGTCAGGCACATGTCTCAAAATGGTGACGGGTTGCTCAGCTTTTTATAGTCTCTAGTGGCCCCCAGCTAGTCGTAAAAGCCAAAACATCACATTTTTTCTCTGTTACAGCGCCTAAGTTATGACCTCGGCAGTTGTTTCTCTGCTTTCTGTAAGGTGGGGGTGTGGAATGTGGTCTATCTAGCTCCCCTGTCTTTAGACACAGAGTCTCCTGCTTACAACCTTCTCTTCATGATTCAACAATTAAGCATGTCAAGAAAACAGTGTAACACATTCCCAGCAGATCAAGGATACAGAGTGATGCACATTTATCTAATGAACTAATATGTGAATATGTTCTGTTAACTCAAAAGTATAATGAGAACTAAACTACATACAGCTCACACACTCTATATTAAAGGGTATAATATGATCTACAGCAGTATTCTAATTCAACTACTTTGATTACATATATAAGGTAACATATAATAACAGAATAATCTAATAATTCCCCCTTTTGATCTCTGAAAGAGATCACTTACAACATGCACTCCAGGGTCGCAAGGTCCAAGTTTTCTTGATCCTGAGGCCCTCTGTCCCCCTTTAACGGGTGGACCATATGTGGGATGACCTCTGTGTTCACGCAGTTCAGATGCAAGCAAAGTTAGATTTACAACCATAACAGCAGTTACAGATGACTCTCCCATCACTCCCCAATTCTCCCACAGCTTTATTTTGGTGCTCCAGTTTTCCACTCCCATTTTAATGCCCCCTTATACCTTTCAAATGTACTTAGACTAGAACCTCTGTCTAAGGAGCTTTTAACCTTTATTTTTATTGCTGCAGCTACCAGTGTCTTCCAGTTGGGTGATTCTCAGCTTCTTTCTTCGACCTCCGGGGTTAGACCACCCTTTAGTCATTGCACAGTTCTGGGGATTATTCTGCCCCGATTTCAAACAAAGATCTGTGTATTTTGGGGTCACCGGCGTGTCCCCCTTTTTGCCAAGAGCCTCTTGAACCTCGTTGGTCTGGTGTTCCTGGTTTTCGCCAACCCCTTCATGGTTATTGCTGTGTTTGTGGGATCCATCTTCTCCAGGAGCCCAAACGTCATGACACTTGATCCCAGTTGCTGTCTCGGCAGTCCCTACATCTGTCCCTGCTGTGAAGGGTCCTCACATCTCCGGGTCCCCGTCTGGTGTCTGTTCCTTTCTCTGCAAGAGACAGAAAACCAAAACACCTCTCTCCCTAGCCTTGATAATCTAATATTGTTATCCATTGTTCTTCTAATGATTCAAATTTGGTTCAAAATATTATGTTCAGGACTTATTCTAATCATAATCTATGTGTGTGTAAAAGAAATCAAAAATTAATGAGTCATCTCTAAGTCTAACCCATTATATGCTTAAGTTTTACCATATAATGTTCAAACTCAACTCCCCCGTTTTGACACACTCCCATGTGTCAATTCATTGGAGCTAGACACTTAAAAGAGAAGGTTGGTGACATCATATCTCAGAAAGTATCAGAAATTCTTCTCTCGAGTACCGTTGCTCCAGCCTTGTCATCCCTGAGGATCTTCGATCCCGAAAATGTCCCTTCTCCTCATGTAATAAAGTCTGTCATCCTTCCATGCCCTGGTAACTGGTCCATCCAGAGCCATATGATCTCAAATATACATACAACAAGCCAAACCACACCCTGGTCACACCAACCCTTTTCTGCCCTGAAGATGTCCAACACCATCTTAGTCTGGACCAGGGTTGTAATAGTTTTGCAATTTTCATCAGTTTTAATCAGTTTTTACCAATTGTTTGCTAGTTTAGTTTAGTTTTTATTTTCTGAAAATCCTTAGTTTCAATTTAGTTTTATTTGTGTTTTGCAAAAAATTAAGTGTAACAAAATCCCAGTTCCATCATATCAGTCAAGCTCTTCTGGTTATCCTTGGGTGTTGAGACTAATAACTATTAACTCTTGCCGCACCGAGTGGTCCTAATTTTCGTTGAAGTGAATTGATAACCTTTTGAAGGCGATTGTTTCACACCTTTATTTAGATGTCCCAGTCCTGTTGTCTCGGGATACATCACGCTGCCTTATCTGGGGTTAGCTGTTTTCTGGGGATGCGGGTTGAGTGGGTGAGCTCTTCAAGGAGGGGGAGTGTGCTCCCCCTGATGAGGTCTTCTAGGTAAGCTAGGTTAACCTTCTTGTGTGGGCTTTTCAAGTGCACTTTAAGGTTAGTGGGACTTTTAGTTTTATAAATGTCCCTCATGACCCCCTGATGACCCAGTATTTCATTTTTTGCACACTGTAGTACACATTTTAGTTTTTGCTTGTAGCTCGCATACTCTACTTGCCACTCCTCTAATTCCTGATGTTTCTTAGAGAGGGCAACAGTACCTTTAAAATTATATCACATGTGTGGGGGTGTGGCCTTGCCAATTGTTTTGCCCACCTTTTCAAAATGGCTGGCGTGCCCACAAGCACATTTCATGGAAAAAGAAAGGTAAGCTTGATATTTACATTTAAAATGTTTTGTTAAACTCAGATTTTTATTTTATTCTTTTTGCAAGTCCCCCTCCTCGGTGGCGAGAAACTGTTGGTGTGGTCAAGTGGGTGCTCTAGAAACAAACGCTCAGGACAGAACAGTTATCAGTCATGTACTTCCTACAAATTTTGCATATGTTTTATTTCATATTGATCCTCTGAGTGTAATGGTACATTTTAATTTGAATTTATCCAAACTAAACACAATATTTTCTTTATTTACTTTGCTCTTGTTCTTTTTCAGTACCACATCCTATCAAATGTCCCTGTCAATTATATTCTACATCTAATAACTTACTATTTCAAGTGAGAACCTAAATCACGTGGACCAATGTTTATTATTGCATATCTCTATTCTGAATGTGGCCAGTCATTCATAGGTATTGTTCAATTTTGGCGATTTTCCTCTATAAAATTTAATTGACTTTTTACAGTGGCCTGCTATGGTTAATAATAACATATTCCAGTCATGAGTGGTATCAAAAGTCTTCTCCACTGTAGCATTTGGCATTCCCAATAATATATCATGATACCTTACTCAAAACACAGCTAATATAGCACAGTTTTCTTAATGCAAACATCGGTAACTCAAAATCAGCAACCACAGTGTTAAGTCTGCAGTTCATACTTATGTGAAGCTAGAGTCTCCTCCTCCAGTCTCTCTTATCCTCCTGCTCCTGAAAAAACAAAACAAAACAAAGCGAAGCATCCACCCTTCTCTTGTCGGCTGGGTGAATTGTTTATTGGCATTTACGAATCCTAAAGTTGGTGCAGTCATTGTCTCAGTATCAAGTCAGTCAAAACTTTTAGTCGTCAGTCCATCACAGTCCATTCACATGCATACCTCCATACACATTCATACCAGATGTTGCTGATAATGGAGTCTCCCGCGCAACCTATTCGAGCCTTCATCACCAGCAAGATGACGTCATCATTTTAAAGGAAAACAATTCCTTGTTGTTTTTTGGGCCGGATTGACTCGGTGCAATCCTTTTAGACTCAGAACTTCTCAGTGTTCCCTATAAGTGAATTTCTCCCAAGCCAATTACAATCATGGAGAAGCACACTTTGCAACTGTTTTTGTAAGAATATTTTATAGCGCTTTAAATTTCAATCTTTCAGGCCTTGTTTAAAGAGCTGATTGTTAAATCATGAACTCACAAAATATCAACATATCACCATATCACCATATCACCACCGGTGGATCACACCTCTCAGATTTTCTTATCTCAGTGCACTGTAACAAAAACGAAAACAGACATAACCAACAAAATACTACTAAAATAACACAAACTAGGGCCCGTTGCAGACATGTCCAAGCATAAAACTATCCCTCTCTCGCTTACGAGAAAGAACACAAGCCAAAGCTCACTGATAAAATCAAGCTAGCGCTAAACAAAACCAAACAATCAACCAGAAATTCACAGGAACATTTTGCTTCCTGCCGGGACAATATTGTGTGGGAATGAGAACCTCAGGTGCCGTAACACCTTTTGTTCCTCCTTGAATTAAAACTCAATCACAGAAAATGCCGTACTCCGACCTAAACTTACACTATTAATTCATCATTTTCACTCTGTGCCACTGTTCCTCATCAGGGCTGTGTGAAGCACAGCAAAGAATTCAGTCAAGGCCTTGAGCCATAAACAGACATCACGCACAGACATTGTTTTCATAACCAAACTTTTTTAGACCTTATTCCTAAAATCTACATAAATGCCCTCTGGGTGACATATAACACATTCTAAGTATTTAATGGTAATCAATGGCTCCTCATAAAAATTATGCATTGGGATGTTTGTGTGCAGCATTTTGCATATCAGCATAAGCAAAGCATTCTTCATTGCATCAGCGTGTATGTGTGTGTGCGTGTGGATCACTCTTCATTGCACAAGCGTGTGCATGTGTATGTGTGTGCATCACTTCTCAGTGAATCAGCATTCCCGTGTGTGTGTGTGTGTGTGTGTGTGTGTGTGTGTGTGTGTGTTCATCACTTTCCTGTTCTGGTGTTCTGGGTAAACCACGGCCTGAAGCATGCCCTGGGGTCCTGCCCCCCTCCTTTTCAGTTTGTTTGCGACCATTGCTGCTGCTGCTGCTCAAAATTCAGTCCGTCCTGGTTCTGACCCCAATTGGGGCAGTCCTTTCTCCAGTGTCGATGTTCACCGCAGGTGAAACCTGCATCTTCTTCTGTGTTTTTGTCCATTCTGAGGTGCCTTCTGTCCTCAGTTACTCCTCTTGTCTCGGTCACGCCCTTTTTCGCCACCCGATCATCCGTGTTGGTCCATCACTGTCCTGCACAGTGTGAATGCAAAGTTATCAAGGTCAGCATTCTTTCGCTCGGCCTTACTTTTCATTCGGGCTTGGCGGGCGTCTCGTCACAGCTGAGCTCTGTCAGCTGACGCAGTCTGGGAATTTTCCCCCGTGTAGTGAAACGGGCCTTAGGTTTAGTGCTCTCCGTCTCGGCTGCATGAGATCACATTCCTGCAGGTCTGTTGACATTCTCAGGTCGTTGTTGTGGGTCCAGCTGTTGCAGCATTTGGTCAGTGTCACGTATGGGGGAGAGCAGGAGTCCAGTCAGCCTCGGCTTTCAGGGCCGGCAAAGCAGCCTGTAATTAAATATATATAGAAAAAACAAAAACAAAACAAAACAAAAACAAACAAAAACAAACGAACAGGAAAATGATGTTGTGTTGGCTGTGTTATTCAGAGGGGAGACAATGGGGCCAGGCCCTGTGTCAGCCTTCTTTCCCCCTTTTTTTTGTTTTTTGTCTCCCGATATAATCAACTCCTAACCCACCAAGTTGACAGGACAACATGCACCTGTTAAAATTCTTAAGATCATGTTTAAAAGCCCAAAAAAGGAACTTTCTTTCATTCAGTAATCACTTTTATTAATCAATCAACAGAAAACATGTCACAATTTGAATCTTTTAACCACTAAATTTGTTGTGTCTTGCCTGGTTGGTTAGACCAGTGTTCCTTTTTTTTTTTTTTTTTTTTTAGTTAAATTGTTGTCCTGCAACCCAGAGGGTTTCTTTGTCAGTAATGTATAGACTTCATCATTTAAGTATGTTAATTTTTCTTTAACCTTGCTGGAAAATCTTCACGTGTTCATGAGTGTAAGCTGTTTCTTCATTGCGTGTATGTGCATTTGTATAAAAGCAGGTTAATTTTATCTTTTCTCAAACTAGGCGTTACCTTAAAAGGAGCCTTTCTCTCAGATTTCTCTGCTTGTGTGTTTTTGTTTCACCTTTTTGTTGTGATGCTCCGGACGCCTTCCCAACCTCCACAAGTCCGTTGGCCCCAATTTTATGTGTTAAAACTTCTCTTAATTTCTCCTCTAATTCTCTCCTCGCTGCTGTCTTTTTCACAGCTGCTGATTCGTGCTGGGTGTGGTTCCCATTACCTATAATTTTGCTTCGACCGCTGTGCTTGTGGGGGCAGTTGGTCCAGGTCCGCAGCTTCCTGTATTAACACACTAAGAGATTTATTTAATTTCATTTTCATCACATGTTAAACAGATAAGCAGGCAACCCGCCTACCTTGACAGCGTAAACTGTACGTCAGTCTCCCAACACATTCCTCTCTGTACTCCTCCATAATTCTCCACTGCACCTCTTACTATCTCTCCTTTTTATTTTTATTACACCACAGAGTAATACACCCAATTATGCCCGTCTATCTCTATGTGGCTCCAAATTCCCTCTTTATTTTAATTTCACACTCGTCAGGGGACAGGCACACAACAATTTCAACCACTGAAACGAGGAATTCAACCTTTTTATATTTCTTTACTAATCTAGACTCAACCTTTGTTCGCAAAATGTGTCTTGTTCTAGTCCGGAATAAATGTGAACCCGTGATTACACGGCCGTTCCAGTGTTATTTCCGTAGCTATGCGGGGGCCCTCACCTCCCCAAGTCACCACCTCGGCACCCGGACGCCGCCGGTCCTGGCCGCGCGTCCACGAACAGGAGGGTCGCCACTCCTAGGGCAAAATTATTTCCACAGGTACACTAGGCATCAACCTTTGATCCTAAAATGTGTCTTTGCTCTAATGTCCTCCTAATCAAACACATCAACCGTCACTGTCACTGTGTTCACACTTCACACACAGAAACACACTCAGCGCGTGCCTCACACATAGCCAGAGCGCGCCTTACACACACAGCGCGTTACACCATCAGTGAGACACACAGAGAGCGTTCCTCATCAGTGGAAGATTACACAGAAACTTCTGAGCTCAACTGTTAGATCTTCTTAAAGCACACTGCACCATAGACCAAAATACCCCTTTCTCTGCGCTTATGACCGCCACAACAGGGCAAAGTCGCATCATAAAAGTGATGCTTGCATCCCCGAAGTTATACCTGACATCATAAACCAGGTTTTGCTCTATGTACTTAAAATTTTACTTTGTATTATGACCGCAGCCCTTAAAACTCGACTGACGCCACAAACCACCGTCAAAACCTCTATCCAATGTACTAAAACTAGCACCAACCACTACTGCACTTCACGGCCGCACCACCGGAACACGCCGTATCATAAACCAAACCTACGGACGTGTTTCGCTCTCGCGTTGCCAGCGTTCAACTGCACCGTGAAGCCAGCATCTGCTTTTCCTTAAATCAACTTCTATTTCATTTCTGCACATTTATCTAATGAACTAATATGTGAATATGTTCTGTTAACTCAAAAGTATAATGAGAACTAAACTACATACAGCTCACACACTCTATATTAAAGGGTATAATGTGATCTACAGCAGTATTCTAATTCAACTACTTTGATTACATATATAAGGTAACATATAATAACAGAATAATCTAATATTGAACAATCTGTCTTCACGTCACTGATGGTGGTATAGAAAAGTCTTAGACATGCTCTTGGCAGACAGGGGAGGTGTGTGTTCAGTGTTTGCTATTATTTGCTCCACTTTTGTTCTGAAACACACAACTTCAGGAGACATTGATGGAGTACCGTTGAGGACCTGGAAAGTGAGGACAAGAATCAAGGAAGTTAGCATGATTATCCACTTGAATGCGTTGAATCTTTCTGACCAGTTGATCACCAAAAGGCAGATCACACGAAGCCCTGTTTAACAGCTCGTTTGGAAGTACTGTTAGTTTTTCAAAGAGCAGCAGGATTGTGGGGTCGCAAATTTTAAAGGCTTTGCAGAATTTCTATAGGCTGGAAAGATGTTGATTCAGGCTTTTGGAACACAATTGAAACCAAAACACAAAATCTACAGGAGATGAGTGAAGTGTGATGCCAACAGTTTTATTGAACATACAAGATTAACAAAGATTTAGAAGAAAGAAAAGCCCACTAGGGTGTTCGCCATAAGTACATGCAGGCCAAACACCAATCAAGATAAATAAAGATGAAGACTCCCGGGACTCTTCTGAGGTCCTTTTACAAAACAACAGCTGGGTATCAACAGGTGTTCACATAACAGTAGTGCAAGCTATGTTAAAAATATGAATAATAAATGACCTAAGTATATGGGTCACAAACAATACGAGAACTTGAATCAACCGCCTAACATTGTCATTCCCTAAAATATTCCCTTTCCATCTACAAAGCACTTCCCATTAATGTCAATCTAGTGTATAAATTCATTAAAAACAAAAACAAAATCCCAACAGGAGTTCTGGCAGTGTGCAAGTTAGCGAACAGTGTACAGTTAGTAAACTGTCTCATGCTTTAAACACCTTCAAACTGTGAACTTCAGAGAAAAAACTGATTTCAATAAAGGCTACCGCATGTACACGGGTAGTTTTTTTAAACTGATATTTCCAAGTGTGATTCTGAGAAATAGTTCTTTTATGTCAAGACCCAAAAATATCTCAAGCACTGTTGAGGCCATGCCAAAGAAAATGAAGAAACTTCAGTAAAGACAAAGCCCATAAACAATAAAAAATGATGTCAGAAAATGTGATAAAGGTGCAAACATTTCATGTTGCGAGACAAACACTTTTTCTTGTCCATGTGTGAAAAAAGAAACTGAGCTTCTGAAAACCTTTTCAAAATGAAGTTTTTTTTCCCGAATGCTCATTTTTAAATGATCCAAACACTGTTTATGTGATCTGCCATCACCATTTTCTAAGAATGAAACTTAGCATGTAGGATGGTTTCCGAAATGCATTTTCAACTGTACTAAAGTAATACAGAATGTGGCTTCTCACCTGTGTGAATTCGCATGTGCATATTCAAGTGACTCTTCCTAGTAAATCTTTTCCCACAGGTGCTACAGCAATGTGGCTTCTCACCTGTGTGAATTCGCATGTGTATATTCAAGTGACTCTTCCTAGTAAATCTTTTCCCACAGGTGCTACAGCAATGTGGCTTCTCGCCTGTGTGAATTCGCATGTGCATATTCAAATGACCCTTCACAGTAAATCTTTTCCCACAACTACTACAGCAATGTGGCTTCTCGCCTGTGTGAATTCGCATGTGTGTTTTCAAATTTGATTTTACATGAAATCTTTTCCCACAACTACTACAGCAATGTGGCTTATCACCTGTGTGAATTTGCATGTGTCTCTTCAAGTGACTCTTCCTAGTAAATCTTTTCCCACAGGTGCTACAGCAATGTGGCTTATCACCTGTGTGAATTTGCATGTGCATATTCAAGTGACTCTTCCTAGTAAATCTTTTCCCACAACTACTACAGCAATGTGGCTTCTCGCCTGTGTGAATTCGCATGTGTTTAGTTAAGTCTGACTTCCAAATAAATCTTTTCCCACAGGTTCTACATAACTTAGCTGTCTTGGAATTTTGAACTGACAAGCCTGATACGATTTGCTCCGACTTATTTCTGTGTGAGTTACCATCCTTGCTTTCATCCTCATCTGTGTCAGAAGAGTTGTGAGAAAGGCACTGGTCACAGCATGGTTCTGATTCACTGTGGTCACTTTTTTCACGAGATGGAAAATTTGCAGTCTCCTGCATTAGTACAAGCGGTTTTTCCTCTTCAGTGGTACTGAGTTCCTCCTGTTCCCCTTTAATCTGTGAAGGATCCTCCTGGCCTAAACTGGAGTTCTTCTCCTGGTTACAGACCTGCTGATTTGTGAGCCCCTCCACATCCTTACAGTCATGTTGTGGAAAATCTGAAGGGACAGATCAAAAAGCATACATTTTTTGCCTTAACCATTAGCAAATCTCCACATGGTAAGCATGTTGCTTAGATATACCAATGAAAATCATGTTGTGGGGAGAAACAGTTTTGCTGACTCAGTGAAAACCATTTTGGCTGCTCATTTACAAACTCTACAAATAATATAAACAGACCATCTACGATGAGAAAATAAAGACGATATATAATCAAACAAAACAAAGTCGTATCCCTGAAAATTTTTAATCAAAGTGCACAAAACATTTAAAAGTTTATTTAAAATTAGTTAAAAACTTTACAGGACACTCACTGCAGTATTTTTTTGTTTATTTTTTAGATTAACCATTCATTACCTGAAAGTTGGGGAGAATGGCAGGTAGAACCTTCACCTTTCAGGTCCCTCTTCTGTGAAAACAGCTGCCAATTTGGATTCGGAAGACAGATACCCTCTCTACTTTTAAGATTAGGCTTAGGTCAGTACTGTTGGGGCAGTTAGCATTCTCTTAAAGTCTCTTTGTATGTTTTCCTGTCTGGTGGCCTCTTGTTGGTTTACATTATGGTTAACACTAGAAATACTGACTTTTTTCTTGGTGCAAGTCCCTACCACTAGATTTACTAACCCCGTGCAAATTTGCGTAAATTCCCTGAACCTAACACCTACTAGCACCCCCAATATATATATATTAGGGGTGCAACGATACACAAAATTCACGGTTCGGTTCGGTTCGATACTTTGGTGTCACGGTTCGATATTTTTTCGATACAAAAAAAAATGTTCATGCCTTTTTAATTTGTCATTTATTAAAATTATAAATATATATTTTAACTCAAAAGTACAGTTTTTAAATTTAACCCTAACCCTTGTGCGCGTTTTTTATTTTGACAGCGAATGCGCACCTGTGGACCACTTATGTGCAGCCCTGGTTATATAGCTCGTCATATTGCAGCCACAGAAATTATTTTGTCCATGAAACCATAAAGCTGCACTTTCTTTTTGCCTTATAGTCTGATTTGTCATAACTTCTCCGTTTTGTGGTAAGCTTTTATTTGGCTGTCACTTCTTCACCCTGACCTGTCTTATTTGGCTCAGCAGAACTGAAATGCTTTTACACGCGCACTCACATAAGCTCAGCGATTCTCTGCGCGATCAACCTCTCACATGTTTAAGCTGCGGGAGATTTCACTTGTCATGTTTGCATAGTAAGCTAACGATTAATAAGACGATGTCAGAGGAATTGGTGAGGAATCACTCATCTTTGGAAAAGAGAGTTTATTACAGAGAAATGGCTCTTTCCAAAATAAAAGCTATACTATCCGCTTCTTCTGGGCTATATTCTCAGCAGCATAAGGAGAATCATGTGCTAACAGCTGTCTAAATGACTCGGCTAAAGTTAGTAGCATGCTTGTTGTTTTTGTCTTTGCACTAGGATGATGTCGGTGTAAATGTGCAGTCATATTCGTTGTGTTCCCACTAGTGCTTTCAGGTTAATCTCGTTCAAATGACCTTAACGCCACAACACGGCAAATCTCCGTTAACGAGCTACCGCCGATCGCTCCGTGCATGGGGCTAGACGGCCAACACGTTAACGAGCTAACTGCGCTAACACACTAGTTCACACCCATGTAATTGAGCATTGCGTGGCACATCCAACATACTGTTTTACTTTAGTCCATGACTCGCTTACCTTCAGGGTCATACGTCACATGAAAACCAAAATAATTCCAAACGCCAGATCTGAATGAGGGTCAATTTGCCTGTTGCAAGGAGAGCTTAACTTCTGTCTCGCTAGCTTGCCCTGTGCTCTTCCTTCTGACTATGCTGTCTGTGTGGAGCGCTCAGTGGATCTGCGCTCGACAGTGCAGCCTAGGCGGAGTAGTCGAACGCAGATCCACTGAGCGCTCAACACAGACAGCATAGTCAGAATGAAGAGCGCAGGGCAAGCTAGCAAGACAGAAGTTAAGCTCTCCTTGCAACATGAACCTCCCCCACCCTCATTCAGATCTGGCGTTTGGAATTATTTTGGTTTTCATGTGACGTATGACCCTGAAGGTAAGCAAGGCAAGGCAAGGCAAGGCAAGGCAAATTTATTTGTATAGCACAATTCAACAACAAGGTGATTCAAAGTGCTTTACAGAGACATTAGAAACAAAAACAAATAAAAAGCATGATTTAAAATTGATTAAAACAAGCAAACAAACAAACTAACTAAACACACACATTTCACACCTGTTCGCGCGATCTGAACCCTTATCGTAAGGGGAGCTACCAGTCCTTCTGTGGACGAGCTACTTTCTATTTTAAATTCCCTGAATTTAAAGTACTCTCTAGACCCAGTCTAGACCCAGTTGGGGAGCTACCCAGAGCTCTAATCCCACACCTGTTCGCGCGATCTGAACCCTTATCGTAAGGGGAGCTACCAGTCCTTATGTGGACGAGCTACTTTCTGTTTTAAATTCCCCGAATTTAAAATACTCTCTAGACCCAGTCTAGACCCAGCTGGGGAGCTACCCAGAGCTCTAATCCCACTTAACAAACAAACAAACAAACAAAACAGTATATAAAATCAAAACAGATAAAATCAGAACAGTAGATAAAATCAGTAGTTAATGTAAGTTTTGAAATTTAAGCTTAACTAATTAACAAACAAACAAAACAGTATATAAAATCAAGACAGATAAAATCAGAAATAGATAAGATCAGTAGTTAGTGTAAGTTTTGAAATTTAAGCTTAAAAGTGTGGATTTGGTGCTTTATTCAAATGCAGCTGAGAACAGGTGAGTCTTCAACCTGGATTTAAATAAACTGAGTGTTTCAGCTGATCTGAGGCTTTCTGGGAGTTTGTTCCAGATATAAGGAGCATAAAAGCTGAATGCAGCTTCTCCGTGTCTGGTTCTGACTCTGAGAACTGATAAAAGACCGGATCCAGATGACCTGAGGGATCTGGAAGGTTCATACTGGGTTAGGAGGTCACTGATGTATTTTGGTCCTAAACCATTCAGAGCTTTATAGGCCAGCATCAGAACTTTAAAGTCTATCCTCTGACGGACAGGCAGCCAGTGTAAAGACCTCAGAGCTGGACTGATGTGGTCCACTTTTTTGGTCTTAGTGAGGACTCGAGCAGCAGAGTTCTGAATGAGCTGTAGTTGTCTGACTGATTTTTTAGGTAGACCTGTAAAGATGCTGTTACAGTAATCAAGCCTACTAAAGATGAATGCATGGACTAGTTTTTCCAGGTCCTGTTGAGACATCAGATCTTTTATCCTTGAAATATTCTTGAGGTGATAGTAAGCTGATTTTGTTATTGTCTTAATGTGTTTTTCTAAGTTTAGGTCTGCATCCATCACTACACCCAAATTTCTCGCCTGGTCTGTGGTTTTTAGATGTATAGATTGAAGTTCTCTGGTGACCTGTAAAATTGCAAAGTGAAAGCAAAAAAACAAGCGCAAATTCAAACGGGATTTCAATATGTCACATATTGACAGTGGCTCACCGATGCCAATGACATAATTACCCAGCTACATTTCTGAAAGAATGCAAAAGCATTGACATATATTTTTCCTTCCTA
The DNA here is from genome assembly GCF_057381915.1 of Diplotaxodon limnothrissa. Lineage (NCBI taxonomy): Eukaryota > Metazoa > Chordata > Actinopteri > Cichliformes > Cichlidae > Diplotaxodon > Diplotaxodon limnothrissa. The sequence goes on from NC_140615.1 coordinate 223,154, forward strand.
CAATAGCCCGACGGGCAGGGCAGAGATAGATTTTGGTAGCCCGACTGAAAAAATTGCTAGCCCCAGGATGTCGGGCTAGCGATTTTGCGAGCCCTGTATCTGATTGAGGAATCACTCATCTTTGGAAAAGAGAGTTTATTACAGAGAAATGTCTCTTTCCAAAATAAAAGCTATACTATCCGCTTCTTCTGGGCTATATTCTCAGCAGCATATTAAACATATCAGGTCCCCATAAGGAGAATCATGTGCTAACAGCTGTCTAAATGACTCGGCTATAGTTAGTAGCATGCTTGTTGTTTTTGTCTTTGCACTAGGATGATGTCGGCGTAAATGTGCAGTCATAGTCGTTGTGTTCCCACTAGTGCTTTCAGGTTAATCTCGTTGAAATGACCTTAACGCCACAACACGGCAAATCTCCGTTAACGAGCTACCACCGATCGCCCCGTGCATGGGGCTAGACGGCCAACACGTTAACGAGCTAACTGCGCTAACACACTAGTTCCCACCCATGTAATTGAGCATTGCATGGCACATCCAACATACTGTTTTACTTTAGTCCATGACTCGCTTAGTGGAGCTGTTCTCATCGAGACGACCCCTCCTAACTACAGTTTTATCAGTGAGGCCAGGGTGAGCAGGAGAGGAGGAGGGGTTGCTGTCTTATTTAATGAATCATTTCAATGTAAGCAGCTATCTCCTGGAAGTTTTCAGTCTTTTGAATATGTGGCTTTACAGCTGAAGGCCCCGTCCAAAGTTGTGTTTCTTAATGTTTACAGGCCTCCCAAATACTGCACAGACTTTTTTAATGACCTCAGTGAACTGCTGTCTGTGATCTGTGTTGATTTCGACTGTGTAATTATTGTTGGGGATTTTAACATCCATGTGGACAACCCTCAGGACAAAGGGACTAAAGACCTGAGTAACACTCTGGGCAACTTTGGGCTGACTCAGCATGTAACAGAGGCCACACATAATAGAGGACACACTCTTGACCTACTGATCTCCAAGAGCCTGAGCATTTCAAACATTACTGTGTCTGATGTGGGCTTATCTGATCATTACTGTGTTTTCTTTGAAAGTAAAATCTCAGCCCACACAAATACAGTGGGGCAAAAAAGTATTTAGTCAGCCACCAATCGTGCAAGTTCCCCCACCTAAAATGATGACAGAGGTCAGTAATTTGCACCAGAGGTACACTTCAACTGTGAGAGACAGAATGTGAAAAAAAAATCCATGAATCCACATGGTAGGATTTGTAAAGAATTTATTGGTAAATCAGGGTGGAAAATAAGTATTTGGTCAATAACAAAAATACAACTCAATACTTTGTAACATAACCTTTGTTGGCAATAACAGAGGTCAAACGTTTACTATAGGTCTCTACCAGGTTTGCACACACAGTAGCTGGTATTTTGGCCCATTCCTCCATGCAGATCTTCTCGAGAGCAGTGATGTTTTGGGGCTGTCGCCGAGCAACACGGACTTTCAACTTCCGCCACAGATTTTCTATGGGGTTGAGGTCTGGAGACTGGCTAGGCCACTCCAGGACTTTCAAATGCTTCTTACGGAGCCACTCCTTTGTTGCCCGGGCGGTGTGTTTTGGATCATTGTCATGTTGGAAGACCCAGCCTCGTTTCATCTTCAAAGTTCTCACTGATGGAAGGAGGTTTTGGCTCAAAATCTCACGATACATGGCCCCATTCATTCTGTCCTTAACACGGATCAGTCGTCCTGTCCCCTTGGCAGAAAAACAGCCCCATAGCATGATGTTTCCACCCCCATGCTTCACAGTAGGTATGGTGTTCTTGGGATGCAACTCAGTATTCTTCTTCCTCCAAACACGACGAGTTGAGTTTATACCAAAAAGTTCTACTTTGGTTTCATCTGACCACATGACATTCTCCCAATCCTCTGCTGTATCATCCATGTGCTCTCTGGCAAACTTCAGACGGGCCTGGACATGCACTGGCTTCAGCAGCGGAACACGTCTGGCACTGCGGGATTTGATTCCCTGCCGTTGTAGTGTGTTACTGATGGTGACCTTTGTTACTTTGGTCCCAGCTCTCTGCAGGTCATTCACCAGGTCCCCCCGTGTGGTTCTGGGATCTTTGCTCACCGTTCTCATGATCATTTTGACCCCACGGGATGAGATCTTGCGTGGAGCCCCAGATCGAGGGAGATTATCAGTGGTCTTGTATGTCTTCCATTTTCTGATGATTGCTCCCACAGTTGATTTTTTCACACCAAGCTGCTTGCCTATTGTAGATTCACTCTTCCCAGTCTGGTGCAAGTCTACAATACTTTTCCTGGTGTCCTTCGAAAGCTCTTTGGTCTTGGCCATGGCGGCGTTTGGAGTCTGACTGTTTGAGGCTGTGGACAGGTGTCTTTTATACAGATGATGAGTTCAAACAGGTGCCATTCATACAGGTAACGAGTGGGGGACGGAAAAGCTTCTTACAGAAGACGTTACAGGTCTGTGAGAGCCAGAGATTTTCCTTGTTTGAGGTGACCAAATACTTATTTTCCACCCTAATTTACGAAGAAATTCTTTACAAATCCTACCATGTGAATTCATGGATTTTTTTTTCACATTCTGTCTCTCACAGTTGAAGTGTACCTCTGGTGCAAATTACTGACCTCTGTCATCATTTTAAGTGGGGGAACTTGCACAGTCGGTGGCTGACTAAATACTTTTTTGCCCCACTGTATATTTCTACTTGGAGAAATTTAAGGGGCTTATCCCTCAAAACTTTAAATACAATAAAGTTGCAAAAAATAGTTTCCCACCACAGGAAATTTATTTTGAGTGTCTTCATAGTTTTATTTTGGAGATACAGCAATTTTTATATACTGCAGGAAAAACAAAAAACAATCCTATGATGCAAATTTGCAAAGAAAACAGCATGTGCATCATTTCACTGTGGGAAGTGTTACGAACAGCTGATAGGAACGGCAAAGCGTGTTTCTGGAATATTATGTTTTTGTTCCTGCAAGCGCTTTTTATGCAATTTTTGCAAAGCTATATGTGGAACGAAACCGTGACCGAGGACAAGCTGATGGCATCAGATGTAAGTACAACTCCTCCGGTTTCATATGCAAAACAAATTATTGCGCTAGCTTACACGGTTCAGGTTCTACAGGGATTTAAAAATAGTTACGCAAAACGGAGCGTGCTGCTCTGACCGGCTTTAAAGGGTTAACAATGACTTTAAAAAAATAATATAAAATAGTGTGCAACACCACTGAAGTTTGTTTTTTTTTAAACTCTCTTTTCAACCAACGGCAGTCACTCTCCAAATAACTTCTGCTTAGCTTTCCGAGCTTCCCTCGGGTCCTCTTAATCAGCGGTCTCCAACCTTTTTTGCGCCACGGACCAGTTTATGCCCGACAATATTTTCACGGACCGGCCTTTAAGGTGTCGCGGATAAATTAGGGAGGGGCTAATAATCGGCTCAGTCATTTTTAATGATCGTTGAAAGCCCAGATCGTAATCGTGATTAAAATTCGATTAATTGAGCAGCCCTACGTACTATGGCAATGACAGACCTTAGCAGACTCTGTGGGTCCAGCACGAGTGAAGCACGAGCGATTTGCTACTGCACTGGGCATTCCAATGTCCTCCTCTACCCACACAGTGCCGTCTTTTGCCGTGTGGCTCAGACTGGGCTTCCCAGTACCACGGTGCCTCTTCCATGGAGGCATGTTGGGTTCTTGTTCCGTCTCCTTTTTAGATTCTTCTGAGGAGGTATCAGTGGCCTGCTGGACAAATGAAACCTCTCCTCCATCAGAGTCTGCTTCATCCATTTCCTGAAGCAAGGAAATGGATGCGCGCCTGTTGCGCGCAGATGTTCTTCCTGTGAGGCAGTGATACAGAGGCCATCCTGATGTGCCTTGTCAGAAATGCGAAGAAGAAATGATTCTCCAGCCTGGGCTGTCTGCTTTTATGCACAGCACTGTGCTGAAGTAATGCAATGCCACTCCCTCACATACACAGTCACAATGGAAGATCTGTGGTGAGAGTCAAGGAACTGCATTGCTGAATGCTGCAAACAGACTATGACACAGACAGACAGACTGTGTGGGAGAGTAACCTAAGACAAAAGGCAGAAAGATGAAGAGATGAACCAACCTGGAACTGAGGGACAGAATTAATTTTTTATGTTTTGCTATTTTTACATGAACAGGCAAAGGAGAGAACATGCAACGCTGGGGAGATCACACATGTCACTCATGTCATTGTATTAGCAACTTTTCATTCTGTTTTCACACAATTTTTTATAAATAAAACAGACTTGTGTTTCCATATATTGTGAATGTGTCTTACACATTTGCAGGTCAGTCAATGTGTGGGATATTTTGTATAGATACGGCAGGCATTTCTGAAGGTTGTAACACAGAGGTTTGGCCTGCCTTGGATCTGAGCTACTCTGAGTAAACGTGCCAGGCCTCAAAGATAATGGGTGGTTTGCACAACAAAAGCAGGAGAATTGAGCTGACGACCTTTGAAAATCTCAGTAGGGGTGAATAACACCTTGGGTTAGTAAATTTAGTGTAAAAAAAAGTAAGAAAAAATAAACAACATCATTTTAAAAAATGTTTGAAACTCAAGAGGTCAGAAATTTCACCAAGCTGTGTTACGGCTATTCTTCCCATCCCATGCAAGGACACCTGGATTGGCTGGAGGACTGTTTACTTAGCCTGATAGGCCGAAGGACACTGTCTCAACTAAACTATGGACACGCAGACACACACACTTACACTGATAAGCACTCACTCATCCCCTCTCCCTTTCCAACGCCTTCGATGCTTGTGCCCTACCGGGGAAGATAGCAGTCAACTGGACCAGCACAGATGCTGCAGGACCGGATGCGCTGTCTACACCGGCTCTCTCTTACCCTTTACCCGCCCCTGTTGCTTGTCTTGTGTTTCTATGGTGTATTGATAGTCATGTGCTTTTGTGCTGAGGTGTTTTTTCTGTTATCAAACTGTTCTCCCACTAGGAGCTCAGTCTGAGTGGAGTTTTTTTTCTCCTCCTCTTACCTCATGTAGTGTATTTTCGTTGTTTTTTCCTATCAGCCTACCTTTCTGACATGTTAGATTAGATTAGATTAGATAGAACTTTATTAATCCCTCGGGTGGGTTCCTCTGGGAAATTCGATTTCCAAAAAAGCACAGCACCGACAGAAGTTACAGAGTTACAGAATATTATATATATATATATATATATATATATATATATATATATATATACACACACACACACACACACACACACACACACACACACACACACACACACACACACATATATATAAATACAGAGACAATATAAATAAAATATACGAAGGGGATAAATAGAATAAATAGGAATAAAAATAAAAATACAAGTGAATTGCACATTTCAAGTATTGAGTCTATTGCACCGTTGACTATTTACAAAAGTATTGCACAAAAGGTATTGCACAGTGAGGTGAAGAGGCACTACAGCTTAGTTGTTCCCCCCTCCTTTGTCCTCCTGTTTCCCCTCCCTCTCCCCTCCAGGGAGGAGTTAAACAGTCTGATGGCGTGTGGGACAAAGGAGTTTTTAAGTCTGTTAGTTCTTGTCTTTGGGAGAAGCAACCTGTCACTGAACAGACTCTTCTGGTTGTTAATGGCCGTGTGCAGAGGATGCCCAGCATTGTCCATAATGTCCATGTCTGCCCAATGTGATGTTTGTGTAAAGTTGGTCAGAAGGTTCCTTTGTAAGTGCGCATGCGCCATTAGCGTGCTGCCTGCTGTAACCCTAATTTCCCTCGGGATGAATAAAGTATTCTGATTCTGAAGCTGAGCATTTTTAAAATCAGGGTCACACCTATACTTCTCTATAGCTCGTAAACATGAAGCAAAGACAGCGCTTTGTATGTTGCAGACATTCATCAGCAGCTGCTTAAAACAAATCCTCCGTATCCAGTGGCCAGAGAGGATTACAAACTGTGGACAAGTACAAACCAGAAACCAATAGCAATACAGTTCTGAGAGAAAGTGGTGCTGGATTGGCCACACAATCAGGAAGTCCACCAATAACATCACTACACAGGCCTTGTGCTGGAATCCAAAGGGAAAGAAGAAGAAAGACCCAGAAACACATGGCACAAGGACACACCTATCATAGTGTTGTGTGGTTTGCTAAAAGCTTAGTTTCAAATCGATATATTTTATTTTTAAATTGATCGTTCAGTCCTCATGGGGATTGTTATGTTATCCACAAAAGGTTTAGTGGATGTACTCAGTCATAATGTACAGGGGCGGCTCCAGAATTTTTTCATATGGGTGGCCATATGGGGGCCACTGAAAACATTGAGATGGCACACCAAAAACATAATTTAAAGTTCTTTTTTTTGTTTTATTTTTTATATGCTGTTGTCAAATATAGGTCACTTGAAAAATGTGGCCAAAAAAAGAAAGAAAAGTACATGCCTAGTTAATTTCCTGTTATTAAATTTGATATTCACTGTAAGTGTGCCTGCAGGTGCAGGGGCGAAGCACAGGCGAAGGAGTGACGACTGCAATTTGGAGGGACAAACAAAGTGACCATATGAATGACAAATATGAATATGGAGGAATAAATAACAAGCTGACGTTTCAACTCATTGTAGGGTGTCTTCCTCTCTCTTGTACTCAATTATTTTCAACATAAGACAGTCCTGACAGGGGCGACACTGGGAGGGCTAGACATTTTGGCTCTTAGAATATTACGTCAGTTTCCTTATTGCAGTCGGTCTTTAAATTCTTCATGTGCCTCTATAAAGTATATTGGAGGTCTGATTAGGACCCAACATGAGTTAGATTTCTTAATACAAAACTGAATCTATCTATTAAAGTTTTGCATACCTATTCTGTGCAACTTTACTTCAGGGTTCCACATGATGCCCAGCTCCTGCCCGGTCCAGATGATGATGCCTTTGGTTTCCTGCTTCAGTGCAAGCTGCTCTCCTTCCTGATTGGTGGAGATTTCCTCCTGTTCCTCTTTAGTCTGTGGAGGATCTGTGTTCTGCTGGTCCAGACTGGAGTTCCTTTCCTGGCTACAGACCTGCGGGTCATCCAGATCCTCATTTTCCTTACAATCATGTTGCTGTGGGAGATCTTGATGGACAGAACACACAAGAAAAAAGTCACACTGTGAGCAGGTCTCTCAGATATGTGAGCGATATTTAAATATTCTCTCTCATGCAGCGAACAGAGAAGAATTCTGTTTACATGCAGAAAGTCATCATTTATGAGGCGTACAGCTCACTACTCCAACTTGGTCCTTGTGGCCAATAATCCACAGTTTTCATTGTCTCAACATTTTTCTACATTCTGCGTACAGTTCTGGGCTAACATGACTTAAATCTGAAACAGAAAACATGTCTCCAGTGAGGCAGTATCCCAGGCGGTAATGCACGCCATGTGTCTTTGTGACATTTTGTTATAAGTCATATTCATTTCTATATTATGAAATCTGCTTATTACACTTTTACATACCAAATCTGGTCAGCCGTGATCCAGGTTTCCACAACAAATCCAGCTGTTCTCCGGTCCAGACATTAATCCCTTCATCCTCCTGCTTCAGTGCAAGCTGCTCTCCTCCCTGATTGGTGGAGATTTCCTCCTGTTCCTCTTTAGTCTGTAGAGGCTCTGGGTCCTCCTGGTTGAGACTGGAGCTCCTCTCATGGTCACAGAACTGCTGATCATCCAGACCTTCGTGTTCAACAAAAGGACACAAGAAAATAGTGACTAATGTGATGATAAGAAAGCTCAAGAAGGATGAAAACGGTCACCTATTGAGAATTTAGCTTGCGTTTTATGTTGCCACAGAAACATTCACTGATAGTCATTTGTTCACTGGATGATGTTGATAACCTTACAGCTGTCTGGGGTCTGATTTTTAGATGTGACTGCCAGTGATCATCACACACTGTGAATAAACAAACAAATGAACAGCAGCATGATCTGAATATGATCATGAAAGCTTAAAGTATTTTACGACGGCAGGTAAGATATGCTGTTAATGCTAATCTTTTAACATTTTACTAATAAATATGATGCAAATCTCATGGTCCACTACATTCCAAAGATGCTCTGTTGGGTTGAGAGCTGGTAACTCTGGAGACCCGAGTACAGAGAACTCAATGTCATTTTAAGGGAACTGCATATTTTCTCTTTTTTGGACTACTCTCTGTAAATCATGCAGATGTTTGTGCTGGAAATTTAAACAGATCAGCAGTTTCTGAAATACTCAGATCAGCCAATGTGGCACCAACACCCACACCATGATCAAAGTGATTTCAATCACCGTCACTGATCGCTATATGCTGAAATGCATGGACTGCTGCCATCTGATTGGCTGATTACATTTTGGATTAAAGAGTAGTTTACGGGTGTAGTTAACAAAGTGGCCGTAAGTATGTTTACATAGATGCAGTGTTAGGGAGTAACGGCATACATGTACCGGCGTTATGCATTTAAAATACAAAACATGAGTAACTGTATTCCGATATCCATCCATCCATTCGCTTATCCTTTTCAGGGTCGCGGGGGGCGCTGGAGCCTATCCCAGCTGTTATAGGGCGAAAGGTGAGGTACACCCTGGACAGGTCGCCAGTCTGTCGCAGGGCTAACACATAGGGACAGACAACCATTCACACTCACATTCACACCTAGTGGCAATTTGGATTATCCAATTAACCTATCCCCACAAGCTGCATGTCTTTGGACGGTGGGAGGAAGCCGGAGTACCCGGAGAGAACCCACGCAAACACGGTGAGAACATGCAAACTCCACACAGAAAGACCCCGGCCTGATGGTGGAATTGAACTCAGGACTTTCTTGCTGTGAGGCAACAGTGCTAACCACCGTGCCGCCGATAGTTACCGATAATTTGGTAATAATTAGAATACAGTTACTTCTAAATAAATGGATTACACGATGGTCTTTTCCTGTTTCATATGTCAGGCTATACCCTCTCTAATTTTGTTGATTTCACGCATTACCGGAAACCCAAACAAAACACGCAACAAGAAGCTCTAGTGTAAGTCTCTTGGTAATGTTGGTGGCGTCAGTTATACAATGGACCCAGAAACCGAGCTGCTCTCAACTATAAAGACTCCACCCGAAAGAAACATCTGGAAGTACATTCTTTTTTTAAAGACTAACATTAGCTAGGGCTGTGCGACATGACCAAAATCTCATATCCCAATATAAGACGTTTCTCGTCTTATATTGTAGTTTTATTTTATAGTGTTTCTGTGTTCTGCTGGTCCAGACTGGAGTTCCTTTCCTGGCTACAGACCTGCGGGTCATCCAGATCCTCATTTTCCTTACAATCATGTTGCTGTGGGAGGTCTTGATGGACAGAACACACAAGAAAAAAGTCACACTGTGAGCAGGTCTCTCAGATATGTGAGCGATATTTAAATATTCTCTCTCATGCAGCGAACAGAGAAGAATTCTGTTTACATGCAGAAAGTCATCATTTATGAGGCGTACAGCTCACTACTCCAACTTGGTCCTTGTGGCCAATAATCCACAGTTTTCATTGTCTCAACATTTTTCTACATTCTGCGTACAGTTCTGGGCTAACATGACTTAAATCTGAAACAGAAAACATGTCTCCAGTGAGGCAGTATCCCAGGCGGTAATGCACGCCATGTGTCTTTGTGACATTTTGTTATAAGTCATATTCATTTCTATATTATGAAATCTGCTTATTACACTTTTACATACCAAATCTGGTCAGCCGTGATCCAGGTTTCCACAACAAATCCAGCTGTTCTCCGGTCCAGACATTAATCCCTTCATCCTCCTGCTTCAGTGCAAGCTGCTCTCCTCCCTGATTGGTGGAGATTTCCTCCTGTTCCTCTTTAGTCTGTAGAGGCTCTGGGTCCTCCTGGTTGAGACTGGAGCTCCTCTCATGGTCACAGAACTGCTGATCATCCAGACCTTCGTGTTCAACAAAAGGACACAAGAAAATAGTGACTAATGTGATGATAAGAAAGCTCAAGAAGGATGAAAACGGTCACCTATTGAGAATTTAGCTTGCGTTTTATGTTGCCACAGAAACATTCACTGATAGTCATTTGTTCACTGGATGATGTTGATAACCTTACAGCTGTCTGGGGTCTGATTTTTAGATGTGACTGCCAGTGATCATCACACACTGTGAATAAACAAACAAATGAACAGCAGCATGATCTGAATATGATCATGAAAGCTTAAAGTATTTTACGACGGCAGGTAAGATATGCTGTTAATGCTAATCTTTTAACATTTTACTAATAAATATGATGCAAATCTCATGGTCCACTACATTCCAAAGATGCTCTGTTGGGTTGAGAGCTGGTAACTCTGGAGACCCGAGTACAGAGAACTCAATGTCATTTTAAGGGAACTGCATATTTTCTCTTTTTTGGACTACTCTCTGTAAATCATGCAGATGTTTGTGCTGGAAATTTAAACAGATCAGCAGTTTCTGAAATACTCAGATCAGCCAATGTGGCACCAACACCCACACCATGATCAAAGTGATTTCAATCACCGTCACTGATCGCTATATGCTGAAATGCATGGACTGCTGCCATCTGATTGGCTGATTACATTTTGGATTAAAGAGTAGTTGAACGGGTGTAGTTAACAAAGTGGCCGTAAGTATGTTTACATAGATGCAGTGTTAGGGAGTAACGGCATACATGTACCGGCGTTATGCATTTAAAATACAAAACATGAGTAACTGTATTCCGATATCCATCCATCCATTCGCTTATCCTTTTCAGGGTCGCGGGGGGCGCTGGAGCCTATCCCAGCTGTTATAGGGCGAAAGGTGAGGTACACCCTGGACAGGTCGCCAGTCTGTCGCAGGGCTAACACATAGGGACAGACAACCATTCACACTCACATTCACACCTAGTGGCAATTTGGATTATCCAATTAACCTATCCCCACAAGCTGCATGTCTTTGGACGGTGGGAGGAAGCCGGAGTACCCGGAGAGAACCCACGCAAACACGGTGAGAACATGCAAACTCCACACAGAAAGACCCCGGCCTGATGGTGGAATTGAACTCAGGACTTTCTTGCTGTGAGGCAACAGTGCTAACCACCGTGCCGCCGATAGTTACCGATAATTTGGTAATAATGAGAATACAGTTACTTCTAAATAAATGGATTACACGATGGTCTTTTCCTGTTTCATATGTCAGGCTATACCCTCTCTAATTTTGTTGATTTCACGCATTACCGGAAACCCAAACAAAACACGCAACAAGAAGCTCTAGTGTAAGTCTCTTGGTAATGTTGGTGGCGTCAGTTATACAATGGACCCAGAAACCGAGCTGCTCTCAACTATAAAGACTCCACCCGAAAGAAACATCTGGAAGTACATTCTTTTTTTAAAGACTAACATTAGCTAGGGCTGTGCGACATGACCAAAATCTCATATCCCAATATAAGACGTTTCTCGTCTTATATTGTAGTTTTATTTTATAGTGTTTCTGTGTTCTGCTGGTCCAGACTGGAGTTCCTTTCCTGGCTACAGACCTGCGGGTCATCCAGATCCTCATTTTCCTTACAATCATGTTGCTGTGGGAGGTCTTGATGGACAGAACACACAAGAAAAAAGTCACACTGTGAGCAGGTCTCTCAGATATGTGAGCGATATTTAAATATTCTCTCTCATGCAGCGAACAGAGAAGAATTCTGTTTACATGCAGAAAGTCATCATTTATGAGGCGTACAGCTCACTACTCCAACTTGGTCCTTGTGGCCAATAATCCACAGTTTTCATTGTCTCAACATTTTTCTACATTCTGCGTACAGTTCTGGGCTAACATGACTTAAATCTGAAACAGAAAACATGTCTCCAGTGAGGCAGTATCCCAGGCGGTAATGCACGCCATGTGTCTTTGTGACATTTTGTTATAAGTCATATTCATTTCTATATTATGAAATCTGCTTATTACACTTTTACATACCAAATCTGGTCAGCCGTGATCCAGGTTTCCACAACAAATCCAGCTGTTCTCCGGTCCAGACATTAATCCCTTCATCCTCCTGCTTCAGTGCAAGCTGCTCTCCTCCCTGATTGGTGGAGATTTCCTCCTGTTCCTCTTTAGTCTGTAGAGGCTCTGGGTCCTCCTGGTTGAGACTGGAGCTCCTCTCATGGTCACAGAACTGCTGATCATCCAGACCTTCGTGTTCAACAAAAGGACACAAGAAAATAGTGACTAATGTGATGATAAGAAAGCTCAAGAAGGATGAAAACGGTCACCTATTGAGAATTTAGCTTGCGTTTTATGTTGCCACAGAAACATTCACTGATAGTCATTTGTTCACTGGATGATGTTGATAACCTTACAGCTGTCTGGGGTCTGATTTTTAGATGTGACTGCCAGTGATCATCACACACTGTGAATAAACAAACAAATGAACAGCAGCATGATCTGAATATGATCATGAAAGCTTAAAGTATTTTACGACGGCAGGTAAGATATGCTGTTAATGCTAATCTTTTAACATTTTACTAATAAATATGATGCAAATCTCATGGTCCACTACATTCCAAAGATGCTCTGTTGGGTTGAGAGCTGGTAACTCTGGAGACCCGAGTACAGAGAACTCAATGTCATTTTAAGGGAACTGCATATTTTCTCTTTTTTGGACTACTCTCTGTAAATCATGCAGATGTTTGTGCTGGAAATTTAAACAGATCAGCAGTTTCTGAAATACTCAGATCAGCCAATGTGGCACCAACACCCACACCATGATCAAAGTGATTTCAATCACCGTCACTGATCGCTATATGCTGAAATGCATGGACTGCTGCCATCTGATTGGCTGATTACATTTTGGATTAAAGAGTAGTTGAACGGGTGTAGTTAACAAAGTGGCCGTAAGTATGTTTACATAGATGCAGTGTTAGGGAGTAACGGCATACATGTACCGGCGTTATGCATTTAAAATACAAAACATGAGTAACTGTATTCCGATATCCATCCATCCATTCGCTTATCCTTTTCAGGGTCGCGGGGGGCGCTGGAGCCTATCCCAGCTGTTATAGGGCGAAAGGTGAGGTACACCCTGGACAGGTCGCCAGTCTGTCGCAGGGCTAACACATAGGGACAGACAACCATTCACACTCACATTCACACCTAGTGGCAATTTGGATTATCCAATTAACCTATCCCCACAAGCTGCATGTCTTTGGACGGTGGGAGGAAGCCGGAGTACCCGGAGAGAACCCACGCAAACACGGTGAGAACATGCAAACTCCACACAGAAAGACCCCGGCCTGATGGTGGAATTGAACTCAGGACTTTCTTGCTGTGAGGCAACAGTGCTAACCACCGTGCCGCCGATAGTTACCGATAATTTGGTAATAATTAGAATACAGTTACTTCTAAATAAATGGATTACACGATGGTCTTTTCCTGTTTCATATGTCAGGCTATACCCTCTCTAATTTTGTTGATTTCACGCATTACCGGAAACCCAAACAAAACACGCAACAAGAAGCTCTAGTGTAAGTCTCTTGGTAATGTTGGTGGCGTCAGTTATACAATGGACCCAGAAACCGAGCTGCTCTCAACTATAAAGACTCCACCCGAAAGAAACATCTGGAAGTACATTCTTTTTTTAAAGACTAACATTAGCTAGGGCTGTGCGACATGACCAAAATCTCATATCCCAATATAAGACGTTTCTCGTCTTATATTGTAGTTTTATTTTATAGTGTTTCTGTGTTCTGCTGGTCCAGACTGGAGTTCCTTTCCTGGCTACAGACCTGCGGGTCATCCAGATCCTCATTTTCCTTACAATCATGTTGCTGTGGGAGGTCTTGATGGACAGAACACACAAGAAAAAAGTCACACTGTGAGCAGGTCTCTCAGATATGTGAGCGATATTTAAATATTCTCTCTCATGCAGCGAACAGAGAAGAATTCTGTTTACATGCAGAAAGTCATCATTTATGAGGCGTACAGCTCACTACTCCAACTTGGTCCTTGTGGCCAATAATCCACAGTTTTCATTGTCTCAACATTTTTCTACATTCTGCGTACAGTTCTGGGCTAACATGACTTAAATCTGAAACAGAAAATATGTCTCCAGTGAGGCAGTATCCCAGGCGGTAATGCACGCCATGTGTCTTTGTGACATTTTGTTATAAGTCATATTCATTTCTATATTATGAAATCTGCTTATTACACTTTTACATACCAAATCTGGTCAGCCGTGATCCAGGTTTCCACAACAAATCCAGCTGTTCTCCGGTCCAGACATTAATCCCTTCATCCTCCTGCTTCAGTGCAAGCTGCTCTCCTCCCTGATTGGTGGAGATTTCCTCCTGTTCCTCTTTAGTCTGTAGAGGCTCTGGGTCCTCCTGGTTGAGACTGGAGCTCCTCTCATGGTCACAGAACTGCTGATCATCCAGACCTTCGTGTTCAACAAAAGGACACAAGAAAATAGTGACTAATGTGATGATAAGAAAGCTCAAGAAGGATGAAAACGGTCACCTATTGAGAATTTAGCTTGCGTTTTATGTTGCCACAGAAACATTCACTGATAGTCATTTGTTCACTGGATGATGTTGATAACCTTACAGCTGTCTGGGGTCTGATTTTTAGATGTGACTGCCAGTGATCATCACACACTGTGAATAAACAAACAAATGAACAGCAGCATGATCTGAATATGATCATGAAAGCTTAAAGTATTTTACGACGGCAGGTAAGATATGCTGTTAATGCTAATCTTTTAACATTTTACTAATAAATATGATGCAAATCTCATGGTCCACTACATTCCAAAGATGCTCTGTTGGGTTGAGAGCTGGTAACTCTGGAGACCCGAGTACAGAGAACTCAATGTCATTTTAAGGGAACTGCATATTTTCTCTTTTTTGGACTACTCTCTGTAAATCATGCAGATGTTTGTGCTGGAAATTTAAACAGATCAGCAGTTTCTGAAATACTCAGATCAGCCAATGTGGCACCAACACCCACACCATGATCAAAGTGATTTCAATCACCGTCACTGATCGCTATATGCTGAAATGCATGGACTGCTGCCATCTGATTGGCTGATTACATTTTGGATTAAAGAGTAGTTGAACGGGTGTAGTTAACAAAGTGGCCGTAAGTATGTTTACATAGATGCAGTGTTAGGGAGTAACGGCATACATGTACCGGCATTATGCATTTAAAATACAAA
Source organism: Diplotaxodon limnothrissa (assembly GCF_057381915.1). Lineage (NCBI taxonomy): Eukaryota > Metazoa > Chordata > Actinopteri > Cichliformes > Cichlidae > Diplotaxodon > Diplotaxodon limnothrissa. Next base: position 238,375 of record NC_140615.1, read on the forward strand.
ACATGAGTAACTGTATTCCGATATCCATCCATCCATTCGCTTATCCTTTTCAGGGTCGCGGGGGGCGCTGGAGCCTATCCCAGCTGTTATAGGGCGAAAGGTGAGGTACACCCTGGACAGGTCGCCAGTCTGTCGCAGGGCTAACACATAGGGACAGACAACCATTCACACTCACATTCACACCTAGTGGCAATTTGGATTATCCAATTAACCTATCCCCACAAGCTGCATGTCTTTGGACGGTGGGAGGAAGCCGGAGTACCCGGAGAGAACCCACGCAAACACGGTGAGAACATGCAAACTCCACACAGAAAGACCCCGGCCTGATGGTGGAATTGAACTCAGGACTTTCTTGCTGTGAGGCAACAGTGCTAACCACCGTGCCGCCGATAGTTACCGATAATTTGGTAATAATTAGAATACAGTTACTTCTAAATAAATGGATTACACGATGGTCTTTTCCTGTTTCATATGTCAGGCTATACCCTCTCTAATTTTGTTGATTTCACGCATTACCGGAAACCCAAACAAAACACGCAACAAGAAGCTCTAGTGTAAGTCTCTTGGTAATGTTGGTGGCGTCAGTTATACAATGGACCCAGAAACCGAGCTGCTCTCAACTATAAAGACTCCACCCGAAAGAAACATCTGGAAGTACATTCTTTTTTTAAAGACTAACATTAGCTAGGGCTGTGCGACATGACCAAAATCTCATATCCCAATATAAGACGTTTCTCGTCTTATATTGTAGTTTTATTTTATAGTGTTTCTGTGTTCTGCTGGTCCAGACTGGAGTTCCTTTCCTGGCTACAGACCTGCGGGTCATCCAGATCCTCATTTTCCTTACAATCATGTTGCTGTGGGAGGTCTTGATGGACAGAACACACAAGAAAAAAGTCACACTGTGAGCAGGTCTCTCAGATATGTGAGCGATATTTAAATATTCTCTCTCATGCAGCGAACAGAGAAGAATTCTGTTTACATGCAGAAAGTCATCATTTATGAGGCGTACAGCTCACTACTCCAACTTGGTCCTTGTGGCCAATAATCCACAGTTTTCATTGTCTCAACATTTTTCTACATTCTGCGTACAGTTCTGGGCTAACATGACTTAAATCTGAAACAGAAAACATGTCTCCAGTGAGGCAGTATCCCAGGCGGTAATGCACGCCATGTGTCTTTGTGACATTTTGTTATAAGTCATATTCATTTCTATATTATGAAATCTGCTTATTACACTTTTACATACCAAATCTGGTCAGCCGTGATCCAGGTTTCCACAACAAATCCAGCTGTTCTCCGGTCCAGACATTAATCCCTTCATCCTCCTGCTTCAGTGCAAGCTGCTCTCCTCCCTGATTGGTGGAGATTTCCTCCTGTTCCTCTTTAGTCTGTAGAGGCTCTGGGTCCTCCTGGTTGAGACTGGAGCTCCTCTCATGGTCACAGAACTGCTGATCATCCAGACCTTCGTGTTCAACAAAAGGACACAAGAAAATAGTGACTAATGTGATGATAAGAAAGCTCAAGAAGGATGAAAACGGTCACCTATTGAGAATTTAGCTTGCGTTTTATGTTGCCACAGAAACATTCACTGATAGTCATTTGTTCACTGGATGATGTTGATAACCTTACAGCTGTCTGGGGTCTGATTTTTAGATGTGACTGCCAGTGATCATCACACACTGTGAATAAACAAACAAATGAACAGCAGCATGATCTGAATATGATCATGAAAGCTTAAAGTATTTTACGACGGCAGGTAAGATATGCTGTTAATGCTAATCTTTTAACATTTTACTAATAAATATGATGCAAATCTCATGGTCCACTACATTCCAAAGATGCTCTGTTGGGTTGAGAGCTGGTAACTCTGGAGACCCGAGTACAGAGAACTCAATGTCATTTTAAGGGAACTGCATATTTTCTCTTTTTTGGACTACTCTCTGTAAATCATGCAGATGTTTGTGCTGGAAATTTAAACAGATCAGCAGTTTCTGAAATACTCAGATCAGCCAATGTGGCACCAACACCCACACCATGATCAAAGTGATTTCAATCACCGTCACTGATCGCTATATGCTGAAATGCATGGACTGCTGCCATCTGATTGGCTGATTACATTTTGGATTAAAGAGTAGTTGAACGGGTGTAGTTAACAAAGTGGCCGTAAGTATGTTTACATAGATGCAGTGTTAGGGAGTAACGGCATACATGTACCGGCGTTATGCATTTAAAATACAAAACATGAGTAACTGTATTCCGATATCCATCCATCCATTCGCTTATCCTTTTCAGGGTCGCGGGGGGCGCTGGAGCCTATCCCAGCTGTTATAGGGCGAAAGGTGAGGTACACCCTGGACAGGTCGCCAGTCTGTCGCAGGGCTAACACATAGGGACAGACAACCATTCACACTCACATTCACACCTAGTGGCAATTTGGATTATCCAATTAACCTATCCCCACAAGCTGCATGTCTTTGGACGGTGGGAGGAAGCCGGAGTACCCGGAGAGAACCCACGCAAACACGGTGAGAACATGCAAACTCCACACAGAAAGACCCCGGCCTGATGGTGGAATTGAACTCAGGACTTTCTTGCTGTGAGGCAACAGTGCTAACCACCGTGCCGCCGATAGTTACCGATAATTTGGTAATAATTAGAATACAGTTACTTCTAAATAAATGGATTACACGATGGTCTTTTCCTGTTTCATATGTCAGGCTATACCCTCTCTAATTTTGTTGATTTCACGCATTACCGGAAACCCAAACAAAACACGCAACAAGAAGCTCTAGTGTAAGTCTCTTGGTAATGTTGGTGGCGTCAGTTATACAATGGACCCAGAAACCGAGCTGCTCTCAACTATAAAGACTCCACCCGAAAGAAACATCTGGAAGTACATTCTTTTTTTAAAGACTAACATTAGCTAGGGCTGTGCGACATGACCAAAATCTCATATCCCAATATAAGACGTTTCTCGTCTTATATTGTAGTTTTATTTTATAGTGTTTCTGTGTTCTGCTGGTCCAGACTGGAGTTCCTTTCCTGGCTACAGACCTGCGGGTCATCCAGATCCTCATTTTCCTTACAATCATGTTGCTGTGGGAGGTCTTGATGGACAGAACACACAAGAAAAAAGTCACACTGTGAGCAGGTCTCTCAGATATGTGAGCGATATTTAAATATTCTCTCTCATGCAGCGAACAGAGAAGAATTCTGTTTACATGCAGAAAGTCATCATTTATGAGGCGTACAGCTCACTACTCCAACTTGGTCCTTGTGGCCAATAATCCACAGTTTTCATTGTCTCAACATTTTTCTACATTCTGCGTACAGTTCTGGGCTAACATGACTTAAATCTGAAACAGAAAACATGTCTCCAGTGAGGCAGTATCCCAGGCGGTAATGCACGCCATGTGTCTTTGTGACATTTTGTTATAAGTCATATTCATTTCTATATTATGAAATCTGCTTATTACACTTTTACATACCAAATCTGGTCAGCCGTGATCCAGGTTTCCACAACAAATCCAGCTGTTCTCCGGTCCAGACATTAATCCCTTCATCCTCCTGCTTCAGTGCAAGCTGCTCTCCTCCCTGATTGGTGGAGATTTCCTCCTGTTCCTCTTTAGTCTGTAGAGGCTCTGGGTCCTCCTGGTTGAGACTGGAGCTCCTCTCATGGTCACAGAACTGCTGATCATCCAGACCTTCGTGTTCAACAAAAGGACACAAGAAAATAGTGACTAATGTGATGATAAGAAAGCTCAAGAAGGATGAAAACGGTCACCTATTGAGAATTTAGCTTGCGTTTTATGTTGCCACAGAAACATTCACTGATAGTCATTTGTTCACTGGATGATGTTGATAACCTTACAGCTGTCTGGGGTCTGATTTTTAGATGTGACTGCCAGTGATCATCACACACTGTGAATAAACAAACAAATGAACAGCAGCATGATCTGAATATGATCATGAAAGCTTAAAGTATTTTACGACGGCAGGTAAGATATGCTGTTAATGCTAATCTTTTAACATTTTACTAATAAATATGATGCAAATCTCATGGTCCACTACATTCCAAAGATGCTCTGTTGGGTTGAGAGCTGGTAACTCTGGAGACCCGAGTACAGAGAACTCAATGTCATTTTAAGGGAACTGCATATTTTCTCTTTTTTGGACTACTCTCTGTAAATCATGCAGATGTTTGTGCTGGAAATTTAAACAGATCAGCAGTTTCTGAAATACTCAGATCAGCCAATGTGGCACCAACACCCACACCATGATCAAAGTGATTTCAATCACCGTCACTGATCGCTATATGCTGAAATGCATGGACTGCTGCCATCTGATTGGCTGATTACATTTTGGATTAAAGAGTAGTTGAACGGGTGTAGTTAACAAAGTGGCCGTAAGTATGTTTACATAGATGCAGTGTTAGGGAGTAACGGCATACATGTACCGGCATTATGCATTTAAAATACAAAACATGAGTAACTGTATTCCGATATCCATCCATCCATTCGCTTATCCTTTTCAGGGTCGCGGGGGGCGCTGGAGCCTATCCCAGCTGTTATAGGGCGAAAGGTGAGGTACACCCTGGACAGGTCGCCAGTCTGTCGCAGGGCTAACACATAGGGACAGACAACCATTCACACTCACATTCACACCTAGTGGCAATTTGGATTATCCAATTAACCTATCCCCACAAGCTGCATGTCTTTGGACGGTGGGAGGAAGCCGGAGTACCCGGAGAGAACCCACGCAAACACGGTGAGAACATGCAAACTCCACACAGAAAGACCCCGGCCTGATGGTGGAATTGAACTCAGGACTTTCTTGCTGTGAGGCAACAGTGCTAACCACCGTGCCGCCGATAGTTACCGATAATTTGGTAATAATTAGAATACAGTTACTTCTAAATAAATGGATTACACGATGGTCTTTTCCTGTTTCATATGTCAGGCTATACCCTCTCTAATTTTGTTGATTTCACGCATTACCGGAAACCCAAACAAAACACGCAACAAGAAGCTCTAGTGTAAGTCTCTTGGTAATGTTGGTGGCGTCAGTTATACAATGGACCCAGAAACCGAGCTGCTCTCAACTATAAAGACTCCACCCGAAAGAAACATCTGGAAGTACATTCTTTTTTTAAAGACTAACATTAGCTAGGGCTGTGCGACATGACCAAAATCTCATATCCCAATATAAGACGTTTCTCGTCTTATATTGTAGTTTTATTTTATAGTGTTTCTGTGTTCTGCTGGTCCAGACTGGAGTTCCTTTCCTGGCTACAGACCTGCGGGTCATCCAGATCCTCATTTTCCTTACAATCATGTTGCTGTGGGAGGTCTTGATGGACAGAACACACAAGAAAAAAGTCACACTGTGAGCAGGTCTCTCAGATATGTGAGCGATATTTAAATATTCTCTCTCATGCAGCGAACAGAGAAGAATTCTGTTTACATGCAGAAAGTCATCATTTATGAGGCGTACAGCTCACTACTCCAACTTGGTCCTTGTGGCCAATAATCCACAGTTTTCATTGTCTCAACATTTTTCTACATTCTGCGTACAGTTCTGGGCTAACATGACTTAAATCTGAAACAGAAAACATGTCTCCAGTGAGGCAGTATCCCAGGCGGTAATGCACGCCATGTGTCTTTGTGACATTTTGTTATAAGTCATATTCATTTCTATATTATGAAATCTGCTTATTACACTTTTACATACCAAATCTGGTCAGCCGTGATCCAGGTTTCCACAACAAATCCAGCTGTTCTCCGGTCCAGACATTAATCCCTTCATCCTCCTGCTTCAGTGCAAGCTGCTCTCCTTCCTGATTGGTGGAGATTTCCTCCTGTTCCTCTTTAGTCTGTAGAGGCTCTGGGTCCTCCTGGTTGAGACTGGAGCTCCTCTCCTGGTCACAGAACTGCTGATCATCCAGACCTTCGTGTTCAACAAAAGGACACAAGAAAATAGTGACTAATGTGATGATAAGAAAGCTCAAGAAGGATGAAAACGGTCACCTATTGAGAATTTAGCTTGCGTTTTATGTTGCCACAGAAACATTCACTGATAGTCATTTGTTCACTGGATGATGTTGATAACCTTACAGCTGTCTGGGGTCTGATTTTTAGATGTGACTGCCAGTGATCATCACACACTGTGAATAAACAAACAAATGAACAGCAGCATGATCTGAATATGATCATGAAAGCTTAAAGTATTTTACGACGGCAGGTAAGATATGCTGTTAATGCTAATCTTTTAACATTTTACTAATAAATATGATGCAAATCTCATGGTCCACTACATTCCAAAGATGCTCTGTTGGGTTGAGAGCTGGTAACTCTGGAGACCCGAGTACAGAGAACTCAATGTCATTTTAAGGGAACTGCATATTTTCTCTTTTTTGGACTACTCTCTGTAAATCATGCAGATGTTTGTGCTGGAAATTTAAACAGATCAGCAGTTTCTGAAATACTCAGATCAGCCAATGTGGCACCAACACCCACACCATGATCAAAGTGATTTCAATCACCGTCACTGATCGCTATATGCTGAAATGCATGGACTGCTGCCATCTGATTGGCTGATTACATTTTGGATTAAAGAGTAGTTGAACGGGTGTAGTTAACAAAGTGGCCGTAAGTATGTTTACATAGATGCAGTGTTAGGGAGTAACGGCATACATGTACCGGCGTTATGCATTTAAAATACAAAACATGAGTAACTGTATTCCGATATCCATCCATCCATTCGCTTATCCTTTTCAGGGTCGCGGGGGGCGCTGGAGCCTATCCCAGCTGTTATAGGGCGAAAGGTGAGGTACACCCTGGACAGGTCGCCAGTCTGTCGCAGGGCTAACACATAGGGACAGACAACCATTCACACTCACATTCACACCTAGTGGCAATTTGGATTATCCAATTAACCTATCCCCACAAGCTGCATGTCTTTGGACGGTGGGAGGAAGCCGGAGTACCCGGAGAGAACCCACGCAAACACGGTGAGAACATGCAAACTCCACACAGAAAGACCCCGGCCTGATGGTGGAATTGAACTCAGGACTTTCTTGCTGTGAGGCAACAGTGCTAACCACCGTGCCGCCGATAGTTACCGATAATTTGGTAATAATTAGAATACAGTTACTTCTAAATAACTGGATTACACGATGGTCTTTTCCTGTTTCATATGTCAGGCTATACCCTCTCTAATTTTGTTGATTTCACGCATTACCGGAAACCCAAACAAAACACGCAACAAGAAGCTCTAGTGTAAGTCTCTTGGTAATGTTGGTGGCGTCAGTTATACAATGGACCCAGAAACCGAGCTGCTCTCAACTATAAAGACTCCACCCGAAAGAAACATCTGGAAGTACATTCTTTTTTTAAAGACTAACATTAGCTAGGGCTGTGCGACATGACCAAAATCTCATATCCCAATATAAGACGTTTCTCGTCTTATATTGTAGTTTTATTTTATAGTGTTTCTGTGTTCTGCTGGTCCAGACTGGAGTTCCTTTCCTGGCTACAGACCTGCGGGTCATCCAGATCCTCATTTTCCTTACAATCATGTTGCTGTGGGAGGTCTTGATGGACAGAACACACAAGAAAAAAGTCACACTGTGAGCAGGTCTCTCAGATATGTGAGCGATATTTAAATATTCTCTCTCATGCAGCGAACAGAGAAGAATTCTGTTTACATGCAGAAAGTCATCATTTATGAGGCGTACAGCTCACTACTCCAACTTGGTCCTTGTGGCCAATAATCCACAGTTTTCATTGTCTCAACATTTTTCTACATTCTGCGTACAGTTCTGGGCTAACATGACTTAAATCTGAAACAGAAAACATGTCTCCAGTGAGGCAGTATCCCAGGCGGTAATGCACGCCATGTGTCTTTGTGACATTTTGTTATAAGTCATATTCATTTCTATATTATGAAATCTGCTTATTACACTTTTACATACCAAATCTGGTCAGCCGTGATCCAGGTTTCCACAACAAATCCAGCTGTTCTCCGGTCCAGACATTAATCCCTTCATCCTCCTGCTTCAGTGCAAGCTGCTCTCCTCCCTGATTGGTGGAGATTTCCTCCTGTTCCTCTTTAGTCTGTAGAGGCTCTGGGTCCTCCTGGTTGAGACTGGAGCTCCTCTCATGGTCACAGAACTGCTGATCATCCAGACCTTCGTGTTCAACAAAAGGACACAAGAAAATAGTGACTAATGTGATGATAAGAAAGCTCAAGAAGGATGAAAACGGTCACCTATTGAGAATTTAGCTTGCGTTTTATGTTGCCACAGAAACATTCACTGATAGTCATTTGTTCACTGGATGATGTTGATAACCTTACAGCTGTCTGGGGTCTGATTTTTAGATGTGACTGCCAGTGATCATCACACACTGTGAATAAACAAACAAATGAACAGCAGCATGATCTGAATATGATCATGAAAGCTTAAAGTATTTTACGACGGCAGGTAAGATATGCTGTTAATGCTAATCTTTTAACATTTTACTAATAAATATGATGCAAATCTCATGGTCCACTACATTCCAAAGATGCTCTGTTGGGTTGAGAGCTGGTAACTCTGGAGACCCGAGTACAGAGAACTCAATGTCATTTTAAGGGAACTGCATATTTTCTCTTTTTTGGACTACTCTCTGTAAATCATGCAGATGTTTGTGCTGGAAATTTAAACAGATCAGCAGTTTCTGAAATACTCAGATCAGCCAATGTGGCACCAACACCCACACCATGATCAAAGTGATTTCAATCACCGTCACTGATCGCTATATGCTGAAATGCATGGACTGCTGCCATCTGATTGGCTGATTACATTTTGGATTAAAGAGTAGTTGAACGGGTGTAGTTAACAAAGTGGCCGTAAGTATGTTTACATAGATGCAGTGTTAGGGAGTAACGGCATACATGTACCGGCGTTATGCATTTAAAATACAAAACATGAGTAACTGTATTCCGATATCCATCCATCCATTCGCTTATCCTTTTCAGGGTCGCGGGGGGCGCTGGAGCCTATCCCAGCTGTTATAGGGCGAAAGGTGAGGTACACCCTGGACAGGTCGCCAGTCTGTCGCAGGGCTAACACATAGGGACAGACAACCATTCACACTCACATTCACACCTAGTGGCAATTTGGATTATCCAATTAACCTATCCCCACAAGCTGCATGTCTTTGGACGGTGGGAGGAAGCCGGAGTACCCGGAGAGAACCCACGCAAACACGGTGAGAACATGCAAACTCCACACAGAAAGACCCCGGCCTGATGGTGGAATTGAACTCAGGACTTTCTTGCTGTGAGGCAACAGTGCTAACCACCGTGCCGCCGATAGTTACCGATAATTTGGTAATAATTAGAATACAGTTACTTCTAAATAAATGGATTACACGATGGTCTTTTCCTGTTTCATATGTCAGGCTATACCCTCTCTAATTTTGTTGATTTCACGCATTACCGGAAACCCAAACAAAACACGCAACAAGAAGCTCTAGTGTAAGTCTCTTGGTAATGTTGGTGGCGTCAGTTATACAATGGACCCAGAAACCGAGCTGCTCTCAACTATAAAGACTCCACCCGAAAGAAACATCTGGAAGTACATTCTTTTTTTAAAGACTAACATTAGCTAGGGCTGTGCGACATGACCAAAATCTCATATCCCAATATAAGACGTTTCTCGTCTTATATTGTAGTTTTATTTTATAGTGTTTCTGTGTTCTGCTGGTCCAGACTGGAGTTCCTTTCCTGGCTACAGACCTGCGGGTCATCCAGATCCTCATTTTCCTTACAATCATGTTGCTGTGGGAGGTCTTGATGGACAGAACACACAAGAAAAAAGTCACACTGTGAGCAGGTCTCTCAGATATGTGAGCGATATTTAAATATTCTCTCTCATGCAGCGAACAGAGAAGAATTCTGTTTACATGCAGAAAGTCATCATTTATGAGGCGTACAGCTCACTACTCCAACTTGGTCCTTGTGGCCAATAATCCACAGTTTTCATTGTCTCAACATTTTTCTACATTCTGCGTACAGTTCTGGGCTAACATGACTTAAATCTGAAACAGAAAACATGTCTCCAGTGAGGCAGTATCCCAGGCGGTAATGCACGCCATGTGTCTTTGTGACATTTTGTTATAAGTCATATTCATTTCTATATTATGAAATCTGCTTATTACACTTTTACATACCAAATCTGGTCAGCCGTGATCCAGGTTTCCACAACAAATCCAGCTGTTCTCCGGTCCAGACATTAATCCCTTCATCCTCCTGCTTCAGTGCAAGCTGCTCTCCTCCCTGATTGGTGGAGATTTCCTCCTGTTCCTCTTTAGTCTGTAGAGGCTCTGGGTCCTCCTGGTTGAGACTGGAGCTCCTCTCATGGTCACAGAACTGCTGATCATCCAGACCTTCGTGTTCAACAAAAGGACACAAGAAAATAGTGACTAATGTGATGATAAGAAAGCTCAAGAAGGATGAAAACGGTCACCTATTGAGAATTTAGCTTGCGTTTTATGTTGCCACAGAAACATTCACTGATAGTCATTTGTTCACTGGATGATGTTGATAACCTTACAGCTGTCTGGGGTCTGATTTTTAGATGTGACTGCCAGTGATCATCACACACTGTGAATAAACAAACAAATGAACAGCAGCATGATCTGAATATGATCATGAAAGCTTAAAGTATTTTACGACGGCAGGTAAGATATGCTGTTAATGCTAATCTTTTAACATTTTACTAATAAATATGATGCAAATCTCATGGTCCACTACATTCCAAAGATGCTCTGTTGGGTTGAGAGCTGGTAACTCTGGAGACCCGAGTACAGAGAACTCAATGTCATTTTAAGGGAACTGCATATTTTCTCTTTTTTGGACTACTCTCTGTAAATCATGCAGATGTTTGTGCTGGAAATTTAAACAGATCAGCAGTTTCTGAAATACTCAGATCAGCCAATGTGGCACCAACACCCACACCATGATCAAAGTGATTTCAATCACCGTCACTGATCGCTATATGCTGAAATGCATGGACTGCTGCCATCTGATTGGCTGATTACATTTTGGATTAAAGAGTAGTTGAACGGGTGTAGTTAACAAAGTGGCCGTAAGTATGTTTACATAGATGCAGTGTTAGGGAGTAACGGCATACATGTACCGGCGTTATGCATTTAAAATACAAAACATGAGTAACTGTATTCCGATATCCATCCATCCATTCGCTTATCCTTTTCAGGGTCGCGGGGGGCGCTGGAGCCTATCCCAGCTGTTATAGGGCGAAAGGTGAGGTACACCCTGGACAGGTCGCCAGTCTGTCGCAGGGCTAACACATAGGGACAGACAACCATTCACACTCACATTCACACCTAGTGGCAATTTGGATTATCCAATTAACCTATCCCCACAAGCTGCATGTCTTTGGACGGTGGGAGGAAGCCGGAGTACCCGGAGAGAACCCACGCAAACACGGTGAGAACATGCAAACTCCACACAGAAAGACCCCGGCCTGATGGTGGAATTGAACTCAGGACTTTCTTGCTGTGAGGCAACAGTGCTAACCACCGTGCCGCCGATAGTTACCGATAATTTGGTAATAATTAGAATACAGTTACTTCTAAATAAATGGATTACACGATGGTCTTTTCCTGTTTCATATGTCAGGCTATACCCTCTCTAATTTTGTTGATTTCACGCATTACCGGAAACCCAAACAAAACACGCAACAAGAAGCTCTAGTGTAAGTCTCTTGGTAATGTTGGTGGCGTCAGTTATACAATGGACCCAGAAACCGAGCTGCTCTCAACTATAAAGACTCCACCCGAAAGAAACATCTGGAAGTACATTCTTTTTTTAAAGACTAACATTAGCTAGGGCTGTGCGACATGACCAAAATCTCATATCCCAATATAAGACGTTTCTCGTCTTATATTGTAGTTTTATTTTATAGTGTTTCTGTGTTCTGCTGGTCCAGACTGGAGTTCCTTTCCTGGCTACAGACCTGCGGGTCATCCAGATCCTCATTTTCCTTACAATCATGTTGCTGTGGGAGGTCTTGATGGACAGAACACACAAGAAAAAAGTCACACTGTGAGCAGGTCTCTCAGATATGTGAGCGATATTTAAATATTCTCTCTCATGCAGCGAACAGAGAAGAATTCTGTTTACATGCAGAAAGTCATCATTTATGAGGCGTACAGCTCACTACTCCAACTTGGTCCTTGTGGCCAATAATCCACAGTTTTCATTGTCTCAACATTTTTCTACATTCTGCGTACAGTTCTGGGCTAACATGACTTAAATCTGAAACAGAAAACATGTCTCCAGTGAGGCAGTATCCCAGGCGGTAATGCACGCCATGTGTCTTTGTGACATTTTGTTATAAGTCATATTCATTTCTATATTATGAAATCTGCTTATTACACTTTTACATACCAAATCTGGTCAGCCGTGATCCAGGTTTCCACAACAAATCCAGCTGTTCTCCGGTCCAGACATTAATCCCTTCATCCTCCTGCTTCAGTGCAAGCTGCTCTCCTCCCTGATTGGTGGAGATTTCCTCCTGTTCCTCTTTAGTCTGTAGAGGCTCTGGGTCCTCCTGGTTGAGACTGGAGCTCCTCTCATGGTCACAGAACTGCTGATCATCCAGACCTTCGTGTTCAACAAAAGGACACAAGAAAATAGTGACTAATGTGATGATAAGAAAGCTCAAGAAGGATGAAAACGGTCACCTATTGAGAATTTAGCTTGCGTTTTATGTTGCCACAGAAACATTCACTGATAGTCATTTGTTCACTGGATGATGTTGATAACCTTACAGCTGTCTGGGGTCTGATTTTTAGATGTGACTGCCAGTGATCATCACACACTGTGAATAAACAAACAAATGAACAGCAGCATGATCTGAATATGATCATGAAAGCTTAAAGTATTTTACGACGGCAGGTAAGATATGCTGTTAATGCTAATCTTTTAACATTTTACTAATAAATATGATGCAAATCTCATGGTCCACTACATTCCAAAGATGCTCTGTTGGGTTGAGAGCTGGTAACTCTGGAGACCCGAGTACAGAGAACTCAATGTCATTTTAAGGGAACTGCATATTTTCTCTTTTTTGGACTACTCTCTGTAAATCATGCAGATGTTTGTGCTGGAAATTTAAACAGATCAGCAGTTTCTGAAATACTCAGATCAGCCAATGTGGCACCAACACCCACACCATGATCAAAGTGATTTCAATCACCGTCACTGATCGCTATATGCTGAAATGCATGGACTGCTGCCATCTGATTGGCTGATTACATTTTGGATTAAAGAGTAGTTGAACGGGTGTAGTTAACAAAGTGGCCGTAAGTATGTTTACATAGATGCAGTGTTAGGGAGTAACGGCATACATGTACCGGCGTTATGCATTTAAAATACAAAACATGAGTAACTGTATTCCGATATCCATCCATCCATTCGCTTATCCTTTTCAGGGTCGCGGGGGGCGCTGGAGCCTATCCCAGCTGTTATAGGGCGAAAGGTGAGGTACACCCTGGACAGGTCGCCAGTCTGTCGCAGGGCTAACACATAGGGACAGACAACCATTCACACCTAGTGGCAATTTGGATTATCCAATTAACCTATCCCCACAAGCTGCATGTCTTTGGACGGTGGGAGGAAGCCGGAGTACCCGGAGAGAACCCACGCAAACACGGTGAGAACATGCAAACTCCACACAGAAAGACCCCGGCCTGATGGTGGAATTGAACTCAGGACTTTCTTGCTGTGAGGCAACAGTGCTAACCACCGTGCCGCCGATAGTTACCGATAATTTGGTAATAATTAGAATACAGTTACTTCTAAATAAATGGATTACACGATGGTCTTTTCCTGTTTCATATGTCAGGCTATACCCTCTCTAATTTTGTTGATTTCACGCATTACCGGAAACCCAAACAAAACACGCAACAAGAAGCTCTAGTGTAAGTCTCTTGGTAATGTTGGTGGCGTCAGTTATACAATGGACCCAGAAACCGAGCTGCTCTCAACTATAAAGACTCCACCCGAAAGAAACATCTGGAAGTACATTCTTTTTTTAAAGACTAACATTAGCTAGGGCTGTGCGACATGACCAAAATCTCATATCCCAATATAAGACGTTTCTCGTCTTATATTGTAGTTTTATTTTATAGTGTTTCTGTGTTCTGCTGGTCCAGACTGGAGTTCCTTTCCTGGCTACAGACCTGCGGGTCATCCAGATCCTCATTTTCCTTACAATCATGTTGCTGTGGGAGGTCTTGATGGACAGAACACACAAGAAAAAAGTCACACTGTGAGCAGGTCTCTCAGATATGTGAGCGATATTTAAATATTCTCTCTCATGCAGCGAACAGAGAAGAATTCTGTTTACATGCAGAAAGTCATCATTTATGAGGCGTACAGCTCACTACTCCAACTTGGTCCTTGTGGCCAATAATCCACAGTTTTCATTGTCTCAACATTTTTCTACATTCTGCGTACAGTTCTGGGCTAACATGACTTAAATCTGAAACAGAAAACATGTCTCCAGTGAGGCAGTATCCCAGGCGGTAATGCACGCCATGTGTCTTTGTGACATTTTGTTATAAGTCATATTCATTTCTATATTATCAAATCTGCTTATTACACTTTTACATACCAAATCTGGTCAGCCGTGATCCAGGTTTCCACAACAAATCCAGCTGTTCTCCGGTCCAGACATTAATCCCTTCATCCTCCTGCTTCAGTGCAAGCTGCTCTCCTCCCTGATTGGTGGAGATTTCCTCCTGTTCCTCTTTAGTCTGTAGAGGCTCTGGGTCCTCCTGGTTGAGACTGGAGCTCCTCTCATGGTCACAGAACTGCTGATCATCCAGACCTTCGTGTTCAACAAAAGGACACAAGAAAATAGTGACTAATGTGATGATAAGAAAGCTCAAGAAGGATGAAAACGGTCACCTATTGAGAATTTAGCTTGCGTTTTATGTTGCCACAGAAACATTCACTGATAGTCATTTGTTCACTGGATGATGTTGATAACCTTACAGCTGTCTGGGGTCTGATTTTTAGATGTGACTGCCAGTGATCATCACACACTGTGAATAAACAAACAAATGAACAGCAGCATGATCTGAATATGATCATGAAAGCTTAAAGTATTTTACGACGGCAGGTAAGATATGCTGTTAATGCTAATCTTTTAACATTTTACTAATAAATATGATGCAAATCTCATGGTCCACTACATTCCAAAGATGCTCTGTTGGGTTGAGAGCTGGTAACTCTGGAGACCCGAGTACAGAGAACTCAATGTCATTTTAAGGGAACTGCATATTTTCTCTTTTTTGGACTACTCTCTGTAAATCATGCAGATGTTTGTGCTGGAAATTTAAACAGATCAGCAGTTTCTGAAATACTCAGATCAGCCAATGTGGCACCAACACCCACACCATGATCAAAGTGATTTCAATCACCGTCACTGATCGCTATATGCTGAAATGCATGGACTGCTGCCATCTGATTGGCTGATTACATTTTGGATTAAAGAGTAGTTGAACGGGTGTAGTTAACAAAGTGGCCGTAAGTATGTTTACATAGATGCAGTGTTAGGGAGTAACGGCATACATGTACCGGCGTTATGCATTTAAAATACAAAACATGAGTAACTGTATTCCGATATCCATCCATCCATTCGCTTATCCTTTTCAGGGTCGCGGGGGGCGCTGGAGCCTATCCCAGCTGTTATAGGGCGAAAGGTGAGGTACACCCTGGACAGGTCGCCAGTCTGTCGCAGGGCTAACACATAGGGACAGACAACCATTCACACTCACATTCACACCTAGTGGCAATTTGGATTATCCAATTAACCTATCCCCACAAGCTGCATGTCTTTGGACGGTGGGAGGAAGCCGGAGTACCCGGAGAGAACCCACGCAAACACGGTGAGAACATGCAAACTCCACACAGAAAGACCCCGGCCTGATGGTGGAATTGAACTCAGGACTTTCTTGCTGTGAGGCAACAGTGCTAACCACCGTGCCGCCGATAGTTACCGATAATTTGGTAATAATTAGAATACAGTTACTTCTAAATAAATGGATTACACGATGGTCTTTTCCTGTTTCATATGTCAGGCTATACCCTCTCTAATTTTGTTGATTTCACGCATTACCGGAAACCCAAACAAAACACGCAACAAGAAGCTCTAGTGTAAGTCTCTTGGTAATGTTGGTGGCGTCAGTTATACAATGGACCCAGAAACCGAGCTGCTCTCAACTATAAAGACTCCACCCGAAAGAAACATCTGGAAGTACATTCTTTTTTTAAAGACTAACATTAGCTAGGGCTGTGCGACATGACCAAAATCTCATATCCCAATATAAGACGTTTCTCGTCTTATATTGTAGTTTTATTTTATAGTGTTTCTGTGTTCTGCTGGTCCAGACTGGAGTTCCTTTCCTGGCTACAGACCTGCGGGTCATCCAGATCCTCATTTTCCTTACAATCATGTTGCTGTGGGAGGTCTTGATGGACAGAACACACAAGAAAAAAGTCACACTGTGAGCAGGTCTCTCAGATATGTGAGCGATATTTAAATATTCTCTCTCATGCAGCGAACAGAGAAGAATTCTGTTTACATGCAGAAAGTCATCATTTATGAGGCGTACAGCTCACTACTCCAACTTGGTCCTTGTGGCCAATAATCCACAGTTTTCATTGTCTCAACATTTTTCTACATTCTGCGTACAGTTCTGGGCTAACATGACTTAAATCTGAAACAGAAAACATGTCTCCAGTGAGGCAGTATCCCAGGCGGTAATGCACGCCATGTGTCTTTGTGACATTTTGTTATAAGTCATATTCATTTCTATATTATCAAATCTGCTTATTACACTTTTACATACCAAATCTGGTCAGCCGTGATCCAGGTTTCCACAACAAATCCAGCTGTTCTCCGGTCCAGACATTAATCCCTTCATCCTCCTGCTTCAGTGCAAGCTGCTCTCCTCCCTGATTGGTGGAGATTTCCTCCTGTTCCTCTTTAGTCTGTAGAGGCTCTGGGTCCTCCTGGTTGAGACTGGAGCTCCTCTCATGGTCACAGAACTGCTGATCATCCAGACCTTCGTGTTCAACAAAAGGACACAAGAAAATAGTGACTAATGTGATGATAAGAAAGCTCAAGAAGGATGAAAACGGTCACCTATTGAGAATTTAGCTTGCGTTTTATGTTGCCACAGAAACATTCACTGATAGTCATTTGTTCACTGGATGATGTTGATAACCTTACAGCTGTCTGGGGTCTGATTTTTAGATGTGACTGCCAGTGATCATCACACACTGTGAATAAACAAACAAATGAACAGCAGCATGATCTGAATATGATCATGAAAGCTTAAAGTATTTTACGACGGCAGGTAAGATATGCTGTTAATGCTAATCTTTTAACATTTTACTAATAAATATGATGCAAATCTCATGGTCCACTACATTCCAAAGATGCTCTGTTGGGTTGAGAGCTGGTAACTCTGGAGACCCGAGTACAGAGAACTCAATGTCATTTTAAGGGAACTGCATATTTTCTCTTTTTTGGACTACTCTCTGTAAATCATGCAGATGTTTGTGCTGGAAATTTAAACAGATCAGCAGTTTCTGAAATACTCAGATCAGCCAATGTGGCACCAACACCCACACCATGATCAAAGTGATTTCAATCACCGTCACTGATCGCTATATGCTGAAATGCATGGACTGCTGCCATCTGATTGGCTGATTACATTTTGGATTAAAGAGTAGTTGAACGGGTGTAGTTAACAAAGTGGCCGTAAGTATGTTTACATAGATGCAGTGTTAGGGAGTAACGGCATACATGTACCGGCGTTATGCATTTAAAATACAAAACATGAGTAACTGTATTCCGATATCCATCCATCCATTCGCTTATCCTTTTCAGGGTCGCGGGGGGCGCTGGAGCCTATCCCAGCTGTTATAGGGCGAAAGGTGAGGTACACCCTGGACAGGTCGCCAGTCTGTCGCAGGGCTAACACATAGGGACAGACAACCATTCACACTCACATTCACACCTAGTGGCAATTTGGATTATCCAATTAACCTATCCCCACAAGCTGCATGTCTTTGGACGGTGGGAGGAAGCCGGAGTACCCGGAGAGAACCCACGCAAACACGGTGAGAACATGCAAACTCCACACAGAAAGACCCCGGCCTGATGGTGGAATTGAACTCAGGACTTTCTTGCTGTGAGGCAACAGTGCTAACCACCGTGCCGCCGATAGTTACCGATAATTTGGTAATAATTAGAATACAGTTACTTCTAAATAAATGGATTACACGATGGTCTTTTCCTGTTTCATATGTCAGGCTATACCCTCTCTAATTTTGTTGATTTCACGCATTACCGGAAACCCAAACAAAACACGCAACAAGAAGCTCTAGTGTAAGTCTCTTGGTAATGTTGGTGGCGTCAGTTATACAATGGACCCAGAAACCGAGCTGCTCTCAACTATAAAGACTCCACCCGAAAGAAACATCTGGAAGTACATTCTTTTTTTAAAGACTAACATTAGCTAGGGCTGTGCGACATGACCAAAATCTCATATCCCAATATAAGACGTTTCTCGTCTTATATTGTAGTTTTATTTTATAGTGTTTCTGTGTTCTGCTGGTCCAGACTGGAGTTCCTTTCCTGGCTACAGACCTGCGGGTCATCCAGATCCTCATTTTCCTTACAATCATGTTGCTGTGGGAGGTCTTGATGGACAGAACACACAAGAAAAAAGTCACACTGTGAGCAGGTCTCTCAGATATGTGAGCGATATTTAAATATTCTCTCTCATGCAGCGAACAGAGAAGAATTCTGTTTACATGCAGAAAGTCATCATTTATGAGGCGTACAGCTCACTACTCCAACTTGGTCCTTGTGGCCAATAATCCACAGTTTTCATTGTCTCAACATTTTTCTACATTCTGCGTACAGTTCTGGGCTAACATGACTTAAATCTGAAACAGAAAACATGTCTCCAGTGAGGCAGTATCCCAGGCGGTAATGCACGCCATGTGTCTTTGTGACATTTTGTTATAAGTCATATTCATTTCTATATTATGAAATCTGCTTATTACACTTTTACATACCAAATCTGGTCAGCCGTGATCCAGGTTTCCACAACAAATCCAGCTGTTCTCCGGTCCAGACATTAATCCCTTCATCCTCCTGCTTCAGTGCAAGCTGCTCTCCTTCCTGATTGGTGGAGATTTCCTCCTGTTCCTCTTTAGTCTGTAGAGGCTCTGGGTCCTCCTGGTTGAGACTGGAGCTCCTCTCCTGGTCACAGAACTGCTGATCATCCAGACCTTCGTGTTCAACAAAAGGACACAAGAAAATAGTGACTAATGTGATGATAAGAAAGCTCAAGAAGGATGAAAACGGTCACCTATTGAGAATTTAGCTTGCGTTTTATGTTGCCACAGAAACATTCACTGATAGTCATTTGTTCACTGGATGATGTTGATAACCTTACAGCTGTCTGGGGTCTGATTTTTAGATGTGACTGCCAGTGATCATCACACACTGTGAATAAACAAACAAATGAACAGCAGCATGATCTGAATATGATCATGAAAGCTTAAAGTATTTTACGACGGCAGGTAAGATATGCTGTTAATGCTAATCTTTTAACATTTTACTAATAAATATGATGCAAATCTCATGGTCCACTACATTCCAAAGATGCTCTGTTGGGTTGAGAGCTGGTAACTCTGGAGACCCGAGTACAGAGAACTCAATGTCATTTTAAGGGAACTGCATATTTTCTCTTTTTTGGACTACTCTCTGTAAATCATGCAGATGTTTGTGCTGGAAATTTAAACAGATCAGCAGTTTCTGAAATACTCAGATCAGCCAATGTGGCACCAACACCCACACCATGATCAAAGTGATTTCAATCACCGTCACTGATCGCTATATGCTGAAATGCATGGACTGCTGCCATCTGATTGGCTGATTACATTTTGGATTAAAGAGTAGTTGAACGGGTGTAGTTAACAAAGTGGCCGTAAGTATGTTTACATAGATGCAGTGTTAGGGAGTAACGGCATACATGTACCGGCGTTATGCATTTAAAATACAAAACATGAGTAACTGTATTCCGATATCCATCCATCCATTCGCTTATCCTTTTCAGGGTCGCGGGGGGCGCTGGAGCCTATCCCAGCTGTTATAGGGCGAAAGGTGAGGTACACCCTGGACAGGTCGCCAGTCTGTCGCAGGGCTAACACATAGGGACAGACAACCATTCACACTCACATTCACACCTAGTGGCAATTTGGATTATCCAATTAACCTATCCCCACAAGCTGCATGTCTTTGGACGGTGGGAGGAAGCCGGAGTACCCGGAGAGAACCCACGCAAACACGGTGAGAACATGCAAACTCCACACAGAAAGACCCCGGCCTGATGGTGGAATTGAACTCAGGACTTTCTTGCTGTGAGGCAACAGTGCTAACCACCGTGCCGCCGATAGTTACCGATAATTTGGTAATAATTAGAATACAGTTACTTCTAAATAAATGGATTACACGATGGTCTTTTCCTGTTTCATATGTCAGGCTATACCCTCTCTAATTTTGTTGATTTCACGCATTACCGGAAACCCAAACAAAACACGCAACAAGAAGCTCTAGTGTAAGTCTCTTGGTAATGTTGGTGGCGTCAGTTATACAATGGACCCAGAAACCGAGCTGCTCTCAACTATAAAGACTCCACCCGAAAGAAACATCTGGAAGTACATTCTTTTTTTAAAGACTAACATTAGCTAGGGCTGTGCGACATGACCAAAATCTCATATCCCAATATAAGACGTTTCTCGTCTTATATTGTAGTTTTATTTTATAGTGTTTCTGTGTTCTGCTGGTCCAGACTGGAGTTCCTTTCCTGGCTACAGACCTGCGGGTCATCCAGATCCTCATTTTCCTTACAATCATGTTGCTGTGGGAGGTCTTGATGGACAGAACACACAAGAAAAAAGTCACACTGTGAGCAGGTCTCTCAGATATGTGAGCGATATTTAAATATTCTCTCTCATGCAGCGAACAGAGAAGAATTCTGTTTACATGCAGAAAGTCATCATTTATGAGGCGTACAGCTCACTACTCCAACTTGGTCCTTGTGGCCAATAATCCACAGTTTTCATTGTCTCAACATTTTTCTACATTCTGCGTACAGTTCTGGGCTAACATGACTTAAATCTGAAACAGAAAACATGTCTCCAGTGAGGCAGTATCCCAGGCGGTAATGCACGCCATGTGTCTTTGTGACATTTTGTTATAAGTCATATTCATTTCTATATTATGAAATCTGCTTATTACACTTTTACATACCAAATCTGGTCAGCCGTGATCCAGGTTTCCACAACAAATCCAGCTGTTCTCCGGTCCAGACATTAATCCCTTCATCCTCCTGCTTCAGTGCAAGCTGCTCTCCTCCCTGATTGGTGGAGATTTCCTCCTGTTCCTCTTTAGTCTGTAGAGGCTCTGGGTCCTCCTGGTTGAGACTGGAGCTCCTCTCATGGTCACAGAACTGCTGATCATCCAGACCTTCGTGTTCAACAAAAGGACACAAGAAAATAGTGACTAATGTGATGATAAGAAAGCTCAAGAAGGATGAAAACGGTCACCTATTGAGAATTTAGCTTGCGTTTTATGTTGCCACAGAAACATTCACTGATAGTCATTTGTTCACTGGATGATGTTGATAACCTTACAGCTGTCTGGGGTCTGATTTTTAGATGTGACTGCCAGTGATCATCACACACTGTGAATAAACAAACAAATGAACAGCAGCATGATCTGAATATGATCATGAAAGCTTAAAGTATTTTACGACGGCAGGTAAGATATGCTGTTAATGCTAATCTTTTAACATTTTACTAATAAATATGATGCAAATCTCATGGTCCACTACATTCCAAAGATGCTCTGTTGGGTTGAGAGCTGGTAACTCTGGAGACCCGAGTACAGAGAACTCAATGTCATTTTAAGGGAACTGCATATTTTCTCTTTTTTGGACTACTCTCTGTAAATCATGCAGATGTTTGTGCTGGAAATTTAAACAGATCAGCAGTTTCTGAAATACTCAGATCAGCCAATGTGGCACCAACACCCACACCATGATCAAAGTGATTTCAATCACCGTCACTGATCGCTATATGCTGAAATGCATGGACTGCTGCCATCTGATTGGCTGATTACATTTTGGATTAAAGAGTAGTTGAACGGGTGTAGTTAACAAAGTGGCCGTAAGTATGTTTACATAGATGCAGTGTTAGGGAGTAACGGCATACATGTACCGGCATTATGCATTTAAAATACAAAACATGAGTAACTGTATTCCGATATCCATCCATCCATTCGCTTATCCTTTTCAGGGTCGCGGGGGGCGCTGGAGCCTATCCCAGCTGTTATAGGGCGAAAGGTGAGGTACACCCTGGACAGGTCGCCAGTCTGTCGCAGGGCTAACACATAGGGACAGACAACCATTCACACTCACATTCACACCTAGTGGCAATTTGGATTATCCAATTAACCTATCCCCACAAGCTGCATGTCTTTGGACGGTGGGAGGAAGCCGGAGTACCCGGAGAGAACCCACGCAAACACGGTGAGAACATGCAAACTCCACACAGAAAGACCCCGGCCTGATGGTGGAATTGAACTCAGGACTTTCTTGCTGTGAGGCAACAGTGCTAACCACCGTGCCGCCGATAGTTACCGATAATTTGGTAATAATTAGAATACAGTTACTTCTAAATAAATGGATTACACGATGGTCTTTTCCTGTTTCATATGTCAGGCTATACCCTCTCTAATTTTGTTGATTTCACGCATTACCGGAAACCCAAACAAAACACGCAACAAGAAGCTCTAGTGTAAGTCTCTTGGTAATGTTGGTGGCGTCAGTTATACAATGGACCCAGAAACCGAGCTGCTCTCAACTATAAAGACTCCACCCGAAAGAAACATCTGGAAGTACATTCTTTTTTTAAAGACTAACATTAGCTAGGGCTGTGCGACATGACCAAAATCTCATATCCCAATATAAGACGTTTCTCGTCTTATATTGTAGTTTTATTTTATAGTGTTTCTGTGTTCTGCTGGTCCAGACTGGAGTTCCTTTCCTGGCTACAGACCTGCGGGTCATCCAGATCCTCATTTTCCTTACAATCATGTTGCTGTGGGAGGTCTTGATGGACAGAACACACAAGAAAAAAGTCACACTGTGAGCAGGTCTCTCAGATATGTGAGCGATATTTAAATATTCTCTCTCATGCAGCGAACAGAGAAGAATTCTGTTTACATGCAGAAAGTCATCATTTATGAGGCGTACAGCTCACTACTCCAACTTGGTCCTTGTGGCCAATAATCCACAGTTTTCATTGTCTCAACATTTTTCTACATTCTGCGTACAGTTCTGGGCTAACATGACTTAAATCTGAAACAGAAAACATGTCTCCAGTGAGGCAGTATCCCAGGCGGTAATGCACGCCATGTGTCTTTGTGACATTTTGTTATAAGTCATATTCATTTCTATATTATGAAATCTGCTTATTACACTTTTACATACCAAATCTGGTCAGCCGTGATCCAGGTTTCCACAACAAATCCAGCTGTTCTCCGGTCCAGACATTAATCCCTTCATCCTCCTGCTTCAGTGCAAGCTGCTCTCCTTCCTGATTGGTGGAGATTTCCTCCTGTTCCTCTTTAGTCTGTAGAGGCTCTGGGTCCTCCTGGTTGAGACTGGAGCTCCTCTCCTGGTCACAGAACTGCTGATCATCCAGACCTTCGTGTTCAACAAAAGGACACAAGAAAATAGTGACTAATGTGATGATAAGAAAGCTCAAGAAGGATGAAAACGGTCACCTATTGAGAATTTAGCTTGCGTTTTATGTTGCCACAGAAACATTCACTGATAGTCATTTGTTCACTGGATGATGTTGATAACCTTACAGCTGTCTGGGGTCTGATTTTTAGATGTGACTGCCAGTGATCATCACACACTGTGAATAAACAAACAAATGAACAGCAGCATGATCTGAATATGATCATGAAAGCTTAAAGTATTTTACGACGGCAGGTAAGATATGCTGTTAATGCTAATCTTTTAACATTTTACTAATAAATATGATGCAAATCTCATGGTCCACTACATTCCAAAGATGCTCTGTTGGGTTGAGAGCTGGTAACTCTGGAGACCCGAGTACAGAGAACTCAATGTCATTTTAAGGGAACTGCATATTTTCTCTTTTTTGGACTACTCTCTGTAAATCATGCAGATGTTTGTGCTGGAAATTTAAACAGATCAGCAGTTTCTGAAATACTCAGATCAGCCAATGTGGCACCAACACCCACACCATGATCAAAGTGATTTCAATCACCGTCACTGATCGCTATATGCTGAAATGCATGGACTGCTGCCATCTGATTGGCTGATTACATTTTGGATTAAAGAGTAGTTGAACGGGTGTAGTTAACAAAGTGGCCGTAAGTATGTTTACATAGATGCAGTGTTAGGGAGTAACGGCATACATGTACCGGCATTATGCATTTAAAATACAAAACATGAGTAACTGTATTCCGATATCCATCCATCCATTCGCTTATCCTTTTCAGGGTCGCGGGGGGCGCTGGAGCCTATCCCAGCTGTTATAGGGCGAAAGGTGAGGTACACCCTGGACAGGTCGCCAGTCTGTCGCAGGGCTAACACATAGGGACAGACAACCATTCACACTCACATTCACACCTAGTGGCAATTTGGATTATCCAATTAACCTATCCCCACAAGCTGCATGTCTTTGGACGGTGGGAGGAAGCCGGAGTACCCGGAGAGAACCCACGCAAACACGGTGAGAACATGCAAACTCCACACAGAAAGACCCCGGCCTGATGGTGGAATTGAACTCAGGACTTTCTTGCTGTGAGGCAACAGTGCTAACCACCGTGCCGCCGATAGTTACCGATAATTTGGTAATAATTAGAATACAGTTACTTCTAAATAAATGGATTACACGATGGTCTTTTCCTGTTTCATATGTCAGGCTATACCCTCTCTAATTTTGTTGATTTCACGCATTACCGGAAACCCAAACAAAACACGCAACAAGAAGCTCTAGTGTAAGTCTCTTGGTAATGTTGGTGGCGTCAGTTATACAATGGACCCAGAAACCGAGCTGCTCTCAACTATAAAGACTCCACCCGAAAGAAACATCTGGAAGTACATTCTTTTTTTAAAGACTAACATTAGCTAGGGCTGTGCGACATGACCAAAATCTCATATCCCAATATAAGACGTTTCTCGTCTTATATTGTAGTTTTATTTTATAGTGTTTCTGTGTTCTGCTGGTCCAGACTGGAGTTCCTTTCCTGGCTACAGACCTGCGGGTCATCCAGATCCTCATTTTCCTTACAATCATGTTGCTGTGGGAGGTCTTGATGGACAGAACACACAAGAAAAAAGTCACACTGTGAGCAGGTCTCTCAGATATGTGAGCGATATTTAAATATTCTCTCTCATGCAGCGAACAGAGAAGAATTCTGTTTACATGCAGAAAGTCATCATTTATGAGGCGTACAGCTCACTACTCCAACTTGGTCCTTGTGGCCAATAATCCACAGTTTTCATTGTCTCAACATTTTTCTACATTCTGCGTACAGTTCTGGGCTAACATGACTTAAATCTGAAACAGAAAACATGTCTCCAGTGAGGCAGTATCCCAGGCGGTAATGCACGCCATGTGTCTTTGTGACATTTTGTTATAAGTCATATTCATTTCTATATTATGAAATCTGCTTATTACACTTTTACATACCAAATCTGGTCAGCCGTGATCCAGGTTTCCACAACAAATCCAGCTGTTCTCCGGTCCAGACATTAATCCCTTCATCCTCCTGCTTCAGTGCAAGCTGCTCTCCTTCCTGATTGGTGGAGATTTCCTCCTGTTCCTCTTTAGTCTGTAGAGGCTCTGGGTCCTCCTGGTTGAGACTGGAGCTCCTCTCCTGGTCACAGAACTGCTGATCATCCAGACCTTCGTGTTCAACAAAAGGACACAAGAAAATAGTGACTAATGTGATGATAAGAAAGCTCAAGAAGGATGAAAACGGTCACCTATTGAGAATTTAGCTTGCGTTTTATGTTGCCACAGAAACATTCACTGATAGTCATTTGTTCACTGGATGATGTTGATAACCTTACAGCTGTCTGGGGTCTGATTTTTAGATGTGACTGCCAGTGATCATCACACACTGTGAATAAACAAACAAATGAACAGCAGCATGATCTGAATATGATCATGAAAGCTTAAAGTATTTTACGACGGCAGGTAAGATATGCTGTTAATGCTAATCTTTTAACATTTTACTAATAAATATGATGCAAATCTCATGGTCCACTACATTCCAAAGATGCTCTGTTGGGTTGAGAGCTGGTAACTCTGGAGACCCGAGTACAGAGAACTCAATGTCATTTTAAGGGAACTGCATATTTTCTCTTTTTTGGACTACTCTCTGTAAATCATGCAGATGTTTGTGCTGGAAATTTAAACAGATCAGCAGTTTCTGAAATACTCAGATCAGCCAATGTGGCACCAACACCCACACCATGATCAAAGTGATTTCAATCACCGTCACTGATCGCTATATGCTGAAATGCATGGACTGCTGCCATCTGATTGGCTGATTACATTTTGGATTAAAGAGTAGTTGAACGGGTGTAGTTAACAAAGTGGCCGTAAGTATGTTTACATAGATGCAGTGTTAGGGAGTAACGGCATACATGTACCGGCATTATGCATTTAAAATACAAAACATGAGTAACTGTATTCCGATATCCATCCATCCATTCGCTTATCCTTTTCAGGGTCGCGGGGGGCGCTGGAGCCTATCCCAGCTGTTATAGGGCGAAAGGTGAGGTACACCCTGGACAGGTCGCCAGTCTGTCGCAGGGCTAACACATAGGGACAGACAACCATTCACACTCACATTCACACCTAGTGGCAATTTGGATTATCCAATTAACCTATCCCCACAAGCTGCATGTCTTTGGACGGTGGGAGGAAGCCGGAGTACCCGGAGAGAACCCACGCAAACACGGTGAGAACATGCAAACTCCACACAGAAAGACCCCGGCCTGATGGTGGAATTGAACTCAGGACTTTCTTGCTGTGAGGCAACAGTGCTAACCACCGTGCCGCCGATAGTTACCGATAATTTGGTAATAATTAGAATACAGTTACTTCTAAATAAATGGATTACACGATGGTCTTTTCCTGTTTCATATGTCAGGCTATACCCTCTCTAATTTTGTTGATTTCACGCATTACCGGAAACCCAAACAAAACACGCAACAAGAAGCTCTAGTGTAAGTCTCTTGGTAATGTTGGTGGCGTCAGTTATACAATGGACCCAGAAACCGAGCTGCTCTCAACTATAAAGACTCCACCCGAAAGAAACATCTGGAAGTACATTCTTTTTTTAAAGACTAACATTAGCTAGGGCTGTGCGACATGACCAAAATCTCATATCCCAATATAAGACGTTTCTCGTCTTATATTGTAGTTTTATTTTATAGTGTTTCTGTGTTCTGCTGGTCCAGACTGGAGTTCCTTTCCTGGCTACAGACCTGCGGGTCATCCAGATCCTCATTTTCCTTACAATCATGTTGCTGTGGGAGGTCTTGATGGACAGAACACACAAGAAAAAAGTCACACTGTGAGCAGGTCTCTCAGATATGTGAGCGATATTTAAATATTCTCTCTCATGCAGCGAACAGAGAAGAATTCTGTTTACATGCAGAAAGTCATCATTTATGAGGCGTACAGCTCACTACTCCAACTTGGTCCTTGTGGCCAATAATCCACAGTTTTCATTGTCTCAACATTTTTCTACATTCTGCGTACAGTTCTGGGCTAACATGACTTAAATCTGAAACAGAAAACATGTCTCCAGTGAGGCAGTATCCCAGGCGGTAATGCACGCCATGTGTCTTTGTGACATTTTGTTATAAGTCATATTCATTTCTATATTATGAAATCTGCTTATTACACTTTTACATACCAAATCTGGTCAGCCGTGATCCAGGTTTCCACAACAAATCCAGCTGTTCTCCGGTCCAGACATTAATCCCTTCATCCTTCTGCTTCAGTGCAAGCTGCTCTCCTTCCTGATTGGTGGAGATTTCCTCCTGTTCCTCTTTAGTCTGTAGAGGCTCTGGGTCCTCCTGGTTGAGACTGGAGCTCCTCTCCTGGTCACAGAACTGCTGATCATCCAGACCTTCGTGTTCAACAAAAGGACACAAGAAAATAGTGACTAATGTGATGATAAGAAAGCTCAAGAAGGATGAAAACGGTCACCTATTGAGAATTTAGCTTGCGTTTTATGTTGCCACAGAAACATTCACTGATAGTCATTTGTTCACTGGATGATGTTGATAACCTTACAGCTGTCTGGGGTCTGATTTTTAGATGTGACTGCCAGTGATCATCACACACTGTGAATAAACAAACAAATGAACAGCAGCATGATCTGAATATGATCATGAAAGCTTAAAGTATTTTACGACGGCAGGTAAGATATGCTGTTAATGCTAATCTTTTAACATTTTACTAATAAATATGATGCAAATCTCATGGTCCACTACATTCCAAAGATGCTCTGTTGGGTTGAGAGCTGGTAACTCTGGAGACCCGAGTACAGAGAACTCAATGTCATTTTAAGGGAACTGCATATTTTCTCTTTTTTGGACTACTCTCTGTAAATCATGCAGATGTTTGTGCTGGAAATTTAAACAGATCAGCAGTTTCTGAAATACTCAGATCAGCCAATGTGGCACCAACACCCACACCATGATCAAAGTGATTTCAATCACCGTCACTGATCGCTATATGCTGAAATGCATGGACTGCTGCCATCTGATTGGCTGATTACATTTTGGATTAAAGAGTAGTTGAACGGGTGTAGTTAACAAAGTGGCCGTAAGTATGTTTACATAGATGCAGTGTTAGGGAGTAACGGCATACATGTACCGGCATTATGCATTTAAAATACAAAACATGAGTAACTGTATTCCGATATCCATCCATCCATTCGCTTATCCTTTTCAGGGTCGCGGGGGGCGCTGGAGCCTATCCCAGCTGTTATAGGGCGAAAGGTGAGGTACACCCTGGACAGGTCGCCAGTCTGTCGCAGGGCTAACACATAGGGACAGACAACCATTCACACTCACATTCACACCTAGTGGCAATTTGGATTATCCAATTAACCTATCCCCACAAGCTGCATGTCTTTGGACGGTGGGAGGAAGCCGGAGTACCCGGAGAGAACCCACGCAAACACGGTGAGAACATGCAAACTCCACACAGAAAGACCCCGGCCTGATGGTGGAATTGAACTCAGGACTTTCTTGCTGTGAGGCAACAGTGCTAACCACCGTGCCGCCGATAGTTACCGATAATTTGGTAATAATTAGAATACAGTTACTTCTAAATAACTGGATTACACGATGGTCTTTTCCTGTTTCATATGTCAGGCTATACCCTCTCTAATTTTGTTGATTTCACGCATTACCGGAAACCCAAACAAAACACGCAACAAGAAGCTCTAGTGTAAGTCTCTTGGTAATGTTGGTGGCGTCAGTTATACAATGGACCCAGAAACCGAGCTGCTCTCAACTATAAAGACTCCACCCGAAAGAAACATCTGGAAGTACATTCTTTTTTTAAAGACTAACATTAGCTAGGGCTGTGCGACATGACCAAAATCTCATATCCCAATATAAGACGTTTCTCGTCTTATATTGTAGTTTTATTTTATAGTGTTTCTGTGTTCTGCTGGTCCAGACTGGAGTTCCTTTCCTGGCTACAGACCTGCGGGTCATCCAGATCCTCATTTTCCTTACAATCATGTTGCTGTGGGAGGTCTTGATGGACAGAACACACAAGAAAAAAGTCACACTGTGAGCAGGTCTCTCAGATATGTGAGCGATATTTAAATATTCTCTCTCATGCAGCGAACAGAGAAGAATTCTGTTTACATGCAGAAAGTCATCATTTATGAGGCGTACAGCTCACTACTCCAACTTGGTCCTTGTGGCCAATAATCCACAGTTTTCATTGTCTCAACATTTTTCTACATTCTGCGTACAGTTCTGGGCTAACATGACTTAAATCTGAAACAGAAAACATGTCTCCAGTGAGGCAGTATCCCAGGTGGTAATGCACGCCATGTGTCTTTGTGACATTTTGTTATAAGTCATATTCATTTCTATATTATGAAATCTGCTTATTACACTTTTACATACCAAATCTGGTCAGCCGTGATCCAGGTTTCCACAACAAATCCAGCTGTTCTCCGGTCCAGACATTAATCCCTTCATCCTCCTGCTTCAGTGCAAGCTGCTCTCCTCCCTGATTGGTGGAGATTTCCTCCTGTTCCTCTTTAGTCTGTAGAGGCTCTGGGTCCTCCTGGTTGAGACTGGAGCTCCTCTCATGGTCACAGAACTGCTGATCATCCAGACCTTCGTGTTCAACAAAAGGACACAAGAAAATAGTGACTAATGTGATGATAAGAAAGCTCAAGAAGGATGAAAACGGTCACCTATTGAGAATTTAGCTTGCGTTTTATGTTGCCACAGAAACATTCACTGATAGTCATTTGTTCACTGGATGATGTTGATAACCTTACAGCTGTCTGGGGTCTGATTTTTAGATGTGACTGCCAGTGATCATCACACACTGTGAATAAACAAACAAATGAACAGCAGCATGATCTGAATATGATCATGAAAGCTTAAAGTATTTTACGACGGCAGGTAAGATATGCTGTTAATGCTAATCTTTTAACATTTTACTAATAAATATGATGCAAATCTCATGGTCCACTACATTCCAAAGATGCTCTGTTGGGTTGAGAGCTGGTAACTCTGGAGACCCGAGTACAGAGAACTCAATGTCATTTTAAGGGAACTGCATATTTTCTCTTTTTTGGACTACTCTCTGTAAATCATGCAGATGTTTGTGCTGGAAATTTAAACAGATCAGCAGTTTCTGAAATACTCAGATCAGCCAATGTGGCACCAACACCCACACCATGATCAAAGTGATTTCAATCACCGTCACTGATCGCTATATGCTGAAATGCATGGACTGCTGCCATCTGATTGGCTGATTACATTTTGGATTAAAGAGTAGTTGAACGGGTGTAGTTAACAAAGTGGCCGTAAGTATGTTTACATAGATGCAGTGTTAGGGAGTAACGGCATACATGTACCGGCGTTATGCATTTAAAATACAAAACATGAGTAACTGTATTCCGATATCCATCCATCCATTCGCTTATCCTTTTCAGGGTCGCGGGGGGCGCTGGAGCCTATCCCAGCTGTTATAGGGCGAAAGGTGAGGTACACCCTGGACAGGTCGCCAGTCTGTCGCAGGGCTAACACATAGGGACAGACAACCATTCACACTCACATTCACACCTAGTGGCAATTTGGATTATCCAATTAACCTATCCCCACAAGCTGCATGTCTTTGGACGGTGGGAGGAAGCCGGAGTACCCGGAGAGAACCCACGCAAACACGGTGAGAACATGCAAACTCCACACAGAAAGACCCCGGCCTGATGGTGGAATTGAACTCAGGACTTTCTTGCTGTGAGGCAACAGTGCTAACCACCGTGCCGCCGATAGTTACCGATAATTTGGTAATAATTAGAATACAGTTACTTCTAAATAAATGGATTACACGATGGTCTTTTCCTGTTTCATATGTCAGGCTATACCCTCTCTAATTTTGTTGATTTCACGCATTACCGGAAACCCAAACAAAACACGCAACAAGAAGCTCTAGTGTAAGTCTCTTGGTAATGTTGGTGGCGTCAGTTATACAATGGACCCAGAAACCGAGCTGCTCTCAACTATAAAGACTCCACCCGAAAGAAACATCTGGAAGTACATTCTTTTTTTAAAGACTAACATTAGCTAGGGCTGTGCGACATGACCAAAATCTCATATCCCAATATAAGACGTTTCTCGTCTTATATTGTAGTTTTATTTTATAGTGTTTCTGTGTTCTGCTGGTCCAGACTGGAGTTCCTTTCCTGGCTACAGACCTGCGGGTCATCCAGATCCTCATTTTCCTTACAATCATGTTGCTGTGGGAGGTCTTGATGGACAGAACACACAAGAAAAAAGTCACACTGTGAGCAGGTCTCTCAGATATGTGAGCGATATTTAAATATTCTCTCTCATGCAGCGAACAGAGAAGAATTCTGTTTACATGCAGAAAGTCATCATTTATGAGGCGTACAGCTCACTACTCCAACTTGGTCCTTGTGGCCAATAATCCACAGTTTTCATTGTCTCAACATTTTTCTACATTCTGCGTACAGTTCTGGGCTAACATGACTTAAATCTGAAACAGAAAACATGTCTCCAGTGAGGCAGTATCCCAGGCGGTAATGCACGCCATGTGTCTTTGTGACATTTTGTTATAAGTCATATTCATTTCTATATTATCAAATCTGCTTATTACACTTTTACATACCAAATCTGGTCAGCCGTGATCCAGGTTTCCACAACAAATCCAGCTGTTCTCCGGTCCAGACATTAATCCCTTCATCCTCCTGCTTCAGTGCAAGCTGCTCTCCTCCCTGATTGGTGGAGATTTCCTCCTGTTCCTCTTTAGTCTGTAGAGGCTCTGGGTCCTCCTGGTTGAGACTGGAGCTCCTCTCATGGTCACAGAACTGCTGATCATCCAGACCTTCGTGTTCAACAAAAGGACACAAGAAAATAGTGACTAATGTGATGATAAGAAAGCTCAAGAAGGATGAAAACGGTCACCTATTGAGAATTTAGCTTGCGTTTTATGTTGCCACAGAAACATTCACTGATAGTCATTTGTTCACTGGATGATGTTGATAACCTTACAGCTGTCTGGGGTCTGATTTTTAGATGTGACTGCCAGTGATCATCACACACTGTGAATAAACAAACAAATGAACAGCAGCATGATCTGAATATGATCATGAAAGCTTAAAGTATTTTACGACGGCAGGTAAGATATGCTGTTAATGCTAATCTTTTAACATTTTACTAATAAATATGATGCAAATCTCATGGTCCACTACATTCCAAAGATGCTCTGTTGGGTTGAGAGCTGGTAACTCTGGAGACCCGAGTACAGAGAACTCAATGTCATTTTAAGGGAACTGCATATTTTCTCTTTTTTGGACTACTCTCTGTAAATCATGCAGATGTTTGTGCTGGAAATTTAAACAGATCAGCAGTTTCTGAAATACTCAGATCAGCCAATGTGGCACCAACACCCACACCATGATCAAAGTGATTTCAATCACCGTCACTGATCGCTATATGCTGAAATGCATGGACTGCTGCCATCTGATTGGCTGATTACATTTTGGATTAAAGAGTAGTTGAACGGGTGTAGTTAACAAAGTGGCCGTAAGTATGTTTACATAGATGCAGTGTTAGGGAGTAACGGCATACATGTACCGGCGTTATGCATTTAAAATACAAAACATGAGTAACTGTATTCCGATATCCATCCATCCATTCGCTTATCCTTTTCAGGGTCGCGGGGGGCGCTGGAGCCTATCCCAGCTGTTATAGGGCGAAAGGTGAGGTACACCCTGGACAGGTCGCCAGTCTGTCGCAGGGCTAACACATAGGGACAGACAACCATTCACACTCACATTCACACCTAGTGGCAATTTGGATTATCCAATTAACCTATCCCCACAAGCTGCATGTCTTTGGACGGTGGGAGGAAGCCGGAGTACCCGGAGAGAACCCACGCAAACACGGTGAGAACATGCAAACTCCACACAGAAAGACCCCGGCCTGATGGTGGAATTGAACTCAGGACTTTCTTGCTGTGAGGCAACAGTGCTAACCACCGTGCCGCCGATAGTTACCGATAATTTGGTAATAATTAGAATACAGTTACTTCTAAATAAATGGATTACACGATGGTCTTTTCCTGTTTCATATGTCAGGCTATACCCTCTCTAATTTTGTTGATTTCACGCATTACCGGAAACCCAAACAAAACACGCAACAAGAAGCTCTAGTGTAAGTCTCTTGGTAATGTTGGTGGCGTCAGTTATACAATGGACCCAGAAACCGAGCTGCTCTCAACTATAAAGACTCCACCCGAAAGAAACATCTGGAAGTACATTCTTTTTTTAAAGACTAACATTAGCTAGGGCTGTGCGACATGACCAAAATCTCATATCCCAATATAAGACGTTTCTCGTCTTATATTGTAGTTTTATTTTATAGTGTTTCTGTGTTCTGCTGGTCCAGACTGGAGTTCCTTTCCTGGCTACAGACCTGCGGGTCATCCAGATCCTCATTTTCCTTACAATCATGTTGCTGTGGGAGGTCTTGATGGACAGAACACACAAGAAAAAAGTCACACTGTGAGCAGGTCTCTCAGATATGTGAGCGATATTTAAATATTCTCTCTCATGCAGCGAACAGAGAAGAATTCTGTTTACATGCAGAAAGTCATCATTTATGAGGCGTACAGCTCACTACTCCAACTTGGTCCTTGTGGCCAATAATCCACAGTTTTCATTGTCTCAACATTTTTCTACATTCTGCGTACAGTTCTGGGCTAACATGACTTAAATCTGAAACAGAAAACATGTCTCCAGTGAGGCAGTATCCCAGGCGGTAATGCACGCCATGTGTCTTTGTGACATTTTGTTATAAGTCATATTCATTTCTATATTATCAAATCTGCTTATTACACTTTTACATACCAAATCTGGTCAGCCGTGATCCAGGTTTCCACAACAAATCCAGCTGTTCTCCGGTCCAGACATTAATCCCTTCATCCTCCTGCTTCAGTGCAAGCTGCTCTCCTCCCTGATTGGTGGAGATTTCCTCCTGTTCCTCTTTAGTCTGTAGAGGCTCTGGGTCCTCCTGGTTGAGACTGGAGCTCCTCTCATGGTCACAGAACTGCTGATCATCCAGACCTTCGTGTTCAACAAAAGGACACAAGAAAATAGTGACTAATGTGATGATAAGAAAGCTCAAGAAGGATGAAAACGGTCACCTATTGAGAATTTAGCTTGCGTTTTATGTTGCCACAGAAACATTCACTGATAGTCATTTGTTCACTGGATGATGTTGATAACCTTACAGCTGTCTGGGGTCTGATTTTTAGATGTGACTGCCAGTGATCATCACACACTGTGAATAAACAAACAAATGAACAGCAGCATGATCTGAATATGATCATGAAAGCTTAAAGTATTTTACGACGGCAGGTAAGATATGCTGTTAATGCTAATCTTTTAACATTTTACTAATAAATATGATGCAAATCTCATGGTCCACTACATTCCAAAGATGCTCTGTTGGGTTGAGAGCTGGTAACTCTGGAGACCCGAGTACAGAGAACTCAATGTCATTTTAAGGGAACTGCATATTTTCTCTTTTTTGGACTACTCTCTGTAAATCATGCAGATGTTTGTGCTGGAAATTTAAACAGATCAGCAGTTTCTGAAATACTCAGATCAGCCAATGTGGCACCAACACCCACACCATGATCAAAGTGATTTCAATCACCGTCACTGATCGCTATATGCTGAAATGCATGGACTGCTGCCATCTGATTGGCTGATTACATTTTGGATTAAAGAGTAGTTGAACGGGTGTAGTTAACAAAGTGGCCGTAAGTATGTTTACATAGATGCAGTGTTAGGGAGTAACGGCATACATGTACCGGCGTTATGCATTTAAAATACAAAACATGAGTAACTGTATTCCGATATCCATCCATCCATTCGCTTATCCTTTTCAGGGTCGCGGGGGGCGCTGGAGCCTATCCCAGCTGTTATAGGGCGAAAGGTGAGGTACACCCTGGACAGGTCGCCAGTCTGTCGCAGGGCTAACACATAGGGACAGACAACCATTCACACTCACATTCACACCTAGTGGCAATTTGGATTATCCAATTAACCTATCCCCACAAGCTGCATGTCTTTGGACGGTGGGAGGAAGCCGGAGTACCCGGAGAGAACCCACGCAAACACGGTGAGAACATGCAAACTCCACACAGAAAGACCCCGGCCTGATGGTGGAATTGAACTCAGGACTTTCTTGCTGTGAGGCAACAGTGCTAACCACCGTGCCGCCGATAGTTACCGATAATTTGGTAATAATTAGAATACAGTTACTTCTAAATAAATGGATTACACGATGGTCTTTTCCTGTTTCATATGTCAGGCTATACCCTCTCTAATTTTGTTGATTTCACGCATTACCGGAAACCCAAACAAAACACGCAACAAGAAGCTCTAGTGTAAGTCTCTTGGTAATGTTGGTGGCGTCAGTTATACAATGGACCCAGAAACCGAGCTGCTCTCAACTATAAAGACTCCACCCGAAAGAAACATCTGGAAGTACATTCTTTTTTTAAAGACTAACATTAGCTAGGGCTGTGCGACATGACCAAAATCTCATATCCCAATATAAGACGTTTCTCGTCTTATATTGTAGTTTTATTTTATAGTGTTTCTGTGTTCTGCTGGTCCAGACTGGAGTTCCTTTCCTGGCTACAGACCTGCGGGTCATCCAGATCCTCATTTTCCTTACAATCATGTTGCTGTGGGAGGTCTTGATGGACAGAACACACAAGAAAAAAGTCACACTGTGAGCAGGTCTCTCAGATATGTGAGCGATATTTAAATATTCTCTCTCATGCAGCGAACAGAGAAGAATTCTGTTTACATGCAGAAAGTCATCATTTATGAGGCGTACAGCTCACTACTCCAACTTGGTCCTTGTGGCCAATAATCCACAGTTTTCATTGTCTCAACATTTTTCTACATTCTGCGTACAGTTCTGGGCTAACATGACTTAAATCTGAAACAGAAAACATGTCTCCAGTGAGGCAGTATCCCAGGCGGTAATGCACGCCATGTGTCTTTGTGACATTTTGTTATAAGTCATATTCATTTCTATATTATGAAATCTGCTTATTACACTTTTACATACCAAATCTGGTCAGCCGTGATCCAGGTTTCCACAACAAATCCAGCTGTTCTCCGGTCCAGACATTAATCCCTTCATCCTCCTGCTTCAGTGCAAGCTGCTCTCCTCCCTGATTGGTGGAGATTTCCTCCTGTTCCTCTTTAGTCTGTAGAGGCTCTGGGTCCTCCTGGTTGAGACTGGAGCTCCTCTCATGGTCACAGAACTGCTGATCATCCAGACCTTCGTGTTCAACAAAAGGACACAAGAAAATAGTGACTAATGTGATGATAAGAAAGCTCAAGAAGGATGAAAACGGTCACCTATTGAGAATTTAGCTTGCGTTTTATGTTGCCACAGAAACATTCACTGATAGTCATTTGTTCACTGGATGATGTTGATAACCTTACAGCTGTCTGGGGTCTGATTTTTAGATGTGACTGCCAGTGATCATCACACACTGTGAATAAACAAACAAATGAACAGCAGCATGATCTGAATATGATCATGAAAGCTTAAAGTATTTTACGACGGCAGGTAAGATATGCTGTTAATGCTAATCTTTTAACATTTTACTAATAAATATGATGCAAATCTCATGGTCCACTACATTCCAAAGATGCTCTGTTGGGTTGAGAGCTGGTAACTCTGGAGACCCGAGTACAGAGAACTCAATGTCATTTTAAGGGAACTGCATATTTTCTCTTTTTTGGACTACTCTCTGTAAATCATGCAGATGTTTGTGCTGGAAATTTAAACAGATCAGCAGTTTCTGAAATACTCAGATCAGCCAATGTGGCACCAACACCCACACCATGATCAAAGTGATTTCAATCACCGTCACTGATCGCTATATGCTGAAATGCATGGACTGCTGCCATCTGATTGGCTGATTACATTTTGGATTAAAGAGTAGTTGAACGGGTGTAGTTAACAAAGTGGCCGTAAGTATGTTTACATAGATGCAGTGTTAGGGAGTAACGGCATACATGTACCGGCGTTATGCATTTAAAATACAAAACATGAGTAACTGTATTCCGATATCCATCCATCCATTCGCTTATCCTTTTCAGGGTCGCGGGGGGCGCTGGAGCCTATCCCAGCTGTTATAGGGCGAAAGGTGAGGTACACCCTGGACAGGTCGCCAGTCTGTCGCAGGGCTAACACATAGGGACAGACAACCATTCACACTCACATTCACACCTAGTGGCAATTTGGATTATCCAATTAACCTATCCCCACAAGCTGCATGTCTTTGGACGGTGGGAGGAAGCCGGAGTACCCGGAGAGAACCCACGCAAACACGGTGAGAACATGCAAACTCCACACAGAAAGACCCTGGCCTGATGGTGGAATTGAACTCAGGACTTTCTTGCTGTGAGGCAACAGTGCTAACCACCGTGCCGCCGATAGTTACCGATAATTTGGTAATAATTAGAATACAGTTACTTCTAAATAAATGGATTACACGATGGTCTTTTCCTGTTTCATATGTCAGGCTATACCCTCTCTAATTTTGTTGATTTCACGCATTACCGGAAACCCAAACAAAACACGCAACAAGAAGCTCTAGTGTAAGTCTCTTGGTAATGTTGGTGGCGTCAGTTATACAATGGACCCAGAAACCGAGCTGCTCTCAACTATAAAGACTCCACCCGAAAGAAACATCTGGAAGTACATTCTTTTTTTAAAGACTAACATTAGCTAGGGCTGTGCGACATGACCAAAATCTCATATCCCAATATAAGACGTTTCTCGTCTTATATTGTAGTTTTATTTTATAGTGTTTCTGTGTTCTGCTGGTCCAGACTGGAGTTCCTTTCCTGGCTACAGACCTGCGGGTCATCCAGATCCTCATTTTCCTTACAATCATGTTGCTGTGGGAGGTCTTGATGGACAGAACACACAAGAAAAAAGTCACACTGTGAGCAGGTCTCTCAGATATGTGAGCGATATTTAAATATTCTCTCTCATGCAGCGAACAGAGAAGAATTCTGTTTACATGCAGAAAGTCATCATTTATGAGGCGTACAGCTCACTACTCCAACTTGGTCCTTGTGGCCAATAATCCACAGTTTTCATTGTCTCAACATTTTTCTACATTCTGCGTACAGTTCTGGGCTAACATGACTTAAATCTGAAACAGAAAACATGTCTCCAGTGAGGCAGTATCCCAGGCGGTAATGCACGCCATGTGTCTTTGTGACATTTTGTTATAAGTCATATTCATTTCTATATTATGAAATCTGCTTATTACACTTTTACATACCAAATCTGGTCACCCGTGATCCAGGTTTCCACAACAAATCCAGCTGTTCTCCGGTCCAGACATTAATCCCTTCATCCTCCTGCTTCAGTGCAAGCTGCTCTCCTTCCTGATTGGTGGAGATTTCCTCCTGTTCCTCTTTAGTCTGTAGAGGCTCTGGGTCCTCCTGGTTGAGACTGGAGCTCCTCTCCTGGTCACAGAACTGCTGATCATCCAGACCTTCGTGTTCAACAAAAGGACACAAGAAAATAGTGACTAATGTGATGATAAGAAAGCTCAAGAAGGATGAAAACGGTCACCTATTGAGAATTTAGCTTGCGTTTTATGTTGCCACAGAAACATTCACTGATAGTCATTTGTTCACTGGATGATGTTGATAACCTTACAGCTGTCTGGGGTCTGATTTTTAGATGTGACTGCCAGTGATCATCACACACTGTGAATAAACAAACAAATGAACAGCAGCATGATCTGAATATGATCATGAAAGCTTAAAGTATTTTACGACGGCAGGTAAGATATGCTGTTAATGCTAATCTTTTAACATTTTACTAATAAATATGATGCAAATCTCATGGTCCACTACATTCCAAAGATGCTCTGTTGGGTTGAGAGCTGGTAACTCTGGAGACCCGAGTACAGAGAACTCAATGTCATTTTAAGGGAACTGCATATTTTCTCTTTTTTGGACTACTCTCTGTAAATCATGCAGATGTTTGTGCTGGAAATTTAAACAGATCAGCAGTTTCTGAAATACTCAGATCAGCCAATGTGGCACCAACACCCACACCATGATCAAAGTGATTTCAATCACCGTCACTGATCGCTATATGCTGAAATGCATGGACTGCTGCCATCTGATTGGCTGATTACATTTTGGATTAAAGAGTAGTTGAACGGGTGTAGTTAACAAAGTGGCCGTAAGTATGTTTACATAGATGCAGTGTTAGGGAGTAACGGCATACATGTACCGGCATTATGCATTTAAAATACAAAACATGAGTAACTGTATTCCGATATCCATCCATCCATTCGCTTATCCTTTTCAGGGTCGCGGGGGGCGCTGGAGCCTATCCCAGCTGTTATAGGGCGAAAGGTGAGGTACACCCTGGACAGGTCGCCAGTCTGTCGCAGGGCTAACACATAGGGACAGACAACCATTCACACTCACACCTAGTGGCAATTTGGATTATCCAATTAACCTATCCCCACAAGCTGCATGTCTTTGGACGGTGGGAGGAAGCCGGAGTACCCGGAGAGAACCCACGCAAACACGGTGAGAACATGCAAACTCCACACAGAAAGACCCCGGCCTGATGGTGGAATTGAACTCAGGACTTTCTTGCTGTGAGGCAACAGTGCTAACCACCGTGCCGCCGATAGTTACCGATAATTTGGTAATAATTAGAATACAGTTACTTCTAAATAAATGGATTACACGATGGTCTTTTCCTGTTTCATATGTCAGGCTATACCCTCTCTAATTTTGTTGATTTCACGCATTACCGGAAACCCAAACAAAACACGCAACAAGAAGCTCTAGTGTAAGTCTCTTGGTAATGTTGGTGGCGTCAGTTATACAATGGACCCAGAAACCGAGCTGCTCTCAACTATAAAGACTCCACCCGAAAGAAACATCTGGAAGTACATTCTTTTTTTAAAGACTAACATTAGCTAGGGCTGTGCGACATGACCAAAATCTCATATCCCAATATAAGACGTTTCTCGTCTTATATTGTAGTTTTATTTTATAGTGTTTCTGTGTTCTGCTGGTCCAGACTGGAGTTCCTTTCCTGGCTACAGACCTGCGGGTCATCCAGATCCTCATTTTCCTTACAATCATGTTGCTGTGGGAGGTCTTGATGGACAGAACACACAAGAAAAAAGTCACACTGTGAGCAGGTCTCTCAGATATGTGAGCGATATTTAAATATTCTCTCCCATGCAGCGAACAGAGAAGAATTCTGTTTACATGCAGAAAGTCATCATTTATGAGGCGTACAGCTCACTACTCCAACTTGGTCCTTGTGGCCAATAATCCACAGTTTTCATTGTCTCAACATTTTTCTACATTCTGCGTACAGTTCTGGGCTAACATGACTTAAATCTGAAACAGAAAACATGTCTCCAGTGAGGCAGTATCCCAGGCGGTAATGCACGCCATGTGTCTTTGTGACATTTTGTTATAAGTCATATTCATTTCTATATTATGAAATCTGCTTATTACACTTTTACATACCAAATCTGGTCACCCGTGATCCAGGTTTCCACAACAAATCCAGCTGTTCTCCGGTCCAGACATTAATCCCTTCATCCTCCTGCTTCAGTGCAAGCTGCTCTCCTTCCTGATTGGTGGAGATTTCCTCCTGTTCCTCTTTAGTCTGTAGAGGCTCTGGGTCCTCCTGGTTGAGACTGGAGCTCCTCTCCTGGTCACAGAACTGCTGATCATCCAGACCTTCGTGTTCAACAAAAGGACACAAGAAAATAGTGACTAATGTGATGATAAGAAAGCTCAAGAAGGATGAAAACGGTCACCTATTGAGAATTTAGCTTGCGTTTTATGTTGCCACAGAAACATTCACTGATAGTCATTTGTTCACTGGATGATGAAGTGAGGGCCGTGAGGCACAGCTCCCCGTCCCCCGGTGACCCTGCTAGGTCCACCTTCTTAGGGAAACCCTCTGCAGAGGAGCTGACAGAGCCAGGAACTTGTGAGTCGTGTGTGTCCACTCAGGCATCATTCATGCTTGTTCTCTAGGCAGTTCCTGTCAGAAGGAGGAGGCGCAGCAGGAGCGTCGGGGGGCGGAAGACGGTGCCTCAGTGCCTCTCTCCTTCTGACATTGTTAAAGAAAACACAACAAATTTATAATTATGTAGATAATTACATGTAGATAATGTCCTCAAGTTCTGTATAACCACTTTTTCCTCTCTCTGTGTTTGTTTCTCGTTCGTTGTTGTGTGTGTTTGTGTGCATTTGTCTCTTTCAAACAGGTGCCGGTCCTCACCTCTGCAGTGCTGCCGTCTCCTGTAGCGCTGCATGGTTCTAAGCTAAGTTTCCTTTCCTTTTTCTGTTCTCTCAGATTTGTCCTCAGGTTTGAAGTGTCTGTGTTGTGCAGCTGGTCTGGTCTGTCTCTAGACAGTTCAGGCTTCACCCACTAGTTAAATGGTGGAGGCTCACAGCGACATACTCAACACACAAGTTTCTGAACTCTGCATGAGGGTTTCTCCGACGAAGTGAGGGCCGTGAGGCACAGCTCCCCGTCCCCCGGTGACCCTGCTAGGTCCACCTTCTTAGGGAAACCCTCTGCAGAGGAGCTGACAGAGCCAGGAACTTGTGAGTTGTGTGTGTCCACTCAGGCATCATTCATGCTTGTTCTGTAGGCAGTTCCTGTCAGAAGGAGGAGGCGCAGCAGGAGCGTCGGGGGGCGGAAGACGGTGCCTCAGTGCCTCTCTCCTTCTGACATTGTTAAAGAAAACACAACAAATTTATAATTATTTAGATATTTACATGTAGGTAATGTCCTCAAGTTCTGTATATATTTACATTTAAAGGATGATCATGGTGTTGATGATGGCGTTAAGCCAGAGGACAGTGTTTCAAATGTTGTTGGTAAATCTTCAGTCACTAAAAGCTCATCTAGTGGTAAAGTGAGCACAACTTCTTCTGCCAAAATCAAGGCAAAAGCAGAAAAGGCAGCATTACTCGCTTGTATGGCAGTCTTAAAAGAGAAGCATGCTTTGGAGGAGCAAGAGCTAAAGCTAAGGAGGAAACGTGAACAGCTTGAGCTTGAAGC
The DNA here is from genome assembly GCF_057381915.1 of Diplotaxodon limnothrissa. Lineage (NCBI taxonomy): Eukaryota > Metazoa > Chordata > Actinopteri > Cichliformes > Cichlidae > Diplotaxodon > Diplotaxodon limnothrissa. Next base: position 281,517 of record NC_140615.1, read on the forward strand.
GCTGCTTTCTGCCTCTTCTGCAAAGTTAGCTGTTCTCCAAGCTGCTGAAGTTCAAAGTATATCTAACATATCGTCCAATGCTATGAATTCATATTATGAAAGGGAAATCAAGAAAACAGCTGCTTCAGCCACAGTCAAGCCTAGTACACCAGTCAATGAAGATAAACCTGCAGTGCAAATAGTACAGACTGAAAGCAACATATCTGCAATGATCCTGCCAGGAACGGAAATTGAAGGTGAGCCACAAGCTGAAACGGTCATCACAATGCAATTTCACAATGTGGATCCTCCATCGCCCAGGTCAATTCCTACAGCGGCAGAAGGACGGTTGGAGGACATTTGTACCATTTTACAAAGACAAAATGAAATAACTGCAACCCTTGTTCAGCATCAGCGTGCATCGTCATTACCATCCAGGAAAATACCTGTATTCGATGGTGATCCTCTTCAGTATATCTCTTTCATTAATGTGTTTGAACAAGGAGTGGAAGAAAAGGCCAATAAGAGGGACTGCTTGTATTATTTGGAGCAGTTTACAACAGGACAGCCGAGAGAGCTGGTACGCAGTTGTCAACATATGGCTGCAGGACAAGGCTATATACAAGCAAAGCAACTGCTCAAAGAACACTTTGGAAATGAATATAAAATTGCAACTGCTTATATTGACAAGGCGTTATCTTGGCCTGCAATTAAAAATGAAGATGTGAAATCATTGCAAGCATATTCTCTTTTCTTACGTGGGAGTTGTAATGTCATGGAAACATTGCAACATATGCAGGAACTGGACATGCCAGTGAACATGAAAATCATTTTGTGCAAGTTGCCATATAAAATGAGAGAGAAATGGAGAGCGTTCGCATATGATATATTGGAAACCTCTAAACACAGAGCTCAGTTTGAAGATTTGGTTGCATTTATTGAAAAGCAGGTGAAAATTCTTTCAGATCCTTTGTTTGGGGACATTCAGAATGTAACGTCAACAATCCCTGTCTCAAAGGTTGACAACAGACTGAAGTCACAACCAAGCAAACAAATTAAAGGGAACAGCTTTGCTGCTACAGCCACACCCATGATCATGAAAAAAACCTACAGTACGGAAAGGCTGATTACTACAACAAGCCATGACTTTACAGTAAAGCCATCTTGTGTCTGCTGTACTCAATGACACACACTGGAGGAGTGTCAACAGTTTCAGCGGAAGAAGCACAGAGACAAAATGCTTTTTCTAAAGGAGAAAGGGCTGTGTTTTGGTTGCTTAGGTGCTGGGCACATAAGCAAGGACTGTGCTAAGCGTTTGATATGTAGAACGTGTGGTAAAGGTCATCCCACTGTCCTCCATATTGATAACGATGGCGTAAGCCCTGAATGCTATGGAGAGCCCTCCTCTTCAAAGAATGTAAAAACTTGTGGTCATACAGGGGCCGGAAGAGAAAGCGGTTTGCTTTCCATTCTGCCAGTTCAAATAAAGTCTGTTAAAGGTAGTCATGTCATACAGACATATGCTTTTTTAGATCCTGGCAGTTCAGCTAGCTTCTGTTCAGAGCACCTCATGCAAAAGCTAAATCTTGTGGGCAAAAGAACTCACTTCCTGTTACAAACGATGGGTCAAGAAAAGGTCGTCTCTGCCCACTCACTTACTGGTCTTGAAGTTTCTGGTTTAGGCAGCAATGCCTTCTATGAACTTCCAGAAATCCTAACACAGGAAAGGATGCCTGTCACCACGGATAACTTTGTAAAGGAAGAAGATCTGATCAGGTGGCCATATCTGTCAAAGGTTCAAATTCCCCACATAATGGCTAATGTGGACCTGCTGATTGGATGCAACGCTCCCAAGTTATTGGAACCATGGGAGGTCATTCATAGCCAGGGGAATGGCCCATATGCTATAAGAACAGCATTGGGCTGGGTCATAAATGGGCCCATGGAAGATGGTAAAAGCAACTTGGACAGCGAGCACCCACCAACAGTTGTAAATAGGATATCTGTTTGTAAGCTGGAGGAGATGCTGAAAAGTCAATATAACTATGACTTTAATGAAAGGGTTACAGAGGAAAAGGGTTTGTCAAGGGAGGACCTTAAGTTCATGAAGATCATGGAAAAATCTGCAACAATGGAAGACGGACACTACTGTTTGAAGTTACCTTTTAAAAAGGATAACATAAAGATGCCAAACAATTTCTCCATAGTTAAACAAAGATTGCAAAGTCTACAACGAAAACTTCTCAACAATGAACAGTTGCATAAAGAATATAAAAACTTTATGGACGAGATGATAAGTAATGGATATGCAGAGCAAATACCTTCACAGCAGCTGTCTTGCGAAAATGGAAAGAAGTGGTACATTCCTCATCACGCAGTTTACCATCCCAGAAAACGATCCATAAGAATTGTATTTGACTGTGGGGCATCATTCCAGGGGACATCATTAAACAAGCAGCTCTTACAAGGTCCTAATCTCACAAGCACATTGCTTGGGGTTTTGCTTAGATTTCGACAGGATCCAGTCGCATTTATGGGTGACATAAAGGCAATGTTTTATCAAGTTAAAGTTGCCAAAGAAGACAGAGACTTTCTGCGTTTTTTATGGTGGCCAGATGGAGATCTGAGCAAGGACATAATTGAGTTTCGCATGACTGTTCATCTGTTCGGTGCAGTATCTTCCCCTAGCTGCGCCAGTTTCGCTTTGAGAAAAACAGCTGAGGACAATAAGACTGAATTCCTAGACAAGGTATGTGAAACGCTGAAAGAGAACTTCTATGTGGACGACTGTTTAAAGAGTGTGGCCTCCACCTCAGATGCTGTCGATTTGGTCAAAGATCTTTCAGCACAGTCAAAGGGGAGGATTTACACTGACCAAGTGGGTCAGTAACAATCGCACCCTGTTGCAAAGTATCTCTGAGGAGCAAAGGGCTAAAGACTTGAAAGAATTAAATCTTGACAGAGACAAACTTCCGGTAGAAAGAGCTCTGGGCTTGCAGTGGTGCGTGGAAACTGATACATTCAACTTCAAAATGGATATCCCTCAAAAATCCTGTACTAGGCGTGGAATGTTATCAATATCAAGTTCCATTTACGATCCATTGGGATTTCTTGCACCAGTCCTGCTGCCTGCCAAAGGAATGCAGCAGGAGCTTTGCAAAAGGAAACTGGGATGGGATGAACCAATACCCCAAACCATGTTGCAAAAGTGGAAAGGTTGGCTCAGTGATTTGCAAATGCTTTCCCATTTCAAGGTTAAAAGGTGTATACAACCAAGAGAGTTTGGACCTCTCTCACATGCACAGCTACACCATTTTTCAGATGCTGGTGAATCTGGATATGGAACCGTGTCATATCTGCGCATGCAAGATAATAGGAAATCCATCCACGTCGCGTTCTTGATGGGCAAGGCAAGAGTAACACCTCTAAAACCTGTCACTATTCCACGTCTGGAACTAACAGCTGCTGTAGTTGCCGTCCGAGTGGATCTCATGTTAAGGGCTCAGTTGAGAATGAAACTCGAGCAATCTATATTTTGGACAGATAGTACATCTGTATTAAAATATATAATGAATGAGGATAAACGATTCCTTACCTTTGTGGCAAACAGAGTCTCATTCATTACAACTGCAACTAAACAATCACAATGGAGATATGTAAGCTCGAAGAAAAACCCAGCAGATGATGCTACAAGAGGGCTCAAGGCTGGGAACGTTGTTCATAGCAGCCGCTGGATCGAAGGACCAAGCTTTCTGCAGAAGCCGGAAAGTGATTGGCCAACCAATTTAATGGAATGCTCCTTAGAACCAGAGGACCCTGAAGTCAAAGGTGAGGCCACAGTAAATGTTACTCAGGTAAAAGACTTGCTAGATGCTACATGTCAATTGATGGTGTACTTCTCAGACTGGAGAAGGCTCAAGGTTGCTGTTGCTTGGTTCCTTAGACTGAAGGAAATCCTTCGTTCAATGAGAAATAAGAAAAAAAGACCGCAACCTTACTCAGATAACCCAATTTGTAAAGGTACTACAAAGGAGAAAGTAAAGAAAACGCAACTGTACAGACTATCTTCAAAGGATCTTCTGGAAGCTGAGCTTGCCATTATTAGATTTTGCCAGCAACAACGATTTGGAGAGGAGGTTGCTACGTTGTCAAGTGGGAAAGGTTCTGTGAGCAGGCACAGCTCAATTTATAGATTAGATCCTTATCTTGACGATAAAGGCCTCTTAAGAGTTGGGGGACGACTGACAAAGGGCTCCTTACCAGAAGAAATAAAGCATCCCTTTGTTCTTGCAAAGGATCAACATGTAGCAAGTCTCATCCTAAAGCACATTCATCAACAGCTTGGTCATAGCGGTCGTAACCACACCTTATCCACACTAAGGAGAAGATACTGGATCACAAAGGCCAACTCAGCTGTAAGGAAGGTTATCGCAGAATGTAATTTTTGCAGGAAATATCATGGAAAAGCCTTGGAGCAAAAGATGGCAGATTTACTCAAGGAAAGAATCTTGCCAGATAACCCACCATTCACCAATGTCGGGGTTGATTACTTCGGACCTATTGAAGTGAAAAGAGGACGAGGTACAGCTAAACGCTATGGAGTCATTTTCACCTGTTTAGCCAGCCGAGCAGTGCACTTGGAAGTGGCTAGCTCTCTAAACACAGATGCCTGCATTAATGCTTTGCGTCGTTTTGTGAGTCGAAGAGGTCAAGTCGCTCACATCCAATCGGACAATGGAACCAACTTTGTCGGAGCAGACAGAGAGTTAAGGGAGGCTCTTGAATCGCTGAAACATACCCAAATAGCGGATGCTTTGCGACACATTGGAATAAGATGGAGTTTTAATCCGCCTGGAGCATCACATCATGGTGGAATTTGGGAACGGATAATTCGTATGATCAGAAAGATTCTGAGATCCGTTCTTCAGCAACAACAGTTGGACGACGATGGCTTAAATACGGTTCTATGTGAAATTGAAGCAATTTTAAATGACAGACCCATCACAAAGCTTTCTGATGATCCAAAAGACCTAGAGCCACTTACACCAAATCACATCCTCCTGATGAAAGGAAAACCATCTTTACCACCCGGACTATTTGACCCTCAGGATATGTATCTGAAGAGAAGATGGAAACAGGCTCAGTACATCTCAGACCTTTTTTGGAAACGATGGATACGCGAATACCTGCCTTTGTTACAGGAGAGACAAAAATGGAACCAAAAGAAGAAGAATCTAAAACCTGGAGATATAGTCATTATAATGGATTCTTCTGCACCGCGTGGTTCCTGGCCACTTGGAAGAGTTCTGGAAGCCATTTGTGACAAAAAAGGACTCGTGCGATCTGCACGTTTAAAAACAAAGACTAATATTCTGGAAAGACCTGTAACCAAACTTTGCTTGTTACATGAGACTGTAATCTAAAAGTGTGTTACTTATGTTTATTTATGTGAATGTATAGGTCTAAAGTAGACTCTATTAGTGGCTCCTTATTTTCTTTGTGATTAGAATTGCCATGTCTGATAGCCATTTCAATTAGGGGCCGGGGTGTAGGAGCCATTCTTGGGTTAATACCTTATGTGGTCACTAGAGGTTACCTTTTTCTGTTTTGATTATGTAATGTAAAGGTATTTAAGGTAGACGCACGTAATCGGCATCAGGTGTGTCATTGAGAAGGCAAACAGTTTGTGACTGTTGCGCTGTTATGCTATGTCGATACGGAATAAAGACCAAAAATGACAAGATACATACTGCTGGATTTATTGGACTGTGAACATTCATGCATACCAGTGACATCGCGTCACCCCCGTTAACGACCACCTCAGTGGCTTCAAGCGTAGGCTTAGCCTCTACACCAAGGAAACTTAAAAACTCCTGAAGACGCCTGGAGACGGAAGAAGCCCCCCCACTCGGAGAAGGAACACCGCTGCGCCTTTTTCTTTTATCAAATCAAATCAAATCACTTTTATTGTCACATCACATGTGCAGGTACATTGGTACAGTACATGTGAGTGAAATTCTTGTGTGCGAGCTTCACAAGCAACAGAGTTGTGCAAATACAATAACGTAAACAAAGCAAAATACAAGGATGGCTAATCTGAAACTAATAAATATATGTACAATATATAATAGTATATGCATTTCTGGATGTGTATACTAAATGTTTTTCTGTGTGTGTGTGTGTGTGTGTGTGTATACACATTTTTACAAATTAAATAGAGTAAAAATAAAATAAAATATATAAAAATATACAGAGTTGAGACATGTGCAAGACAGTGGCATTACTGTACAGTGTGTAGTGCATAATGTTGAAGTTCCAGTAGTGAAGCTGAGGTGTCTATGATGTGTTTTAACTTCCCGTTCAGTGTTCTCGTTTCTAAACACTACTTTACCCAGAGTTTGTACAAGGCTTCATTCTCACCCCCGAACAGTTAATAAGGTGATAACGAGCAAAAGAAGTTGATAGAAAAGTTAACATCATTTTATCCGTTAGTAAAAATCAGTGTGTTTGGACTCGCTGGCTGATATTTTAGGGAATCGAGCTCATTCGTTCCCTTGCAGAGAGCTCAGTGTGGTATCATTCATCAGTTCGAGCAGCCAGTTTGGTTCTAAAGAACATGCAGCTGACTGAATGAGGCGTTTCATGATATTTAACCCACCGACAGCATAAAACAGAGTCGTTAGCTGATGAGCAGACTCTGGATTTTCTGTTGTTTGAGACTCGGTCATAGCAGCGTTTCATGTTAAAGTAAAACATGTTAGACTGGACTGACCTTGACCTTTGAGAGGTCAAACTGAAGGAAGCCTTTGTGTTTTACCTTCATTTTTCTGTTTATGAACAAAGACACGAGTCTGCAGAACATATCGTCGATCAGGCCTCTGTTCCCTAGATTTAGACACATTTCACACCCCTTCAGTGAGTCTTGATCATTTCAGCTGTGTTCTGAAATGAGAAACTGAACCCTTGAACACATCAGGGAACTGTTCACAGAGGTCCCAGAGACCTCTATAGGGCCAGAAGTCTTTTACAGACGCAGGGGTCGCCCCCTGGTGGCCTGTAAATGGAGTACAGTTTTTTTGTTTTGTTGCTTCACTTTTCCAACCTGGCAGCTGTGTCAATGTTCTGATGTCTGTGGTCCTTTTTGGCAGTGACGTCATTCCCGAGTTTGTGCATTCCAGCAGGAAAGTCAGAAAAGCAAAGTAAGATGGGATTTATTTTAGCTGCAGCACGTTCATTGATAGAATGTGGTAAGTGCTTAGCATGTGGCTTATATCATGAGTCACAAATACAGGTGAGTGACAGAGCAGATTATGTTTATGTTCTCTGTCACCATCTTGGATTGTTGAGGCTGCCTGCTCTGACTTTCCAAGAAGGAAATACTAGTTGAGGGGGAGTTCCAGATGAAAATTACTACTGGGAGCTCAGGAATTCCGACTTCCGACTCAATCTGGAATGCACCGTAAGCCAAGGGCCAACAAGACAACAGCAGATATTTTGACGTCGCCCCCTGGTGACAGGACAAGGTTACAGCACCATTGTACAACCACACCGCTGCCTTCAGTGACCTTGCTTTTTAGGTGTAACCACTTTTCTGTATCTCTGTTGACACTTAATCGCAAAAAAAAATGTTGTTTGAAGTCAAAATACAAAGAAATTGTGAGCAGTAATCGGCAAAAATAGTCTGATAATTATGGGGCGCCGTTTGTAAACTGAAACATGCTGAAATTAACGGCAACATTTTTCCACATTTAGCTCAAAACCTTACAAAAACATGTTTTTTCGAGTAATTTTTTACAACATTTAGTAAAATATTTGTAACTTTTCATCAAATGTTAAATATTAAATCTAAATGTTAAATATTAAATCTAAATATTATATTTAAATCTAAATGTTAAATGTTAAACCTAAATGTTTAGGCTAATATGCAAATTTATTGTACGAATCAACGGAAATACCAAAATAAAAGCTTCCCGAAAACCTCCGGTGCAAAATTGTGTCTGTTCTCACCCCTCATTTCTCCCCGCCATGTGCTGCTTCACTTCTTGCCTACGAGCATGTCCAGCGATTTTGCTGGACATGCTTGAGGATTTTGTTTAAGTGTGGTAATGAGATGATGATTCTTTTTTCTGTATAGCTGAACAGGCTCTTGAGATCCTACATGTGCTGCCATCACTCTTCCCATCCACCTCTGCTCCTCCAAAGAGGGCACGGGATGCGAGTGAGGCTCTGGTGCATGTCCTTGAGGTGAGTTGTGTAAAATGTAGTAGTTGTTTTTTGTTTTTGTTCTTTTTGGGACAACAGTATTAAAAAATGCTTCTGATGAGTGCCAAAGTATTTTATATTCACATATTATATGTTCTAAGCCTTCAAAAGGCACCTAAAACACATTTTTGGAATGAGGGTTCTCACAGGTTAGATCTCTGTGACCAGTAAATACAAACATGGATGCATTACGTGGTAGCACATTTTTATCACCTCAATGATACCTAATTAAATGTAGCCTTGGTTTTCTGTTTTTCAGGAAGGCTAGACAGATGTGAACAGTAATTCCATCGAGAATAATTAAAAGTAGCAATTTCAGATGTGTTTTCTCAGAACCTCAACTTTTGTTGTAATTTAGCTTTAGTTATGTGTTTGAAACAAAAGTGCATCATCCTTACAAAAGTATGTCTGTGTTATGTGTTAAAGGACCAAGAAGACCCTAATACCTATCTGATGAAACGTCCTCTCTCCTGCCCAGTCCTGATTGTGAGTCCATCCAACTGCATCCTAGCGGTAGGAGATGTGCCAATAACCACATTTCCAAAAGACTTGGTTACCGAGGGTGCTTTATACCTTATGGCCTACTATTACACCCTTCACCTTACATACCCAAAGTGTGTAGCCACTCTGCTTTCCGTCATACAGACGGAGGTTCTCTTGGACAAAATCCATGAGAGAGATCTCACATCATCTTACAAGAAGAGCATGGCTGAGTGGACTGCTTTTATTGGCCAGTAAAGCCAATATGGTCAGATGGACTATAGGAAAGGACTTCCTCTCTCCTTCCACGGCTACTACAGTCCATGTTGGTTGTGATTGATTTTTGTTTGTAATTTGGCCAGGTTAGCCCAGTGTTATAATTAAGGGTGCACGATAATATTGGCTAACATGCCGACATTTTGTGTTTGGTTTGTGCAGTGCAGAGACAGCCTCGCTTTTAGTTAATTTTAAGATTTTTTTTTTCTTTAATCTTGAGTTTAGACAGAAGACTATTCAGAAAATAGGCTCTACTGTGAAAGAGTAAATTGACTAAGCTGAGACTGACTAGTTTGGTATAAAAGTAAGAATTGCTTTATTGGGTATTGGCTAGTACAACTGTAAAATATTGGATACATCCTTACTCAAACCTATAGACTGTTACCAGACAGAACCGCAGCTGAAATAACAAGGGAGAGTGAAAACTTCCCTTTATTCTTATGGTGTTTACCTAGCAAGAGTTGAAAAGTCCGACATGCGGCTTATTGTGATCTGGTCACCCTGTGTGCATGTCTGGTATGGCTGCTCAGCAGCCATACATTACAGGGAATGAAAAAATCTTTTCAATTTGTTATTGTTGCAATTGCATTCTCTTAATAAAACCCAGTATCTACAGTGCAGGCTCTCCTACTGAAAGTTTTTGAGATACATACATAAAATGTCCAGTTCACCAGCAGTTTAATGCTCTAAAGATTTATTTCAGTCCTTCATGTTCGAGACTCAGATGTTGACACATGGCAGTACTGCACTTTAAAGATTTTACGTGGACTCTGCTGACTCCATTGCTAATTTCAGAACATCCTCAAGTGGCAGGAAGTCACGAGGAAAGGTGTACTCAGTCAGGTTGGAAAGTCCGGACATCACACAGCAGCTCAAGTCTGTGCGGAAAATATCCATGTCGCACGCCTCATACCACTCATTGGTTAAAGCGGTGTAGTACTCGACGTCCGAAGTGGTGGTGAAGCCATTGAAACCCCCGACGACAAAGAGGCGATCATCAATTACCTCAATGCCAAAGTTGCTGCGGGGGGTCAGCATAGAGAACACGAGGTTCCACGTGTTGGTATGCGGGTTGTAAGCCTCAGCGGTGCGCAGATAGTTGTTTCCATCGAAGCCACCAACCTAAAAGTAAATACGTGGCTCAAATGATTGAATGTAAGTGTAACCAGCTTCACCGTACCCCTGTAAGAAAATGCACCTGCTATATGTCTTTAGCTGCTTTTGCACAGATACTCCAGAAAGTGACGGAAGAATTAAGTTGCAATATTGTCCAAAGTTGCCCTTAATATGTAGCAGATACAAGGAAATTGTTTACCTTAGGTGTGATCTGACTACTGGAAATACTCTGATTGGTTTAGGGTTTTACCTGGATAAAGCGAACAGCTACCTGACATATTCTCATGCTGTTATATGGAGTTTACACATAAAAGTTGTTTAAAAAAGGCCCATTAACGTCCCAGTATTTGCATTTTCACAGGCCCGCATTTGTTGGGAATGTCTAGAAAAGATCAGGGTGCAGTGGTGTGTGAAAATGACTTCTGAATTAAAAGGAGAAAGTAAAATAAAGTAGAAGCCAGCTGTTGTGGAAGTCTGTATGAGACCTTTTTTCACTCAAGCCTCAACTACAGCTATTAAAGTGCTGTTGTCTATTACACCACGCTATTATCAACAAAGATGAATAGCCCTCGACAAAAAGTATTTGTGTTTTCAGTATAAATGTCTTCACAGCTCTTTTGCCTTTAGTCCAAAAAGGAACACTGAGTTCCAGTCCTTTCTTCCTATAACAGATTAAAGTAGCCCTGACAGGCTATAAGTGCCTATAAGCCTGATCAAAGACCCTGAGGTCAGCACCAGGGTAAGGTCACTGCATTCTGCTGATGATAACTTTTCCTTTTTTTGAATAGAGACTTAGTCTGAATAGAAAATAAATACTAAACGGTAGCTAGCTAAATAAAGAAGTGTGTCTCAGAAGGTGAGACTAAAATCTTTGCTTTTTACCAAAGGGTGCAGCTGCAAAACAACTAAATAAGTGGTTTTAAGGCAAATAGCAAGATAAATTTACAGCTAAAAGGCCTACCGTCCCCAGAGGATGAGTTCTAATCACTTGGCTTATTCCCTCATTTTTCTAAAGGTATTGCAGGATAAGTTTGAAATTGTCTCTAACATATGTCCTCTATGGAACGATGAGGATGACAATGTTGGTTTTGAATAAGTATTTCTGTTGTACTGAGTGAAATGTGAAATCATCAAAGACACAACATTTTGGGAATGAGGCACATGAAAAAAAAAAGAGAGGCAGAAACATCACTAATCAGTTAAATTAATACATAGAATGAGTAAGAATGCCTTCTCTGAACCTGTGGTCAGGATAGGAATCTGATCATTGATAAATACAAAACAAAGTTAGCCAAATTCTGTGTCAGCCAAATCTGTGTTAAGCCTTGCTGATCAAAGCACATTACAGATTTGATTTGTATGTTACGTGAGTGTCAGCACTACTTTGTGGTCTTACTGCAAAGACATGATCCGCATATGCAATGACACCTATCCCGCTGCGGCGGCTGTTCATGGGACTGATCATCGTCCACTGGTTGCTCTCTGGGTTGTAATATTCAGCTGTCTGCAGACACTCGTTGCCATTGAGTCCACCACAAATGTAAATCTGAAAACAAAAAAGGGACATTAAAAATTTTTACATTTCTTAGATTTCAGTTGGAAACAATGTTACCTGTAAGTGAAATGTTTCCACATCATTTGTGAAGTAAGACCGATACTCAGTACCCAAGTGTCCAACTGAAAAATATGACAATTAACAAATGTGTGTGTTTTACAATTTTTTTAATATCTGTTATATTTTAGTTGACAAGTCAACTCAAATAAAGTACTGTACATAAATGCAAAGATGCACTTGTGATCAGTTAGAAACAAAATAGATATATATTAGTATATTTTTCAACTTTTTAAACTATACTTTTAAATTTGAAAACATGAACATAGAAACCAGTTTGTGACCTATCTTGCACCTCGCTTCACTGTAAAAATGTGTATTCCCTGACTGGTTGGCAAGTGGTTGCTGGAGGTTGATGGCTGTCACTACTGTGAAATTGTAACCAGGAAGGTTTTGCACCACAAGCCTCCTTGTGTTTCCTTTGGTCGTAAGCAGACTGTTGAGGTTTGCATGGAGTACTCTGACTTACTGCAAATACTCAAACTATTTGCTGTAGAAATCTGTAGAGTCTTTCATACAACCACTGCCTAACCAGCTGAGGAGTACACATTTTCCCCTAGCAACTGGTTGTTACCAAAGGTTGCTGACAGGTCTCTAGGCCTGTGTGCCTTAGACCCTACTCTATTTCTCTGCTACTGTTTTACTTCACCCACCCGGTTGTTAAGTGTTGTGCAGCTGGCGTGGCTCCTCTGTTCGTGCATCGGTGCAATAAGACTCCACTGGTTGATTTCAGGTTGATAGCGCTCTGCACTGCTGAGTCGTACATGCCCGTCGTGGCCTCCCAGGGCATAGATGAACCCGTTCAACACAGTCACGCTCACATAGCAGCGGCGGGAGTGCATGGGCGCCACCTCATTCCAGGCGTGAGTGGTCAGGTCAAACCTACGGACGCTGTTGAAATGCTCCACCCCGTCGAAGCCACCAACGGAGTAGACGTACCCGTTGAGGAAGGCGGCTCCATGATAAGCACGAGGACACTCGAGGTTGTTCGTTACGTTGACCCAGCGGTTAGCCCGGCAATCGTAGGCCTCGATGCCGTTAGTTGGCTCACCACCACTCCACCCCCCAATGGCCAGCAGGATGGAATGAGGCAGGCGGGGACGAGCAAGAGGGTGATACAAGGCAGACATGAAGGGTCTGCTTCCTAGATCATGTATGTCTAAGATGGCATTACTTATCATGGACAGGCACTCAGAATTGGCCTCCACCAGCTCACTAGACAGCACATTGTCCTTTAGGTAGTCTGACGTCATCAATCCCAGTCGGACCTATAGAGAGATGACAGAAGAGAATGTGACTATGAATTTCAACTACATCAGTTTTAGTAAACTCAAGCTTCTTTAGGATAATGCTCCTAATGTTGTTTAATTTTCTTATTGCTAGCAAGAGAGCGACCAAAGTCAGACACCATTAGCCTTTTCGTCAACAGGGACAGTTTTTAGTCATAGCCCTAGCAACTATACTTAATAAATATAATTTATTCTATAGTATGTGTGTAGAGATCTGATACGGTTTTAATGCTCTTGAAGAGAATTTCTTAAATGTGGTTTGGCTACACCTGAAAAGAGCAAAATCTCAAGATATTAAAGCATCCTTATACCCAGATGGATCGACTCAATCTATGACTTAAATGCTGAAGATTTAAGTCCAAACTAAATGTAGTAATGAAAGTTTATAGACCTTGGACAACAGAGCGGTGAGGTGTTGTTTCCGTTGTACAGGTACATGGCTAATCCACTTTGTAAGCGCTTCATACAAAGTGGTCTCCCACACATTGAGGTCCTCTCTATCAAGGATGTCAGCAAGTTCCTCCACAGTTAGGTGCAGGAACTCCTCCTCAAGAACAACCTGCTCAAAGTTACTGATGATGTAGTGGTAGGCCTTGGTGCGTAGTTCGGGTGATAAGCATACTTTTGTGAACTGCCAAATGCCAACGCAGTTCTCTGGGCACAGTTGCTCCCCGAGGAAGTCAGAGCAGAGTTTCACAATGTCCATTGCATTGAATTGATCAGCTGCCATGAGAAGTTCCACTACATTTTCCCCCGTTATGGAAACTGAGCCGGTGTATGCAAAGTTAATGATGAGTGCCATCATCTCAGAAGACAAGCCAGGTATGTTGAAGACCTGTTTGTCTGGGTCGCTGCAGTGGGTGAAAAGAGCCCTGAGGGTAGAGATGGAGACAGAGTAGAGAATATTAAAAGGTGTGGAGGCAACAAGATAATAAACTATGTCATGCACAAGTACTCCAAGTAACTCCAAAACAGAGTTTGTACATGTTTAGTGCACTTGATTGTTGGGTTTTCAATGTCTTTATTACATTGGCAGCATGTTTATGAAGCTATTGCCAAACACAATGCAGTCCCACACCATGACAGAGCCTCCACCGTGCTTTAAAGTTAACTCTAAACACTCACTGTTGTACCTCTATGACAAATATTGAAATCAACTCCATAGGGCCAGTTTACCCTGATATTTAGTCTAGTTATTGCGTAATTTGGCATACCTCAGTCTGTTTCCTTTCCTTATGGAAGTTCCAGTGCATGTTGCTTAATTACAGTCTCTGTTTCCCTTCCACAACCATTTCTTTTCTTTTTTTTTCTTAACATTTATTTATTGGTTTTAACAGGTTTTACATGAACCATGAAACCATTTCTGATGAGGATGAGGAAACCATTCCTCTGAAAATGATCGGGTACAAGCACTGGACTAAAAAGGGTGAAAAATGTCCAAACCAAACCTTTATAAGTCTTCAAAAAAACACAGAACTATTGCTCAAGTGGACTTTTAAAAAATCATCTGTTTCAAAGCAAAATATAAAAAAATGAGAGGCAACTCAAAACTTTTGCTCAGCGTATAACTGTATAACACAGTTCAACCTTTTTAGTATCAGGAAGTCTGGTGTGTCTTACTGTCTCAATAACAGTGGGGAAGATATTAATGTAACTTAATAAAACACTTCAATTAGACTTCACACAATCACCAAGTGATTCACAGTGCTTTTTAAATGGCACATTTACTGAAGTGGAATCTGGAGCTCTGTGAAGGTAATGATGAAATCTGCAAATGTTTGCATTATGTTTTGGGTGTATCTGTCAGTTGACCGTGACAAAGTCTTTCTATCAGAAAAGTTTTATGATTCAACCTGTTCCTTTTGGTTGGCACTGTTTCACCAACTAAGACCATGAATTACATTTTTCACAGGTATAAATCAGTCAACTGTCCTTCACATTATCAGGTAAGCAACTCACCTGAAGTACGGCGTACAGTTACATAGGATGATCCTGTGGACCGGAAATTCAACATCCTCCACTTTGATGATTGCATCACAAAATTGTCCCTCCAAACAGAGTTCATTATTTACTGAGCTCGACTTGTATGGCAGCTGGCCTTCTTCACTCATCTTGAGTTTTGTGACTGCTTTTCTTAGTTTTTTTGTCTGCAGTTTGTCTTGAAGTGTTCAAAATCAAACCTAACTGTGGAATTTGGGGAATGGAGCCCATGACATCATCATGACTTGGCAACTGTTGCCATGAATTGTTTTGAAATGTATATTTACATTGCATAAAAAAAAAGCTTTGTTTTGATTTGATTTGGATTTAAGAAATTGCATATGAGCCTCACAGATAGCATACAGCATTTTGTATGTTTGCCTCACAGAGGTCACCTAGTAAAATAAGCACTTCAAAACACTCTTACGAATGGACTACAATATCATATTTAGCTCATATTTAACCTTAATAGGCCATTTTGTTTAATAAAATCACTTTGTAATATCCAAACACAGATATTACAAAGTGTGATTCATGGCTAAGCTGTTTTCTTGGGTTGTATTAGACTTTTATCTAGTTGGAAAAATGGGCTCCTGCACTTTACTGATGTACAATAGTAGTAAGAAAGAAAGAAACAAAACACATATATACACTGTATGTATAGTACAAGACTGTTATAATGACGGTGCTTGACAGTATTACCTCAGACAGGTGCAAGCAGTCACCTGTCTGAGCACAGACTGCAGATCTGTTGTTGAGCAATTTCTTTCCATTCATAGATAAATGCAGCATCCAGCTGCAATGGGTTCTGGTTGCCTCTAATGAACATGCCAGCCCAAAATTACCCAGGCATATTCAGTGGGAGAGACATCAACACTAAATGCTGGCCAAGGAAGTGTCTGGATATGCTAGTGATCTTTGGCAATGTGGAGGCGACACGCAAACTGCCACAGGCCAGGTTGTTGTACAGGTTAGAGAACTTCATCTCGATAGCTCTGTCAAGTCACTTCCACCAAGAACAGTCAGATGGTCATGCAAGGGATCACGCGGGATCATGCGTCATGCATGCTCAGCCTGGCATCAGGATGCTTCAGTCAGTTGCAGCAGGGTGGCAGTGATGACAGTATAAGGCATAGGTGTCAAACTCTGGCCCGCGGGCCAAATTTGGCCCGCAGCCTAATTACATTTGGCCCGCGAAGCCATACCAAATTATTATTAGAGCTGGCCTACTGGTATTATACAACTAATATACATATTGTTTAGTATTAAACTTTGCTTGTTCCATATTCAGTTTTTCAGCAAAACTTGTTTGAGTCCATAAGAAGAGATTCATTCTTAAATCTGGAGGAAGATTTTTTTTTCAATAAATATTAATGTTAGCCCGCGACCTTGTTCCAGTTTTGAATTTTGGCCCACTGTGTATTTGAGTTTGACACCCCTGGTATAAGGCATACACCAGAGAAGTCATTCCTTTGTCACTATTAGTGGCTTCATCCACCTGCAGAGGAAAGCAGCTACCATGCACCTTATCATTAAGCACTCGATAGGCAACTTTACAGGGGTAGAGCACAGACGCAGTTTTAGCAGAGACACTGTTGAGCACGACGGTTTAGAAGTGTGTGTCTGAAAAAGCCCTCTGACTTGTCTTTGTGCTCTGGATGTTTGGCGTCTTAGCTTGTTAAGCTTTAAACTGTCACAAACTTGCACTTTAAGACAGACACGCTGCGGCCTCTCCTCATCACCCACCGCTGCGCAGGTATGCTTCATCTTATCTTCTTTGGTTTGGAAACTGTAAGAAACTCCATTCCGGGTTTCTCTGAGGCGTGGGCTTTCATCATCAGAGTTCATCCTCCTATAACAATTAAAATATTCTCAAGCATGATCAACGGTTAATTACGGCACCGGCCGGAGTACCGGGAGCAGTTTGGAAGAACAAAAAGACGCGGAGACTGTTCTAAATTGTCATCCCAAACTAACTCAAAGTTTATTCTTTGTGCAGCAGTTTTTATAGGCAGAAGGGTTTGTGTGTCAACAAGTTTCAAGTTACAACCATATAAGGAAGTTCCCCCTAGCTCTGAAAGGGGCCTTCTATAATCTCAACATACCTTTGAAAGGTCCGTTAAACACTAGACAGTTAGAATCCTTTAGTGATATAAGTTTGCACATGGTAGAATACTGCATGTAGTTATTTGCATTAGGAAATGTTTAACCATGTATACCCAGAGGCACATAATCAATTGTGTGTGATCCTTAGCAGGCTGCAAGCCTGGTGTGCACTCCAGGAATGCACCCCCACGTCCTGGGAGCATGAGAGCTTGCACCCCGTCCTATTGTTCCACGGCAGGATCAAGCAGCTATGCCTGTTCCAGTTTAAGTGCCTTCTTTACATATAGATGAACTGTTGGATTTTCCAGACCAGCAGGCCAAGGGAAGTCGCCCATGGGGTCACAGCAAGAGGAGATGAGGTTCAAACAAAGGGCATTGCAGAAACAGGGTCCTTTGTATAACATCATCAAAAACAATATCCTGTAAATGCTACCATGTAGAGCTGGGCGATATGAGATTTTTTCATATCACGATATGTTTTTTTCATTTCAGGCGATAACGATATCTATCACGATATAAGCCAAATAACTATATTTGTAAGATTTAAATGTGCCGTTGCTCACAAGTAAAATGTGAAATAATCAGCAGCTTGTTTTTATTTAAATATTTATTTCCCATAATAAGTTCAACAGGGTAGATGTACTTAAGGAACATGAGACTTTTTCAGATAAATAAAGGCAAATATTGCAAACTACACAAAAGGCAGCCGCTGAAGCGTTTAAGTTTCAAAATAGAACAAACGAAACAGACTAAATTGTCAATTCCACTTAGAAACAAAATATTAATTCTAAAAATAAATCTTAGTTTGTTTTACAGAAGAACAGACAAAACTGACTAACTTTTGTCAATATCAAATAAACTGAGAACTAAAAGGAAATTCTCAATCTCTCCTTGTTGTATAGCTGAGCTTTTCAAACAGTTTTGTGCGGTCAGCTGAGCGCACCATCCGCTCCGAGCTCCCTGACCTGCACTCAATCTACAGCAGGCGGTGCTGGACCAAGGCCAGGAAGATCGTGAAGGACCTCAGCCATCCCAACAACGGACTGTTCTCTCTGTTGAGGTCAGGAAAGCGATTCCGCTCCCTGAAGACCAACACAGAGAGACTGAGGAGGAGCTTCTTCCCGCAGGCGATACGGTCTCTCAATCACACCACCACACAGTCCTGACCCACACATACAGTTCTTACACACACACTGGACTTTCTGGACTTTGGTTTTGCACAACACTGGTCACTATATTCTTCATTTCCGGTTAATACTTGTACAGCTGCTGTTAGTGTGTATATATTTATTTATATTTAGATTTCTTCATACATTCTTATATAGTTCTATATTGTGTATTTTGTTGTACAGTTATTTTATTTTCAACTTTAATTTATATATTTATCTTTATCTTATTCTTCCCAGTTAAATTTACCCTTCATTCTAATTTGTGTTGTACAGTTATTTCATTTTTAACCTTAATTTATATTTTATTCCTTCCTAGTTAAATTTACCCTTTTTAATTTTTCATATTTATTTCCTATCTTATTCATAGCCTTTTCCTTTTTTGTTCTCTTTAGGTCACGAGCAGTTGTCCAAGCATTTCACTACATATCGTACTGTGTATGACTGTGTACGTGACAAATAAAATTTGAATTTGAAATTTGAATTTGAGTTTTAACAGTTACTTTAGTCTGACAAAAGCCGAATGACGAATTAGCGCTTCCAGTCAGAGACTGAGGCTACGTCCACACGTACACGGGTATTTTTGAAAACGGAGATTTTCCGTTTTCGTTTTAAAAAATAATCCCGTCCACACATAAAGGCAGAAATGAAGAAAAACGCTGCTATGAACATGCCAAAGCAGCAGGTGGCGCTAGATTCCTAACTGTGCAGAAATGTTGGCCAATCAGAAGTCTAGAAGCCTCGGTGGGAAAAAGTAAACAAAGCTGCGGCATAGAAGCAGAACCGAGTCGTATGTGTGGAGGGACAGTAACTGTGTGTATATGTAAGCATTTAAACACTGCAGAGAGTAGAATTAACAGTATTGTAGAAATTCATTTCACCGAAACAATAACGTGGCGCACAGTGTGACGCATGCACCAGTTTATTGTATTTCCAGACTTGCTTTCGGCACAATTTACAGTGCACGCTGCTCTGTTTTTTGTCAGACTTGAAATAGCCGAAATACCTTCACACTACGGAACTTCTATGGCTCTTCCGTTCGACAATCTCTCCGGCATTGGAACCATCATCTGTTTTCTCTTCGGTCACGCTCGGTTGATTTTTCTAGTCGGCACACTCATTTCCTCCATTACGCGCTGGCTGCTTCCCAAACAAACACGTGCGGCTTGGCACTTGTGCTGAACAAGTCACGCGACGTGACGCTGCGGCTGTGATTGGTTCGGCTCTGCGCTACTTAGTTTGGATTGGCTGACCTTTTTTAAAAAAAATTTTTTAATTTTTTTATTTTAAGAGGACAAGAGCGGCGAGGTCTATCGCGATAGCTTAATTTCTCTATCGAGTAAAAGTTATATCGCGATACATATCGTTATCGTTCTATCGTTCTACTACCATGGTATCAAAATATCACAACAGAAACATATTTGGTGATGCTTCATCATCTGCTTTGTGTTTGTGTGCGAGCCCCGTCAAAAGCCTGTGCATTATGCTGGCAGCGTCCAAGATGCAGCTTCTGGTTTTTTTTCTGCATTAACATCTCGGGTTGCATTTCATTTTCTTAGTACTTATTTTAATATCTTTAGTTTTTTGTATTTCGGTCTTACTGTAATTTACCTGCTGTGGGCTCAGAGTTATTTTCCCTGATTTTATTTCATATAAACGTGTTTTTCAACCAAACGGTGAGGACTTACCTTCTTCCTTCAACTTCAGAATAGTTGCATGAAGTATACAGGGCAGGAGGTGACGGGCCAGGTCTGCAGGTTTCTGCATCGCCATGTAGTGCAGAACCTAAAGACAAACCCCCAAAAAGTTTAGTCTTCCTGGCTTCTGTTTTCTTTTTGCTCTTTCAGATCAACAGAATATTTTTGCACAGCCAACAGGCTGCCTCTGAAGAAGACTCCAGATAAACGGTGACCTTTCTCTATGATGGTTATTCACAGAGGGACCGGTCATACCCAGATCTTTAAATCTGTCATAAGACTATCAGTGAGCATTATTTTTAACTTTCTCTTTTTGGATAAACAATGTCTTTAAAAGACAGGCAACATTTTCAGTGATGGTGCAAACTGGAGCTCCGAGCTCTGCTTTCATATGTGCAGGAAGAACATGCAAACGCTTGGCAGGGACCTGCCCGGGTCCAAATCCAGGACCCTCTTTGGGTGAGGAAACAACTAACCCCAGTTACTGTTTGTCCCTTTCCCATAAAGCCGACCGGATCATTAATAGAAGCTGGTTTAAAGTTGTTCTTCATTTAACACCATCACACCACAGAGAGCTGCTGTGTGTCAGTTAAACATCGTGTGTGACAGCATCAGATCCTTTTTCATCAACATGTGAAAATGCTTCAACATACATGAGCCAAAACGGTCCCATGGCAGAAGCTGATCCTGAAAATCAGCAGAAACATTCATGAAAACACTTTGTGATCCACTTAGTAAACACGTTTGGCTTAAAAACACGCATGCGGCAAAACGAACGACCTGCTTCAGACCTTCTCGGCCTCCTTGGTGTCATCAAAAAGTCTTTTTTTGCGTCGTGCAGGTGTGACCCTGGCAGTCTCCCAAGCCTCCACCCACATGTTGCCTGGGATCTTCATCCTGGGACTGAGTGTCCCCGTCACCATCGTGTTGCCCTTCTCATCGACCACTTCCTCTTCTACGTAATCCCGAGGTGAATACCAGCGCACAAAATCCTCCAGGACACAGCCGGGGTTGACTGCCTGTGGACAGAGACACAAACTCGTACTTTAAATGAAGTAATGTGTAAATATATTCACTGACACCTCATGCTGGCACTGACGACTGTAACAGGGCCCACTCACGACACCACTGCATTCATGGACCCAAGCACACCAGGTTGTCACTGAACATAAAATGTCATTTAGGCATCAAAACGATTTCCTTCTGTTCAGGACTGGAAGTAAATACGTGTGATCTGGCAACAAAAATGTTTTACTTTTTTGTGTAAGAGTAAATCTGAAAATCTATGAATAACAAATCAATTGTATTTTAGTTTTAAAACCAGTTCAGACTGAATAAAGAGCTCGTCCACACTGGATCAGAAACATAGAGACATGGTGGGAATAACCAACACTGTAGATTCAGGGCAGCTGCAGCATGACTTACACTGTGTGCTGGTCATTATCACTGCATTACTGCCTCAGGTCTGCAGGTCTCTGCAAAGACAAGGTTCAAATAACCTCTGAAGATGATTTATAAAACTGCAATGAGCTGTTTGAAAACTGATGACCACGTGATCGTCTGGTGATCAGAGGTTTCTGCACTCACGTAGCTTCTCCCAGCATGACTGCATCCATCATGCCACACGTGTCAGTGACAGAGTCACAGCTTTCCACAGCGTAAGCTGATCAACAGTCCTCTTATTTCACACTAGTTTACTTGTAATAGCCTACATGACATTTTTTATTAATTCATTAATATCCCATTCATTAACTGCACAGAGAAGACGTCGTTTTCTTTAAGCTAACAGTATTATTAAAGTTCTTCATGACTGGGCCCTGTTACGAGTTCAAAATTGGGGATGGAGACAAGAGAAAAAACCACAATAACAACACTGGTCCGGCCGAGTTAAGTCAAACGATGATTTTAATAGTCACACGCGTGGGAGATGGACACTGTATGCAGACAGCCTCAGATCTCAAAATGGTGGAGCATTGATCAAACTCTTATAGCCTCTGGTGCCCCCACCTTATCATAAAAGCCTAAACATTCACATGCTTTTCTCTCACATGGCGCCTAAGCTACGACCTTGGCTCCCCGTTTATCTGCTCCTGCTGAGATGGGGCAGAAAACTCCAGCATGTTCCGTTCTCTTCTAATCAGACAAATAAGGCGATGACTTTCTGCAAACAGTATTTCTTATAACATCATAAAACAATATCATTCATCCAGAATAAATCAGCAGTCTAATGTAATGCAAATCAGTTTAACTAATGCAATAGTTATCAGCTTCTTCTAATTCAGGAGAATAATGCCAACTAAGACTACATAATAATTCACAATCTTTAATTAGGGGTATAACATGGCATAAAATAATATTATAATCTAACACTCCCCCTGATGAGCTCGTTAGAATAATGAGCTCACCAACACCCTGTAATCCAGTGTGTCCGGGTTCATCTCTTCTCACTCCCGAGGTCCTTTGTCCCCCTGATGGGCGAACCATATGTGAGAGGACCTCTGTGTTTGCGCAGTTCAGATGTAAGAAAAACTATTATTCCAACAGTAGCAGGTACAGATGACACTCCCCAGTCCTCCCACAGCTTTATTTGGTGCTACCTTATACCCTTCAGACGTATTCAGACTAGAACCTCTGTCCAAGGAGCTTTTAGCCTTTATTTTATTGCTGCAGCTACCAGTGTCTTCCAGTTGGGTGATCCTCTGCTCTTCTTTCTTCAACCTCAGGGGTTAGACAACCCTTCAGTCGTGGCACAGATCAGGGGATTATTCTGCCCCGATTTCAAACAACGATCTGTGTATCCTCGGGTCCTGTGTCTCCTGTATATCCTCCAGAAAAAGGAACAGGAACGCGTCCCCCTTTTTCCCCAAGAGCCTCTCGAACCTCGTTGGTCTGGTGTTCCTGGATTTCCGCCAACCCCTTCATGGTTATTGCTGTGTTTATGGGATCCATCCTTTTGAGGTGACTAGCTGGAGCCCAAACGCCATGACACTTGGACCCAGTTGGTGTCTCGGCAGTCACTGTGTCTGTCTCTGCTGCGAAGGATCCTCGCATCTCTGTGACCTCGTCTGGTGTCTGTTCCTTTCTCTGTAAGAGACAGAAAACCAAAACACCTCTCTTCCTAACCCTAATAATCTAATGTTGTTATCTACTGACCTTCTAGTGATTCAGATTTGGTTTAGAATATTCAGAATGTCCCAGGGACTTATTCTAATCATATCCTATGTGTGTGTAAGCGTGTTTGCATTTAGCCCTCTGCACTCAAGGCATTTCCTACACTTTATCAGTCCGGACCATCACGCCGAACGAAGCTTATGACCTTCAAAAGGCCGAGTGCCAACTCATTATAAGCACATTTGCAAGGTGTGTCTGAAAATTATTAAAACCACTCATATTGAGAAAAGACATCAAAAAAGAAATTAGCCATTTTTAACTCTCACATTTGCCCCCCAAAAATCATGTGTTTGCTTCCACCTACTGTCCCTTATGGAGACACAATATTGCAGCTACAAGGTCTCCCAGGTTGTTAAGTTGATCTGCGTGTAACGCTCTGACTCAAGTATATAATCTTAAAAGAATGTCGTTTAATTAACTACCACTACTTAAAACTTAACTTAAAGATATAATTGAATAAAAGATCACAAAGAATAACATGATATCAGTGTTATGTAAGCGCGTGCGGCCTTCTATGCTCGAAGTCACTCCACGCCATAGATCAGCCAAACATCGCGTTGACTGTAGCTTTTAACCCTTATTAACTTGAGCACAACTCTATAATGAGCAACAAACTGCAATATGTCTGAAAATGATCATGGTTACACCTGCAATAGAAGATCATATGATTATCCTGACACCTGTGAATATACGATTAAGAATAGAAGATTAACCTGCGGTTATAACAATCACTGGAACACAAATGTTAGTACAATGTCAAAAGCTTCAATAAATGTTTAATGCAATGCTTGTTATATGATTCTGATGCAATAATAATGCTGATGCTAAAATAACAGTAGAACACCCCCTTTATCCCGTTTAACTTGACACATAAACGTTTATAAATGCCTCTTTTAAATTTTATTTCCCCTGTTTTCCCCTCACTGACCACAGCAGGGGAAACTTAGTTTTGAATCAACCATGAATCCAGCTCACCGGATTCATCCCTGAGCCCCACCGTCACTGGGGTCTGACAGGGTGGCGCTGCATACTCTTCCTTTAATGTCACTATTTTCAACCTGTTAATTAGAGTGCTTAACCATGAAGTAAACTACGTCCACAACAAGTCAATACAGCTGTAAAGGTGGCCAATTATCAATCTATTACCAATCAATAACAACAGATAGCTTATGTTTTATGCATGCTTTCAGTCAACCACTCACCCAGAGGATCTCCAATCCCAGAAAATTCCTTCTCCTCATTTAATGAGTCTGTCCTCCTTCCATGCCCTGGTAACTGGTCCACCCAGAGCCATATGATCTCGAAATATACGTACAACAAGCCAAACCACACCTTGGTCACACCAACCCTTTTCCGCCCTGAAGATGTTCAACGCCATCTTAGTCTGGACTGTCAAAGGTAACTTTAACGCTGACTGTTCCGACAATCCATTTTATAACGTTTCCTGGTCAGATTTGCCAATCTCTGCACCAGGGTTTTAATTGTTTTGCAATGTTCATTAGTTTTTATTTTTATTTAGTTTCGACTCCAGATTTTCAATTTTATACCAGTTGTAATTAGTTTTTACCAATTCTTTGCTAGTTTAGTCTAGTTTTTTTTTTCTGAAAATCGTTAGTTTTCAGCTTAGTTCTGATTAGCGCCAGTTATAGTTTTAGTAGTGTCTTGCAAAAATTAAGTGTAACCAAATCCCAGTTCCATCATATCAGTCATGCTCTTCTGCTTATCCTTGGGTATTGAGACTATTAACTCTTGCAGCACCGGGTGCGCCTAATTTTGGTTCAAGTGAATTGATAAACTTTTTGAAGGCGATTGACTCACACAGTTATTTAGATGTCCCAGTCCTGTTGTCTTGGGATGCATCACGCTGCCTTACCTGGTGTTAGCTGTTTTCTGGGGATGCGGGTTGAGTGGGGGAGCTCTTCAAGGAGGGGGAGTGTGCTCCCCCTGATGAGCTCTTCAAGATAAGCTAAGTTAACCTTCTTGTGTGAGCTTTTCAAGTGCACTTCAAGGTGCACTTCAACCCCCTGATGACCCAGTACTTCATTTTTGCGCACTGTAGTACACATTTAGTTTTTGCTTGTAGCTCTCATACTCTACTTGCCACTCATCTAAGTCCTGATGTTTCTTAAACAGGACAACAGTACCTTTAAAATTATATCACATGTGTGGGGGTGTGGCCTTGCCAATTGTTTTTCAAAATGGCTGGCATGCCCACAAGCACATTTTCTGGAAGAAAGAAAGGTAAGCTTGATATTTACATTTAAAATGTTTTGTTAAACTCAGATTTTTATTAATTTTCAAAAATAAACATCTAGTAAATAATTTGAGGGGTCTTTAAGAATTAAGCTTATTTAGTTTCACAGAGGAAATGACTAATTTATTACTGTGTACTCTAGTGCACGTCAGGACTTTGTACTTATATTTATTTCACTTTTTCCTAGTAAACAACTCTTTAACAAAGGCGGAGAGAATTCTTAACAGAATAATTGAGCGAGATTCAGACATAGATTCTTCAGAAGATGAGAGTCATGTGAGCCAGATAGGAGAGGGTGAGAACCCAGGAGGAGCCACACAAAGATTATCGAGATGCAGTGGCAGATGTAATAGAGAAAAACACAGGGCCACCTGAAATCTGTCGTCCTATCTGGTCCAAAACCAACATGTAGGAGAATCTGGAATTTTTGATTTTGAGTTAAAAATAAAATATGGGTAAAATGCAGAAATGTTTTCCAGTAAAGTAAAAAATAAGAGTTGCATTTATAGCTGAATCCATGACACCTAATTGTTTCTACAAGATCACGTCGTTGCTAAAAGTTATCAGTGATCTCAATGTGCGAAAATAACTCACAGTATCTGGAGTTCAAGCTCCTCTTGGCTGAGAAACCTGGAACAAACATGTGAACAAGACCTGAATAATACCAGTAATGAAGAGTTCTCTCCAAAAATCAAGAAAAGGAAGCCCCAATCAGATGAGAGTGTAGCAAAATATGGTTCACTCCACTTGCCTGAAATGGTTAACAGTCCAAGGCATTTCAGTTGTAGAATGGTTGGGTGCAACAGTAAAACATATGTGAGATGTGGGAAGTGCCAAATGTTCCTTTGTGTCTCCAAATAAAAAATCACAGTACTTCCTCAGATATCATAAATGAATTGACTTTTGTGAAATAGAAAGCCCAGTGCAATAACTTGTTCCTGAACCAATGGCTTACAGCTAGTGAAGTGTCAGTGACTACTAAGTTGATCCCTGATCTACATTTTTATGATATTGTTATATAAATAAGTTTTAATATCCTGCTTACAAAAATTTCAGTGGAGCTTTTAATTTTCTTAAATAGCTCTTGAATGTTATTAGTTTCACATTCATGATCAATGAACTCCCCTTGTGCACTGTAGTGCACATGTTGTAAAATTTAAATAAAATTAGTTAAAAACAATTTTGTTTTTGTAATGTGTTTTTTTTACCGTCCCAACACTTGATTTATCTTAAAGAAAAAAGAAAAAGAAAAAATGAAAATACTTTTCCTTTTTTTTTTTTCTTCTTTCCCTGGGCCTCAGGAGGACATTGTGTCTCTTTCCACTACAAGCCACTTGCTATATCTAAAAAACAGTCATATTCAAAGTAATCCCAAATTGGACTCTGGAGCTTTCTCCTGACTTTTCCTGACATGATTCTGCGCGTGGACGGAGCAGCAACACAGACGACTCGACTAACGTACTGCCTTGACTTCTATTGCAGGGCACGCGCACATCAATGAAACTAAACACATTTTGCTATAAATCCAGTCAATTTTAGTTAGTTTTGTGAACATTCATTACAGTTTTAGTTAGTTTTCCTTTTTTGTTTTGATTTTATTTCCGTTAACGCAAATGTTTTTTCACTTGTAGTTTTCGTTATTTCATTTTTTTTCTTTAATAATAATAACCTTGCTCTGCACACTGGAATAAACATAATCAACATGATCCACATTTTACTGCGTGTCAATGCACCATCTTATCGATTCAAGTGCTCCATCCTTATGTGGTGTGTGACATTATGTTTATCTAAACCGCCACTCTGTCTCTAAATGTTTGAAGAATTTTTCAAGTTCGGGGACACATTTTAAGAATTTGACCATAAGTGAAAGTTATGGCGTTATCACCCCCTTTGGGGCTTACCTTTCCCAGTTTTGATGATATTCCTCCCCATTCTCTATTCTTTGCAAGTACTCCTTTTAGGTGGTGAGAAACTGTTGGTGTGGTCAAGTGGGTGCTGTAAAAACAAAAGCTCAGGACAGAACAGTCACCAGTCATGTACTTCATACGAAATTAGCATATATCGAACTTCATATTGATCCCCTGAGTGTAATGGTACATTTGAATTTGAATTTCTCAAAGTTAAACAGAATATTTTTCTTTATCTTGCTCTTGTTCTTGTGCAGCACCACCCCTCAGCACATGCCCCTGTCGGTTCTATCTTACTTTTAAATTGCTGACTATTTCAAGAAAGCACCCAAAAGGCGGGGACCAGTGTTTATCATTACATATCTCCATTTGAGTGTGGCAAGTCTATCATTCCCCTGTTATTCATAGACCTCAATGGAGGGTTTTTTTTAGTTTTTTTTTACCTCTATAAAAGTTGATTGACTCTTTACAGTGGCCCGCCATGGTTAATAATAACATGCTCAGTCATGAGTGGAATCAAACCTTTTCTTCACTTTAGCAACCAAAGGGTTAAGTCTGCAGTTCACACTCCTGTGAAGCTACAGCCTTAGCCCCCTTAGTCTCTGTCAACCCTCTGTCCTTGCAAAAACAAGACAAAGCAAGACAAAACATCCACCCTTCTTTTACAGGCTGGGTGAATTGTCTGTGGACATCTACTAATCCTAAAGTCAGTACCGTTTTTGTCTCAGTACCAAGTCAGTTAAAACTTTTAGTCGTCAGTCCGTCACAGTCCAGTCACATGCATACATCCACACACATTCATACCAGATATTGCTGATAATGGAGTCTCACGCGCAACCTATTCGAGGCTCCATCACCAGCAAGATGACGTCATCATTTTAAAGGAAACAGTTCCTTGTTTGTTTTTTCCTTCTTTGGACTGGATTGACTCGCTGCAATCCTTTTAAGCTCAGGACTTCTCATTCGATCAGTGTCCCATATAAGTGAATTTCTCCCAAGCCCATTATAATCATGGAGAAAAATACTTTGCGACTGTTTTCAGTAAGAATATTTTATAGCGCTTTAAAGTTCAATCTCTCAGGCCTGGATTAAAGAGCTGATTTGTTAAATCAGGAACTCACAAAATACCAAAATATCACCACCGGTGGATCACACCTCTCTGATGTTCTTATCTCAGTGCACCGTAACAAAAGCAAAAACAAACGTAAACAATAAAATACTCATATAGTAACAAATACTGGGGCCCATTGCAAACATGTCCAAGCATAAAACCATCCTTCTCTCTCTTAGAGAAAGAGAACAATCCAAACCTCACTGATGGAATCAACCTAGTGTCAAACAAAACCCAAAGATCAACCAAAACTTCACCAGAAAGTTTTTCTCCCTCCCGGGACAATATTGTGTAAGCATACAGGTACCGTAACTCCTTTTTGCACTGACAAAAACATGTTGGATTGACTTAATTCAATAGTGGACACTGGTTGCACACAAATGCTTTGCTTTGGCAGAAACGTAAACAACTGAGTCAAATCAACACAACCTTTTCATATTCTCTCCAAAATAAAACTCACCCCGTTAATTCATCATTTTCACTCTGTACCACTGCTCCTTATCAGGCTGTGTGAAGCACAGTAAACAATTCAGTGGAGGCCTTAAGCCATAAACAGACATCACGCACAGACATTGTTTTCACAACCCAACTGCTTTAGACCTTGTCCCCTAAATCTACACAAATGCCCTCTGGGTGGCATGAAATGCATTTAACCAATAAACAATCAATGGGTTCTTGTTGTTGTAACCGACTCCGTATTTGGATGTTTGTGTGAAGCTTTTGTTAGGAAAGCATTCTTCAAATTCAAATTCAAATTCAAATTCAAATTTTATTTGTCACGTACACAGTCATACACAGTACGATATGTAGTGAAATGCTTGGACAACTGCTCGTGACCTAAAGAGAACAAAAAAGGAAAAGGCTATGAATAAGATAGGAAATAAATATGAAAAATTAAAAAGGGTAAATTTAACTAGGAAGGAATAAAATATAAATTAAGGTTAAAAATGAAATAACTGTACAACACAAATTAGAATGAAGGGTAAATTTAACTGGGAAGAATAAGATAAAGATAAATATATAAATTAAAGTTGAAAATAAAATAACTGTACAACAAAATACACAATATAGAACTATATAAGAATGTATGAAGAAATCTAAATATAAATAAATATATACACAATAACAGCAGCTGTACAAGTATTAACCGGAAATGAAGAATATAGTGACCAGTGTTGTGCAAAACCAAAGTCCAGTTCATTGCATCAGCGTGTGTGTGTGTATCACTCTTCATTGCACAAGCTTGTGAATGTGTGTGTCATTTCTCAGTGAATTGAATCAGCATTTCGATTTGTGCACGTGTGTGTGTGTCATTTCTCACTCAATCAACGAGTGCATATGTGTGTTTCACTTCATTCTGAGTCAGTGCATGTGGATGTGTGTGTTTGTGTGGGTGTTTGTGTTCATCACTTTCCTGTTCTGGTGTTCTGGGTAAACCACGGCCTGAAGCGTGCCCTGGGGTCCTGCCCTCCTCCTTTTCAGTCCGTTTGCATCCGTTGGTGCTGCTGCTCAAAGTTCTGTCCATACTGGTTCTGGCCCCAATTGAGGCAGTGCTTTTCTCCAGTGTCCTGCATCTTCTCCTTGTTCCGCTCCTCCTTAACTTGACCCTTTTGCTTCTGTAGCTCCTTCAGGGCTTGCTCCTGCTGTTGGAGCTTTTTCGTCAGGTTTTTGCGACCTCCTGCTCCAGCAAGCTCCGGCCTGATTTCAAGTCCTGTGTCTGGGACTCCAAGCCTGATGGGTTCGATTATCAGCCAGCTCCTTCTGAGCCATGCTCAGTTCCTGCTCTGATGCCTTGAGCTCTTACTGAGGGCAGAAACCTCAGAGTCTTTTCCGTACAAGTCAGATTGAAGTCCATTGATGTTTCCCTTGCTTTGCTCCACGGCCTTCTACAGCTCTGCTGTTCGGCTCTTCTCAGAGGTCAGCTCCTGGCCAAGCCCCGACACCTGTGCCTTCAGCTTATTTTCTCCTGGTGCTTTTGTTCATTCCGAGGTGCCTCCTGACCTCAGTTACTCCTCCTGTCTCTGGCACGCCCTTTTTGCTGCCCGATCATCCGTGTTGGTCCGTCACTGTCCTGCACAGTTTTAATGCAGAGTTGTTAAGGTCAGCATTGTCTTGCTCGGCCTCACTTTTCCTCCAGGCTTAATGGGCGTCTCGTCACAGCTCTGTCAGCTGAAGCTGTCTGGAAATCTCCCCCGTGTAGTGAAACGGGCCTTGGATTTAACGCTCTCTGTCTCCGTTGACATTTTCAGGTTGTTGTTGTGGGTCCAGCTGCTGTAGCATTTGGTCAGGGTCACATTAAGGAAGAAGACATTAGAGGTTACTTTGGGCAGTCACAACAAAATGAGATTTCAAAGTAAGAGCCTTGCAATCCCCAACAGATTGAAAACAAAGAAAGAAAGAAACTTACCTGACATGGATCTCCTTGTGACAAATCCAACATGTGGAAGAGGAAGCCGAGTTCACAAGCCAAACAAAACTCCTTGTGGCACAAATGATTCTGAACAAGGCAGCGAACTGGCTCCAGGAAGTATAACACCTAAGATGCAAACATAAAAGACCCATGGAACATTTGACAAATTGTCTCATATTAAAAATTAAATGTACACATTGTGAATCTTCAGCTTCTTACCTGGATCATGCAGTTACAGTAGGCGTTGGGAATCTGCGGCTCCAGGCCAGCAAACAACGTCCTGTTGTAATGTTTGAAGTCAAAATCTTCCCGTCCACGTTTAGAGTATTTAATTGTCACCTGAAGCACAACAAACACATCTTCGTCACATGTTTGGGAAATCAAAGCTTGTAGCAACACTCTAGAAATTGTTACATATCATATTTAACTGTATCTCTATGAACACCAGGGTGAAACATAACAAGTCCAACCTTTCTGTACTTTTCGGGAACAGTGTGAAGGAGCGGCTCTTCATCACTCTCTGTTAGAGATTCAGGGATGTGGTTGTAATAACCAGGTGACTCTTCTTTATTTGCAGGGACCTGCAAACAACAAACAGGAAAAAAAAACTTAAAATACACCACGTGGAGATGGGTTTAACTTTTTTTGTAAATTTATTACAATATTGTAAAAATTACAGTTTAAAAGAGCAACAAGTTTTTTTACATACCTGGTTACAGGGGCAGGCGGAAGGATTCTCCACAAAACTGTTGAAGCCAACAGTTTCAATAGTTTGTGGGATTTCTGGGTCCATCCCAGAAGCCCACCTGTTGAAAAGAAACATGTTTTAGATCGGTGGACAAGGAAGAGAAAGACGAGAGAAGTTGGGAAGAGGCTCCACAAAGGAGATGGGAAGAAAATAGATGGAACAGAGAGAAAAGACACTAAAATTAACTGGATCACCTGCCAGGGGAAAAACATGCAAGAAGAGAACAACAAAGCAGGGAAACTACAGCAACAACCAACATAACCGTACATTACAGTGAATGCAAGACCGACAAGTTCAGCTCAGTTTTGATGTTCCATAACTGATCAGAATTATTCCTGATGAGCAGAAACAGAGAGACAGAGAGGGAGCGCAACCTTTCGATCATTATTATTTCGATACCTCTCTCATATTCAAAACATCAATGAAAGAATATCTGATTGGGACCTGATTGAAAAGCTGAGTAAAATGAGAAATGTATAAACAATTTGTTTCATTGTGCATATGGATGAAATATAATGTAGATAAATGGGACAAAGGTTGAACTGAATGTTAACATTCATCAGATCACAGCTCAGGTTGTGTCAAACCAGCAAGTAAAAACATTTTTGAGACACTAGAGGATGTTACCCTTCAGAGGTCCTAAATGTACTAAATGTAATTGATAAATATAAGTTATTAGCCAGTAAATGACTTGGCAATGTTCATGTAATACAAATTTATGTATTATATTTTTCCTGGAGGGCAACAAGATGGCAGCTGCAGTGTAAGTCAGACTGTGAAATAAAAGATCAAAGAAGACTTAAACAGTATTTAAATATTCAGGCTTTTTCAACATTTAGACAAATTGTGTTTGAAACTCAAACTAATCTGCTGCACACTTTCTCTAACTCTGCTGTCACAAGGACAGATACAGGAAGTCGCTCAAACCACATGAAACTAATCTTTATAGTATTTGTTTTATTTTACTCCAGAAGCAAAAGATGTTTTCCAAAAATGGGACAAACTGTTGTTTAATTTTATGGTTAGTGTGGTCCTGAGAGTCGTTGAGCTTGTCTTTGTTTTTTAGGGTCACAGGTTTCAAGCTGGTATCAAGGTGTGAATCAGAAGGGTTAAATGAGCCCCGCCTGGTCTCCAACGAGCCTGCCCCATAAAAGACTTTTTCTTTTGTTTCGGCCCAAATCATGTCTGTGGATCTTTTCTTTGTTAGTAACACTAAACATGTTAAAAGCTGAATTAAGGCTACACAGGGTTTATTTCCTCGCCCGATGAGTTAAATTCGTTACTAAAAAAGTTAAAAAGCTTAAATTTTCATGTTCTATTGCTGTGACACAGGTGAGTGGGTCAAACATGAAACAGGAAGTTGACCCAGAAAAGCACAGGCTGAGGAAAATGACTTAAGTGTCTTTATTGTAAGATCATAAACTTGTTATAACTAGTTTGTTGAATAAACTGATGGAAACAGGAACATGATGAAATCAATAAAAGTGCTCATTTTTGTGTTTTTGAATGTTGGTTGTCATTTATTTTATTCACACAAATGCAGTTTGGATAAGTGCTGATGGTCCTTTGTTAATTAAAACCAAACAATCACCATTCCAAGGTTAATCAATACCACTGAAACAGATAACAGACAATAGCTGAAACTATCTTTAATCAACAGTCAACTATTAGCTTCAATTAAACTGACTCAACCAATGAGAGCATCAAATTTGGATTATATGGTTTCAGCTAGGACTAAACCAAAAGTTGTATTTTTCATTAAGTGGATGAGAAAATAAAGCCTGTAAAGTTTAAAACTTTAATTTCATTTAATCAATGTTGAACTCTGAGATTAATCCAGTCAATTTTTATTTTAATTGTTACTGAAATGTTGAATTCACCACTGATGATAATGTTTTTCATCTATATGGATCCATTTCCACAACTTTTTGATCACCACTTCAGAACAACAACTACCTGGATACACAGGATCAAGACTGAACTCTGACATTAATCCAGTGAATTTTAACAACAGTCACGCTAAAGGACCATTTAATTGATTAAATCATGGTTAGTTTGTTACAATATGTGTAACATAACTGTTGTCCAACATGCAGCAAATTTGTTGGAGAAGCTCAGAAGAATCAAACTCAACATCTGGTGCATCTCGGACACCAAGGAATTTGGTGCTTTTGACGACCTGTTGACGACGGCTGTTAATCAAGGTGTGGATTAAGCGTGCTAAACGAGGTCCTCCCAGTCTGATCAAACTCATTATCTTGGTGCAATTCAGAAACAATACGCTCAGGCAAAAACTGGGTCGACCCCCCTCTGACACCTTAATGTGGGCTTAATGATGATATGATGCCCACGTCTCCTAAAGAATTCACACCTGTATTCATGTAAACTCAGCCGCACCCACCTTGTTTCAGACCCTGAAACCTGTGAGCCTAACGTTTAATGCAGGGACAGTCAACGACTCTTAGGACCGCCTTGAATCCCAGTGGAGGTTAAATACGTGGCTCTATCCATCAGACTTTAGATCTGGACTCCAGTTTTCTGCATTTCAAGAGATTGGGATTAAACCTGCAAGTACTACTATTTACAGAAGTTCCAGTTCCTCTGCAGGCTGATTTAGCTGAAGAAGATTTTTGAAGCTCTCAGCACAAGATTAGGTGAATACTGGGCCAACCATCACAGGACTATGAACTCTCTTCACTGGACTCCTCACTGGTCTCCTCAGTGGACTCCTGGGGGACTGGAGCCCTCCATGAACTCATATCTGAATCCAAACCTCCACCAAGACGTGGGAGTGTACACACAGGAGCTGGCTGTGACCGTTCCTGAGCCTGTGCACGTAAGGAAGGGGATTTTTTCTGAGCTGCACAGTAAAGTTTCAGAAGCTGGCATCCCCGTCACTGCAACACATTTTGACCTGCAGCGGGAAATGCTCTGGATGGGAAACTACACGGTAAGAGCCAAAATGATGCTTCAGCAGAGTTTGTTTCTTCTACATTCACCTTAAACGTTGCACTCTGTAATAATATTTGTGCCCTTCTCTTAGGGTCATGTAAAATCCTTCCTTGGACCTACGATGGCACACTACTCTTCTTTCCAAGTGCACGCAACTGATGCCATCAGACACATACAGAGTTTGGAAACAGGCGTGCTGTTCCTTTCTGAGTGCAACCTCAGATGTTACACTCGTGGAGGCCTCGTCATGTTTGATTATCGGTAAGTGTTACATTGACTGTTGATGATCTGAAGCTGTGAAATTATTCCTTATGTTATTGAATTAATGGCCATTTTTGGTGCTTTGCAGGATGGAAGAAGGAGCTGATATGCACAGTCTCCTCATGACTGATAACATGCTGCTCATGGGGGGATTACAAAACTATGTGGTTGAAATTGACATGAACACACTTCAAGAAACTCAAAAAGTAAGACACCAGGCTTATGTTTATCAAAATCCACAACTATCTATGCTTACACCACTGGCACATCATACAACTGACTTCACAGCGAGTGTCTGACTGTCTGCTGTCTTGATTGTCCTTTCAGTTCACAGTGGAGGCACCTGGAGTGACAATAATGCGTCAGACCAATCGTTTCTTCGTCTTTGGGCATCCTTCTGGCAAAGTAAGTATCCCCTGATTGGATCAGTTTGATGAGGTTTGGTTTATATCTCTCTAACACTGACCCTCTGCTGATAACAGGTGACCCTTCGAGACTTGCGCACATTTAGGACACAAAAGTTTGACGCATTTCCTGGCGGCCTGTCAGACTTTGATGTTCATGGAAACCTTTTGGCTGTGAGTGGGTTCTCCAGCCGAGGGCTGAATGAACGTTTCCTGATGGTGTATGACCTCCGCATGATGCGAGCTGCAACCCCCCTTTGGGTGCATGTGGATCCATTCTTTGTGCGCTTCATTCCTACCTACACGTCACGGCTCGCAATCATCTCACAGACAGGTATGAAGCTGGCTTCAGGATTCTTTAGTCCAGTTTTCTGTAGCATAGTCTTACTATGTTTGGCCAATAAATGTGACATACAAAATCTTTGTGTGATTTGTGGCTTTGCTATAACTGCCTGCATTCTGTGTCTTTTTCCAGGTGAGTGTCAGTTCTGTGAGCCCACTGGCCTCGCCAACATGGCGGATATTTTCCACGTCAACACAAACGGCCACTTTCTCACAAGTTTTGAGGTCTCATCCAGCAAACAAGCCTTAGCCTTTGGAGATTCGGGGGGGGGGGGGGGGGTGTGTGCGTCTCTGGTCCGATACTCGGGACGTTATGTTTAACGTCTACTCCAGAGAGCCCTGCGTTGTGGATGCACAGCCTCAGCTGGCCTGGAATCATAACCTGCAGCCCTGCTCTCCCATCCCCACTGCCCAGGCTACACCCAGCTCAAGGTAACACAATCACTAACGAGACTGAAGAGTTTGCATTAGAGCGTTCATACATATTGTTTTCAGATTCAATAAAAGTTTGTAAGATAATGTCGAGTCTTCCCCAGTTGATATAAATGGTTAGAGTCTCATGTAGTTCCCATTAAAGGTTTCCATCTAAAACATGTTTCTTTTTAACAGGTGGGCTCCTGGGATGGACCCAGAAATCCCACAAACTATTGAAACTGTTGGCTTCAACAGTTATGTGGAAAATCCTTCCGCCTGCCCCTGTAACCAGGTATGTAAAAAACTTATTGCTCTTTTAAACTGTAATTTTTACAATATTGTAATAAATTTACAAAAAAAGTTAAACCCATCTCCACGTGGTGCATTTTAAGTTTTTTTTTCCTGTTTGTTGTTTGCAGGTCCCTGCAAATAAAGAAGAGTCACCTGGTTATTACAACCACATCCCTGAATCTCTAACAGAGAGTGATGAAGAGCCGCTCCTTCACACTGTTCCCGAAAAGTACAGAAAGGTTGGACTTGCTACGTTTCACCCTGGTGTTCATAGAGATACAGTTAAATATGACATGTAACAATTTCTAGAGTGTTGCTACAAGCTTTGATTTCCCAAACATGTGACGAAGATGTGTTTGTTGTGCTTCAGGTGACAATTAAATACTCTAAACGTGGACGGGAAGATTTTGACTTCAAACATTACAACAGGACGTTGTTTGCTGGCCTGGAGCCGCAGATTCCCAACGCCTACTGTAACTGCATGATCCAGGTAAGAAGCTGAAGATTCACAATGTGTACATTTAATTTTTAATATGAGACAATTTGTCAAATGTTCCATGGGTCTTTTATGTTTGCATCTTAGGTGTTATACTTCCTGGAGCCAGTTCGCTGCCTTGTTCAGAATCATTTGTGCCACAAGGAGTTTTGTTTGGCTTGTGAACTCGGCTTCCTCTTCCACATGTTGGATTTGTCACAAGGAGATCCATGTCAGGTAAGTTTCTTTCTTTGTTTGTTTTCAATCTGTTGGGAATTGCAAGGCTCTTACTTTGAAATCTCATTTTGTTGTGACTGCCCAAAGTAACCTCTAATGTCTTCTTCCTTAAGGCCAGCAACTTCCTCAGAGCACTTCGAAACGTCCCTGAAGCCAAAGAGATGGGCCTGATCCTCTCAAACTATGAGGAGACGACAGGAACAGTCGAGCTAGGTCGCTTAATCCAGAGATGGAATCACTTCATCCTCTACCAGCTCTTCCAGGAGACACAGGAGCAGGAGGATCCACGGGCCTACAGGACGACCAGGAGCAGGTAAAACACATCGTTGTTGACCTGCATTCTTACTGGACACTGTCCCAGTCTTATCATTATGTTTGTTTATAAATGCAGAGTTTTCCTTCTGGTTTCTGAAACTGTGATTTGTGTTTGTGTTGCAGTTCTCTGGGCTCCCCTGGCGACTCTGTCATTAGAGAGCTGTTTTGTTCTGAAGTTGAGAACCGCAGCCCGTGTCTCTGTGGCATAGAAACAGTCTACTCCTCCCTCATGTTGCTGTTCAACATGCATTACCCTGACTCTCAAGGTGAGTCTGAGAGCACTGAGAGCATGGATATCTGTGACTGTGAATTACTCTGTCTTTGAAACTTGAACTATTAATGATTACATAATGGTTTGAATTAATTTAGTTTTTGAATGAGCAGAGGGAAATATCTGCTTGATTTGATGTATACACTGATATTCATTGTACTTTGACACTTCAGGAGAAAGAATAAAGGAGCACGACTTTGCTGAGATCCTGAAGAAAAGCATCTGCCTGCAGCAGAGATCTCACACATGGTGTGGAAACTGTGACAAGTATCAGCCCACAGTGAGTTACAGCTTTCATTCACTCATAATGACAATTCATTTATGGTTGATTGTTACCTGTTGTGCAGGGTAATCATTTCTTTGTGTTACACTGTAGGTGCAGACACGCAACATTCGACGTCTCCCAGATGTTTTGGTGATAAACTGTGAGGTGAACAGCAGCAAAGAGGCCGAATTCTGGAAGGTTCAGGCCGAGGTAAGCCACTGATTCACTGTGTTTAAATACAGTTAAAAGAAAGTAATGATTTATCTGTTCATTATTTACATGATTGCCCATGTTTCTGTTTTTATAGTACACCTTCAACAAATCCATGCAGAAGACAGATCAGGATCAGCGTCACGTGTGGATCCCCGCCACTCTCAAGATGTCCCTCAGCAAAAGTCAGAGACTGGAGATCAGCAGCTGGCCTGAGGGCGAGGAGGTGAGGACTTTAGATTTTCAGCTGATCTTTGCACTTGAAGAAATAATTGAGTAACTTTTCATCACCAAGTTAAAATTTCACTTCAAGATTAAAACCATATTTCCAGGAGCAATATTTTTAAAACATTATTACACTAATCTGTAGATATTGAACTATAGGTTGGTTTTAGTGTTTTTGTTTCTGTAACACATGAATTTTGTGAAATGAAAAAGTTTATCTTACAATTATTTGCACTTTCTGTTACTAGTTAAGTGCTGCTGAACAGGCGGAGGGAGCTTCTCTGTATGACTTGGTGGCGACGGTGCCGCACATCCTGGACGCTGGCGCGGGTGGTAATCTGGTCGCACACATCAAAGTGGGTGAGACCTACCATCAAAGAAAAGAGGTGAGCGACACTTAGATAAGAAAAGTTTGACATCTGCTGACTACAAAAAGTTTCATTTTTAACATTCAAAATGATTTTATTATTTCAGGGAGTCTCTCGCCAGCAGTGGTACCTCTTCAATGACTTCCTCATTGAGCCGATTGAGCAGGTAAGGATCCTAGATAAGATTCCTGCTTGTTTATTCATGCTAACTTTAATGTGTGCAGTCATTTAAAAATGTTTCTCCTTTTGTTTTCAGACTGAGGCTGCACAGTTTGATGTGAGCTGGAAAGTGCCAGCCATCCTGTGTTACGCCAAGAGAAACTACCACACCAAATACGACCTCCGCAGTGAGTGTCAGCACAATCAGTCTGAAGTCAAATCCGACTTATATCGGACTGAGAAGCATAGCAAGACAGACGCCACTTTCATCCCACTCACAGTCAGTGAGATGCCGCAGGCTGGTGACCTGGTGGGGCTGGACGCTGAGTTTGTAAAGCTCAGTGAGGTAAGTCTGGCTATGATACCATCATTTATTATAATATAGGATCAAAAACAATTTTAAATATTCCTAGTACATATTTTCAGTAGTTCAGCTAATCTGACTCAAGTATTTAAAACAAATTTGACCCCTGAATGTGTGCGTTTGCAGGAGGAAGCAGTGCTGCATAGCGACGGCACCAAATCGACCATCACGCCCAGTCAGATGTCTGTGGCCAGGATCACCTGTGTGAGGGGTCAGGGGCCCAACGAGGGGGTCCCCTTCATCGATGATTACATCTCCACTCAGGAGCAGGTGAGAAGCTGCAGAGAGAAAAGACCACGATGACCTGAAAGAATGAATATATAATGTTTCAAGGATCCACCCGCTAACTTGTCAATTTGTTCTTCCAGGTGGTCGACTATTTGACAAAATACTCTGGAATCGAACCTGGAGACCTGGATGCCACAGTATCCTCTAAGCACGTGACCACGCTGAAGTCGACCTACCTGAAGCTACGCTTCCTCATCGATGCAGGAGTTCGCTTCGTCGGCCACGGCCGGCAGAATGACTTTCGTGTCATTAATTTAGTGGTACGTTATTTCATCAGTTTTAAATTTCAAATTAGTTCATATCGTTTAAAGATGTGATTTTTTTTTATAGATGTGCTTTGATTTTAATGTTTTTTATTTTCTGTTTCTTAAGGTTCCCAAAGATCAAGTTATCGACACCGTGCACCTCTTCCGATTGCCCTACAAGAGGATGATTTCTCTGAAATTCCTTGCTTGGTATTTTCTTGGTAAGTTAGTAGAAACAAAAAAAACAAAATCAAATCCAAATAATCCAAATATGAGTCTGTAATCGAATTAAATCACATTATTACAGCGAGAGGGATTAGGATCCAAATATGTAAACTGGATAATCCGCTCATGTTACCGAAGTCAGTATAGTTCATGATGTTTTAGTTGTCATCAAACTCATCTTGGAATTAAATCTGAACAACAAAGTATTTAGAGGCTTTTTTGAGTTCATGCACTAAAGCGTACGTGTCAATTCCTCATATCCACACTGTAATCTGAAGCTGAACACTTTCATTTTAATCATTCCTGACCTTTTTTTCATGTCCACAGGCCTCAACATCCAGGGAGAAACCCACGACAGCACGGAGGACTCATGCACGGCCCTGAAGCTTTACAGGAAGTACCTGGAGCTGTATCAGGAAGGAGGGAATCATTACATGACGAAAGTGCTCTACGAAGTCTACGACAAAGGCTTCCAGCTGAACTGGAAAGTCCCGGATTCGGACATGAGATAGTCCGTCTGAGTGGACTGAATGCACTCTCCTTCCATCCACGGGTGCTGCTGTGCTTCCCTCTGTGATGGGACTGTGAGCAACACCATGACCTGAGGATGCTCGGGCTGCTTATTTTGTATCATATTTTATAGTTATTTGCTTTGAGTCAGTGACTCAGTTGTTTTTATCATATCTAAATATAAGCTTTTTATTTCAGAGAGGTTTACAGGGGGGAAAGTGATCATTCAAAATATGAATTTGAAGCATTTTGTTTTTGTTTTAAAGGAAAAAGTCAAACTTGTTGCATGTAAATGAAGTCATCCTGAGCACTGTAAAATGTTTGTTGTTTGATACCAGGAAGTGGAGAATGTGCACGAATCCATGAAAATCTTGATTAAAACAGATTTCAACCACAATGAATTTAGTTTGTTTTTTTTCACCAGATTCTGTGAAATCTGTTGCACTGTTCATTTTCCAGCTAACTTTTTGCAGCTTTCTCAGAATTCAGATCAACGTTCAATTTTTCAAAAGCTGTTATTTCTCTTCTATAAATGACACATTTAGCAAGTTTGAAAAAATTGTCCTCAATATTTCACCTCG
Organism: Diplotaxodon limnothrissa; assembly: GCF_057381915.1. Classification (NCBI taxonomy): domain Eukaryota; kingdom Metazoa; phylum Chordata; class Actinopteri; order Cichliformes; family Cichlidae; genus Diplotaxodon; species Diplotaxodon limnothrissa. The sequence goes on from NC_140615.1 coordinate 322,483, forward strand.
ACATCTTTAAAATGCTCTAACTGGTAAGGACTGTGCTTCAAGTGCAGCATTTACAGCCACCACCAAAAGTAGTAACTATACTTTAATAGACGTGCTTCATTTAATAAAGCTTTAAGTCACATTTGAACGATTTTTTGATATAATGGTGCCCTCTGCTGGATAATATGCACACTCTTACCGTTCACTCTTACAGTTGTTTTTAAAGGTTTATGTCATTATTTTCATTGTTTTTCGGCTTGTTTTGTTTTGGGAACCATAAAATGAAATTGTTTGAACTCCTTGTCTGGTCTTACCAACAACTCTACAAGTAAAACTAAACATACAGTTAGTAATGATCCAGGAGATATGTTAAAAAACTACACAACACAGTTATTTCAATGTTCCACGAAAGAATGTGTAAATCTACACAGAGTATAGTAATCCTGTTCAGCTGGATATGTGGAGGTCAGGGATGAATGTGTTGTGTAGTCTCAATAATATTAAAGCAATAGTGTGATCACAATACTGATAACTGGGAGGCTTAAAAACGAGCTATTACAGTCTCAGAAATATTGTAATATCGACAATAATACTAAAATAAATCAGTACGAATATTGTTGTCAATATGTGGCGAGTAAGACAGTCAAGGCCTTTGAACCAGTTCAAGGCTCCGAAATCAACAGATTCTGTGAGAGAGAGGAAGCATTTTTTCAGGGGTATAAAAGTCCAAAGAAAGTTGTAACCTTTTCCGTGCCAGAGTATTGTTTAAACTTAAAAGTCAGTCAGAAGTCACCAAACACTCGGGACTCTTCAGAAGATCGTGAAGTAGACTTATAACACTACGAATGGCTGGTGTGAAGCTGATATCCAGGTCCAGATTTAGTAAGTAGAAATTTCCTTGGGGTGATGCACAGTGCGCTAATTCATGTGATTCATATACGAAGATGTAAATATTTAATTTCAACAATTCCCAGCCAAACGCAGCGCAAAGCAGCGGCTTACACATGAGCACATCCGCATCCACAGCAACAACCAACATAACCACAAGTAACAGTAAATAATAAATATTGAATGTTACTGAGCAGCACACAAGTCCGACAACACACACCTGTGTGCGTGTAGATCCATATATTCACAAGGGTTCTCCGTGTAACTGTCTAATAGTAGGTGTGGGGAGCCCTGCCCCCCAGGACATGAAGCAGGAATGGAGGAGATCAAGGCCCCAGACATCTACAAGCCCCCCAGAGCACGAGAGCAGTGTAGCAAAGTAACTGCGCGAATTGCTCGTTATTTTCTGCAGGCTGTGTGAGGCTGTGTCTTACTGGAGTCTGACACCGACAAGGTCACACTAACAGCTGCATTTTGATATTTGAATATCGTGGTTATGTTTTGACTGAGAGAAGAAAAAAAAACGAAGTAGACGAAAATCGCTCCAATTTCAATTATGGGTCGATCTGTGTGAGGATATTAAAAAAGAAAAGTTCATCTCAGTTTTGCTGTTCCATAAAAGATCAGTATTATTTCTGAAGAGCAGAGAGGGAGCACAACATTTTGATCCCAACCCTCATATTTACCTATTAACAATTAAAGAATGCCTAATTGGGACCTGACTGAAAAGATGTTTAAATTGAGAAATGGACCCTTTCATTCAAAGCAGGACACAAATGTGTTCAGTTAGTCACAGCTAAACATAAAAGTACAATAACAAAAATATGAGCAAAGATTGATGCTTGACTTTAATGGCAACTTTGACAATTAATTCTCATGGATTTCTGTCAATTTGCAAATTATATGTACTATGTATAAAATTTGTCTGTTTAATAAAAACAATTTGTTTTATTGTGCATATCTATGAAATATAATGTGGATAAATGGGACAAAGGTTGAACTGAATCTTAACATTTATCAGATCACAGGTGAGGCTGTGTTAAAGCAGCAAGGAAAACATTTTTTGAGACACTAGAGGATGTTGAATTTCAGAGGTCCTAAATATGCATTATTTAAAGGTCTTAAAGGTCTTCTGAGTTTTTGCTTTTTGGTTGTGCAAACAAACTAAATACAGGTATGTCTGTGAAGGTTCTCAGTCATCCAGGTCATCGTAGTCAAAGGAGCTTGCAAAGAAAAGCGTCTGGACTTCTTTAAGTTACTTGAAGACTGTGATGGCTGCACTTACAGCCACACAGTGGTAATACCCACCATGTTAGTGTAGAGGCTTATAAATAACATTGCATTCACATTTCTTTCTTTAAATATAGGAATTTATTTACAGGACAATAAATAACTGGTTTTGGTTTAGTTAATTAATATATCCACATAACGCTGCATTCTAAAATAAGTGCACACATTTTAGTTTACACTGTTATGTATGATTAATCTTTTGTTTTCTGAGTTACCTTAGTTGCAGCTGTTCCAGTCCCTTGATTAAGGAGCCAAGAGGTGGAAAAGGGGCAGAGCGAGCTTTAAAGGAAGGCTACAAATTGGTTCACGCCATAACTCAGGACCATGGGGGGGATTGGAGTTCATTATGTTTGGTTTAGTTAGGTTTTGTGTGTTTTACCCCTTTTCCTGTTTTTGTGGGCTGATCAGCCACTATTTAAGTTTCCCCTTTGTCTCATTAAGTTAGGTCAGTTTGTTTGAGTTATCAGTTGTGTTGTTAACTTTGAGTAGAGTTTTGTTAGTTTGACCTCTTTTATGGGCCCAAGATTTTGATTCTTTTTGCATGAGTTAACCAATTATGTTTTTTGGGTTAAATAAAAAATCATTTTTTGGACTTTAACCTGTGCCTAAGTTTCCTTCACTGCTCGGTCCATCACAAAGACGTTGTAGCCGGTGTATCAGAAAAACTCAGGAGAGTTTTCTCCAAGCATGACATCCTGGTGCATTTCAGACCCAGCAACACGCTCAGACAAAAACTGGTTCACCCGAAAGACAAAACGCCAAAACATATGAGTGTACAATGTGGTGTATGCTGTACAGTGCAACGAGGAATGCCGAGACCTCTTCATTGGAGAGACCAAACAGCCACTTCACAAGCGCATGGCACAACATAGAAGAGCCACCTCCACAGGACAAGACTCAGCAGTCCATCTGCATCTTAAGGATAAAGGACACTCTTTCGAGGATGCCAATGTTCACAGTTTGGACAGAGAGGACAGATGGTTTGAAAGAGGAGTGAAAGAAGCCATCTATGTCCACTGTGAGCGACCATCTTTGAACAGAGGCGGGGGTTTACGACACCAACTCTCTGCCATCTATAATCCAGTTTTGAGATCCCTTCCCAGATGCGTTAACGCCCACTCACATCCTTTTTTATTTATTTATTTATTTTTTGTCCCGTTTGGATCTATAGCCATCAGAATTGTTGTCTTAATTGGCCTTAAGAAAGATGCCAAGCAGATTTATTTTACCAAGTGGATCATCATGGCCTTGCCATATTGGTCCATTTGATTGACCTTTATTATAATTATGAATTTATTTTATTTTCAGTTGCTACAAAAGGGACAGACATGACTGGGGGATAGGACAGGGAGAAAGAATGAAAGAAAGAGAGGGAGAGAAAGAAAACCAAAGGGGAGAAGAGACGGGGGGAAGAAAGAAAAAAAAAACCAAACAAACAAAAAAAAAAACACCTGGGTCACCTGTATGGAGAAAAAAAACAGAAGAGAAAGCAAACAACAAAGAGCAACATAATAAAAAAAAAAAGCACCATCACAATAAACTAGCTAGCAGTAGATATCAGTACTTACTAAATAATAAACGATAATGTGCAGCACGCAAGATAGAAAGCGCACAATGTGCTTTGAGGCAGCAGCCAAGAAAGCTGTAGTCCACGTCTGTGAATATCCAACACCCACTCACATCCTGGGCCATCTGATCTCAGGAATTCGCATGATAAGGTGGGGCCAGGTTTCACAATGAACTCACCCGAAACTCTGGCTGATTGGGACCCACACCCAGTTTCACACCTTGGCTCAGGCATTTAGAGGATCATCAGGGGGTCCTTTTGTCCCTCTGTGGGGGGTTAGTCCCACTAGGTTTATATCTGGGACTCTCCACCATTTGACCTTAGAACTGAAGAAGCTTCTCGGATGAGAGGTGAAACGTCTTCAAGCAACTTAAAGAAGTCCAGACGCTTTTCTTTGCAAGCTCCTTTGACTAAATACAGGTATGTTACTTTTCCTGGAGGGCAGCCATTTTTAAAAACAAGATGGCAGCTGAAGTGTAAGTCAGACTGTGTCAGACCTTCGTCCCGTAATGATTCTCTCCTTCCTGAAACAGTTCCAGGAACTTCCTGTAAAGCTTCAGGGCCGTGCATGAGTCCTCCGTGCTGTCATGGGTTTCTCCCTGGATGTTGAGGCCTGTGGACATGAAAAAGAATGATCAGAAATTATTCTCCTTTCTTTCTCTCTCAGTCTATCTTCCACAAGCTCTTCTGGAAGCTTTGCTGATTTCAAATAACCCTTATCTTCACCTTACACTCTCTTGTTCGTGAGCATGGAAGAGCCTTTGCCTGCCCTGGATCAATTGTTTGGTCTTTTTCACTTATTTTCCTAACTTAGTAGAGTTGAAATGCCTGCTCAACGAGAGAAAGGTAAGATGACATTTTTCTTGCAGACATGCTTGTGGCTCAAGAAAAAATGAGTATCTGTGTTGCATCATTTAGACATATAATGCTTATGAAACTACACATTGTGAATTCAAGAGGGAAATTTGTGTCACACGCTGAAGAGTATTTCATGGTTCTCATGGAGTGGTCACTTTTATCATGAAAGGCAAATGAAACTATGCGGAGAGCAGCATCTGATGAAGGCAGTAGATTCCATGTTGGTTGGTGGAGAAAGATCCTGAAAGACGTCCACTGTTAAAAATAAGCATAAGTGGAGAGACCTGAGTATGGTTTTCATCTAAAGCTAGTCCACCTTCCAGAGGTCGTCTAACTTCCAGGATTATTAATGGTAAACCAAATCAACAGTCAAGTATCTTTTGTCATTAAGTGTATTTTAAATGAAATTCAGCTTTCTGTTGGCTAAACAGCATATAGTACAATTCAGCACCTGGAAACACAACACTTACCAAAGAATCAGTACAGTGGTAGCTTAAGTCAAAGTGAGCCTGCTCAGCACATCTGTGAAACATCCAGCAAAAATCAGCAGCACAATCACATTCAGCCAAAGAAATATGTCTAGTATCTCGTGAACATGGTGGCAGAGTCTTTTTGGTGGCTGCCACTAATCTTTAGGATAACCTCCCCGATTAACATAAGAGCTGTCTGATCATTTTAAGACTCTGTTAGAAATCAGTTTACTCTGACTGGCTTTCAGCTTTAGCTGTTTCAGCTGTTTTATTGAGTGTTATGTTTTTATTGTGTATTTCTGTGCATGTTTGTTGATATAGTGATCATAAATGTACATTTTTTTATAGCCTGTACAGCAGGTATTTTAAATGAGCTTAAAAAATAACCCTAGTCTTGACTTCTCACTGAGTAACAAAGGCTTCCCCTTAGAGTTGTTTTTCCTGAGCAGTAAAACCTGGGCTGTAAAGAAAACATGGCAGGGAAAAAGAAAAGTGTCTGACTGCTGTCAAGTGCTTTGCAAAAAGTTTTATTATGACAAGTTTTATTCAGTTTAATCAGCAGCTGGATTGAAAACGTTATATTTGCTTGTAGGAGCTGCACTGAGGTCAGAATAAACGCTGAATTTGTCTGTGTTGATGTGGTTTGGTCTTAGATTTTTCTTTCTAAGTTTTAAGAGGCGCTGATCTTGACTATTAAAATAATGCAAGAAGCTCTTTTTAGATACTGTTTTATTATATAATTTAATTTATGGTTGATTTTCACATTTGCTTCATTTAAAATGTAAGTGATTCTCTTGCTTCAGACGTTATATCGGTAACAATAATAGATCGTATTAAAGATGGATGTGTTTTAGGTTTTTAATAGTGAAGCTGACACAGAAGTGTCTTAAAGCTGCATTCTTTCTTATGCTACCAAGGGGCAATATCTGGCTGAAAGATTTGTTGTCCTGTCTGAAGTTGTTTGTTTGATGTTGTTTGAAGTTTCCAGATCCAGATGCTCCTTCAGTCCCCACAGTCAAAGCAACTGAGGCACCTCTGAGAGTTAAAAACGGTCTTTCAATGTGCAGCTGTTCTCAGAGGTGTTACAATAAGGACTTCACCAAGTTCAGTGGAGTTAGAAGTTCACATGAATTTAGCAAGTTAGTTTCAACCTAAATATGATAAACCATGTTCTAACTAAAATGTACAGCTCTACCCTCATCATACGACAGGGAGAAGACACCAAAAACCAATATCACTCACTCATGAAAGGGAACAGCCATGGAATTTATCCATCAGGGTCAACTTTATTTAGCATCAGTAGGAATTTGAATAATGGAGGAACCTTCATTTGATTTTAATGTTATTGAAACACAAAAACTCCCAGGGCTTATGTGGCTGGTAAATTAGCCAACTAAATTAGCTAACTATAAAATTATAGCTTGCAAAAATGATTGCTAGCTAAACCATATCCTTTTATTCTCTTAACTTGTGTTTTATGCAGTCACCAACACATTGAAAAAACACAAAAGTCTCCTTTCTGCAACGTTACAAGCTGTCAGGAGAGATATGTTGAATTTTAACATCCTCCTGGATGTCCAGCAGTTGGTTGTCCTGTCAACCGCAGCATAAACAATGTGGCCGAGAGAGGAAGCAGGAAAGAAAAAGAAAAAAAAAAAAAAGGAAAGAAAAAACCCCACGTTGCATGTGACAACTTAGTTCAAGCTATTCTGCTTCTTCACAATACGGTTATCTTCAGAGAAGGGGAGATAGTGTGTTTTGAATGTTGATGAGGTAGCAAATCTTTTCTCACAGGTGCTACAAGAATGCGGCTTTTCACCTGTGTGAATTCTCATGTGTCTTTTGAATGTTGATGAGGAAGCAAATCTTTTCTCACAGGTGCTACAAGAATACGGCTTCTCACCTGTGTGAATTCTCATGTGTGTTTTGAATGTTGATGAGGTAGCAAATCTTTTCTCACAGGTGCTACAAGAATACGGCTTTTCACCTGTGTGAATTCTCATGTGTCTTTTGAATGTTGATGAGGAAGCAAATCTTTTCTCACAGGTGCTACAAGAATACGGCTTCTCACCTGTGTGAACTCTCATGTGTCTTTTGAATGTTGATGAGGAAGCAAATCTTTTCTCACAGGTGCTACAAGAATATGGCTTCTCACCTGTGTGAATTCTCATGTGTGTTTTGAATGTTGATAAGTCAGCAAAACTTTTCCCACAGGTGCTACAAGAATACGGTTTCTCACCTGTGTGAATTCTCTTGTGTTTTTTCAATGTTGATAAGTCAGTAAATCTTTTCCCACAGGTGCTACAGGAATACGGCTTCTCACCTGTGTGAATTCTCATGTGTGTTTTGACCTTTGATAAGGTAGCAAATCTTTTCCCACAGGTACTACAAGGGTACAGCTTCTCACCTGTGTGAACTCTCATGTGTGTTTTGAATGTTGATGAGGTAGCAAATCTTTTCCCACAGGTGCTACAGGAATACGGCTTCTCACCTGTGTGAATTCTCGTGTGTGTTTTGACTTCTAATGAAGTAGCAAATGTTTTCCCACAGGTGCCACAAGAATACGGCTTTTCACCTGTGTGAATTCTCATGTGTCTTTTGAATGTTGATGAGGTAGCAAATCTTTTCTCACAGGTGCTACAAGAATACGGCTTTTCACCTGTGTGAATTCTCATGTGTTTTTTGAATGTTGATGAGGAAGCAAATCTTTTCTCACAGGTGCTACAAGAATACGGCTTCTCACCTGTGTGAATTCTATTGTGTCTTTTGAATGTTGATGAGGAAGCAAATCTTTTCTCACAGGTGCTACAAGAATATGGCTTCTCACCTGTGTGAACTCTCATGTGTGTTTTGAATGTTGATGAGGCAGCAAATCTTTTCCCACAGGTGCTACAGGAATACGGCTTCTCACCTGTGTGAATTCTCGTATGTTTTTTGACTTCTAATGAAGTAGCAAATGTTTTCCCACAGGTGCCACAAGAATACGGCTTCTCACCTTTGTGAATTCTCTTGTGTTTTTTGAATGTTGATAAGTCAGCAAATCTTTTCCCACAGGTGCTACAGGAATACGGCTTTTCACCTGTGTGAACTCTTAGATGTGTAATCATATTGTATTCATCCTGTAAAGTTTTTCCACACACTTCACATTGTACAGACTTGTTCTTTGTGTCCGTTCTACTTTTACTCGATGACACAGGAAGGTTGTCTACTCTTTGACTGTGACGTCTCTCATTCAGCTCTGTATTTCTAGTAGTTCCTGAGACCACATGCTGACTTTTTTCATTATCTCGGGTCTCTGCTTCAGGAGAGCTGTGAGAAAGGAGCTGCTCACTGTTTGGTTCTGGTTTACTGTAGGCACTTTCCTCATAAGCGGGTGTCACCATGAAGGTATCAGCCTCCTGCTTCAGCCCAAGCTGCTCTCCCTTCTGACTGCTGCCAAGTTCCTCCTTTTCCTCTTTAATCTGTGGATTCTCTGGTTTCTCCTGGTTCAGACTGGAGTTCCTCTCCTGGTTACAGACCTGCTGGTCTGTAAGAACCTCCTCTTCCTCAAAAGCATGCTGCTGTAGGGCATCTGAATGCACAAAGGGGAAAAGATGATAGTAAAACAAACATTTGAGAAAATATTTACTGGTCTGAACCATTAGCAGGTCTCTACATAGTGAGCCTGTTGCTCACATATACCACTAAAATTAAAGTCTACAAATGGGACAAATTATTTGGGCACTGATGCAAATGTTTAGTTCTGACACTCTTATTAGCAAATTTCAAAGTTCAGCTTCTTATGTCTTTGATATATAAAATAAATAGATGTTGTTTTTTGTTAAATGAATGTGGATGTCTGAATTGGCCGCAGTTACAAGAAGGCATGCTGGGGAAGAGCTCTCTTACACAGTAGTAACCGTTTTGGCTGTGCTTGAAATGCCATGAAAACACTCTTCTTGTCTAACAAATTTAACTTTAGAAACTCTGAATTCCATATTTTCCAAAACAGAATAGAAATATTTATTCATATTACCCAGACCTGTAAACTGTTCAAATGTACCATTTCCATGCTGCAGAGGAAACATAATTCTTTAACTTAAACTGATAACAGAACAAAATGAAACTTGTGTTGTTGACTTTGTGTCTCTGTGTAGATTTGGTCTGACCAGTGAGTGGAAATTTGAAACCCAGATGTTTCACGTCTTTCATTCTGGTGAATTTTTACGTACTAATTTTCACCGTTTTGCACAGGTTAATGGTGGAAATGTGTTTAAATAAAGAACAGAAAATCAGGCTGAAGAGATTCATTCATGTTGCTTATTACTTTTTGACCTTCAATTCTCTGACAGTTCATCAGTCTGTCGGAGGGTCAACACAGAAACACAGACAACTATTCACACTCATATTCACACCTATGAGCAATTTAAAATCACCAACTAACCTAACCCGGCTGTTCGTATGTCTCTGGATAGTGAACAAGGGGAGAACATGCAAACTCCACACAGAAAGGCTTGGCTACTTGGTAGAGTCAAACTCAGGACCTTGTTGCTGTGAGGCAACAGTGCTAACCACTGGTCCACTGAGCTGTCTGTGAGTTATATTCACTTTTATTAAATCAACATAGTTTTACATACCTATTCTGTGTAACTTTATCACAGGTTTCCAGATGGTCTCCAGCAGTCTGAGCTGCTTTTTATCAGTCCAGACAATAATGCCTTCAGCCTCCTGCTTCAGCCCAAGCTGCTCTCCCTTCTGACTGCTGCCAAGTTCCTCCTTTTCCTCTTTAATCTGTGGATTCTCTGGTTTCTCCTGGTTCAGACTGGAGTTCCTCTCCTGGTTACAGACCTGCTGGTCTGTAAGAACCTCCTCTTCCTCAAAAGCATGCTGCTGTAGGGCATCTGAATGCACAAAGGGGAAAAGATGATAGTAAAACAAACATTTGAGAAAATATTTACTGGTCTGAACCATTAGCAGGTCTCTACATAGTGAGCCTGTTGCTCACATATACCACTAAAATTAAAGTCTACAAACGGGACAAATTATTTGGGCACTGATGCAAATGTTTAGTTCTGACACTCTTATTAGCAAATTTCAAAGTTCAGCTTCTTATGTCTTTGATATATAAAATAAATAGATGTTGTTTTTTGTTAAATGAATGTGGATGTCTGAATTGGCCGCAGTTACAAGAAGGCATGCTGGGGAAGAGCTCTCTTACACAGTAGTAACCGTTTTGGCTGTGCTTGAAATGCCATGAAAACACTCTTCTTGTCTAACAAATTTAACTTTAGAAACTCTGAATTCCATATTTTCCAAAACAGAATAGAAATATTTATTCATATTACCCAGACCTGTAAACTGTTCAAATGTACCATTTCCATGCTGCAGAGGAAACATAATTCTTTAACTTAAACTGATAACAGAACAAAATGAAACTTGTGTTGTTGACTTTGTGTCTCTGTGTAGATTTTGTCTGACCAGTGAGTGGAAATTTGAAACCCAGATGTTTCACGTCTTTCATTCTGGTGAATTTTTACGTACTAATTTTCACCGTTTTGCACAGGTTAATGGTGGAAATGTGTTTAAATAAAGAACAGAAAATCAGGCTGAAGAGATTCATTCATGTTGCTTATTACTTTTTGACCTTCAATTCTCTGACAGTTCATCAGTCTGTCGGAGGGTCAACACAGAAACACAGACAACTATTCACACTCATATTCACACCTATGAGCAATTTAAAATCACCAACTAACCTAACCCGGCTGTTCGTATGTCTCTGGATAGTGAACAAGGGGAGAACATGCAAACTCCACACAGAAAGGCTTGGCTACTTGGTAGAGTCAAACTCAGGACCTTGTTGCTGTGAGGCAACAGTGCTAACCACTGGTCCACTGAGCTGTCTGTGAGTTATATTCACTTTTATTAAATCAACATAGTTTTACATACCTATTCTGTGTAACTTTATCACAGGTTTCCAGATGGTCTCCAGCAGTCTGAGCTGCTTTTTATCAGTCCAGACAATAATGCCTTCAGCCTCCTGCTTCAGCCCAAGCTGCTCTCCCTTCTGACTGCTGCCAAGTTCCTCCTTTTCCTCTTTAATCTGCGGAGTCTCTGGGTCCTCTTGGTCCAGACTGGAGTTCCTCTCCTGGTTACAGACCTGCTGCTCATCCAGATCCTCCTCTTCCTTACAGTCATGTTGTTTTGGGAGGTCTTGAGGAATAAAGAAACACAAGAACAATAATCACTATTGTGTGATACAAAAACTATATATTTTTTATATTTAGTGATTGTTACGGCCCTAGCAGGGCCTCCTCCTGAAGGTGAGCTCTGGGCCAGAGTGCCATGTGAGTGGTTACAGCTAGTGAGCTGAGAGTTTGTGGTGTTTGCCGCTAGTGAGCTGTGTTATTGTGGTTTGCAGCTAGTGAGCTGCTCTTTCTTTTTGGCTTATGTTTTACTTTATTGACCAACGCCTGAGTTTTGTTTGTTTTCTTAAATGGTGATAGCGGCTCTTTTAGTTGAGCTACTTTAATAAAACTGTTTAATTTAACCCGTTTGCCTCCTTAACTCTTTTTTCCTCACCCGGACACTTTTTGTTACTTCCCCCTCACCACCTAGACCCCTCAGGGGAACATAACAGTGATATAAAAACTAATATTTTTAAAAGCATGAATCAAAAACCAAGAAATGGTGATCAGCCTATCATATGACCCATTACGAGCCCCACGCACACGCACGCTCAGGGAAATAGTTGTGCACACTCACAGCAAGGATCCTCACTGTGAGCAAAGACACAAAGTTCACCAAACTAAAATGCAATGTGACCACCATGAAAACATCAGTGTGTGTAAGGAAGAGGACTCCCTTACTGTATTTATTTATATTGTATTGTCTGTATAGCACTTTAGAGCACACCTTTCACGTTATTAAAAGCACCTTATCAAGCAATTTATGAGCATTGCACTTTAAGCATGGATTTGCACACAAGAAGTTTAAATATTTGTTGACTATTTATTGGGAATTTTAGGGTCAGTTGGTGGCCTTGTTTCAGATCCTGCACAGCTGTTCCTCGTCAAGGAATGTGGTGGTTGTCTGTCAGGAGAGAAGAATGGTGATTGAGATTGTGATTAAGGTTTACCAATAAGGAAAACTAAGGCAAATGTGTGTGTGAAATCTAGGGATAAAAGTGGTGCAAATAAGTGTTTGTAAGTTAATGATTACTCACCTTTCTTGCCTGTGTCTTCTTCAAGGTGTTTGGGCAAATGTTTCCCCTGGGGTCCAGACACCATTTAAAGGTTCCGGGAGAGACCATTGGTAAAGAGAGTGTGGTGAATCTTTTTGTGCTTGGGTTTCTGGGTTTTTATAATATTGGGTTTGGGGTAACATTAAAGTGTGAAATATTTATTAATATGTAAATGTGAAAATGTATTTATGTATTTATTTATTCTTATTGATATATTGTGTACTGTGGTGGAAGGTTGGGATTTAAGAATTGACCTGAGAGTGGAATAATGGTTAAGTCTGTGACAGCTGAACATATTTAAGGCTGCCAGTTGTCATTAGAGGGTGGATTTTTTTTTGTGCTGTGCAGAAGCTCGACAAGTTAATTGTTGTAAGGAGAGCCATACAGCAAATAAATACTTTGTTCCACTACACTTGCCTTGGTCTGTCTCACTGTGTTTCCAGCCGCTAAGGGCTGCCCTGTTACAGTGTGTAAAATCCTTTTTTAAATGAAACTTCACTTCAACTTCAGAGAAGGCTGTTAACAACTTGTTAAATGTGTATTCCGCTGACATCTAACTATATTTTACTGCACAATCTCAGTGTTTACAGATGATCTAAAACACTAATGCCTGATGTACTCAACATTGGAATCTGTTAGAGAAAAAATTGAAATAAATAAATGAATTAAAATGTATTAAAACCTAACCTATCAGTGACCATCGACCTGCACCAGTTCAACATAGTCCATCACTGAACATTGAACTACAGCACTGATAAATTCAATTTATTTATTTATATAGCGCCAAATCACAACAACAGTCGCCTCAAGGCACTTTATATTGTACAGTGGATTCTACAATAACAAATACAGAGAAAAACCCAACAATCATATGACCCCCTTTGAGTGAGCACTTTGGCGACAGTAGGAAGGAAAAACTCCCTTTTAACAGGAAGAAACCGCCGGCAGAACCAGGCTCAGGGAGGGGCCGGGCCATCTGCTGCGACCGATTGGGATGAGCAAAGGATACCCAGTTTAACATATTCTAGTAAAGCTAATCATACTGAAGAATCTCAGCTTCAACAGCACATTGTTAAAAACATGTCCATACCTATGATGTGTGAGTTTCTGTCAGGTTTCCGGTTGATATCCTGTCTGCGTAGACGGTTGATCTCCTCCTCATACTGGATGATGGTTTTTTGAACCTCTGAGAAGATTTCTTCATAAACAGCAGTTAGTCTCTCCTTGATGAACTCTCTCAGATACTGTACTGAACTCATTGCTGCTTCAACTGAGACTGGGCGGATCAATACAAGCATCAATAGAAGTGACACAGATGTTAATATTGGTATCAGATCCACACTAACTTGACGGGATCAATACTTTAGCTTCTGTCTCTTCTCTAGGTTCAGTCCGCTTCTTCAGCAGCAGCTATGTCTGCAAACACACTGCTCCACTACCACAGTAGTGCTGTCCTCCTCCCTTCTTCTTTGGGGGTTGATGGCGTTTGACATATCAGCTTACAGATGCATTTATCCCACCTTCTGGACTGGAGTGTGAACAGGAGAATAGCAGGGAAGACAATTATATTCTTTCATCAGTCTTATAATTCAATACTACAATTTTCCATTTACGCCTAGATTTCTGGGTTTAATGTTTTCCATAACACGTTGTATGCCTGTATTAACCCTTGTCTGGCCCTTAAAAATGCATCCTTTTACGGCCCTGGGGACCAAAAATGGTCCCGCCCCAAAAAGTGCAATAAAAAGATTATATATTCATATTTTTTTCCACTTTAAATTGGGCGAAGCCGCTGCTGCACGCCGGAAATGAGGCTTCATTTCCCGCCTGTCTGTGCAAGCAGCCCGCTGTTTTCCAGCAGGGATCAAATGTGGAGCAAGGGCGCCACCCGGTGGACAAATAAAAAAATTACAACTCTAAGGCCTCTTCTACAAAACAAAAACGAAACCTAAGCCGTCACCCAGATGTTAACGGTAATAATTCTGCAGTGAAAAATAGCGTTTATAATGGAAGTCAATGGGCCAAAAATGGTCCCTAGGGCTCTAAGGGGATGTGTATTGTTAGCTTAGCCACTGAAGCTAATTTAAGGAAGTCAGACTTGAATTTTGAAATGAAATTATGCCAAACTTTTTTTTTAGAGAATTTGGCTATATTCCATTCAACACAGTGCAAATGGCTTGTAACCGAAAAACTAAAGGGACCAAAAATGGTCCCAGGGCCTAAGAAGGTCTCCCAACGTGCTTATTTATTGGTGTTGCTGCTGAATCTGGTTCCACTCACCAAACGACGGCCATTCTGGATTTTATGATCACTTGAAATCCCTCCTCCCGTTATCTTATTTCACCTCTACATCATCTCTCCCGCCATCTACTTCTGCTCTCCTTTCACTTCCGTCACATCACTTTCCCGCCTGCTGTCCAGTCACAGCCTAACCGGCCAACCGCGCCCCTCCCCCTCCACTCCTGCTCTGCTGTGAGTTGTTGTTGTGTGGCCAAGAGACTAAACAGACGCCTTTGTTTGTTTGTTTTTGGTTTACAAAACTTATAGAGACAGTGTAAACAGGTCCGTACAACAAACCTGCGACATTACCCACAAACTGAAAGGTTAAGAAATACACTTTATTAACCTTGTTATTGATACAGTATTTATTACAGGTGCTCCATGCATTCTCCTGCTGTATATCATTAAGCAGGGCTGCCCGTTTGTCACCTATTCTGTTCGTAATTATTTTTATGGACAGAATTTCTGGGCGTAGCCAAGTGGCGGAAGACTTTCACTTGGGTGGTCTCAAAATCTCATCTCTGCTTTTCGTAGTTGATGTGGTTCTTTGGCTTCGTCGAGTGATGGCCTCTGGCTCGCACTGGAACGGTTCGCAGCCGAGTGTGAAGCGGTGGGAATGAGAATCAGCACCAAATCTGAGGCCATGATCCTCAACAGGTGGTGTGCCAAAAAGTGATTGTCTGCCAGAAAGTTGCTTATAAAGCTGCAGCGCCCAGATTACGCACGTTGACAGCTACTTCCGTGCGACTGATTATGAAAAAACAACAACATTTATGCATTTGTTATTAGACACAGGTATGCAGTTATGAAACTTTAACGTTTCTTGTAACCGAATTATGACGCTTGTCAGAAGTTTGCTTTCAGTGTGTAGCGCAGTCACGAATAACTACACGCATGAAATAATTAATGCCTACAGGTTTAGTATATATACTCTCGTTTATTATATTTGTTTTAGTATTTTATATTTCATATGCATTCATTTTGTTTTCTTTGTTCTTTTTAAACATACTGTAAGAAGTTTGTAAGAATAAATCATTCCCATTGCCATACACGGGAGGTAACTCTAAAGGTGGTGGAAATTACGGCGGCTGGCTCGAGTACATAATGTCAGTGGCACAGGAAGGGCGACAGTATTGAGTGACCTCAAAGTGATAGTGCAGTAATGCGCCGAAAAGGATGCCAGTTGCCGTTAAGCACCGAAGAAGAAGGGGGGAAAAACACTCGAGTTGGTATGAAGGAGCAAAAATGTCGCGATTAAGAAATATTTTTTCTTATTCTAAATTGAAAGAAAACATGTCCAAAAGAACTCAAAGACAGAGAAAACTTTCCGGAAGCTATATAGAAGGGTAAAATGGCCTGGGTGTAGGACCAAGTTCGTCTAGAGCCTCTAAACAAGAGTAATTCACTTTTTTTAAATAAAAAAATGGCAACTTTGCTAAAGCTAAGTTTCGTCTTTGTGTTAATTATTTTTTTAATTATATTATAATTTAAAATTATTGTTTTTGATTGTCAAAAAGACTTCTGAATTATCAGTTGGTTTCTTTTTACTCAGTTCAACAAACTTCACTATTATTCATTAAAGTTCTGCATTCTACATTTATAAAATAACTTTTATCCTCAAAGTATGCAAGGTTTTATTGTTATTAATTATTATTTTGGGGGCGGGCGGGGGCTGAAAAACGCAACACTTTTGTACAAACACAAACACTGCAAGAAATCTACAGTGAGGGGAAAAAGTTTGACTGGAAGAACCTAACGCTAGAGTTGTAGAAATATCTTGGACTTCTACTATACATGGCTGTCATACGGCTACAGATATTTTGCTATGTATAACGTTAGTGTTTCTGAAAATCCTAAAAAAAATCTATTTATTAACAAAATAAACTAAAAATAGACTTTATTATATTTTATAGTTTTAAAATTGGATAACAACTGACTTGAACATAATATGAAAAAATGTGTTTTCACCATGGGAACACTGGGAACATTGATTGCTTTAATAAAGTTATCTATATTTTTATTTTCGTACTTTCCATTTGTATTTAGATGGGGCGATGCATGGCAGATTCTCTGATGTTTCTCTGTTTCTACCTGTACTGATGCTAGCACGACTAAAACTAGCCAAGCAGCATTAAATATGTGAAGCAAGGCAGAAGGATATACTCATAAAATGAACAGAATCATGAGAATATAACACCACAACACTGCAAATGTAACAAAAATATGTCAGTATCAACTGGTATGTTATTTAAAATCTATATGAACACTCAACAGCTTATGCTCCGCGGCTGTTGAGTGACCCCTCATCTGGGACTCTCCTCAGCTCTTTCTGGGATAGTGGTGCTGCAGCCCCTCTTTTAGTCTTCCTTGGTCTCTTGTGTTCTGAGGGTCTCTGGATGTCTGGAGTTTTGATCTCCTCCATACCTGCTTCATGCCCTGGTGGACGGGGCTGTGGCCCCCCCACACCCTCTAACAGATCATTACATGGAACCTTTTAAATACAAGCGCGCTCATGCTCACAGGTGTACACACGGGTGCTCATACACACAAACTACACCCTTTTTGGCTCCTACCTTAAAGCACACTGTGCGCTGTCGATCTTACGTGCTGCACAGTAATGTTTAACATTTAGTATTTACTGTTATATTCCCATAGATCATCGTGATGTTGTTTATTCTATTGCTCTAGTCTTCTTCTGCTTCTTTTCTTTTTTCTTTCTCAACAGGTGATCCAGGAAAAGAAAAAGAGAAAAAAAAGGACACAAAGACAAAGGTGATGAAGCAGATTTTCATTGTCTTTTCTCTCTATCTCTTTTCTCCTTTTTCTTTCCCTCTCCTTCTGTTAACTTTCTTCTGAACTTTTCTTTTTGTTTTTCTTTCCCGTCCACGAGTCTGGCCTGATTACAATAACTTAGAATAAAAATAAGTAATAAAGATCAAATAAACTATGACAATCAAGTGGACCAGTATAGCAAAAGGCCCACTTGGGAAAGTAAATCTGTTGGGCATTTTTCTTGGCCTTCAGACAATAATTCTGATTGCTACAGTGCCAGACAGGACACACACACACACACACACACACACAAAAAGACTATGACATTAGAGGTTTTGTGCTTTGAAGTGATTGGTTACATGTCAATGGAACAGCCTTTGAGCTTTAAGTTATCTCATGTGATGCCATCACAAGCTTTTCTTTTGATGTGTGTTGATTGGAAGTATTGCAAAATAGTTGATTATATAATTATATAATTATAAAATAATAATTGTCCAGAAATAGGCTTTTAAAGGCTTTTATTTTTTTTAGTATATGCTGAATTAACAGTATAAGAGCCTCTCTACCAGAGTATCACTAAAATATAAAGCAAAATAAAACGTTTAAAGGAAAACATGAGGTTTAATAAATGCTTAGGGTTCCCCCCCCAATTGAATGCTTTCTTTTAATGACATCGTTAACATTTCTCAACAAAAACACATGAAAGTATCACGGATAATTCAACAATAAAATCGCTTCATGTTGTGGCCATCACACAGTGTTTTCCAAAGTGATTCACGAGCTGAAAGTGCGCAGATTTAACGTATATAATCCTTTGTTAGGTTTATTATTTTCATTTCACACGTAAAACACATTTATAGATTCATCCACCACTCCACCACTGTTAGTTTTGGATGCGCTCGGCTCCAACCAATCAGACCAATTTATGCAGACGGCGCACTAATCCCGTAACTGCACACTACCCATAATCCTCAAACGCCGTTGCTATAGAAATGAAGATAACAACAGCTTGGTGCTACCCGTTATTCCTTTATTTACTCTAAAATAATAACCAGCGATAATACGAAAATAAACTGGCCCAGTGTTTAATTATGTAATTACAAATTGCAAATTTTATTTTTTTATTTTATTTTTTACAAATTGCAATATTTATCTACAGCGCGCCTTTAGTGACATGTCAACAGATCTTAAGCAAGGCGATTGGATGGTTTTTACTGCAATGCATCTTGGGAGTCGTAGTAAATGTATCTTTCAACTCACGGTCCTGCAGCGAATCTTTCGACTCGACACGAGGCAGATCCTAGCTAAGTAAGTTGTAATAAACTGTGGGTAATTTGCATGTTAAACTGATATTAAACTTGAAATGTTTTCACAGAGCAGTCTGTGTACCAAGAGAACTACTTCTGCAAAAGTTTATTTAATTTTTTTTGGTGATGTATTCTCATGTGTAAGACACTTGCTTGGCCACCCAGCTAATGTTAGTGCTGCTCGATTTTAGCAATGTATCTTTTCTGTAATCAATTCAGTTTTTTTTTAACCCTATTCACGTAATTAACTCAATATTAACGACTTTAATCTCGTAATTGATTTTTTTTCTAAATATGGTGTAATACTGCCTCGTAATATAAGTTATTTCTTTG
Organism: Diplotaxodon limnothrissa; assembly: GCF_057381915.1. Lineage (NCBI taxonomy): Eukaryota > Metazoa > Chordata > Actinopteri > Cichliformes > Cichlidae > Diplotaxodon > Diplotaxodon limnothrissa. The sequence goes on from NC_140615.1 coordinate 341,446, forward strand.
GTCATAAATTATTTTTGTAATCATTTCACCAAAACAGACCTGAAATAATCCCTACATGTTCCATTTTCATTTGCAGAAATGACAAAGCCAAAAACCAAACCATGCCCTTCCTGTCAGGCTCCAAACACCTGCAACAGGAAGACATGCAGTGGATGTCTGGGCAGCCTGAACGTAAAGGAGGGATTGAAAAAAAACAAGAACAGTTTAAAAACAGTAACTGGGCTGCCTCTGTTAAAAACAACAGAAATGCGAGCAGGGTGGTTAATTCAGCCCAGTTGTCAGTAAGTTTAAAAGTTCTGATCTAATAAGTGGTTGGTCTGCTAGACAATTCTTTATTAATCACAGTTGTCAATGTTTTCTTGTATATCATGAAGTAAGAAACTAACAAGGCATGTATATACGCATAAAATATTAATTTATAAAAGAGCATAAATAAAAAAGTTATTCACATCAGAATAACATCATCACACTAAAGACATCAAACTAGAAAAAACTTGTTAAAAACTATGAGGAGACGACAGGAACAGTCAAGCTAGGTCGCTTAATCCAGAGATGGAATCACTTCATCCTCTACCAGCTCTTCCAGGAGACACAGGAGCAGGAGGATCCACGGGCCTACAGGACGACCAGGAGTAGGTAAAACACATCGTTGTTGACCTGCATTCTTACTGGACACTGTCCCAGTCTTATCATTATGTTTGTTTATAAATGCAGAGTTTTCCTTCTGGTTTCTGAAACTGTGATTTGTGTTTGTGTTGCAGTTCTCTGGGCTCCCCTGGCGACTCTGTCATTAGAGAGCTGTTTTGTTCTGAAGTTGAGAACCGCAGCCCGTGTCTCTGTGGCATAGAAACAGTCTACTCCTCCCTCATGTTGCTGTTCAACATGCATTACCCTGACTCTCAAGGTGAGTCTGAGAGCACTGAGAGCATGGATATCTGTGACTGTGAATTACTCTGTCTTTGAAACTTGAACTATTAATGATTACATAATGGTTTGAATTAATTTAGTTTTTGAATGAGCAGAGGGAAATATCTGCTTGATTTGATGTATACACTGATATTCATTGTACTTTGACACTTCAGGAGAAAGAATAAAGGAGCACGACTTTGCTGAGATCCTGAAGAAAAGCATCTGCCTGCAGCAGAGATCTCACACATGGTGTGGAAACTGTGACAAGTATCAGCCCACAGTGAGTTACAGCTTTCATTCACTCATAATGACAATTCATTTATGGTTGATTGTTACCTGTTGTGCAGGGTAATCATTTCTTTGTGTTACACTGTAGGTGCAGACACGCAACATTCGACGTCTCCCAGATGTTTTGGTGATAAACTGTGAGGTGAACAGCAGCAAAGAGGCCGAATTCTGGAAGGTTCAGGCCGAGGTAAGCCACTGATTCACTGTGTTTAAATACAGTTAAAAGAAAGTAATGATTTATCTGTTCATTATTTACATGATTGCCCATGTTTCTGTTTTTATAGTACACCTTCAACAAATCCATGCAGAAGACAGATCAGGATCAGCGTCACGTGTGGATCCCCGCCACTCTCAAGATGTCCCTCAGCAAAAGTCAGAGACTGGAGATCAGCAGCTGGCCTGAGGGCGAGGAGGTGAGGACTTTAGATTTTCAGCTGATCTTTGCACTTGAAGAAATAACTGAGTAACTTTTCATTACTGAGTTAAAATTTCACTTCAAAATTAAATCCATATTTCCAGGAGCAATATTTTTAAAACATTATTACACTAATCTGTAGATATTGAACTATAGGTTGGTTTTAGTGTTTTTGTTTCTGTAACACATGAATTTCTCAACTTTTGTGAAATGAAAAAGTTTATCTTACAATTATTTGCACTTTCTGTTACTAGTTAAGTGCTGCTGAACAGGCGGAGGGAGCTTCTCTGTATGACTTGGTGGCCACGGTGCCGCACATCCTGGACGCTGGCGCGGGTGGTAATATGGTCGCACACATCAAAGTGGGTGAGACCTACCATCAAAGAAAAGAGGTGAGCGACGCTTAGATAAGAAAATTTGACATCTGCTGACTACAAAAAGTTTCATTTTTAACATTCAAAATGATTTTATTATTTCAGGGAGTCTCTCGCCAGCAGTGGTACCTCTTCAATGACTTCCTCATTGAGCCGATTGAGCAGGTAAGGATCCTAGATAAGATTCCTGCTTGTTTATTCATGCTAACTTTAATGTGTGCAGTCATTTAAAAATGTTTCTCCTTTTGTTTTCAGACTGAGGCTGCACAGTTTGATGTGAGCTGGAAAGTGCCAGCCATCCTGTGTTACGCCAAGAGAAACTACCACACCAAATACGACCTCCGCAGTGAGTGTCAGCACAATCAGTCTGAAGTCAAATCCGACTTATATCGGACTGAGAAGCAGAGCAAGACAGACGCCACTTTCATCCCACTCACAGTCAGTGAGATGCCGCAGGCTGGTGACCTGGTGGGGCTGGACGCTGAGTTTGTAAAGCTCAGTGAGGTAAGTCTGGCTATGATACCATCATTAATTATAATATAGGATCAAAAACAATTTTAAATATTCCTAATACATATTTTCAGTAGTTCAGCTAATCTGACTCAAGTATTTAAAACAAATTTGACCCCTGAATGTGTGCGTTTGCAGGAGGAAGCAGTGCTGCATAGCGACGGCACCAAATCGACCATCACGCCCAGTCAGATGTCTGTGGCCAGGATCACCTGTGTGAGGGGTCAGGGGCCCAACGAGGGGGTCCCCTTCATCGATGACTACATCTCCACTCAGGAGCAGGTAAGAAGCTGCAGAGAGAAAAGACCACGATGACCTGAAAGAATGAATATATAATGTTTCAAGGATCCACCCGCTAACTTGTCAATTTGTTCTTCCAGGTGGTCGACTATTTGACAAAATACTCTGGAATCGAACCTGGAGACCTGGATGCCACAGTATCCTCTAAGCACGTGACCACGCTGAAGTCGACCTACCTGAAGCTACGCTTCCTCATCAATGCAGGAGTTCGCTTCGTCGGCCACGGCCTGCAGAATGACTTTCGTGTCATTAATTTAGTGGTACGTTATTTCATCTGTTATATATTTCAAATTAGTTCATATAGTTTAGAGATGTTTTTTTATAGATGTGCTTTGATTTTAATGTTTTTTATTTTCTGTTTCTTAAGGTTCCCAAAGATCAAGTTATCGACACGAAATTCCTTGCTTGGTATTTTCTTGGTAAGTTAGTAGAAATAAAAAAAACAAAAATCTAATCCAAATATGAGTCTGTAATCGAATTAAATCACATTATTACAGTGAGAGGGATTAGGATTTAAATATGTAAACTGGATAATCCGCTCATATTACTGTCAGTATTAAGTTAAGTATTCAGTATTAAGTCAGTATAGTTCATGATGTTTTAGTTGTCATCAAACTCATCTTGGAATTAAATCTGAACAACAAAGTATTTAGAGGCTTTTTTGAGTTCATGCACTAAAGCGTACGTGTCAATTCCTCATATCCACACTGTAATCTGAAGCTGAACACTTTCATTTTAATCATTCCTGACCTTTTTTTCATGTCCACAGGCCTCAACATCCAGGGAGAAACCCACGACAGCACGGAGGACTCATGCACAGCCCTGAAGCTTTACAGGAAGTACCTGGAGCTGTATCAGGAAGGAGGGAATCATTACGTGATGAAGGTGCTCTACGAAGTCTACGACAAAGGCTTCCAGTTGAACTGGAAAGTCCCTGATTCGGACATGAGATAGTCCGTCTGAGTGGACTGAATGCACTCTCCTTCCATCCACGGGTGCTGCTGTGCTTCCCTCTGTGATGGGACTGTGAGCAACACCATGACCTGAGGATGCTCGGGCTGCTTATTTTGTATCATATTTTATAGTTATTTGCTTTGAGTCAGTGACTCAGTTGTTTTTATCATATCTAAATATAAGCTTTTTATTTCAGAGAGGTTTACAGGGGGGAAAGTGATCATTCAAAATATGAATTTGAACCTTTTTTTTTTCTTTAAAAGAAAAAAACAAAATTGTTGCATGTAAATGAAGTCATCCTGAGCACTGTGTTACAATCCAATGTTGTCAGTGTTTTGTTTAGGCGTGACTGTTATGTGTTTCCTGCTTTACTTTGAAGGTCTGTCTTATCTCAGTGTGTTCAGTTTACGCTTCCTTGTCTCGTCAGTTCTGATTTGCCCCAGCTGTGTTTCCCTCCTGTTGTCCATTCCCTGATAGCTCCCTCTATGTATTTAAGCCCTATATTTCAGTTTGTCATTGTTGCTGTTGTGGGCAGCACGGTGGTTAGCACTGTTGCCGCACAGCAAGAAGGTCCTGAGTTCAATTCCACCATCAGGCCGGGTCTTTCTGTGTGGAGTTTGCATGTTCTCCCTGTGTCTGCGTGGGTTCCCTCCGGGTACTCCGGTTTCCTCCCACCGTCCAAAGACTTGCAGTTTGTGGGGATAGGTTAATTGGATAATCCAAATTGCCACTAGGTGTGAATGTGAGTATGAATGGTTGTCTGTCCTTGTGTGTTAGCCCTGCGACAGACTGGCGACCTGTCCAGGGTGTACCCTGCCTCTCGCCCTATGACAGCTGGGATTGGCTCCAGCACCCCCCGCGACCCTGAAAAGGATAAGCGCTAGCGAATGGATGGATGGATTATTGCGATCTCCCCCTGTGTTGTAAATAGTTTGTTGTATATAGATGTAAATAGTTGTCGATACTTTGTCTTACTTGGTAGCTGTAGGGGTGAGAAGCCATTTTTCTTTGGGAACCTTTTCTCCTGTTTTTGGTTAGGGAGGCAGGTAAGACACCTGTAATTTTCGTTTGGGGTTTTCTGTGAAGGTAAGCCAGCTGCATTTCATTTCTAGAGTTTTTGTTTGTTGTTTTGGCCATGCTCACCCTGACGCCTGCTACCTTTTGGGACTTGATAAATTGACAGGCTGTTGTGAAATCCGTGGTAGCTGTTTTTGTTGGTTCGTCTTCCTTGAGAGCAGGGAGTGTGGGGGCATTTCTCCTTATTTTTATTTTTCTTCTGTTGCACGCCAGTTTTCCCTGGGCTGGGGTGTAACAACTGTAAAATGTTTGATACCAGGAAGTGGAGAATGTGCATGAATCCATGCAAATCTTGATTAAAACAGATTCCAACCACAATGAATTTAGTTTGTTTGTTTCACCAGCTTCTGTGAAATCTGTTGCACTGTTCATTTTACAGCTGGATTTTTATTTTTATTTTTTTAGGTTTCTCAGAATTCAGATCGATTTTTAATTTTTCAAAAGCTGTTATTTCTCTTCTATAAATGACACATGTAACATTTTTGGGGGAAAAAAATGTCCTCAATATTTCACATCGAGCTCTTTAAAAAGCCCTAACTGGTAAGGACTGTGCTTCAAGTGCAGCATTTACAGCCACCACCTTTGAAAAGTAGTAACCATACTTTAATAGATGTGTTTAATTTAACCCTGTCAAGGCAGGCGTTGCAGATTTGCAACAAGTAAAAGCTAAACAACCTGATTACCCCACATACATATTTTATGAGTTTTTTTTTTTTTCCCCTCAGAAGTACCACTGGAGGTATTCTTTTGTACATTAGCAACAAAAACTTAATTTGAGCCTGAGAGGGTTAATAAATCTTTAAGTCACATTTGAACGATTTTTTGATATAATGGTGCCCTCTGCTGGATGATCTGCATACTCTTACCGTTTCCACACAGTTGTTTTTAAAGGTTTATGTCATTATTTTCATTGCTTGTTTTGTTTTGGGAACCATAAAATTTTTCGAGCTCCTTGTCTGGTCTTACAACAACTCTACAAGTAAAACCAAACATACAGTTAGTAATGATCCAGGAGATATGTTAAAAATCTACACAACACAATGGATTTCGATGTTCCACGAAAGAATTTGTAAATCTACACAGTATAGTAATCCTGTTCAGCTGGATATGAGGAGGTCAGGGATGAATGTGTTGTGTAGTCTCAATAATGTTAAAGCAATAGTGTGATCACAAAACTGATAACTGGGAGGCTTAAAAACGAGCTCTCAGAAATATTGTAACATCGAGTAAGTAAATGCATGTATTTGGAAACATATACTTCTAAAAATACTTTTATTGCACCATGTTCATTCACTCATGAGCTGCTGTAACATGAATCAAATGGCTGAATTTCCAACTCAGCATGCAGTCAAGTTCTATAGTCTTGCTAATGACCTACTAGGTGTGTTACGCGTCGGGAGTGAGAACGGGTTGTGCAACAGGGACACATGGAAAAGTTGCAGGATGGCGGCCCTCGAGGACTGGAGTTTGAGACCCCTGCCGTATGGTGTTCATGCAGTTATCTACCCCACAGTGACAGCATGTCTGACTGCCTGTTCAGCATATGTAAAAATATATGATGAGTTTAAGCATGTGATGACAAACATGGTGTTTGTCATCACATGTCACATACATCTGGATGATCATTTGGAATAAACAAGAAACTAAAAACTTGTTGCTTCATCTTTTACCGTTATTATAATTATTATTATTATTGATCTTATTTTACATTTTTCATTGTTAGGCATTAGGTTTTTTTTTTTTTCCTTCCAACTTCTTTTCCTCTTCCATGTTACTGTGTCAGCTTGTCAGCATCTATTTGGGGTTGGGAGCGGAACAGAAAGTAAGGAAATCCAAAGTGCCATTTAAACCAGGAGAGGTTCTTTTTCAGAAGAAGGGATTAATTCAAAAGAAATGAATTTACACAGGTGTTGTCGAGTTTGGCGGGCCACTCAAGCGGCCCTACTACGCACAAAAGAGAACAACAAACGCATCGCAGATCGGCACCGGACCCGTTCCCTGTGCAACTGTGACTGAGCAAGAAGAGTGGTGGAGAAAAGAGGAGCTGTTTGTGTGTGGAAACCCCCTCCCCTGGACTCCGGCCCCTTTCACTCCTGGACCCTGGAACCCTGGCCCTTTCCCCCAAACACCTTTGTATATATATTGCACTGTGGCAGATCACTGTAAATAAATTCACTCTTGTTCGAAAGGAGTTTGTGGTCTGCGCTTGAGTCTGTCCCTCTACTCCTCTTCAGTTCGCCTCAACATAAGCTCATCATATTCTATGATTTACTCTCAGGTGTTTGACGAGGTTAATGGTGCTGTCACAACACCTTACTGTCTTGCCACATGTATCGCAAACCGCGTCTTAGCTGTTTGTGGAGGTAAAATACATCCACACATGACTCCGTTTATGCTCAGCCATTGCTGTGAGTGTGCATGCCAGAGGCTGCTACACATTTATCCAGCCGTATTTCACAAATGACTAAGGCGTAAGAGGAAGTAGTTCCTTCCAATTTAGACGATCCGAATGATATAGTTTATTTCCACTGTTCCTGTTAATGAAACACTACAAATTTACCCCAAAGTACTAAAATATCGATATTTTAATATGAGAATCGATTCTAGAACATAAATTACTGGTATCGGAAGAATCGATATTTCAATATCGATCCGCACACCACTATTAGGAACTTCGTCTGTGTGTCATTCCAATTCAGGTTTTTATTATTTTATTTTATTTATTTATTTATTTGTTTTAGGAATTTGGATTTTAGGATACTTCAAACAAATCTGCCAGATTAACAGGGTGTGTGAAGCTGGAGTTTGACACAAGATTGGTATTTTTAAAAGATTTAAATCACCAAATTCTGAATAAAAGTTTAACAAATTCAGGACATAATTAGTAATAGAAAGTAATAGAAAGCTAGTTGTATACATTATTAATCAGGATCAAAATTAAGGCATGTCAAAGCTATCCAAAAACATACCACATTAAATGCACAAAAGGCGCACAGAAAGCATACTTAGTTAATCTTTGAGTAGCCAGTAAAGATTATGAAGGTGCTAATTAGAATAACAGTTATCTGTTCTGCAAAGAAAAAAATAAATATGGGTAAAATTAACATGAGTATGAGAAATTTCAGCATTAAGATCTACCTAATGTGCAACAGTTCCCTGACATCTGTTTCATCTTTACAACACATGGCTACTTCACAAAATGCACAAAATAAAAGATTACCAGAAATTATTGAATTACAAATGAATGAAATTGTTACAGCTCAATTAACAGTTTTCATGTGGATCTTTGTGGGACTGTGTGCCATGATACATACTGACACAGAATGAAACGGCAAGATTTTGAGTAGATGTCCCCAACACAAAAACGTTTTTTTAAACAAAGGTAGTTTGTATTTCTGTGTATATTGCGAGTACAATGTTTTACTTATGTTTACATCAGACATCAAATCTACTCACTCTTTAGAATATAAGAACACTCAACTCTTTTCTTTAAAAACATCTATAGATTGATAAAAATCTATTAGTATAACTACAAATCTATGCTCTGTGCTGTGTTGATAATCATGCATGCAAATCAAAATCAAAGATGAAAACGATGACATAATTTTTTTTAAAGTTTGATTACAATTCCAAAATTTATTATGCCATTCAAAAATATTTTGGTGAGCACACATATTTTTCTTTATTTGTTTTCCTTAAAAACCAAGCCAAATTCTTCTGGGATTAAATATTATATAAGCTATTAATAAAAACACAACAGATTAACTCACTGATACTATGGAAAAAAGGAACAAAGAAAAGCCTGACTTCTTGTTGGTTATCTGAATAACCACAGATTTCTGCATTCATTATGTGTTGCTAGCTGAATGTAAATCACTGGATGCACTGGATGTCATGTTGTAGCCATCTAAAAAAAACAGAGCAGTATAGTTAATCTGTGGCAAAAAATAATACACAGTAGACACTGAAGTAAGAAGTAAAATAATTGTATGAATAAATAAAATTAAAAAAATTAATTTGTGTTAATGTGCAACCCATCCAATTGTTTTCTGTGTTGGACTGCCTGATTAAGGTACAAGCACACCTAACAACACACAGCTTTTCCTGCATCTTTATGTTAATTTTTTAATTGTTATTTACCTCTTCCACGTCTCCAGTTCCTTAAAAATCGAAGTCCACTTGACGATGAGTTTCCAGCACTTGTGCTCTAAAATACAATACAAAAAACAAATCATGCAATATTTGAAAAAACAAAACAAAACAAAAAACAAGTTGGCTGAGATCCAAAAATAAGGAAAGAAAAAAGGAACACGAAAACTGTTCTTACCCCTGTCCCACTTCTGGACGGTCGTGCATATGATGATATTGCTGACCGCACCTGGTAAGTGAAATCTCAAATGTTACACTACAATGGAAGTTGCACAAGTTAGCTGTAAAAGTAAATTAATTCATGATGCCCAGCCAAACACTAAAAGGAATCTTTTTGTAAGTCTATGGTGATGTTTATCTTGCTTTTTTGTGTGCTTGTGTGGGATACGAACACATACATATGTAACGGAGCCGGAAGGCTGATTTTATTCCCACAGTGTCGTTTTTTAAAGGAAGGAAACCTTCCTAAAAACGGGCAGAGCAGTGGAGCCGCCAAGGGAAACACACAATTTAAACTGTAAGATTAAAAATAGAATTTATTATATTTAAATAGTTAAAAATGTAAGATAAATTAAAACAACCTTGGCCAAGGGATAACACAATAAAAATCAATAAAACACAACATTAAAAGTCCAGTGGAATCCACCACAGCATAAAAGTCCCAGGGAGTTAAGAAATCCAGCGAAGTAAAAGGGAAACCCAGCGGAGTCCTCTCCTTCCTTTCCGCATTCGCGTCTTGATATGCTAGAGAAAGGGAGGAGCGGCAGTCACTATTCTTCCGGCAGTTTTTATTCAATAAAAGGGGATAAGTCAAAGACTTACCCCGGGTGGGCAGAGCTCTCAACTCCGCCCGCCGCTTCTTAAAAACTGCAAAGCCACACAGCCGTCCCGTGCCTTCCGCTGGTGCTGTCTCCGCTCTCCCCGCTGGTACTGTCACTCTCTGCACTGGTGCCCTGTGCGCTGGTACTGTCCGTTCTCCCTGGAACGCCAAGCTCCAACCCTCTTATGTGTCACTCAGCACTCTGTAAATTACACTCCCTTTCCTCTCAGGTGTGTCCAATTAGTAAAAATGGGGAAAGGCGGAGTCTCTCCAGGACAATTTGCCGGCAACTAAAACATGCAAACTAAATAAAACACTGCACAAAAATATAACCAATGCATGCAATATAAAAAATAAATATGTACACTTCACATTAAAATACAGCACAGCAAAACAACATCCGTCCTTCCCTGGATGACATCCCCCCACACTGAAATATTAGCAGTCCCTGCTAATGCCCCATCTCCCTATAACGCTCTGGTGGAATCCCACGCGTGGCCCTAATGGACCGTCTAAGGGACATACCTGAATCACTCTGGTGAGGTGACACACAGTCAGTAAGGGGTAAAAATCCATAAAACACTGGCGCTGGGAAATCCGAAGGGCCTGTGGTCGGCTCCTCCGTAGGAGGGGTAAAGTCTGTTTGAGGAGCAATGCACACTTTTAAGGCATTCCTATGTAAAGTTTGTATATTACCCCCCTTTTCTGGTTTGACCTTATACACTAAGCCCGTATCTCCCACCTGTTCCAACACCACATATGGCTCAGGAGACCACCAGGAGCACAGTTTTCCTTTGCCCTGTCTGTTTCGGTCACGTACCCAGACTCTCTCTCCGGGCAACAATGGGAGGGTACAGCCTCTTTTCTCATACTGGCTTTTGTGTTGGGAGGCCGCACTATACATCCTCTGCCCAGCCAAACGGTAAGCTAGGGAGAGTTTCTGTTGATGAGAATACACCCACTCACTTACATCCTGCCTCGCCTGCTGGGGGGCCACGCCTAACACCACGTCCACAGGAAGTCGCAAGTGTCGACCAAACATCAAATAGGCAGGCGCATAACCTGTGGAACTATGGATAGTATTATTATAAGCATGAACGAGTTCCGGCAGATTTCCTACCCACTGGCTCTGCCTAACTGATTCTAGGGAGCGGAGCATGTTCAATAGGGTCTGATTGAAAAGTTCTACACTACCATTCCCTGCAGGGTGGTAAGGTGTCGTACGGCTTTTGGCTATACCATAGGTATCACAAAGCTGTTTCATTAATGCAGATTCGAAATTAGACCCACGGTCGGAGTGGAGTCGGCCTGGGCAACCAAACGGCTGTATCACATACTTCCACAAAGCCTTTACTGTAGTCTCTGCTGTTTGGTTTATTGTAGGGATAGCCCAAGCGAACCGCGTAAACAGATCAGTCACCACAAGTATGTTTTGATAAGTGTCAGTTGGTCGGCCTAAGGACAGAAAATCCATGCCTACAACCTCCAAAGGGTATGAGACTGAAATAGGGTGCAGTGGAGCCCTAGGTTCTACCCTCTCCTTTTGTAGACCACAGGGGACACAACCCAGATGAAACTGACGTACCTGCGCTTCCATGTTAACCCAGTAGAACCGCTGCCGTATCCGAGAGAGGGTTCGATCTACCCCCGCATGGGCAGCAGCCTCATGGATCTTCCGCCACACCTCATGGCACCTGGAACTAGGACACACAACTTGATGACGAGTCTCCTGGGTATATTCGTCCGACACTTTACGGCACAATACTCCGTCTTTAATGAAAAGTCTTTTTTGCTGCTGTAGGAGTCGCCGCACACCATGCGACAATGCCTGACGTTCTGACTTTGTAGGTGCGACCTGAGCTTCCAGAAGTTGTTTTACCACTTGAATATCCGGATCGTGAACTTGTGCTTCTGCCCAGTCACTCCCCTCTACCTCACAGGTCAATTCAATGGCTGCTGAAGTGACTCCACGCTCTGATCCAGCCCCCTCCAGGTGCTCTGCTGGGACAGTGGGGAGTCGAGAAAGGGCATCAGCATTAATATTGCTCTTACCCGAACGATACTTGATCTCGTAGTCGAAAGAGGCCAGCTGGGCAACCCAACGTTGTTCTACTGCGCCCAAGCGAGCAGTCTGTAAATGGGCCTCAGGGTTATTATCAGTATACACAACGAATCGTGCACCAGTCAGATAGTCTTTAAACTTTTCGGTAACCGCCCACTTAAGGGCTAACAGCTCCAACTTGAAAGAACTATAGTTTGCGTCATTCCGTTCCGTGTGGTGTAAACTTCTGCTGGCGTACGCTATTACCCTTTCTTGGCCCTCTTGAACCTGCGCCAGAACGGCTCCCAGCCCGCGGCCACTGGCATCTGTATACACAATAAAGGGAAGAGAGTAATCTGCGTATGCCAAAACAGGTGCCTGCGTTAAAGCTGCTTTGAAGGCCTCAAATGCCGTTTGACATTCTGGGGACCACTGTACTTTACGACGGTCTGTTCTCTTGTTCACAGGGACCCCTGTCAATAATGCATTTAAAGGGCGTGCGATTTGAGCAAAACCGGACACAAAACGTCTGTAGTAACCAGCCAGGCCCAAAAAGGATCTGACCTGTCTGATGGTATCAGGGACCGGCCAATCCATCACCGCAGAAATCTTATCCGGGTCTGGTCTTACACCATACTTATCCACTACATGCCCCAGAAATTTCACCTCTTGTTGCAGGAACTCGCACTTGTTCGGCTGTAACTTCAACCCATGACACCACAGCCTCTGAAACACTTCATCTAGATGCTGTAAATGAGACGAAAAGTCAGGTGAATAAATGATAATGTCGTCTAAGTACACCAATAAAGACTCGGCAATCTGTCCACTCAAACAGTGCTGCATCAGGCGCTGAAATGTAGCGGGTGCATTGCACAGACCAAACGGCATCCGCTCGAACTCAAACAACCCAACTGGGGTCGTAAAAGCAGTCTTTTCTCTGTCCATCGGGTCCATTTGGACCTGCCAGTATCCACTGGCTAAGTCCAGGGTGGAAAACCACTTCGCTCGAGTAAGGCTTGTCAATGTCTCTTCTATTCGTGGCAAGGGAAAAGCATCTTTATGCGTCACCGCATTCAATTTTCTGTAGTCCACACAGAACCTCCAGGCGCCATCCTTTTTTCTCACCAAAACAATGGGTGCAGCCCATGGGCTACAGCTTTCCCGGATAACTCCCTTTGCCATCATATCTACCAAGAGACTCCTCATTTCCTTATACATTGCGGGGGGCAAAGGACGATACCTCTCTCTAATGGGAGCTGCATCACCTGTGGGGATACAATGATGCACCAGGTCAGTCCTCCCGAAATCTTCGTCATCTTTAGAGAACACCTTCTCCCATTTAAGCAATAAAGCACGTAGCTCGCCCTGTTGCAGTTCAGACAGGTCAGGTCTTTCAATCAGTTTATTCATCTCCTCAGGTAATCTCTCCTCCTCCGTGGGGGTGCCACTATCGACCAGAGCCACCTCCACCACACCGTCCGTCCCAAGGGACAGGCTCAGGTCCTGTGAGCCATGTACGTCAGCTTCATCCACGCAGGATAGCTTTCCCAGTTTCTGGTAACGACCTATAAAAAGAGGATAGGGGTGTGGGTTACAAATCCTCACTGGCACTCTCCCGGCCCTTACCATGACAAGGGTTCTCGCCACCCCCACATCAGGGGTTTCAGGCAGTGCCTCCACCAAGGCACAATAATCTGTTCCTTGCGGACCCGTCTGAGTCCGGCCCCACACCATTATTTCACTCCTCGGGGGAACTTTAATTTTGCGTCGGCCAGCTAGCCGTACATACCCCACCATTCCGTCCTCCACTGTACTTGCTTCTATCCGTCTGCATGTTGCGAAGGCAGTCCTCCAGGCCTGTTGATTCGTTAACTGCTGTGGGGCAGGAGTAGTCTTTTCTGGCCACTTAAATACATTCCAACAGGCAGTCACAACATTCATACCAATAATCAGTGGGTGAGTGCAATGGTCATCTTTTACCACGACAACCCCGCGTCCAGGAACCTTAACACCTTCTATTTCCATGTCCAGGACAGCATAGGTGGTATAGGGAATTTCCAGACCATTGGCGGCTCTCAGCCTAAAGGCGGTTGGAGTTTTCTCAAGCCTAGCCTGGGAAAAATACTCATTAAACAGACTCTCCTGTATCAAAGTCACTTGTGACCCGGTATCCAACAAGCCTTGAAGCTCCACCCCTTCGATCACTATCTTCACTGTTGGACACTGCCCAATAAATGTTTCTGTGGCCCTTAATTCCTTAGGTGAACCAAAAAACCCCGCCCCTCGGACCTCAGCAGCAGGGTCATCTAGTTTAAACTTGGCTGGGAAGACATGGAGGTCTGGCAAAACCTAGCTATATGTCCTGCTTGTTTACACCTCCGACAGATAGGCCGACCTTGTGCATCCCAGCTAGCATTTGATTGTCGCGGTCTTCTCCTAAACTGAGGTGCAGGCGGAAGAGTAGCTACAGCTGGCTGAGTGGAGCCTCTAATTTCCCTTACTAGCTCTTGTGCCAATCCTTCAATTTGTGCCTTAACATCCTCCAGTATCTCCTGTTTTAACACCTGCCTCCAATCTTCTTTCTGTTCAACCTTAAAAGGAGCATGAGACTTATTTACAGACAGGTTACCTCAGACTGGGGCTGTACATGTTCTGAGTCTAGGAGCAGTGCCTCCTGGCGTATGGCAGCAAAATCTTGGTCTGGATTACGCCGCACATAGACCTTCAGTGCCTGACTTACAGGGCCTTCCCGCAATCCTAGCAACAATTGATCTCGCAGGGCTGCATCAGAGGGGACATTATCTGGATCATGCTTTCGCAACCTACAGTATAATTCTCTTAACCGCAAGATAAATGAAGATACGGTTTCACTTGAGTTCTGAGTGCAACTAAAAAACTGTGACCTAAGAACTGGGGTGGGGACACGATCACCATATAAAGAGTCTAAAAAAGAAAAGATTTTTTGTACTTGGTCTCTTTCACTGGTTTCAAGAACACTAACCTGACGTTTAGCCTCACCTGCTAGCGCTCCCAACACAATAGCAACTTTCCTCACTTCAGGCAAGTCCTGAGATCCCAGCAGCCCCCGCATCTGCTCCTTCCACTCCTGATATTGCACATCCTGATCAGGCCCTTTAAACTTTGGCAGCCACGGGGCTCCGGGATATACAGGCATCATCATATTTGCTATTCCCCTGGCTAACCCAACTGCTCTTGGCTCCGTATCCTATGTCGACAACGCCAATTATGTAACGGAGCCGGAAGGCTGATTTTATTCCCACAGTGTCGTTTTTTAAAGGAAGGAAACCTTCCTAAAAACGGGCAGAGCAGTGGAGCCGCCAAGGGAAACACACAATTTAAACTGTAAGATTAAAAATAGAATTTATTATATTTAAATAGTTAAAAATGTAAGATAAATTAAAACAACCTTGGCCAAGGGATAACACAATAAAAATCAATAAAACACAACATTAAAAGTCCAGTGGAATCCACCACAGCATAAAAGTCCCAGGGAGTTAAGAAATCCAGCGAAGTAAAAGGGAAACCCAGCGGAGTCCTCTCCTTCCTTTCCGCATTCGCGTCTTGATATGCTAGAGAAAGGGAGGAGCGGCAGTCACTATTCTTCCGGCAGTTTTTATTCAATAAAAGGGGATAAGTCAAAGACTTACCCCGGGTGGGCAGAGCTCTCAACTCCGCCCGCCGCTTCTTAAAAACTGCAAAGCCACACAGCCGTCCTGTGCCTTCCGCTGGTGCTGTCTCCGCTCTCCCCGCTGGTACTGTCACTCTCTGCACTGGTGCCCTGTGCGCTGGTACTGTCCGTTCTCCCTGGAACGCCAAGCTCCAACCCTCTTATGTGTCACTCAGCACTCTGTAAATTACACTCCCTTTCCTCTCAGGTGTGTCCAATTAGTAAAAATGGGGAAAGGCGGAGTCTCTCCAGGACAATTTGCCGGCAACTAAAACATGCAAACTAAATAAAACACTGCACAAAAATATAACCAATGCATGCAATATAAAAAATAAATATGTACACTTCACATTAAAATACAGCACAGCAAAACAACATCCGTCCTTCCCTGGATGACACATATAACTGTTATTTATTGAAGTGTGGGCCCACCTGCTGTTTGCTACTTTCACCATCAAGTCTGAATTAGTCATTTATATGGATTTACAGAGAAACCATGAAATGGCACTAAAAGGCAGAAGTTTGACTTGACAAGAGGATTTTAGTGTAGTATTATTACAATTCATATTCCTTCGTCAGTAAAGGTTTGTAGACATTAAGCACTTTGTTGGTTAAACCAAATTATATAATTTAACATTAATTTAAAGTAATTCAACAATAAGCACTTATTCATTAACTTGACTTAAAATTGAGCTGTACATACCTTACCATCCAGCAGTGTTCCAAACACCAAAATAAAGAAGCCCTTTTTTAAAAGACAGAGTAATGTCCGTTATCAAGGATTCAGTGATTAAAGATTCTGCTATTATGGTATAAAAAGGTAAAAAGTTTATTTGTACCTGTAGCGAATTGAAGAGTGCGAATGCAATATTGATTCCTATGTCTCTTGGATGCACCAGAAGTCCAGCTCCCAAACCCCAAGTTATTCCAAAAAATGGTGTAAGCACAGCCAAGCTCTTGACAATAACCAGTAAAACGCTCTTTTCACCTGCTTGTGCAGCAGTTGTTCCAACCCTTCTCCTTATAATTTTGTACAAAACCACAACCAGGATAATGAGATTTATCAGCACTATTGAAAGTGCAGGAATCACAAACGCCAGTAGAGCTTTGGACTCATCCCAGTTGAGCCAGCAGATTACATTTTCTCTGATATATTTGTTGTCTGGTGCAGTTGCAGCTATAGTTACTGTTGCTATGATTAGAGGAGCTCCGTAGCCTAGAGAAAATCCAATGGCCAGCATAGATGCTTTAGACAAACCCCCACCAAAGACATTAGTTGTACGGTAGAGCAGCAACAAAGCTGAGGCAAACATCCAGAAGAACAGAGCTAGGTAGAACAAATGGATAAAAAAGGTAGTTGCAGTGCATGCTGAGTGGTTTTTATGATTTGCATCTGAAATGGCTGCTCCAATTATAAACCAAATATCTGCAATCAGGAGGGACACAGCAATGTTAACTTCAATGATGAGACATATGACCAAGGAACCCATGGAAATGCCAACTCCGATGTAGGTTATATAGTCCAAAATTGGGCTAATTGGACTGTTTGGTGACATCAGGATAGAGAATGAGGTCAGGTGGTTGCAGTTGCAGGTGACAGTTCCAGTTTCATTTGTATTTACCACTTCACAGCCCTCATCGTCCCATCCTCCGAGACCATTAAGGAGATTGAAGTTCCAGAAGACACATTTTGGATCTCTCAGTGTATCATTTAAAATATCAAATGTCAAAGAGATATTATTGATTTGGCCACTGGACTGAACAAGTACAACCCTGCCACCGATGACCTTAATCGATGAATTGTCTATTTCTCTTGCAGGGAGTACATTATTCAGCGAGGCAAATGTTATCACTGTGATTGACTTATTTTTACCCTCATTCTGTGGTATTTCTATCACCACTGAAGAATTAAAATCACCAATGATAGGGTTTGTGTATATAGTTCTGTTCAAGATGATAAAAGGCGTGTCAATACCAGAATTATTGAAACTGGCAAGGTGTTTTGTTATTATTTCAAGAGACTGCAATAATGATGAACTAACACCGTCAGGGTTAGAGATGCTATACGAGATACTTTCATTGTTTTTGTTCAGAAAGTTCCATGAGTCCCTTGCCTGATCTGTGGTGAGAACACCTGCAGTTATCAGGATATCCTACAGTAAAAAAAAAAAGTATTAGATTGAATAAACAAATACAAAATTAAAAAAAAGCATGTATTATTTAGAATACTCAAACTTCAGTAAACTAGCATGTACCTTCATTGAGTTTTCATTGATTGAGATATTGAATAATTCTATTCTGTTGGCTACATTTCTGAGGATTTGAACAACAGCATCAATATTTTTAGGTGAGTTAACCACTTGCTCAGAATTCCCATTAGTAACATTGCTGAGCTGTTGCAAAAATGCTGGCAGTGTAGTGGCAGTCAAGACCTGCAAGAGTTGAAGAGAAAAAGTATTTAGTTTCACAATTTAACTCAATGTTTAAGTTAGAATGACAAACTTGGGCTTCCTATTTACTAATTCCTATCTCAAAGGTTTTTGTTTGTAGAAATCCTCACAGAATCTGGCTTACGTTTACTACAGTCTTTTAACCTTAATCTGCCTGCAGTTATAAACCGAACAGTGAATACCGTGTAGT
This sequence comes from Diplotaxodon limnothrissa, assembly GCF_057381915.1. Lineage (NCBI taxonomy): Eukaryota > Metazoa > Chordata > Actinopteri > Cichliformes > Cichlidae > Diplotaxodon > Diplotaxodon limnothrissa. The sequence continues at coordinate 359,611 of NC_140615.1, forward strand.
GATGCGCGAATCATGAACGAATCGTTCAATACTCGAGAATCACTTTACTGACTCATGAATCATGATTCACAAGCCCAACTGACTCACTGACTCATCCCTGTTGCTGTTAGCAGCAATGTATCTAGCTTATAATTAAAATTGTGGAGAAAAACACAACATCCAGTATCGTAACAAAAAAACTTCTGCTCTGAACTGGAAGAAAAAACCCTGAGTAGAAGCTCACATCAAGAAAATAGCTCCTCGGTTCACAGTAGCATCGCTCTGCCTAAGCGAATCACTTAGGACTCGCTCACCCCCTCCCTCCTGGCTCACAGCTTCTTCTTCTTCTTGGTTGGCAACCAATGTTAAGGCGCATTACCGCCCCCTGGCTCACAGCTCAGTGGACATTTAGATGAGAAAATATATATTTAACACATTTAAGGAAAATACTAATAAAATAAAATAAAATAAATGTTTATTAAGCAACTTTGATAGGAAATTGCTTAATTTTAGAAATGTTTTTGCTCTTTTTTGCTCTATAAAATAGTTGTTTTCTTTTAGAATCATTCATCTTAGCAGTAGGATTTACATGAAAAGGGAAACAAATTAAGTTTGATTGAAAATGTACATTTTTTGCACTCTCTGGTCAACTGACACAGTGAATCAAATGACTAAAAAACCGATTCACTTTGGTAAGTGACTCATTAAAACTCGATTCAGTAAAAAGAATCGAATTTACCATCGCTAATACCGTGTTTCATTTGTGCTTTCCATGTCTTCTGATCACAAATTGTAAATAGTGCTGTAGTGGCAAAACAAAGAAACACTACTTACTTACTTTGTGGTTATTTATTGAAAAAGTGTTTTTTTGTGCATACTTTATAAACTTAAACTACCTGCTTACTTTGTGGTTATTTATTTGACAAGTTTTATTTTTATTAAATGGGTGACAAGTTTATTTTGTATTAACAGTTTGTCTGTCATCACAAATTGTATTAACAGTTTGTCTGTCATCACAAATGGTATAAAACTGTAAAACATGTATTGCACAAAGTTAAAGGACTTGATAAGCATTGACTCATTGCAGCTTACTTTAATTTCTGTTGTGCGGGGTTTTTTGGTGCAGTGGTTATCCTTTTTTATCTTTTTTTTCTTTTTAACTTTCTGAGGTTTGTACTATGAAGCAGAACTTTGTCTTATCCGGGTAACTTTGGGGTGAACCAGGGTTTTCTGTAGTGATGGGATTTCCGGCTCCTTTTAGAGAACCGGCTCTTTCAGCTCCCAAAACTCGAAAAGCACTTACAAACTCCAAAGCACGTACAATTTAGGGGCATCTATTTGTACTTGTGGACAATATAAATTGGTTACTTTAAATTAGGGAATATTACATTTCCTACATTTTGTATTTGTATTTTACTTATTCTCAGACTATTAAACAACATCAAGGTTCCAGCTGAAAGAATAATAACTAAAACTGCGTTATGCAAATTTAAACATTTATTTAACTCTTTTTTTTCACCATTGGCACAGCACCTGCCCCAGCTCTGATGCTTTCGGAAGGAAGAGAAGACAAGCTTTATGGTGATATTTTAAGTATCATGTTAGCACAACGCATTCAGAAGGTACTGTTGTCTGAACACAGACAGAAAAATCAGCTTCTACTAGATACTAGTTAACATGTGCAGTTCACATCACTGTAATGCTTTAACCATTTTGGGCTAGAGAGAGAATTCAAATGTTCCTTGAAAGAGGAGAATTATATCTCTAATTTTATAGCTGAAACTTAGTTAACTTAGTAGTTGTGATGTTTGACGTTAGGGCAATTGAATCCAAATAATGGAAAGAATCCCTGTATATATTTAACTTACTTTGTAGTACATAGAGCCCTGGAACTTGAAACTAACACTAGAAAACTAAAGTCAACTAAAACTCAAGTATGTTCACCAAGAAATAAAAACACCACTTAATCCTAAGACCATGATCGTTTTGCTGTCTAACAGGATACCATCCATTTGGAAACTGGTTGAAGGAGCTGTAATAATTTGAGAGGTGGATTCATCTTCCATTATAGCCCAGAATAGAATCAACAGGATTGTGTTGAGAACCATTTATATTTTACATTACATTACATGGTCATTTCCATCATCAGCAAAATTGAAATGTAGAGTAGAAAAAATTAGTCATTTAAGAGCCTATCTTATCATTTGATATAATCTAGTTTTGAAATTTATAGTCACAGTTGTCAAGTAAAACACATAGCAAATTAACTTTAATTAAAAGAGTAACTTAAAGAGAGGTTTGTGTAATATTTTTGTGGCTTCACTTAGGTGAACTTTCTAAACTCTTTAAAATATGTAATATTGTGATTTATCTCTAAGGTACATTTTCCACAATACAAAGAACTAAAAAGAACATGGCAGTTTATATAAGTCACCTCAGATTGGTCAAGCAGCTCCTTAATGGGTTGCAGTATGCAGGTGTCTCGTATTTCAGTATATGTTGTGATGTTGCACAATGCACTCTTTTCTCCTACCTCATTGTTTGCACAGGGTATTCTGGCTCTGGAACCACTAACTGCCTTTCCAAATTCTTTATCATCACACATTTGAGGATCTAATAAAACAAAAACAAAAAAAAGACCTTATTAAATGTAGATAATTTTTAACCTGAATTTAATAAATTGCTTTATAATGTGTTAATACTCACTTCCTTTGTAAAATCTGAGTGTTATTGTTTCTTTGAATTCAGGATAGGTAGTTGATTGACAGGTAATTGTATCCTGCTCTTTGTCTGTACAGCTATCAGTTTTATATTGATAGGTAATGCTTTTTTTACCTTTGGATAAATCGCAGAAACAACAAAGTCAATATGAATAGCAATACAAGCTAAACATTCAGATCTGATGTAATATTAATCAGACTAGTTTTTAAAAAGTTTTGTCTCATATTAGTAAATAACGTAAGTATTGCAAGATGAGCAGAGAAATTATTTCCCAATAGCTGATTTGCATTTTGTTGATTCTTTGTTTCAGATTTACCGCTAATATTCACGTTTGTGAAATTAATATTGTAGTCATTGTTGACAGTGCAGCTTAGTGGCACATTTTGACCACTACAATTCAAAAATTTTTGAATTGGGTCCACTCTGATCAAGGGTTTCTCTTTGAGTGTGAAGGCTCCATTGGATCGTTGTCGATAAAATGATTCATCCTTTTCCCGTATGAGCCTGCATTCATAATTTCCTGGAATGAAAGTAAATTATTATATACATAAATAAAATAGTGTTGCCAAACAAAAATAATAATATATGGGTTGACAGTGTCACTTATTTCTGTATTATACAGTTGTAATATGGCTGGTTCTCCTATGCAGATTCAGTGTTTCCTACAAAAAAGCAATAATGTAGCTGATAACGAGTTTTTGCTCCATTTTGTTTCAAGAATACCATTCTCTGTCTAGCAACATTTTATTTTACTGTTATATTATTAAGAGCTCAGCAACCACTTATTTCCAAATTTAAATAGGATTTCTAATATGAATTAGTTGACATCTGTGTTCACACAAGTACACATTTACACTGGCACTTGTAATTTGGTATTTCTTTCTCTTGAGAAAGGCTTGTGCAACAGCAATGGTTTAACTATTTAAATCAAATGATTTCAGTCCTTCTGCACTAATATTGATTGCTCCATTGCAGTAACAACGTTTTCCTTAACCCTCTGGGGTTGCAGCAACCCAGCGACTCCATTTCAACTTGGGTCAGAAGTGCGGACTTCAAACTATATACCAGATTTTAAATTGTGTCGATAGGCCACGTAAAAGAGTTATGATAAAAGATACATGTGATGTTTTTTTCTGAACCAAACAAGTTTTACCCTTAAGCCAATCAGAATGTTGTAATTGCACTTGCTGAATCACTAAAAAATGCTGAGACTACACTCGCATTTTAAATGTATATGATTTGTGAATTTCCCCATGGAATGCAGTTGTTTGCTTCTTACCACTGTCAGCACGAATGAACTGTGACACAGATAAGACTGAGTGACTGTTGTTTTTTGAAATGGTATGTACTCCATCTGCAACTATGACATTGCCATCACGTCTCCACTCTGCTCTCCAGTCAGTACCAAAGAGATCCAATGGTGGATGGCCACATGTTACAATGACTTTATCCTCCCAAAATCCACTACCTTCAATTTTAAAATCCAGAAAACGTGGCTCTATAAAAATGAACATAAATATAAAAAAATGATTAAACAATCATCTGATCTCATGTGTTTTTTGATATGACATTAAACATATATGTAAAATTGAATAAAATCACAAATGTAGACAAGTGCTTACCATCTGATATCATAGAGTAGATTTTTGCTAGCTGGTCAAAAATTCCATTGTTTAGTGTTTGGATGACTGTAGTAGCAGCAGTGACATTATATTCAGCGATGGTGCTTCCACTCCTATAATATGGAAAAGGATTGGAAACGCTAACATTTCTGGCATGTAATGTACATTTTCACTCTCACACCTACAGATAAGTCAATGATAGTTGAGTCATAGTTTTATATTTTCAGTCTACTAGCACTTGGAATCCAATCCCCTAAATAGCTTTGCACTATACTTAACTTAAAAAGAATTCTCCAAAAACCTCACATTTTTCTTCAATTTACGAGTTAGTAGTTTACCATTTGGTAAAATCAAGTTATTATTATTATTATTATTATTATTATTATTATGACCACAACATATTACTCAAATGACTGGAGAACTGGGCAGGTCTTTCAGGAACTGTACTAAACTGGTTCAAAACATACTTAGAAAACAGGAAATACTTTGTATCAATAGGTAACTTCACATCTGAGCAGACAAGTATCACATGTGGAGTTCCCCAAGGTTCCATCTTGGGACCCCTTCTGTTTAACATTTACATGCTCCCACTGGCACAGATTATAAAGAACAACAAAATAAACTACCACAGCTATGCAGATGACACACAAATATATATCACAATGTCGCCAGGAGACCGAGGCCCTGTACAGGCTCTTGGTAAATGCATTGAGGAAATTAATGACTGGTTGTGCCACAATTTTCTCCAGCTAAACAAAAACAAAACTGAGGTAATAGTCTTTGGCGCCAAAGAAAAACGATTACAGGTCACCAGAGAACTTCAATCTATACACCTAAAAACCACAAACCAGGCGAGAAATTTGGGTGTAGTTATGGATGCAGACCTAAACTTAGAAAAACACATTAAGACAATAACAAAATCAGCTTACTATCACCTCAAGAATATTTCAAGGATAAAAGATCTGATGTCTCAACAGGACCTGGAAAAACTAGTCCATGCATTCATCTTTAGTAGGCTTGATTACTGTAACAGCATCTTTACAGGTCTACCTAAAAAATCCGTCAGACAGCTCATTCAGAACTCTGCTGCTCGAGTCCTCACTAAGACCAAAAAAGTGGACCACATCAGTCCAGCTCTGAGGTCTTTACACTGGCTGCCTGTCCGTCAGAGGATAGACTTTAAAGTTCTGATGCTGGTCTATAAAGCTCTGAATGGTTTAGGACCAAAATACATCAGTGACCTCCTGACCCAGTATGAACCTTCCAGATCCCTCAGGTCATCTGGATCTGGTCTTTTATCAGTTCCCAGAGTCAGAACCAGACACGGAGAAGCTGCATTCAGCTTTTATTCTCCTTATATCTGGAACAAACTCCCAGAAAGCCTCAGATCAGCTGAAACACTCAGTTTATTTAAATCCAGGTTGAAGACTCACCTATTCTCAGCTGCATTTTAATAAAGCACCAAATCCACACTTTGATTGATTGATTGATTGATTGAATCTTTATTTTGAACATGTTGAAAAAGTATAAAAAAAATAGAATTAAAAGAGACAAATGAACAAAGCAAATAAAAGGAAAACGAGCAACCACAACTCCAAATAACGTCCATGTTCAAAAAGGAGCAGGAAGAAGCATAAGCTTATTTAATCCCACCCCTTTTCCACTATCTAGTATCAATAGACTACAGAAATACCTCCTTGCAATTACATTATATGTTATGTGTAATTTTTATTTTTTATTTTTTAAATATATACACATATATGTTTCTATCTATCCATACATACGTATATACACACATACGCACATATACACATTTTCAATAACCCCATTAACACCTCAAGGATACACAGCCTACAATTATATATATATATATATATATATATATATATATATATATATATATATATATATATACCCATACCAACAAACCCGTGCATGCGCACACACATGAAAATATTAGACAAGAACACCCTATCAAATCTCTACCTTTTCCCTGTACCCTGTAAAAACCGTATCCTTAAACCGCTTTTAAACTGCGCCATGCTTGGACATTGCTTCATATCTTTACTTAGTCTGTTCCACAGCTTCACTCCACTCACAGAGATGCAAAATTTTTTTAATGTTGTACGGATACGAGGATGTTTTAAATTTAATTCCCCCCTCAAATTGTATCCCCGTTCCCTTTTAGAAAACATTTTTAGAATATTGTCAGGAAGCAGGTTATTTATTGCTTTATATATAATTTGTGCTGTGAGAAAATGAACCAGATCTGTGAATTTTAGAATTTTTGATTTTAAGAATAGTGGATTTGTATGATCTCTGTAACCAGTTTTATGGATTATCCTTATGGCCCTTTTTTGTAATATAAAGATTGATGATAGCGAACATTTGTAAGTATTGCTCGAAACCTCTGCACAGTAATTCAAATACGGTGCAATCAGGGAACAATAGAGAATGTGGAGTGATTTGTGGTCCAGAATGTGTTTTACTTTACTCAAGATTGAGACACTTCTTGAAATTTTGTTATGTATATGATTTATATGAGATTTCCAGTTTAATTTATCATCTATAATCACACCAAGAAACTTATGTTCAAGTACTCTTTCAATTTCCACACCATCTACATGAATCTGCACTTGTGCATTTCTAAGGGAATTCCCAAATAAGATAATTTTAGTTTTACTTAGATTTAGCGATAGTTTGTTCCTGTTAAACCATTTTTTAATTTTGCACATTTCTGAAGTAATTGTATCCAGCAGCTCCTTTAGATTCCCCCCAGAACAAAAAATATTTGTGTCATCTGCAAATAATACAAATTTTAATATATCAGATGCCTTACAAATATCATTTATATAAATAATAAATAATTTTGGACCCAGTACAGAGCCTTGTGGAACACCACAAGCAATGTCCAAGCATGATGAGGAATGGACACCCAGCTTCACAAATTGTTTCCGGTCACTTAAATAATTTTTCACCCATTGCAGTACAACCCCCCTAATCCCATACCGTTCCAGTTTATTAATTAATATGTCATGATTGATTGTGTCGAATGCTTTCTTGAGATCCAGAAATACTCCAGCTGCATACTGTTTCTGATCTATAGCATTCATAATCTCCTCAATTGATTCGATTAATGCCAGAGATGTTGATCTTTTTGATCTGAATCCATATTGACTGTCAGAGAGTAATTTATATTTATCTAAGAATTTGTCTAATCGTTTATTAAACAGGTTTTCTAGGATTTTGGAGAATTGTGGTAGTAAAGAAACAGGCCTGTAATTTGTGAAGTGGCGTCTATCCCCGGTTTTATACAGCGGCACAACTTTAGCTATTTTCATTTTGTTTGCCACTTTTCCCGTCTGAAATGATAAGTTGCAAATATATGTTAGAGGTCCTACAATTCCTTCAATGACCTTCTTGACGATTTTCATGTCAATATCATTACAATCAGTAGATGTTTTATATTTACACATGTGTACAATGTCAATTATTTCTTTTTCCTCCACTGATGTGAGGAACATTGAGTTAGGGTTCCTATCAATCAGGTTTTCACTACATTCTACTGATGGCAGTGACTCAGGAATTTGTTCTGCCAGTTTTGGTCCAATATTTACAAAATAATGATTAAAGCTGTTGACCTTATCAGCAGTGTTTTCCATAATATTGCCATTATCGATAAAGTATTGTGGATAACTTTGTTGTCCAGAATTATTTTTAATGATACCGTTTAAAACATCCCATATTCCTTTCATATTATGTTTATTGTTGTTCAATATTTTACTATAATACTCCTTTCTACATACACGTATAATATTGGTCAACTTATTTTTGTATTTTTTATATTTATTTTCAGCATCTTTTGTTCTTTGTTTTAGGTATTCCCTATAGAGTGTATTTTTCTTTTTACATGCATTTTGTAAACCCTTAGTGAGCCATGGTCTATCTGAATATTTGTGCTTTCTGTTGTATTTTATTGTTGGACAGTTTTTATCGTACAACTCCATGAATATTCTTAAAAATATGCCATATGCAATATCAATATCAGCTTCTTTGTACACATTGTCCCAGTCCTGATTTAATAGATCGTTCTTAAATGCAGTCATAGTTTCTTCTGTCCTTACACGTCTGTATCTCAGTTGTTCTTCATGCTGATTTTTCTTATAATTAGTGTCATAAACTGCAAAAACTGGTAGGTGATCACTGATGTCATTAATTAATAATCCGCTCACAATGTTGTTTTCCATATTGTTAGTGAAAATATTGTCAAGTAAGGTGGCACAATGTGGTGTAATTCTGCTAGGCCTGGTTATTTTAGGATGTAAACTCAAACTGTACATAGTGTTTAGGAATTCGTCGGTCATTTCTACTTTTTTCACCCGTGTCTGGGGACCCAGAGCAGAGATCCTTTGTTTACAGTAAGGATCAGCTGTTAGCGCTGAGTCCTGCAGCGGTACTGCCGGCGGACAGACCCGATATTCCCAGCGAGCTGAGGAGGAAAAGACGGGGGTGTCGTGCTGGGAAGGAGCGCCGTCGCCCGAGAAGGAGACGTTATCGACCATCTCTTCCTTCTGTAATTATTGGAAACGTAAGATCTTTGCCCAATAAGATGGATGAGCTCATGTCGCTAACCTGGTCACAGAGGGAGTACCGGCAATGTAGCATCATGATGCTAACGGAGTCGTGGCTAACATCGCTAACTCCGGACACAAGCGTGACACTACCGGGATTCCAGCTGCTGCGAGCGGACAGGACCAGAGACAGCGGTAAGAGGAAAGGAGGGGGACTGGCAGTTTTTGTGAACGACAGATGGTGTAACCCTGGGCACATCACTGTAAAAGAGCAACTCTGCAGCAGAGACATTGAGCTGTTAGCCATTAGCATGCGTCCGTACTACCTGCCCCGGGAGTTCTCGCATGTTATCGCGATAACAGCGTATGTCCCCCCCTCGGCCAACGCGGATGCAGCCTGTGACTCTCTCCACTCTGTGGTCAGCAGACTGCAAACACAATCACCGAGAGCCCTTCTCATAATATCAGGGGACTTCAATCATGCCTCACTGGACTCCACACTGCCCACCTTCACCCAGTATGTGACCTGCCCAACCAGAGTCAATAAAACACTGGACTTACTGTATGCCAATGCAGAAGAGGCATACAGTTCATCACCTCTCCCTCCCCTGGGCAGATCTGATCACAACCTGGTGCACCTTGTCCCTGTGTATGAGCCCTTAGTGCGCAGGGAGCCACCAGCCACCCGCACAGTACAGAGATGGTCAGAGGAGAGCGAGGAGGCTCTTAAGGATTGTTTTGAGTCGACTGTGTGGGAGGTGATTTGTGATGACCACGGTGAGGACATCGACAGCCTTACTACATGCATTACTGACTATATAAACTTCTGTGTGGATAACACTGTACCTACCAGGACTGTACGGTGTTTCTCCAACAACAAACCTTGGATTACCCCAGAAATTAAAACCGTCCTCAAGCAGAAGAGGAGGGCCTTCAAATCCAGAGACAAAGAGGAGTTGAAAAGGGTGCAGAGAGAGCTGAGGGGACTGATAAGGAATGGGAAGGAGAGCTACAGGCAGAAGATGGAGAACCAGCTTCAACAAAACAACGTTGGTGAAGTCTGGAGAGGCCTCAGAACCATCTCGGGCCACAAACAGCAGAACTCTCTGCCTGGGAGGGATGTGAGATGGGCAAATGAACTGAATCATTTCTTCAACAGATTTGACTCAGCCATGAGGCAGTCTGCAACATCGGCTGCAGACTCACCCACCCCCACTGCTGCTGTTCCACCTCAGACACTTCACACCTCCTCTATTCACCCTGCTCACTCCCCCCCACCCCCAACAACAGCATCCAATACACACTCAACACAAGGCTCCAGCCTGTCTCTCTCAACCACCCAGGTTAGGAGGGAACTGAGGAGGATTAATGGCAAGAAGGCAGCGGGTCCAGATGGCATCAGCTCGAGGGTCGTCAGGTCCTGCGCGGACCAACTGTGTGGGGTGATGGAGCACCTCTTCAACCTGAGCCTGAGGTTGGGAAGAGTCCCACAGCTCTGGAAAACCTCCTGTGTTGTACCAGTGCCAAAGACTTCACGCCCCAAGGACCTCAACAGCTACAGGCCGGTGGCTCTGACATCCCACCTGATGAAGACCCTGGAGCGGTTGGTCCTGGCTCAGCTTCGGCGCCTAATAAGCTCATCACTGGACCCACTTCAGTTTGCCTACCAGCCTGGCATTGGAGCGGATGATGCCGTCATTCACCTCCTACATCGTTCCCTCGCTCACCTGGAGACCGCTGGAAGCACTGTGAGAATCATGTTCTTTGATTTCTCCAGTGCCTTCAACACCATTCTTCCCTCGGTTCTAAAGGACAAGCTGGTGAACTCTGGAGTGGACCATCACCTCACTACCTGGATCCTGGACTACCTCACCGACCGACCACAGTATGTGAGGACTCAGGGCTGTGTGTCGGACAGGGTCGTCTGCAGTACGGGGGCCCCACAGGGAACGGTTCTGGCTCCGTTCCTCTTCACCATCTACACTGCAGACTTCTCCCACAATTCCACCCAGTGCTTCCTGCAGAAGTTCTCTGATGACTCTGCAATAGTCGGCCTCATCACTGATGGGGACGACAAGGAGTACAGAGGTCTGACCCAAGACTTTGTGGACTGGTGCCAGCTGAACTACCTCCAGATCAACGCCAGTAAAACCAAGGAACTGGTGGTAGACTTCCGCAGGCACAAGCATTCTCCACTGCAACCACTGAACATCCAAGGTATGGACATTGAGGCTGTGGACAGCCACAGGTACCTTGGTGTTCATCTGAACAATAGACTGGACTGGACTCATAACTCAGACGCCCTCTACAGGAAAGGGCAGAGCAGGCTGTACCTGCTGTGGAGACTCAGGTCGTTTGGAGTGGAGGGCCCACTCCTGAAGAAATTCTATGACTCTGTTGTGGCTTCTGCTATCTTTTATGGTGTGGTCTGCTGGGGCGGCAGCATCTCTGCTGGGGACAGGAAGAGACTGAACAGGGTGATCCGAAGGGCCAGCTCTGTTCTAGGATGCCCTCTGGACCCAGTGGAGGTGGTGAGTGACAGGAGAACGGCGGCTAAGCTGTCATCCCTGATGGACAACATCTCCCACCCCATGCAGCAGACTGTGACAGCACTGAGCAGCTCCTTCAGTGGGAGACTGCGGCACCCACGGTGTGGGACGGAGAGATTTCGCAGGTCTTTCCTCCCCACTGCTGTCAGACTCCATAATAAAGACTTTAACTGATCAAGCACACACATCCATACATATGCAATAATACTAAGTGCAATAATCCTTTCTGTCATCGTTGTATTTTTACTCAGTTGTATATAGTATTTGTATTTGTATTCTATTTTTATCTTATTGTATATTTATTTTATTTTATTCTACTGTATATAGTATTTTATTTTATTCTATTCTGTACAGTTGTGTACTGTATTTATTCTTATTGTATTCTAATTTTTGCCTCATAACTTTTGCACTGTCCACTTCCTGCTGTGACAAAACAAATTTCCCACGTGTGGGACTAATAAAGGTTATCTTATCTTATCTTATCTTATTTTATGCTTTTTTGGATTCAACAGGTCAATATTAAAATCACCAACATAACTTTTTGATTTGTTTTAGAGAATATTTCCTCTATGAAGTCATTAAATACTTGAATACTAGAGCCAGGTGTTCTATATATACAGCTAATTATTACATTTTTTTCTTTTTCCTTATAAATTTCAATTGTTATACATTCTAGTAAATTATCAATTACAGTTGTCATACTTTCTACCACCTTGTAGTTTAGGTTTTTATCCACATACACAGCTACTCCCCCTCCACTCTTGTTCCTTCTATTTACAAAATTCACTTCATATCCCTCCAGTCCAAAGTCCATTCCTTTCTCCGCATTGATCCATGTTTCAGAAATGGCAATAATTCCAAATGGATTTGCCAACTCATTTAGATATTCCTTTATATTGTTGAAGTTGGCATACAGACTTCTGCTATTAAAATGGATTATTGATAATTTATTTTCCGTGTTGATGGTGTGCTTAAACTGTTCATCAGTGAAGTAGCAGCAGTTACAGCTGATGTTGTAGAAGAAAACTTTTAAGCTTAAATTTCAAAACTTACATTTAACTACTGATTTTATCTATTGTTCTGATTTTATCTGTTTTGATTTTATATACTGTTTTGTTTGTTTGTTAATTAGTTTGTTTGTTTGCTTGTTTTAATCAATTTTAAATCATGCTTTTTATTTGTTTTTGTTTCTAATGTCTCTGTAAAGCACTTTGAATCACATTGTTGTTGAATTGTGCTATACAGATAAACTTGCCTTGCCTTGCCTTGCCTTATTATTAATAATAACAATAATAATAATAATAATAATAATACATTTTATTTATAGGTGCCTTTAAGACCCCGAAGGTCACCTTACAATAATACAACAATACAATATAATAAAGTATAGCAAAACAAAATTTAAACATAAGGTAAAAAAAAAAACAAGCATGAAAGTATATAAACAAGTATAAAAGGGTATGGAGTTCTGAATAGATGGGTTTTGAGACGTGTTTTAAAAGTACAGAGAGAGTTTGTAGTTTGAAGAGCTGGTGGAAGTGCATCTAAAGTCTTGGGGCAGAGCAACTAAAAGTCCTGTTAGAGAATTGTGCATCAATATGGTTGTCATTGTGCAAGATGATTAGATCTTTAGCAAGGTGATTAGATCTTTAGCAAGAATGCTCAGCTCTGTTTTCTAAACACTGGTTCGTTAAAATGTTACGCCATATATGGGGTGACTGAGGATATTGGTGACATCACATGCTCACACATCGCAGACACACACGTCCCATGTTCACAGGTGGGTGTCTTATCTGTCGCATGATTAATGAGATGTTTGTGTAAATACTGATGTTAATAAAAGGACTGTGAGAGGGGTCCCAGAGTTTGGAGTTGGCTGAGATCAGATGAAGAGCTCAGGCTCCCCTTGCAGCAAGTAAAAGACAAAAAGCACTGTGGTCGTACACAAATGATTGGTCTCTGAGCCAGCGGCGTTTAAGTGTTAGACCCAACAGGTCTGTAGTCAGGCATACATATGGAGAAGATCAGATAAATATGGAGGAGCGAGGTTATGAAGCTCTTTGAAAGTAAGAAGCAGGATCTTGAAATTGACACAGAGGTGAATTGGAAGGAAATGGAGCTGTTTAAGGAAGGAAAGGAAATTGGATCGATACTTTGCTTTTATCGTTCAAGTTGAATATGTAGACCTATTTTCCTTTGGAAAAAATAAACCTCAACCATGCACAATGAAAAATGTCTGAACCTTTTTGTGTGCTCTACAGACAGAAACACTGACATATACCAGGTCGCCAAAAACCCAGTTTCAAAACACATGTAGATCACAGTGATCACAATCACAGTGATATAGTGGTGATTAAAATGTGTTCAGAGATTTCATCTCATAAGTCACGGCACACTACCCTTTCCCCAGTTAGCTGCCTGATTGCCTTTGTAGTGTGGCAGAGCACTTCTGTGAATGAGTGAAAGTGTGAATGTTGAATGTTTTTGTTGAAATATCCAGGCAAGTATATACATGTAAAATGAAAAGATATACGTGTTCAAATAGCGTCAATTAACACACAACTTCAGGTTTTTTAATTTCTATGTGATTATTCTTATAACTAAACAATGAGAACAAGTAGTCTGATGTCCTGTAATCATTATGAAGCTATAATTTGAAATACAATAACACATTAAGTTTTTGAACAAAGTATTGGTATTGGTTGAAAAGGAGACTCTGGGTTGCTGCATCTTGTTGCTGTTTCATCTTAAATTGGTCATGCGATTTTGACGTGCCGGCGTGTCCGTCGACCCCAGTGGGTTAAATAATTTTTTGAATAATAATTTTGAAAAATATTTCTTCATGTCATTATGCAGGCCGCAAGTAGGGGTGACATGGGCTGCAAGATTGAGACCCAGGCATTAGATCCTCTTAATGCATTTTTGTTTGGGTTTCCACTGGCGTGGAATTACCAAAAATAGAGAGGGCATTGCCTAACATATGAAACAGGAAAAGACCGCTGTGTAATTCCTTTATTTGTAACTGTATTCTGAATATCATCATTTTAAATGGTAACTGTAATGGAATACAGTTACTCATGTTCTGTATTTCAAATACGTAACGCTGGTACATGTATTCCGTTACTCCCCAGCACTGCTTAGTTGCAACAAGTGGTTATTTGAGTTGCTGTTTCCCTCCTATCTGCTCAAAGCAGTTAGGGCACTTTCCTCTGAGCTTTGATATTAGCAATGCATTTTTAAAATTCATTCATTTATTTATTTATTACAGAGAACTGTCGCTCACTAGATACACAATATTGCCAAAGGTTTTCACTCCCCCACTTAAATCTTGGGCGCAAGCATTTCCCTACATGTTGAACTGTGTATGTGACAAATAAAATCTGAATTTGAACTCTAGCATTTGTGAAAAAATGGGTCATTCTCAGTGAATTCTAGAATGGTACAGCTGTGAACCTTTCTTAGTACTGAATATTCTAGAGACAATTATTAGTGGCAAACAATCAGTGGGGATTTTATGTGATGGGTAATATAAAATAGTGCTCAGATGTTGCCAAGTTTCAGCAGAGTCAATTGTTACAGCCAATGACTTGTCAGATACTTAGACAAATCTGTCTAATCTTCATGTGGCCTCCAGGTTAGCTCAAGAATAATGTGTAGAGAGCTTCATGGAATGGGTTTCCATGGCCAAGCCTTACATCATCAATTGCAATGCAAAGTGTAGGATGTGGTGGTGTAAAGCATGCTGCCAGTAGACTCAAGAGCACTGGAGTGATTAATAACGCTTCTCTGTATACGATCTTGCTCTGGTGGTTGCCAGAAAAACTGTATACGACTGACTGTTGAAGAGACTGAAATCCTCAAAGCCTCATCCGCCTGAGTCGGTCTAAATAAGGTGCTGAATCTTTAGCCGTATAATTATTGGTAAAGTATGGAGTTCTGGAATATATAAAATTTGTTTGCGCTATGGTTATTTTCTTAAAATTCAGGATTATAAATGTAACAAAATAAGTGGAAGTAATCATTCTGTAATGATTCTGAATGAATGAAGTGCAATAGTATCATGAATAGGAGGTGTTTTTGTACAAAGGTCACGATGAACAGTAAAAAAAGGATTTAAGCATGGTGCAACTGGTGTCATTTGGGTCAAAAGTGATTTCAACAGGACTAGGGAAAGGGGAGAGTAAAGTTTGTGAAAGCGTATAAAGTGATGTTTCTCTTAATAAAGAACTGCTCTCCGGATTTTGTCACAAGCAGATGAACCATTTAGAGAGCAAACTCTTCCTCAAAATGTTCCATCTGCTTTGTTTTTAAAGTGAGGAGCACTGAAGGATTAGGCATGGCAAAGCAAATGCCAATCTCCATTTAAAGTCTAATATTGTGGACAATCCTTTTTTTTCTTTTAACTCTTTGTGAAGCATCAAAAGTAAAACTAGGGTATGAATATCACATCTCATAATGCTTCTTACAGGTTGTTCTAGCTCTTAAAATTAACAGATCTCTGGGACCTATTTTCCTGGGCACTAAAGTTTAACCTTGCTATTCACCAAGTCCATAGATGACTCAGGAAAACTGATTTTATAGATGTGGCAGTTGAATGTGCCTACCTCTACGATTGCTCCTGGGTTGCCTCATCTGGATTTACGTGAATTTCCTCACCACCAGCTTAGGCTACGTCTACACTAATCTGGATAAATTTGAAAACGGTGTTTATGTCTAGAAACACTCCGCGTCCACACTATCATTTTCAGTTGTTTTCATCCACACTGAAAAAGCTACGTTCCTGTACTGCGTATGCATGAAACGTCTGCCGTTTATTTACTTTACGGCTCTTTGAAATGTTGCGGCAAAATGTCGAGGAAAAGTGCTGAGTTTTATCTGAAGGTTTCTGGAGCATGTAGAAACTTATATTATTCTTTACAGTTTTTTCTGAATGCTTAAACCCTAACTGTGATTCCTGTAGCACAATCTCTAAAACTATTCAGACTTATAGCAAAACCACTCACTGAGTTTGCAAAACTAAAAGCACAAAAACTGCTTTGCACTCAGTTTGCAATTTTGTAACACACACTTTGCAAAACTGTAGGCACAATTCACTGCACAACACTCAATTACCAAATTTCCAACACACTCCTAGCAAAAGTATACACATGTATGGCTATCATTAACACTAATTTGCCAACTGTCTGGCACACTTTCACATGTGAAAACTTTTTTAGATAATTAGTTCACTTTGCAATCAGCCTAAGCACTATAATACAGGTAAGCTGTGTGTGCGGAGTACAATGGAGGGAGCAGAAAGAGTGAGAAGTAGAGGAAGCCGAGGAAGAGGACGTGGAGGTGAAGAAGTAGGATGAAGAGGATGACAAGGACAAGGAGGAGCAAGAGGAAGACGAGGAGGGGGGAGAGGAAGATGAGGAGGGGGGAGAGGAAGATGAGGAGGGGGGAGAGGAAGGGTAGGAAGAGTAAGAAATAGAATTGCTGATGACATCAGAGCTACAATAGTGGACCATGTAATCAACCGTGGAATGACCCTGAGGGTAGCTGGCCAACGGGTCCAGCCTAACTCGAGCCGCTACACTGTAGCAAGCACCATAAGGACATCTTGAAATGAGAATCGGTTAGTACAGTCACTTCGCACAAAGATTTGTAGCACTGCCATATGCCAATGAGAAACACACCAATACCATTGATGTAAAAATACTGAAATTGTTACTTTACAGAATTGCTAGATGACCAGATGCTGGGGGCAGAGGAAGCATGTTCACTGCAGACCAAGTAACCCATATAGTCATTATGGCGATTGCAAATAATCCTATACTTGGAAATAAACACTTGTGTTTGTTTTGATGTGTTTGAATAAACACCAGTACTTGAAGTTTGGATCCCTCCATGCTTATGGATCTATGACAGAAGTATGAGCTCAAACTGACATAGCCTACCTTGTGCACAGAGAAAGCAAAAGCCAGATGTGTTTTGTATTCATACCATCAGTGTGCAGTTGGCGCATTGTGTGCTTAGTAGATGATGGCTTGTGTGTACTGTTTGATACGGAAAGACCATTTTTACGAAGGTGTGAAGAGTTAATCTAGCTGTGTTTGCTTTTGCAAGAGAACTACAATGTTTTGATTATTGGGTGACAGGTTTTCTTATTTGTGTGAAGAGTTTTGCAAAATTAGCCAATAGTTACAAAAAATGTGCTTAAGCAATCAGAAAAAACTGTAAATCTAAAAATGCAGTTTAACCAGCCACAGCTGATTCTCATTGTAGATGAACATCTACACAGGTGTTACTCCTTCAATTTTTCAACTCCTTCAATTCTGGCATGCCAGAAGATTCTTTCCTAGGTGTATTTCCCTAGATGACATAAGATGTGATGTGGATGGGAACCTGTGGCCAAATGGAGAAGACCGAGTAGATTAGCATTACTATTGTATGTGTATCAGTGGATGGTGTGTATACAAATTCTTGTATTTTGGGATTACTTAGTGCAAAAAACTAAAAATACATAAACAAATATTGACGAATTCTGCATGATGTCTAATTCATTCCAGTAACATATATTGAAATTATAAACAGAGATGTGTCCTTGTTTTACACAAGAAAACACTGTGTAATGCTACATGTTGCTAGTGTTTTTTAGGTCATTGTTTTGTGGGTGACAAAGTGTGTTTGTCGGCTGTCAACCTTTGCTAGTGTTCTGGAAGAATGAATTTATTTGAGACCTGAATAAAGTGTTTTGGTAGTTGTAGTGCATTTTGAATGTGAAATGAACTGCTTTGCCAAGCTGAAGGTCAGTTAGGAGAATTGTGTGAAGAGTTTTGCAAAAGTGACCTAAGTATTGAGAAATGTGTCCTAGCGGCTGTAAAAAACTGTAAGTCAAGTTCTTGGCCTGTATTAGAGTCTCAGTCTGCCTCTGTATAAGGTGATGATTATACAGATGTTATACTAGATGTTTTTGCCAGTATGGTGTGTGTGTAAGTGATTCATGGGTAGTGGAACTTTAGGTTGTAGTTATCCCTTTTTTGTAGGGCATTTATGTTAAGAAGCTTCAAGGTAGCCACATAATGATATTTTCTTTTGACTTGCAGTGTTGACACAGAGGAGAAACTTTTCAAAGACTGTAACAACTGTAAAAAAACAAACAAACAAAAAAACCTAAACAAAGAAACAATTGTTAGGATTGGTATATTAAAAAAGATAATGTGACTTACCGGAATTTAATTAATTGTGCTGTGATTTTGTTCTTCTGTGCTTCTGCTTGAATCTGTTTGAGATAGTGACATTGCCAAACATGAATTAAACCACCTGAATTGAGTAGTTTGAGATTATGTGAAAATTGAATGACACAAAGATGGGGCTAATTGAGACTTACAGCAGTGCTAACATTTCTGAAAAAAACACTGTTTGGATTATTGTATGTGTCACTAAATTCCACATTTATGGTCAATTGATCTGTTGTAACAGAAGCAGTAGTTGGTGTTATTGTAGTAGTTGTGTTTGCTGTTGTTGTTGTAGTTGACATCGCTGTGGTTGTAGTAGTTGGCACTCTTGTAGTACTCGAAACCCGTGTTGTTGTTGTGTCTGTCATTGGTGTGGTTGTATTTGGCATCAGAATTGTTGTATTGGTTAGAATTGGTGTTGGTGCAGTTGTTGGTAATGGTTTTGTTGTAGTAGGATCTGGTGTAGTTGTGTTTGGAATCAGTGTTGTTGTGTTTAGCATTGGTGTTGTTGTAGTAGGATCTGGTGTTGTTGTGTTTAGCATTGGTGTTGTTATAGTAGGGTCTGGTGTTGTTGTGTTTAGCATTGGTGTTGTAGTAGTAGGATCTGGTGTTGTTGTGTTTGGCATTGGTGTTGTAGTTGTAGGATCTGGTGTTGTTGTGTTTGGCATTGGTGTTGTAGTAGTAGGATCTGGTGTTGTTGTGTTTGGCATTGGTGTTGTAGTTGTAGGATCTGGTGTTGTTGTGTTTGGCATTGGTGGACAGGGAATGATATCTGTGGAGAAACATTCAAGAATTCCTTATATTGTTTTAGTGACACGGAGAACACTCATGACGCAAACTTGATGAATTTAAAGTGAATAAAAAAAATACATCTTGTTATAAAAACGACAAGGTCCTTACTTGTGACTGGTTCACAGAATTCTCCATCAGGAGGAAATCCCTTTATGCAATCACAGGTTTGTGAGGTAACATTACTGCATGCGCCGTACTCATCACACTTGCCACATGACCAAGCAAACTGGTCTTCACACTGACACTGGAGTCCTCCAGTGGAGTTTGGATAGCACCCTTTTCAAGACATTTAAAAGAATAACAAAACACAGTTCACAAGTCATACAGCACCATATGAACAGCATTAAATGTGTTGGAGTGCAAAAGTCAAATAAGATCAGGTCCTTATATGTGGTGAAGTTCAAGTCTTTCAGTGTTAAAGACCCAGTGATGATTTTGGGGAAGGAGAAATTTCTCAGAATATTTCTGAGCACAACACTGAAATTCTGGGGCACACTAGATGCTGGGATGTGCAGTTCAAGGTCTATATCAAAGTCCACTGGTGCTGTGAAGGAGAAAAGGGGAAATCCATCACATACAACTGTTGCAATGATGGGAAACTATATTTACGTGAAAATGTAAAACTGACCCAAGTTCGACTCATGCATGTTACAGATTTTCAAATACCTTTATCATTTAAGAATGCATTACTTATTAAAGTATGTTACTTGTCCAGGTTTATCCATTACCAACACATGGGTTTAGGTCAATGCCTAAAAAGCTACTTGGTAAGTTTTAGAAAATTAGCAGCGGCTGAGCTAAAGCACAACAGTAGCCATATCTTTTGAAAGTGTTTTCTTTGTTGCCAAATTGATGGCCTCCACGTTTTTCTCTCTAAATAACATATTGTATACACTTTCCATTGTAAAAATAACTTCTTACATATTGATATTTGATAACACACCCAAAATACAAATTAAACATAACAAGATCATTTGTGTCTTTGAACACAAACAATCAGATAATTTAATACAGTGTGTATAGAATGAATTGAACTGTGCTTCCACAAATGAATAACAAAGATGTTTGTCATACCAGGAGGTGGTGTTGGGCAAGGAGCGACACCTGTGGAAAAACATTACATGTTTAATTATTTAAATTTCAAGCCAGAAACTAAACGCCATGACTTTGGTTATGTCATAGAAATGTCAGCAAGGATAATGAATGCAGTGTTAGGTGTGTTAATGTTTCTTTAATACAGTGAGTATAGAATTAATTGCAGTGTGTTTCCACAGAGCAATTCATATCTAATGTCTAATCACTCTCATAACACAATGTTAGGTAATCAGACAGTTGAAAAGTTCATTCATCTATTTGATAAAGGAAGTAGTCTGTTCATCCAACAGCTAGACAATTGCAGTTCTTACTTGTGATTGGTTGCCAGAACTCCCCACTCAGAGGAAGTCCATAACTTTTGGTTATGTCATAGCAATGTCAGTAAGGATTTTGAACGCAATGTTAGATCTGTTAATGTTTCTTTAATATGCTTCTAAAATGCTTCTATTTCTTCAGCTGCAAGTTTCTTACTTGCGTTTGGTTCACAGAACTCTCCATCAGGAGGAAGCCCTTTGATGCATCCACAGGCTTGTGAGGTGACATTACTGCATGCACCGTATAGGCCACACTTTTCACATGACCAACCAAAGTGGTCCTCACACTGACACTGCATTCCTCCGGTGGAGTTTGGATAGCACCCTGTTAAAGTCATTCAAAACAATGACAAAACACACCTCATAAACCATGCACCAGAGTATGAACACATTTAAATCTGTCCGAGTACAAAATTCTTACATGTGGTGAAGTTCAAGTCTTCAATTATTAAAGACTGAGTGATGGTTTTGGGGAATGACAAATTTCCCACATAGTTTCTGAACAGATCAATGAAATTTGGGGGCAGGCTGGATACTGGCAAGAGCAAGTTAAAGTCTATATCATACTCCACTGGCACTGTAGAGGAGACAAAAAACAAGCACCCCATTTATTTAAGATGTTTCTACTTCTGTTGCAACTTTATATATATAATATACATGTGAAATACATATATCACATGTATATTAAATTACATGTGATATATCATTTAGTGATATAGCTGTTGGTGTAGCTAGTGTTGACACTGAGAAAACATTTCTCAAACATTTCATAAATTTTAAATATCTCTCGTAAACAAGAAAATTGCGACTACAGCAACTGAACCTTTGAAACAAATTTCATACAAATGGTCAGAGGGCCCGGTGGCGCCAGTGTCCGGCAGCCTCGCCTCTGTCAGTGCGCCCCAGGGTGGCTGTGGCTACAATGTAGCTTGCCATCACCAGTGTGTGAATGTGTGTGTGTGAATGGGTGGATGACTGGATATGTAAAGCGCTTTGGGGTCCTTAGGGACTAGTAAAGCGCTATATAAATACAGGCCATTTACCATTTTTATACAAAGTTATGGCTTTAGGATAGAATTCAAATCAACATCCTTTACACTTAAAAAAAAATTACATTATTAAATCCTTTCACAGAACACAGACGTAGAAACCTCAGTCTAACTACATATGCTGGATAAATGTACTTACATTTACATTACATACTTACTTACCTATCACATGTGATACATGTTTGCCTAGTCCTACCTGGGTTGCTGGTTTTTAACTGGCAATATTGCCCATCTGCTGGAAGTCCATTAATGCATCCACACGTATCACCAACGATGGCATCACAGGCCTCATAGTCAATGCATTTGTTATATGACCAAGCAAAGCTCTCCTCACATGTGCACTGGTATCCAGTTATGTTTGCAGTTATGTTTGGTGAACACACTGAGAAGAACACAACACAATGGTTCAATGTGACACTTTGAGTGAATAAGATTGGCAAGCAATGGAGATGCAACATAAATGGATGTTTTACCTGTTGTTGTATTAATGCTTGTAATCTCACCAGTGGCATTGATCAATAAAGGAAAACTGAGAGTGTTCAGTATCGACTGGAATTGTTCCAGATTTGAGACGCTTATAACAGCTTGGAACTCATACTCAGTGGAATTTGATGAAGCTAAAGGTAAAAAAAAAGAAAAAAAAAGAAAAACCCAAACAAACCATAAAGCAATGATAACACTGATAATCTGGACTTGGTCAGATACTGTTATTGCTATTCAGTTCTGCTTGTTCATTGAATATCCTCCCTCGTCTAGTTTTTCAAAGCACTTTGCAAAGCATGTTTTTTTTTAATAAATACAATTATTATATAATTATATTATTAGTCAACAAACATGTGTTACGTTGTAGTAACACTGCTAAAATTTTACTCACTTTCTCTTTTTTGTCTTAGATGAATGCTGGATTCTTCTGCACTCATTAACTCCTGGAAGAAAATCCAGGAGGAAAATGATTTGTTTCACTGTATTTTTTCATCATTATACATTCATTCATTTTTATTCTTACCTCAAAGAAGCCGTTTAGAAACTCTCTGTGTCTCTCATACTTAAGACAGTTCCATATGACTAGGAGAATAACGATGCATAACGAGACCTTTCGTAATGTCATCCTAACTAAAGAGAAAAGAACACAAGTCCTTTTAATAAAATCAGTCATTATTCACGGTGTCATGCTGCTGGCATTCCTTCTGTAAATGGGAGCCAACAGGAAGGCAAAAGGTTTTCTGCCTTCCAGATAATGTGCTGCTCAACTTGTTTAAATGTATTTGGATCATACCAGCCTGTCAATGTTTATTTGTTAGCATGCAAACAGAGTTTTAAAAATGTTTAACTTCAAACATTGTCAAAGTCAACAACTTGTAATACTAAGCAAAAAAACAAAAAAACAAAAAACTGATGGTCTATATACAGTATGAGAATTTTCGAGTGCCAATAATCTTTCCTGTTCTTAGATAAGAAAATAGTAACTGATGTTTTAATTTTCTTATCACAGTTGTGTCACGGTATTGGGTCGTGTGACCCAGCGTTCTGAGTTTTCCTTGTATTTTGATCTTCATTGTTTCTTTCTTTGGTATTAGCTTCTAGGTTTCTTTAGTCCTTGTTTAGTACGGGCGATCGTGGCTTAAGAGTTGGGAGTTCGCCTTGTAATCGGAAGGTTGCCGGTTCCAGCCCCGGCTTGGACAGTCTCGGTCGTTGTGTCCTTGGGCAAGACACTTCACCCGTTGCCTACTGGTGGTGGTCAGAGGGCCCGGTGGCGCCAGTGTCCGGCAGCCTCGCCTCTGTCAGTGCGCCCCAGGGTGGCTGTGGCTACAATGTAGCTTGCCATCACCAGTGTGTGAATGTGTGTGTGAATGGGTGGATGACTGGATATGTAAAGCGCTTTGGGGTCCTTAGGGACTAGTAAAGCGCTATATAAATACAGGCCATTTTAGTAGATCCATTTATGTAGTCATCCCTGTGTTAAGTATTCCCTGTTGGCTCGTGTCCCCATGGCTCCTATTTTACTTTGAAAGGTCTTGTGTTTCTTTGTACTACGTGTTTAGTCTTACTCTCCCCTTTAATGTCATTATGTTTCATTCTAGTCAGCTGTGTCCTCATGTGTCTCCACTTCCCCTGATCACCTCATGTATGTATTTTTGAGTGCCTACTTGGTAAATCCTTTTGTAAATAGCTTTTCTGTTTCCATGAATACTCATGGTCTTCAAAGAGTTCAATGTAGGAGGTCAAACAACTTGAACAGCACAACCTCCAAAACAACTCCAGTACTATCGCAAATCTGATTTTGTTTGTAAAAATGCACTAATTTTTTATTTTATTTTATTTCTTTCAGGACCAATGGATTGGTGAATGAGTGAGAAGCTGTGGTTTGCTGCATTTGTTTTTCCTATAAACTGTAGGGGAAAAAAAGATAAACTGGCTTTGTTGTACAGGTGATTTAAATTATAGCTTACTTTCATTATCCATCTGGACAAAAACACTTGGGGCCACCATGGAAACTGAAGACAAAAATAGCTGTGTCCCAGGTTGGTAACCCAAGTGGGCCCCAAGTATCAGACCTGCTTCTATCCATCTGGGCCCCATACTCATTTGTTGTCTGGGGCTGATTTGGGACCCATCATTAACCCATCTGGGAAAACACATTTGGGGACATCATGGAAACTGAGGACAAAAGTAGCTGGGTGCCAGGTGGGTAGCCCAAGTGGGCCCCAACCATCAGACCCGCTTCTACCCATCTGGGCCCCATACTCATTTGTTGGCTGGGCCTGATTTGGGGCTTATCTCGGACCCAGCATAAACCCATCTAGGAAAACACATTTGGGGCCACCATGGAAACTGAGGACAAAATTAGCTGGACCCTAGTTGGGTTTCCCAAGTGGGCCCCAAATATTAGACCTGCTGCTCCCTATTTAGGCCCCACATATGTGTGTTGACTGGGAGGCAACCGCCTGTGTTGCCCGTATCAAAAACCGCTACTGCATCTGATGATTAACAGGTGTGCCAGGTTCAGTGACTCACTGCCCCGCCTACCTATACAAAAAGGGAGGCACCAAAAAACACATACAGACAAAAACACCACATAACCAGAACCCAACTCCTAACAGTGCAAGCCTTTTACCTCAAACTTAGTCACTGCTCGGTGACATTCGTCTATCCTGGCCTGAAAGGAGACACTACCCGTAGACTGCAGCGAGAACTGCCAGCATCTGAGCCAGCCAGACTCTGACCATGATGAGAGAGGCTCTCTCTCATCATGGTCACCTAAATGCAACACACAGTAATGGCAGGTTTTGTAATAAGGCAGATCGCGCTAACATAATATGCACTGTTAGTTGATTATTTACCTGCTGCATTAACGGGAGAGGACGTGCAACGTCACCGCTGCTGCTGGGTTGTGATTCACGAGTCCGGGGCGGAATTAACCGTCTCGAGGCAGGCGTTGCCGATTTGCAACAGTTAAAAACTAACAATCTGATTACCCCACATACATATTTTATGAGTTTGTTTTACTCAGAAGTACCACTGCAGGACTTGGTTGTGCATTAGCAACAAAAAACTTAATTTGAGCCTGAAAGGGTTAAAAACATGACATTCATTTAAGGTCATCGCGAGCAAATGCTTTTGCATATTCATAGTGTTTCCTCCCTTAAATGAAATATCTACTTTGCAAGTATTGCAAGTTGCCCTGTTCTCATAAAGTATAACAAAACATTTGAGCGTTTGAGCTGCTTAGGCGCCGTGTTTCCTGACAGGTAAATGACGCTCCGCAACGTGGTGACATCATTCGCGGTAACTGGAATCGATAAGGGAATCATTTGCAAAAATGGCAAACAATTTCAAGGAATTGAAACAGTGGGAACCGGTTCTCAACAAGAACCGGGTTTCGATACCCATCCCTAATTATGTCAGACTTTGAAACAAAGACACTGTGTTGTGCAATACATACTAAGTGCATTAAAATAAAGTTTATATGTACAGCAGTGGTAAAGAATTTAAACACTCACTTTTGACTTTAGCAGCACAGTGTGAGTAGAATTTCGTTAAGTTAGAGAAATGACACAGACATAAAAACGTAACAATGAGATTAGTCTAAGTTTAGGTGAAGATGGCGTTTGGTTTGCTGAAATGTGCCCATGTTTATTAGTTGTTCTGGATCATGAACTCGATAAATGTTTCACAGTTCTTAGCAGCATTATACCCCAAGAGTTCAACCTTACTAATAAGATTTTTGTCTTATAATTTATTTTAAAAGGAAACTAATAAGTTAATGCGCATGTGTACCCCTGAGACTGTCTCAGATCTGTTATTGATGTTATTGATGTTTGTTCCTGAATTGAAAAGTGTATTATCTCCAGTCATCCATCCATTAATCCATCCGTCTTCCTCAACATACCCTATTCGGGGTAGCAGGAGTTGTAAGCTTGTCTCAGCTGTCATTGTCACAGTACGGCTGTGTGCAGGCAAAAGTAGGACCCAAACGCAAACTCACAGAGACAAAAGGTAAACTCAAAAAACACAGCTTTATTGCTGGCATGGAGTGGGACACGAAAAACAATACAAAATAGACTAAACTGGGAAAACTAAAGCACAAGGAGCCACAGGGAAAAATCACACAGCTATGGTGGAGACTACGACACTGACAAAGAGAAACACAGGGCTTAAATACACAGAGGGATAACGAGGGAATGAGACACAGAAGGAGGGCACAGCTGGGAGAAATCAGGACTGGACGAGACAGAGACGCAAAACTAGAAACACTCACATGAGGCATGGACCTTCAAAGTAAAACAGGAAGTATCACACAGAGACGCGAACTAGACACAGTGGAGACAGCAACTAAGAAACAGAGACAAACCATAAGGCAGAGGTCTAAGAACCAAAATACACAGAGGGAAATACTCAGCTTTGAACACAAGAGACTAGACTAGAGGGAGTAACAAAAGACCAACCATGAGAACATAATGCACAATGCAGGGTGACAGAAAACAAGAAACTCAAACATGCAAAGACACACCATAAACAGAACAGAGGGGGCACAGAGAGACATGAAGGGCAGGGGAGACTTAACATGGGTTGAAACACAAGGGGGAACTAATAAGCAAATCAACATAGGAGGCCTAATGACCTAAACATACTATAAACATCAAAATGAACTAAAACTCAAAACACTGGGTCCTAGGACCCAGGATCGTGACAGTCATACGATAACAGATAGCAAACATTCAAAATATTTAATTTATTGCTGTTTGCTTGCAAAGTTAATTATTTGTTTGTTTTTAGCAGTATTGAATAGCAGTATGCTATTCAATACTGCTTATTGAATAGCAGTAAATGCAAAATAGCTAGATATTAGATATGTCGGTAAACATTCTAGGATACTTTTTTAAAATTGGTCTGAAGATATGAGGAATAATAATACAATATAAAAGACACTGAGTAATGGAAATTCTACATTAAGTTGATTACCTTTTGCCGTTGTTGCCGTCTGTAAAGCCTCTTGTCAGGAGAGCATAATCATTTTGCAGCACACCTTCACATACAGACTACAGCATCAAATGAGAAACCAACTTCCTTGATTGCTTTTTCTGAGTCACAAACCTGTCTGTCTGGTTTCTTTGAGAGAAATGTAGATCATACACTTGATAAACTTCAATGTGTTGATGATTGTCCTTGTTGAGGCAGACAGTGCTTCATGGTCTTCGTTCAGTACCTCAAATTGGCTGACTGGTGTTTACAAACAGAAAACCAAACAGGGGTGCCAAATCTGAAAATTTCTCCCATAATATGCATGAATTTAGCTCCTGGATCCAGAAACATATCTGCTTTATTTTATTAGTTTGTGATATTTTCTTAGGATGTCATGCAGGTTTTTTTTTTTAATCATTATTTGTCATTCAATTTGTTTGATGAAAAATTTCACATTTTATTGTTCATTGGTAAAAAGCAAATAAATGGGCTTTCCAGTTGTATAAAATTTATTGCCAAGAACCATTGTTGCAGAAAAGAAACAATGAGCCAAACATGGTTTATGTTTTGTGGTAAGTTTATGTGAATTATTATGTATTATGTATTATTATACATATTACCAGTGCTATAAAAGTTCCAAAGTTGTGGTACTCATCTGATAGTTATTTGTTTAGATATCTGTGTAACTAACATCATAAAGTGGATGAAGTGAACTTCTGATGTGTTCCTGTAAATACACAGAATGTATTCCCTTGTCTGTTTTCCTTTTTTCATGTTAATTGGACTCTGTGGGTATAATCTCACTTTATTCAGATCATTAAATGGCCATTAATTGGTTTGTTTTTTTAGTTTTCTTATTGCTGGAAAAGAGTGAGGCCCCATGTTGAACACCTCAGATGATCTGGGGAAGGAGAATATATTTGTGTTTTGTTGTTTGGTAACATATTAACTCAGGGCCCAGCAACACTCACACTATATAATCACACCTTTAATTGAAGGCTTTTGAGACATAATTAACACATGAGTTTGCATTTGCGATATCACATATTAAACTATTTATTTTAAATCATGTTGTATATTACTAGTGCTGTTATTTATAATAATTTTAGGAAAAAATAGAAATGAAGCAAAAATGTAATATTACAAGAAAATAATAAAAAAAAGAAAATCTCAAAACTGTAGGTTGTGATTATTACATGTTTTGATTCATTCAGTTCATTAGTGAAGTCAGCTACATGTTACAGTACCATACTACACTAAGTTGCAGTAAAACTAAGGTCCCCGAACCCAAAAACTGTACGAACCTGATTAAAACCTGTTTGCAAAATTACAAAATGAAATCAAATCTGGTGACTTTTTCTGGTGTTATTGGAGACTTATTTATGACAACTTTTGACGTGAAAGTATGTATTGCTCTTCTCAACAAGCAGCGGGTGCTGCCGTGGGCACCTCGCCCGTGCCAAAGCGCTCACGGGCAGAGGATAGTCCTCCCCCAGCTGCTATCAGGGCAGGAAATGTTCCCACCTATGCGTCCAAACTGCAAATGATCGTGCATGAGTGAAACCTCTGCTCCCACAATGACTGTAACGCAATCAATTCTTCTTTTACTGTTATGTTGTTTTGTGGCTCACAAGGTTTAAAACTACTTAAACACACACACACACACACACACACACACACACACACACACACACACACACACACACACACACATACACAAAGTAACTCCACCAGAGTGCCTATTTCGGGTCACTTTTGCCGGTCCAAGCCCAGATAAAGGAGCAGGGTTAGAATTGGGACATTAAAAAAAACAATAATCGCTAAAAGAAATTTAATTTGTAGTTCTAAATAAATTCTAAATGCATTTAGGACGTTTTTTTACTCACTTTATGTCTTTATGTCTAGTGCTTTTATCTGAGCTCAATCTGTGCTCTCACCTTAGCTAATACTGTAACACGATCTAATCTGTTATTTACAAATTGGCTGATAACATATGTTTACAAAGTACACTATTCTTTTAGACAGCTCATGAAATGAGGCATCCAAAAACAAACAGAAAAACAAACAGGGCTGTCAGGAACTAAATTCATAATATGCATGCATTTAGCTCCTGGATCCAGAAACATATTTGCTTCATTTTTTAAAATTTGTGATATTTGCTTCAGATGTCATGCAGTTTTGTTTTGTTTTTTAATCATTATTTGTCATTCAATTTGTTTGATGAAAATTTTCATTCTAGAAGCTAACCTCATGACATTAAGGAGTGAATGTGATATCAAACAAGTGATATACAACCACGAGCACTTATAGCAATGATATCGGAGTGTAATTGTATGGTATCAATGAGAGGGAAAGTAGTCACAACAAAGGGCATTGTGCTATTGGAAGGCAAATCCAATCACAAAGGCAAATCATGAAAAGGCTGCTAGGAAAGCTGCAACATACCTGCAGAGGGTCCGGCAAGTCCTGAGGAGTCAGCTGAATGGAAAGAATACAATTAACACCTACGTCCTGCCGGTTATCAGATACCCTGCTTAGATAATAAGATGACCAAAGAAAGAGGTAGAAGCCACTATCATCAAAATAAGAAAGCTTTTTACCGTGCATGGAAGTTTTTACCCCAAATCCAGTACCCTGAGATTGTATGCTAAGGAAGGTGACTGAGAACTAGTGAGTGTCAGAACCACTATCCAGGATGAAACAACGTGGTGGAGGGTGAAGGCAACAGTGGGGCAACAGTGATCCCTGGTAGTCAGAGCACTTGGGACAGTGACCCATGGCTGGGCGAGTTGCTCCAAAAGATCGCAGGAACAACGTCCAAGATCTCTGTCCCAAAGAGCGCAGTCCTAGGAACAGCAAAGATCCTGTGCAGGACCCTCAAGCTCCCAAGCCTTTGGTAGAAGATCCAGGCTTAAAGGATAAAGACCACCTGCATGGCGAGTGGCGAGAACTTTTTAAAATATATATAGAGAGAGATTTACAAACCTTTGTCACTCACTAGTGGGTAATTTTCCTCAACAAATAAATGAAAAAGTAAATTTCCTTATTTGTTAATGAATTTTACTGTGATCTAATTTTAGACTTTTTTTTTTTTAACTTTTGGGGTTTGAGCCATCATAGGTGACAATTGTAACCCTAACTCTACCCTAATTCTATATTTCGAACGGCACAATCGACTCTTTAAAAGTGTGATTGTTTTTGATATGTAACTGTTAAATTTATTATTTTCTTTGTTACCTGATTACCAACAATTTAATAAAAATATTATTTTTTTTAAACAAGAGACTTAGTGAAAGATCGGGGCGACTGGGTTTTCTGTTCGACAAAGAGGGTTACCTAGATCTCTGAGACAGTCACCTGAGTAGTGAAGCTGCATGCTGGCAAGTTATCTTCAACAAACTCTGAGTTTCTCTCTGACTCCTCCTGTCCTGCTACAGCTGATCCAGCTGACTGACTTGGTTTCATTTCCTCATTCACACAGCCTTTGATAAAATATTACTCTGCAGAAATTCCCATCTTTGCAAACATAATAATCTGGTTAGATGTTAGTTTCTTGTTATATTTAACATGACAACTTTTATTATTGGTCACTGGATAGCACTGATTTATTATCAACTCAACCCCACCCATCCCATATATGTCTTAACTTTAGCAATTACAGTTTAAAAAAATCTTTAGGATATGGGGCTCTGATTATTATGTTTTCAACACGCCCTTTTTTTCACAGGAAATTTTACAAACATTTACATCTGAATTCAAGTGTTATGACTGAATGTTAAATTGAAATATTTACTAATATAAAATTGATATTTAATCTAAATATTTCTTAAATCTAAATACACTGGCACTGATTAGTGATCAGTTATTTAGATATTTCTTTAAGCAACACTGAATTGTGCCCTAACCCTAGCCCTAGTTGATGGTTGGTCTGTTTTCATTCAGCACTTCCTGTACCAAAATAGTACGTAAGGAAGGTGACAAATCAAACTTAATGTAATTGATATTTGGAGAGACAAATTTCCTGATGATATATCTTTTACCTGGAGTAACCGTTCTGGTTCAAGGAAATCACGTATTGATTTCTGGTTAATATCAAGTAGTCTATCAAAGGACAGTGTTACGGTCAATATCCTTACAACTCCACTTACGGATCATAGAGCAATATATATTAATCTGCAACTCTTTCCTACTATTGCAATTAATAGATCCTCCTATTGGAAATTAAATAGCTCGCTTCTGAGCCATACAATTGTAAAATCTGAAATTACACGACTGTTAAAACACTTTATACACAAGGCTAATATTGAGAATTCCTATAGCACAAACTGGGAAATTTTTAAATTTGAGACAAGTAAAATGTTGAGACAGTATGGGGCAAAAATAGCTAAGTCAAGGGCAGCAGAAGAAGAAAATCTAATTGTTCAAATTTCCGCAATATATCAACTCCCACCAGACGAGGTCTCGGAGGAGGATAGATTACATCTTAGGTCCTTTCAATCTAAACTGGATGAGATTTACCGCCAGAAAGCTGAAGGAGCTTTTGTTCGTTCAAGAAAAAGGTGGATAGAGGAGGGAGAGCAGAATTCTGCTTATTTTTTCCACTTAGAAAAACATAGATCTAAAACCAATACTATTCATAAATTGAATATAAATGGTACGGTCAGTGATGATGCAAAAATTATCTCTCAATTTTGTTGTAATTTCTACTCAAAGTTGTATGAATCCAATTATAACGCAAAGGTCGCTACCCAATTCATTGACTCTGTAAACAATGTTGAAATGATTAAAAGTGCTGATAGGCTTTTTTGTGACAGTCCAATTACTGAAAAAGAGATATTGACATCTATTGAATTTCTTAAAAACAACAAATCTCCGGGCACAGATGGGCTGGTGGCTGAATTCTATAAATCATTTTCTTGTCAGCTTGCACCCTTTTTGTTGCAGGTTTATAATGAAAGTATTAAAAGGGGCACTCTTCCTCCCAGCCTTACTCAGGGACTTATTACTTTAATTCCCAAACCTAAGAAGGACCTACTTTTTATAGACAACTGGAGACCAATAAGCCTCCTAAATAATTGTTGTGATATTTTGATACCATGGTAGCATTTACAGGATATTGTTTTATAGTGATATTATACAGGAAAACTGTTACTCAATAAGGCCCATTTACTAGTTGTTTTTCTCTTTCTCTGTAACCTAAGAATTAATGTGTAAGAATCACAGGTTGGTACCTCAAGGTCGAAAATACCACAGAGACCACTTCCTTACTCCCATCCCCCCTTCTTTATCTCCTAGAAAGGAGCTTGTTAAAGGCCAGGTGGTTCGTTTCAGAATTCACTAATGAAAGAACTCTGTATTCTATGTCTAGGAGTGTATTTTGCTGGGATGATCATAAATTGTAGCTGAACTGATAAACTACACAAAGGATACTTCTTTGCTCACAAGGCAGGAAGACGTTTCCTTATTTGGTCTGTACCGGTTTGAACTGAGAATCTGTTGACACACGAACCTTTTTCCTCTATATATACTGTTGTAAGATGAATAAACCTTTGAGTCAGTTTGGAATGACAACCTAGAACAGTCTCCGCGTCTTCTTGTTTTTCCAAACTGCTCCCGGTACTCCAGCTGGTACCGTGATTAACCATTGATCATGCATGAGAATATTTTAATTTTGTTTATGTTAAAGGATGAACTCTGCTTATCGCTGCCCATGTCTCGAAGGAAACCCGATCCTCACAGACGGAGTTTTCTTTCAATAATGATTATAAAATATTAGCTCTATTGCTAGCTAGAAGAATTAAATATATTTTGGACGATATTGTAGACGAGACACAGTCTGGTTTTATGACAAACAGACACATCTCCAATAATATTAGACTCGTCTTGGATATTCTGGACTACTCAGCATTAATATCTGATGACTCATTTATCCTTCTCCTGGACTTCTATAAAGCCTTTGACTCAATTGAGCATGAATTTATATTTCTTACACTTCAGAAATTTGGTTTTGGTGATATCTTCTGCAGAGCTATCAAAACTCTGTATTCCAATGCTAATAGTTCTATTAGAATGAAAAATGGCACCACTTCTCGTTTTAGTCTTAATCGAGGTGTACGCCAAGGTTGCCCGATTAGCCCTTATCTTTTTTTACTTTGCACCCAAATTCTTGCCTCTCATATTTCGAATAGCCCTGTGAAGGGTATAAACATAGCAGACAGAGAGATTGTCATCAGTCAATTGGCAGATGATACCACAATTTTTCTTAAAAATGCCAGCCAAGTGCCAATTGCTTTACGTGTAATAGAGGATTTCTCAAAAGGGTCTGGATTGGTCCTAAACTTAAATAAATGTCAGTTATTACCTGTCAAAGAGTGTAATGTTCAGAGTATTTGTAATATAACAGTTAAAAATGAAGCAACATATTTAGGTCTGATTATCTGCAAAGAGAACGGTGGCACGGTGGTTAGCACTGTTGCCGCACAGCAAGAAGGTCCTGAGTTCAATTCCACCATCAGGCCGGGGTCTTTCTGTGTGGAGTTTGCATGTTCTCCCCGTGTTTGCGTGGGTTCTCTCCGGGTACTCCGGCTTCCTCCCACCGTCCAAAGACATGCAGCTTGTGGGGATAGGTTAATTGGATAATCCAAATTGCCACTAGGTGTGAATGTGCGAGTGAATGTGAGTGCGAATGGTTGTCTGTCTCTGTGTGTTAGCCCTGCGACAGACTGGCGACCTGTCCAGGGTGTACCCTGCCTCTCGCCCTATGACAGCTGGGATAGGCTCCAGCGCCCCCCGCGACCCTGAAAAGGATAAGCGGAAGCAAATGGATGGATGGATGGGAATATCTGCAAAGATACAAAAGACAGAATTTTACTAATTTTTCCCCCAATTATTAAAAAATCTCAAACCAAATTAAATCAATGGTTGCAGAGAGATTTAAGTATAAGAGGAAGGGTATTGCTCTCAAAAGCAGAAGGTCTGTCTCGACTGACTTATGCAGCAATTTCTCTGCATGTGGACGGCAAAACTTGTAAGGATATTGACCGAATGCTCTTCAACTTCCTTTGGAAAAACCGGACACATTACATCAGAAAAAGTGTATTGATGAATGACTATGAACACGGTGGTCTCAATGTTTTGGATTTTACTACTCTAAACAATACATTTAAGATTAATTGGGCTAAACATTTTCTTAAAAATCCGGTATCCATTTGGAATTTTATTCCTCACTACATTTTCTCTAAGTTTGGTGGTCTAAGTTTTATCTTAGGTTGTGATTATAATATAGATAAGCTTCCAGAAAAGCTCTCGATGTTTCACAAACAAGTTCTATTAGCTTGGTCCCTTATATATAAACACAACTTTACACCCCATACGTATTCAATTTGGAATAATAGGAACATAGTGTATAAAAATAAATCATTATTTTTTTCTAGGTGGGTTGAGAAACGGATTGTTTTAGTGAATCAGCTGTTTAATCCTAATGGGCAGCTCATGTCCTATTCAGAATTTTTAAACACCTATAAATTTCCAGCCACACCCAAAGAATATGCCATATTATTTGATGCAATACCTACGGGTATTATAATGCTTTTTAAAGGTATTCAACCTTGCATATCATCTGTTTCTCTCCCCAACCCTTTAGATTCACACATAGGAAGAATCTGTCTAACAAACCACAGTAAAAGTAATAAGAATATTCGTGCTTTGTTCCAGACAGAATCTCTAACTATCCCACATGTGGTCTCTTATTGGAATTCCTTTGTCAGTGACATTAACTGGAAAAGAGTATGGACAATTCCTAACAAGTATCTGGTAACGAATAAAGTGAAGGAAGTCTCATTTAAAATATTGCATAAATTTTATCCTGCTAATCATTACATGACGAAGTTCAAAAGGGACATAAATGTGAACTGTGGATTTTGTGGAAGCCATCCTGAGACTGTGCAACACCTCTTCTGGATCTGTTCATACGCTAGAACATTTTGGAAAGACTTCAGTAGATTCATTGCTGGACATCTCTATAATGACTTTACTGTGAAATGGGAAAATGTTGTATTTTGTTTCTTTCGAAGGCAAAAAAAAGATGTTTACTTTATAATAAACTTATTAGTTATCTTAGCTAAACTTTATTTTCACAAATGCAAATACAGTAACAGAAAACCTAATTTTAAACATTACTATAATGATGTTTTATGTTACATAAAATTGATTAGTGGATCACTTAACAAAAAGGCTATGAAAACTATTACTATTTGTAGTAATTACAAATTATTTGAATGTATGTAATTCTTTGTATTACACCCCCTGGCATATGTTAATTTTGTTCTGATTGTATACATGTTCTGTATACTGTTTCTTAATAAAGTTTAATATTTTGAAAAAAAAAAAAAAAAAAAAAGGAAATCGACGGCGCATTTGGAGTATGCATTTGAAGTACACTTCGAATTGGGACAGCCGTCGTCGCGTGGCGGTGACGTAACCGCACTTAAAATGCGTACTTCAAGCATGCAGTCTCTTAATTGGGACACAGCCATGGTCTCAGTGAACAGTCATGGTCACACACTGCATGTGGTTTTAAAAGCAACATGTCTGTTCACCACAACAATGGAGATGTGTAATATTAGTGCAGCTACGGTTTGTTTTTGAACATCAGTTCTGTTTTCTACTTTGATCACTTAGACCAAAAAAGTGTTGTTTTCAGATTCTTTCTTTTACATCTATTAACCCTTTAAGACCTACCATAGAACCAAGTTCGCCAGAGCTTATATTATATTTTTACATGCTGTGGAGCCATTTTTGGGAGCATTTCAAGTTGCTATACATCAATACAACCATTATAGCCCAAACTTTAATAATATGTCTGCATTAGGTGCATAGTAATTACATAAATTGCAAAAAAGTGCAATAAACTACAAAAAAATTGAAAATCGTTTTTGTTTTTTTAACATATATTTCTAGTTAGAGAAATTTAAGAGGCTTATCCCTCAAAACTGTAAATACAAAAAAGTTACACAAACTAGTTTCCCACCACAGGAAATTTATTTTGAGTGTCTTCATAGTTTTATTTTTGAAATACACCAATTTTTATATACTGCAGGAAAAACGAAAATAAATATTATAGTGCAAATTTGCAAAATAACAGCATATGCATCAAAATAAACTATTTCCAGCAGTGCAATATGAGTCTTAAGCATCCCAGAAACGACACAGAAAGTCATAAACTCAAACATAACTTTTTAAAACACATAACAAGTAAAACACAAGCTCATAAGGGCCCGATCGTAAAAAACTACATTTCCGCAAAATGACGTCACTTCCGGTTTCGGGCAGGTCATGCGGTCATGTGATAGTTCCCGCTGATGGACGTAGGAAGTGTTACAAACAGCTGATGGATCGGCGAAGCGTGTTTCTGGAATATCATGTTTTTGTTGCTGCAAGTGATTTTTATGCAGTTTTTGCAAAGCTATATGTGGAAGGAAACTGTGACCTAGGACAAGCTGATGGCATAAGATGTAAGTATAACTCCTCCAGTTTCATATGCAAAAAAAATTATTGTGCTAGCTTAAGTGGTTGCAGAGCTACCGGGATTTAAAAATAGTTACGCAAAACAGAGCGTGCCCGCTCCGATCGGCTGTAAAGGGTTAACCACCTGTTCATTTTTTTATTACAATTAGTTTCACATAAATGTTAGTGTTTTCTTTTCCATCCATCCATCCATCCATCCATCCATCCATCCATCCATCCATCTTCATCCGCTTTATCCGGGGCCGGGTCGCGGGGGCAGTAGCCTAAGCAAAGAGGCCCAGATCTCCCTCTCCCCAGCCACCTCCTCCAGCTTATCCGGGGGAATACCAAGGCGTTCCCAGGCCAGCCGAGAGATATAATCTCTCCAGCGTGTCCTGGGTCTGCCCCGGGGCCTCCTCCCGGTGGGACATGCCTGGAACACCTCACCCAGGAGGCGCCCAGGGGGCATCCTTGTCAGATGCCCGAACCACCTCAGCTGGCTCCTTTCGATGTGGAGCAGCAGCTGCTCTACTCTGAACCCCTCCCGGATGGCCGAACTTCTCACCCTATCTCTAAGGGAGAGGCCAGCCACCCTTCGGAGGAAGCTCATTTCCGCCGCTTGTATCCGCGATCTCGTTCTTTCGGTCACTACCCACAGCTCGTGGCCATAGGTGAGGGTAGGGACGTAGATCGACCGGTAAATTGAGAGCTTCGCTTTTACACTCAGCTCCCTCTTCACCACGACGGACCGGTGCAGCGTCCGCATTACTGCAGCTGCAGCCCCAATCCGTCTGTCAATCTCCGGCTCCCTTCTCCCATCACTCGCGAACAAGACCCCGAGATACTTGAACTCCTCCACTTGGGGCAGGAACTCATCCCCGACCCGGAGTGGGCACTCCACCCTTTTCCGGCTGAGAACCATGGCCTCAGATTTGGAGGTGCTGATCCTCATTCCCGCTGCTTCACACTCGGCTGCGAACCGTTCCAGTGCGAGCTGGAGGCCCTCACCCGATGAAGCCAACAGAACCACATCATCTGCAAAAATCAGAGATGAGATTCTGAGGCCACCAAAGCGAAAGCCCTCCGCCACTTGGCTGCGCCTAGAAATTCTGTCCATAAAAATTATGAACAGAACCGGAGACAAAGGGCAGCCCTGGCGGAGCCCATCACCCACCGGGAACGAGTCCGACTTATTGCCGGCAATGCGAACCAAGCTCTTGCAACGGTTGTATAGGGATCGAATGGCCCGTAGCAATGGGCCAGACACCCCATATTCCCGCAACACCTCCCACAGGACACCCCGAGGGACACGGTCGAATGCCTTCTCCAAGTCCACAAAACACATGTAGACTGGTTGGGCAAACTCCCATGCACCCTCAAGTATCCTGGAGAGGATAAAGAGCTGGTCCAGTGTTCCGCGACCAGGACGAAAACCGCATTGTTCCTCCTGTATCCGAGGTTCGACTAACGGACGAACTCTCCTTTCCAGCACCCTGGCATAGACTTTCCCAGGGAGGCTGAGGAGTGTGATCCCCCTGTAGTTGGAACACACCCTCCGGTCCCCCTTCTTAAAGATGGGGACCACCACCCCGGTCTGCCAGTCCACAGGTACTGCCCCTGATCTCCACGCTACATTGCAGAGGCGTGTCAACCAGGACAGCCCTACAATGTCCAGAGCCTTCAGGAACTCGGGGCGGACCTCATCAACACCGGGGGCTCTGCCACCAAGGAGTTGTTTAACTGCCTCAGTGACCTCGCCCCCGGAAATTGGCGGGTCATTCCCCTCATCCCCAGACTCTGCTTCCTCCTTGGAAGACGTGTCAGTGGGATTAAGGAGGTCCTCGAAGTATTCCTTCCACCGCCTGACAATTTTCTCAGTCGACGTCAGCAGCGCTCCGCCAGCACTATACACAGTGCAGGTAGAGCACCGCTTTCCCCTCCTGAGACGTCTGACGGTTTGCCAGAATCTCTTCGAGGCAGTCCGAAAGTCTTTTTCCATGGCCTCTCCGAACTCCTCCCACACCCGAGTTTTTGCTTCAGCCACTGCCCGAGCTGCATTCCGCTTGGCCTGTCGATACCTGTCGGCTGCCTCCGGAGTCCCACAGGCTAACCAAGCCCGATAGGACTCCTTCTTCAGCCTGGTGGCTCCCTTCACCTCTGGTGTCCACCATTTGGTTCGGGGATTACCACCACGGCAGGCACCAACCACCTTGCGGCCGCAGCTCAATGCCGCAGCTTCGGCAATGGAGACGCTGAACATGGTCCATTCGGACTCAATGTCCCCAGTCTCCCTCGGAATGCTGTTGAAGCTCTGCCGGAGGTGTGCGTTGAAGATCTCGCGGACTGGGGCCTCTGCTAGACGTTCCCAGCACACCCTCACTACGCGTTTAGGTGCACCAGGTCTGTCCAGCGTCCTCCCCCGCCACCTGATCCAACTCACCACCAGGTGGTGATCAGTTGACAGCTCAGCCCCTCTCTTTACCCGAGTGTCCAGAACATATGGTCGCAGGTCTGCTGATACGATTACAAAATCGATCATCGACCTACGGCCTAGAGCGTCCTGGTGCCACGTGCACTTATGGACACTCTTATGTTCGAACAGGGTGTTCGTTATGGCCAAACTGTGATTAGCACAGAAGTCCAATAACAAAGCACCACTCGGGTTCAGATCAGGGAGGCCGTTCCTCCCAATCACGCCCCTCCAGGTCTCGCTGTCGTTACCCACGTGAGCATTGAAGTCTCCCAGCAGGACAACAGAGTCTCCAGGTGGAGCACCCTCCAGCACCCCCCCCCCCCCCCCCCCCCCCCCAGGGACTCTAAGAAGGCTGGGTACTCTGAACTGCCACTCGGCGCATAAGCGCAGATGACAGTCAGGACCCGTTCCCCGACCCTAAGGCGCAGGGAACAAACCCTCTCGTCCACCGGGAAAAACCCCAACGTACCGGCAGCAAGCCGAGGGAATATTAGAATACCCACCCCAGCCCGCCGCCTCTCACCAGGGGCAACTCCAGACTGAGACAGAGTCCAGCCCCTCTCCAGGAGACTGGTTCCAGAGCCCAAGCCATGCGTAGAGGTGAGCCCAACTATATCTAGCCGGTACCTCTCAACCTCACGCACTAACTCAGGCTCCTTCCCCACCAGAGAGGTGACATTCCATGTCCCTATTGCCAGTCTTGGCAGCCGGGGGTCAGTCCGCCAGGGCCTCCACTCCTGGCCGCCACCCGGCACACAATGCACCCGACCCCTATGGCGCCTCCTGCGGGTGGTGGGCCTGCGGGAGGATGGGCCCATGTCTCCTCTTCGGGCTGTGCCCGGCCGGGCCCCATGGACTAAGGCCCGGCCACCAGACGCTCGCCCTCGGGCACCCTCCCCGGGCCTGGCTCCAGGGCGGGGCCCCGGTAACCCTATCCCGGGCAGGGTAAACTGTTCCCTCGGTGTCCTTTTCATAAGGGTCTTATGAGTGTTTTCTTTTATGATCTTTTAATGCTTACACTACACTGTACATGTCTACATTAGAGACTGTTGTGATATTTTGATACCATGGTAGCATTTACAGGATATTGTTTTGTAGTGATATTATACAGAAAAGAGTTACTCAATAAGGCCCATTTACTAGT
Organism: Diplotaxodon limnothrissa; assembly: GCF_057381915.1. Classification (NCBI taxonomy): domain Eukaryota; kingdom Metazoa; phylum Chordata; class Actinopteri; order Cichliformes; family Cichlidae; genus Diplotaxodon; species Diplotaxodon limnothrissa. The sequence goes on from NC_140615.1 coordinate 400,107, forward strand.
TGTTTTTCTCTTTCTCTCTGACCCAAGAATTGATGTGTAAGAATCACAGGCTGGTACCCCAAGGTCGAAAATACCACAGAGACGAGACCACTTCCTTACTCCCATCCTCCCTTCTTTATCTCTTAGAAAAAGGCTCGTTAAAGGCCAGGTGGTTTGTTTCAGAATTCACTAATGAAAGAACTTTGTATTCTATGTCTAGGAGTGTATTTTGCTGGGATGATCATAAATTGTAACTGAAGAGATAAACTACACAAAGGATACTTCTTTGCTCAGAAGGCAGGAAGACGTTTCCTTATTTGGTCTGTACCGGAACCTGCTGACACACGAACCTTTTTTTCCTCTATATAAGCTGTTATGTACTAAATAAACCTTTGAGTCGATTTGGGAAGGCAACCTGAAGCAGTCTGTGTTTCCTTGTTCTCCCAAGCTGCTCCCGACGTCGTAACTAACCCAGCTGAGCGGCATACCTGAGTGTTACTTTGAATAATTAGGAATCTTATAAGGAAAGGACAAAACTCTGCTTATCGCTCACGCCTTGGAGGAAACCGGGGACGGAAATTTCCTTCAGAGACATTTCTGTTTCCTGTTTCTGTTGACTCAGAGTTGTGAAATGTTCTTTTATTTGATACACAATATGAAGTTCATAATTTTCTTACAAATAAAACTCTAATGACAAACATGAACAGCTGTGCTTATTTCTGAGACATGAGTTTTTGAATGTGTTGATATTTAGACAGTGTGCATCTGTATGCTGAAACTGTAATGGTGAACCTGAGGTGATGGTCAACAGAAGGCAAATATATATCAATATAAAACAATATTGAAGTAATGTCTTTACCCTCTGCAGCGTGTGGACGCTGTGCACACAATCACCTTATTCACTGTAGTAAACATGCACCGCTAGCTCACGTGACTGACTGTCTCCATGGTTACATCGTATATTATTAGCTGTGTAAACAGCTTCCAAAGATACCGCCATAGCTCTCTGCAGCTGTAACACTTTCACACTTTGCAAATCATTTCATGGTTTTGATAGTTATGAAGACAGAATATGTTTTTAAGGTCATGCTAGGCGGTTGCTATGGTGGTTGCTGTGGACTTGGGTGGACCGCGTCCGATTCCTGTTATTAGCTGTCCGCCGTAGGAAGGCTGCGTTCCATTTACAAGTAGTGACAGTCTGCCGCAACTCGAACTCAAACCCCGCTTTGTTCTTTAATTATAGGCCTTTTATAGCCGTTCATGACACGCACACACACACATAAAGCATTTTGCCTCACCATGAGAATGCAAGTTTACCTAACCTAACCTTAAAGTATCTGATATAGGATAGAAAAACGAAGCAACCAGAGATTTAATGATGAAGACTCTGGGTTCTGTAGTTCACGTTTTACAGTCCTGAATGACTCTTTGCATATGATTTATTGAAGAGGACTTTAGAATGCACTTTACATTTAGACTGTTGCTGTTTCATTTTTTACATTGTCGCGGTGTTATGTCATGAATAAGGTTCACCTGCTGGGGGTTTGATGGATCAGCTGGACAATTCAGTCAAAGACAGACTTCATTCATCATATGCAAGAATCCTAGTTGGATTTTTGTTGTCACTCATATTTTTGAACCAAATATTGAAAACAATTCTGACAGACTGGATACCTGGTCAGGGTGTACATTACCTTGTACTCAAGTATCCCAGGACAGAGCCCTGCCCCACCATGAGCCTGGGTGGATACGTGGTTATTAATATAAAAGGACCAATACTGAATATGAATATTTCATGAAAATTGAATTATAATACAAATTAGTAATAAGGGTTTCTCTGCGCCCTTATCTACTCCATACTCAGCTGCGGGCAGAGAGGGTGACAGGCGAGGATGGCACTGAAGAGAAGATGCTCGGTTTCTGGAGTCTCCTGGTCCTGTCAGTATTAGTAGGATGCATCTGCTGTGTCTTCTCGTGGATGCTCACCTACCTTGACTCGTTCCAGCCTGGTATGGATTTCCCAACACTGTGGACAGTGGCCCACGTCAGAGACGTTTAATATTGATTACATATGTCTGAATTGCTAACCCTAGCTCAACAGACCACAATGCCCTGGACTGTCAGTATAGTTACATGCTGTGAACATAAGTACCTTTGATCACAGTTTGTGTTGTAAAAGAGAAGGAATATTGAAAAAAAGATCAACATTGTGATATTATTTCTTCCAAACTGACCAGAAACATGCTTGTCAGACTCTCACAGCAAAGGATCAGACTCACTGTGCATGACGGCTCAGGCCAATGATGTCTGTTAAGATTGTCAGTTGTTTACTGCTTCTGTACAGTTAGGGTCACGTCTCTATTTCAGAATAATTAATATGCGGAAAACACTAAAAGTTGATTGTCTTCCAATATTCTAGCATAATTAAAAAACTTTGACTTTGTAAGTACATATTATTAGTCCTAATGCCAGTATGAGTCTTCATAACTCCTGCTTTGAAATACTGAACTTTGAAATTTACCTGATGAAAGATAGTTTACAGTGGCACTCTGTCAGGATCATTCTGACTATAAGATCACTGTATTAATCTGAATCCTTCTGAAATGTGCTGTGAATGAATGCTGATGCAACTCACTGTGGGAAAGCTGCTAATAAAATGAATCTGTGACACATGCAACACGTTCACAGAGGAAGAGGACTCAAAGGGAGGACACGCAGAGGCTGTGTTGAAGTCAGAAATCCAAATCTTTATTAAAAAAAACAGGCGGCGGTTACAAACAGGAAGACAAGCAGTCCATCAAACAGTCTACAGGGTCAAACATTCAGAGAATTTAAACAGCAGTAAAAAATAACTGGACACTGAAAAACTTAAAGCAATGTGTGACGCAATAGAAGGAAGCAGTGTGTTACTGTGTTGTGTTGTTTGTTACGTTGTGATGTGTCATATCGTGTTGTGTTATATGTAGTGCCGACGTAGGACAGTTTTTCCAATTTCATTGTACTACTGTACTATGTATGACTGTGCAATGACAATAAAGAGTTATCTTATCTTATCTTATATTCACTGAATTATCATCAATTACAAAAGAGAAAAATGACGATTTCTAAGGATTATTTTCTTAAATGCAGTTAGAGTGTGGCTGGTAAAGATGGAAACATACAGAATGTAAACTGTGTGAGTTTGGTGAACTTTGTTAGTAACAAATGAGGTAAAAAAAACAACCCCAAAACATACAAAACACAGAAAGAGGCTCTCAGTATTCATTAATAATTAGAAAGAAAAATTCTGGTCGTGGATTTTTACAGTCTTAGTTCCGCTCGCTGTCATCATTATAATCATCATGATAAATGGCGAGGTCCTGAGGTGGGTGGGGCTGTCTCTGTGATGTCACCATGAAGGAACAGCATCTGGCACGTGTTGGTGAAACATCCCAGTACACTGGTGTAGTTTCCTCTCCAGCTGTTTGACATGTGACACTTGAATAGTGTTAGGTCAGGTGACCACATGGTTTCTAAAGTAACTGACAGGAAGTAACCAGGCCGTCAGAAATGGATGGCATGTGTGTAGAGTTACTGGAGTTGGGTAACTCTACTTACCAAAAGCAGAAGCACACAGATGAAGGATCAGATGCTGAATGTTGCAGGAACATGCTCATGTGTGGTGGTCATTCAGTGCTGCTCCGGCAGGTTAGACAGTCCAAGACTGATATGCTGCCCATCTGAGAGTTTGAAAACACACATGGAAAGATTTATTTTGTGTTACAGTCAAAGTTGGATGTTCATTTTTGTCCTTTAAAAATGTTTGTGTATTTGAAAGCACTAACATTTAAGGATGACTTGGATTGTCTCCTTTAAAGGGGAGACAAGTGTATCCACTGATCTACGTCACTTTACCTGGATGATGATTCTTCTCCCCCTCACTCAGAAACACTCCTAATATAACCAAGCAAATAAATAATATTGAAGATTTACTTACATCATTACAAAAACATCAAAAACATCTCCCTTTGATTCTATTTCTCCATTCCTGCTGAACATCAGGCAACAAATATCTCAATAAATCACAGTAAAATGTAAAGCACATGTTTTCTCTGCTTTGTCTAACCTCTGCAGAGCCTCTGTCAAGAAAAACATAACTGTAAGCATAAAACAAATATACATTCATAACACGTCACTGGACAAACCTCGGTCAGTTGATTTCCTCTGTGCAGTGCAGATGAGCATCAGTCAGCAAGTGACTCTGCTGGTTCTTCTGAGGAAACACCACCGTCTCTCCACACCGTCACCATCTGTGAGCACAAACTGCTGCTCTGCCAGCATGTAGGAATCACATATCACACACACAGGGGTGAAGAAACATCAGAGCTCAACTTTGGATACTTTAGATCTAAACAGATCAAAGTAGCTCTTAGTTTCAACAATCAGTGAGCAGACAAACAATGATACCAAACTGATTCTGTATGAATACAATATGGTATTTTCAATACAGGTGTCAAATTAATTTATTAAAACTAATACAGATATATGTATATTTTTTTTGATAAATTAGTTTGCTAAATTATAAGAATATATATATTTTTTCATTTAACAATTGCAACTAAAAGAAATTAAATATTGAACAAAAATATATTGTCACATTCTTTGCATGCTCAGCATGCTGAAAGACTTGAAGTTGCTACAGATTTTAAGAAGTGATAATTATAGGGAAGAAACTTCTCTTTTTCATCCGTTTAATCAAACATTTGATGCCTCAGCTGTCTCAGTCCTATAGCGTTCTGCAACTACAACTAACCTGAGGCTTGGATTTGGCTGCAGGTGCCCCTGTACATCCTTCTCAGCAGCACACATGTGGGTACCATTTAATCCCACTTCTTCCTGAGCTTTGCTTCATCACAAGACCAAAGGTGGCATCCCGTGTCACAGTCTTATCATCATCCAGAAGAAACATTTGAAGAAACATTTACGCGCCTCCTGGTTTTGTTTTCTGATCCTGCGAAAAGACTGAGGACAACAAAGCCCAGAGAACACAAGATACACAACATCCAACATTCAGACTCAACAGCCTCCATAAATGAAGAGCACCAGGTTGGTTCAGTTATAGTAGATATGAGCATACTTCACATTACTGGGTATGAATAATAATGAGGAGGCAAACTTTGACGATGCAGAGCATGATGTCCCATCATCAGACTGTAAACAAACATCCACCAGGCTTCTTTGTTGCCAAAATTGATGATTCTCCTATCAGGGATCAGTAGCGTGTATTAACCTGTGGTACAAGCAGCAGTCACTGAAATATTACTGTTTCAGATAAGAAATCTAGGACATAAAAGCCAGAGTGGGAGGGATCTCTGCAAACTGACTTAGGTCTGCAAGTGTGAAGCTCAACAAAAATCTGACTCTCCAGTCACAGACAAACAAAAACTCCAGCTGGGAGATAGAAAATGCTGTCTGGAGGAGCCCCCTGGTCTGTCATCCTGCCCCCCCCCAGTAAGGGGGACTCCCCACAACTATGTATGCATACATGTTTTCAGTTCATTCCAGACTTCCTGATGCATTTTAATCAGTTATCACTGCCTTGTTATTACATTCCTGCTTATTACACAGAAAGTGTCAGAGGTGCTCTGGCCCTTTATTGTCATTTTACATGTACAACGAAATTATGAGTGCTCCATAGCAACTGTGGGGGTATAAGATATAAATAGTAAAACAGCAGGAATAAATAACAAACAGGAGAAATATATACAATCAAGCAAAATATATGAAAGTTACTGAGACCATGGGTCAGATTGGTGAGGTGAGTGGGCAGGGGTGGAGCGTAAGAGGATAGGGTTTGTTAACAGCCTGAATGGCCCAGGCGAACAAGCTGTTTGTGAGGTAAAGACCCTACATTAATAGAGAGAAAACACTGAAAACCCCAACATGATATGACTCCCTATGAGAATGTGCTTTGGCAACAATGGGAAAGAAAAACTTCAATTTATCAGGAAGAACCCTCGTGAAGAACCAGGCTCAGGGAGGAGGAGCCATCTTTCGCTCTACATTATTATATTCCTTTCTTCTGGTATTATTATTATTAATAATATTGTTGTTGTTGATTTTGTTGCTGTTGTTTTTGTTTTTGCACTCATTACAAAACTTAAATAACCACGTGAGGTTATATGCATATTCACTTCTGTAAACACTAGCTAGTCATTTTATTGGAGGGGTCATTCACAAGCAAAAAGAACAGAAACATCCTTGCTTATGATGTTTCTGTTCCATTATGATCTCTCTGTTTGTAGAAAAGTTCAGTTCTCTGTAATGTAATGTTTTTGGTAAATTATTCCTGTCTGTGTGTGTGTGTGTGTGTAGTCAATCCATATGCTGGCCATTATTTTAACTGCGCTACGGCAGCTTCTCTGTACTGTCATAGAGCTAAATTGTGCCTAGTTTTGCCTGTAGGTGTTCTTTTTTTGTTTGTTTTTGTTTTAGTTTACAGCTAAAAAAAAGAAAATACCTTAGTGGTTAATAACCAAAGTAATATGCTTACTTTCTTGCTGAAAGTAAGATGTGAAGATGGCTATCAGCCTAAAATCTGTGTGTTATACAGGCCTCTTCATTGTTATTATTATTTATATAGCACCAAATCACAACAACAGTAGCCTCAAGGTGCTTTACAGGGAGTGCAGAATTATTAGGCAAATGAGTATTTTGTCCACATCATCCTCTTCATGCATGTTGTCTTACTCCAAGCTGTATAGGCTCGAAAGCCTACTACCAATTAAGCATATTAGGTGATGTGCATCTCTGTAATGAGAAGGGGTGTGGTCTAATGACATCAACACCCTATATCAGGTGTGCATAATTATTAGGCAACGTCCTTTCCTTTGGCAAAATGGGTCAAAAGAAGGACTTGACAGGTGCAGAAAAGTCAAAAATAGTGAGATATCTTGCAGAGGGATGCAGCAGTCTCAAAATTGCAAAGCTTCTGAAGCGTGATCATCGAACAATCAAGCGTTTCATTCAAAATAGTCAACAGGGTCGCAAGAAGCGTGTGGAAAAACCAAGGCGCAAAATAACTGCCCATGAACTGAGAAAAGTCAAGCGTGCAGCTGCCAAGATGCCACTTGCCACCAGTTTGGCCATATTTCAGAGCTGCAACATCACTGGAGTGCCCAAAAGCACAAGGTGTGCAATACTCAGAGACATGGCCAAGGTAAGAAAGGCTGAAAGACGACCACCACTGAACAAGACACACAAGCTGAAACATCAAGACTGGGCCAAGAAATATCTCAAGACTGGTTTTTCTAAGGTTTTATGGACTGATGAAATGAGAGTGAGTCTTGATGGGCCAGATGGATGGGCCCGTGGCTGGATTGGTAAAGGGCAGAGAGCTCCAGTCCGACTCAGACGCCAGCAAGGTGGAGGTGGAGTACTGGTTTGGGCTGGTATCATCAAAGATGAGCTTGTGGGGCTTTTTCGGGTTGAGGATGGAGTCAAGCTCAACTCCCAGTCCTACTGCCAGTTTCTGGAAGACACCTTCTTCAAGCAGTGGTACAGGAAGAAGTCTGCATCCTTCAAGAAAAACATGATTTTCATGCAGGACAATGCTCCATCACACGCGTCCAAGTACTCCACAGCGTGGCTGGCAAGATATATATATGTATATATATATATATATATATATATATATATATATATATATATATATATATATATATATATATATGTATATATATATATATATATATATATATGTATTTATTTATTTTTTTATCTTATTCTTTCCCAGTTAAATTTACCCTTCATTCTAATTTGTGTTGTACAGTTATTTCATTTTTAACCTTAATTTATATTTTATTCCTTCCTAGTTAAATTTACCCTTTTTAATTTTTCATATTTATTTCCTGTCTTATTCATAGCCTTTTCCTTTTTTGTTTTCTTTAGGTCACGAGCAGTTGTCCAAGCATTTCACTACATATCGTACTGTGTATGACTGTGTACGTGACAAATAAAATTTGAATTTGAAAGGGTATAAAAGAAGAAAAACTAATGACATGGCCTCCTTGTTCACCTGATCTGAACCCCATTGAGAACCTGTGGTCCATCATCAAATGTGAGATTTACAAGGAGGGAAAACAGTACACCTCTCTGAACAGTGTCTGGGAGGCTGTGGTTGCTGCTGCACGCAATGTTGATGGTGAACAGATCAAAACACTGACAGAATCCATGGATGGCAGGCTTTTGAGTGTCCTTGCAAAGAAAGGTGGCTATATTGGTCGCTGATTTGTTTTTGTTTTGTTTTTGAATGTCAGAAATGTCTATTTGTGAATGTGGAGATGTTATATTGGTGTCACTGGTAAAAATAAATAATTGAAATGGGTATATATTTGTTTTTTGTTAAGTTGCCTAATAATTATGCACAGTTATAGTCACCTGCACACACAGATATCCCCCTAAAATAGCTAAAACTAAAAACAAACTAAAAACTACTTCCAAAAACATTCAGCTTTGATATTAATGAGTTTTTTGGGTTCATTGAGAACATGGTTGTTGTTCAATAATAAAATTATTCCTCAAAAATACAACTTGCCTAATAATTCTGCACTCCCTGTATAAAACTTTTATTCTTATGCTTTGAATAAACATGTCAGATTTTCATAAAACATTCATTTGTATGTTATAATGTTTTTCTACACCATGTGTAATTTTTATAGAACCTTTCTTTATTCTATGTATAATCATGTATCTTTGAAAAATAAAATATCTAATCTTATCTTTTGTACTTTGTGGTTATTGAATAAATATTAGCCACTGTGGTGGGGTGTGGTCTGCGGTGCGGCTGCAAGGTAGGCGGACGCATGTGGACGACAATCACACCTCGCTGGCTTAAAGTCTGAATTCAGTCCTGACTGTTTGTTCATGTTGGAGTTTGTGGCTGCAAGCTGGAAAGCTGCAGCCAGTGTGTGAACGACAAGCGTGAATAAAGTGCATGCTGAAAAGCATGGAAACATGGTCGGGTCTGCCGTAGATTAATTACAGCCACATATAAACTGATAAAAACAGATGGCTGAAAGAAATGTTTGATGGAAAAAGGAAAAAGAGTGTTGTGCTGCTAAACTTTGAGGTTCTAAGTCACCAATGTTTAAATAAGAAAATGCCAAGAGGAGACTAGCAGCCCTGAGTCTGCATGCAAAACATGAAAACTCCATAGCAGTGATACTTGTTCTTACATAAGTGCAAACATAGGTGGTATTGTTCAAGTGAAACAAGAACATATCATTTTACAGTACATTTTTGCCATCCTGTGATCTCATTTGCCACATTCTCCTAACATCTTAGAGCTATTTCCAAACAAGAATGTTTATGTTAGATTCTGTTTTAACATGTCACCAATTATAATTCTGACTTTGAAGTAAAGACACTTTTTGTTTTGGCTGTTTTTAATCAGTTCCAGTCGTGTTCAACCCCCATTTAGATTTACTTTCCCAAACTTTGTGGCACTAATGATTCTCTGAATTTGTACAGAAATTCTAGTGTAAGTCTGAGTTTTGGGCTGCTTTGGAGTATTAGTTGTTTTATATTACCCGAGTCCTGAGTAAAGTGTGGTATAAATGCAGGCATGGTCTCAGTGTTTTCTTCAGTGTTCTGGCTGATGTTGTTGAAGCCACAGTGAGCATTTTTGTCCGTTCACCAGTGTGGCGGTATTTGAAAAATATACATCACGGGTGAAATGAAGATGGTTAAACTGTTACATCGCAGCTTTAATTTGAATTAACGTGTTTGTCTGTCTGCAGGCTTCTCAGCCAGACGAGCTGACCATCGAGGAGCAGGAAATCTTGGAGGTCATCGATGATGGCGACATGGAGGACTGGGTCAAGGTACAAAAATAACACAAACACAGTTATGTAGCAGAAGCACTCTCATGTTTGAGGGTTGGTTGTTTTGTGTATTAGTTCACTCTCTGGCTCTTAGACTGTTTGACAAACATTTAGTTTCAGTTTTTATAAGACCTCGCACCGGTACGGACTATCTACTGGACGTTTTAGTGTTTCTCTGGGATCAGCTGGACTGATGTGGCTTCAGGAATTAGAATAATTCAACTAAAATGCGTGCGGTGCATTGGGGCAGGTCAGGTTGGCCTGGGTGGTAGAAGCTCTGCTGAACATAAAGACAAATCAAAAAATGTACAAATACACAGTTCTCTGCTTCTTTTTTTCGCCCCGCAGCTGTAAAGGGCTGATGGGAGATTCTCGTCACCCAGCCGGGCAGGCAGGTGGGCGGGCATGGCTGAGAGTCTGACAGGGGTCAAGTGGTGGAACGACACTTGACCCCCGACTTGAACGACACGTCTCCCTCATGCATGAGTAACACGAAGAACTTTGCCTACTTGGTGTTCAATGCTTTTGCTGTGTAATTATATTGTCTTCAACGTTCCAGCGAATAGGTTCAAGCTACAAACCTATCATTAATTGGTCCTTCGAGAGCCGGAGCCCTGGAGTCGACATTCACCGAGGGGAGAAGAGACACGCTGAAAGACTGAGGTCAGCCAGGAAGTTCCTGTAGTAAAGTCCCGAGACGTGAGAATTTGTCATCGGGCAGGTGGATTAGCTGTCTGTTTTCTCTCCTCGATGAATGACGATCGGCGGGATTCGAGGCTGATATTACATGCTAAGCAACACCAAGTAAGTTTAAGTCTTTGCCACTGTGTGCGGCAAAGCACGCAACCACTGTGTGAGTTTGCGTTGAAATTCTTTATCACTGTGTGCGATAAAGTGCATGATCATTGCGTTGTAAGTCTTTGCCACTGTGTGCGGCAAAGCACGCAGTCACTGTGTGAAAACTGCGTTGTAATGGATGATGGAGAAGCTGAATTGAATATGAAAGTGCAAGTCTATGCCACTGTGGGCAAAGCACGCAACCACTGTGTGAGGTTGCGTTGCGGTCTCTTCTGAGCTGATGAGCAAGCTACACATTATCAGATCGAGAGCTGGCTGAGAACTCCTCAAAGAGAGGGAAACAGAACTGTGATAACTGTGATAACTGGAGTGTGCAGCGTTTCCGTGAGCAGTTTTTCTGCATCTTGACTCATGTGTGTAGAGTGTTCATAGCATCAGCATCATGTTTTTGTTATTTGTTTTGTTGGGTTGAAAAATAAATAAACTTGTGATCATACTCATGGATCACCATGGCACATATCACCAGCCATATGATTTATTTATGCACATGAAAAAAGTGAGTGTGAATGTGTCTGACGTCACAGTGTTTTTGTGCGCTGTGTAAAAGTAATTGCCTCCAATTGTGAGAGCGGTGATTCTGCAGGTCACCAGCTATTGTAAAGAAAAAAAAGAGTGAAAAAGAGACAAAATTTACATTGTAGATGAAAAATAATCATAGGAAAAAGGTTTTGTGTTGATCAGCCAAGAACAACTACAATTTCATTTTCTGCTTTTAAGAAAGGAAACATGCAGGCCAAGTTTCTGGCTGACTTATTTACGGTGCCATGTGTTTCTCAAACTCACAAGCGAGCTCTCACTCCTCCCTGAAGACAAGGAATGCAGCTCCAAAGAGCAATAACATGGCAGATAAAGAGACAGCAGCAAAGTCCTGAGCAAAGAGTCCCAGCAAGCAGCAGCAGTGTGGACGAACAGCATCAGAGAAGAAGAGCAAACCCATCACCCTGCCTGATTGGATGAATGGCACTGTGTTTCCAACAAGCTGCAACTTCACTGTGCATGTGACAAGAACATTTGAGGAGAACTGAGGAGACTGTAGGAGTTTGACATTTGCCACTGTCGCGGTTCGAATTTTTGAGGAAGAGACATAGGACAGAAAGTCCATAGTGGGTCAACACAAATGATTTTATTAAAATACATATGTGGTGAAGATGGGCTCTGCAAAACATCAGGCTCAATCTCCCGCCTGACAATAGGTGGGTGTGATATTTATACTTATGATGACCAGTAACTCCAGTGAGGACATATTCTAAAAAAGGAACCGCTACTTCCTCTGTTCCTCCAGATGCTTCCTGTTATTCTACTCTCTGCACTTCAGAACAGAGCATGAGCATACCGTTTACAAGCAACACAAGTCTGTGTGCAGGCAGACTTATGTCTGTATTTTAACCTCAGTACATGACCTCACTCAACAAACAAAGACATTTTAGAAGTATACTTCCTGACTCCGTTTGAGTCATCTGTTACCAGGCAAACTCCAATGCAGCAGGCTGCTGAATGCACACAGGCAATATGTAGTAAATTATACTGTAAACATGTAGGCAACCTTTCAATAGCTGAACTTTGCTCCATTGATCGGCCAGACATCGCGCTGCCCGTAGCTTCAAACCATTAATTAACTTGACCAAGCTTCAACCCTTTAATTATGCAATATGTGTATAACATGATTACAGTTGCACCTGCAATGAAAGATTATTATGTGCTTATGCTAACACCTGAAATACAGACTTTAATATAACATCATCAGTTTCAATAAATGTGTCAATGAAATGACAATAATGATAAATCATAAATGATGCAACAGTAATAATAAGGATTATGAATAGTAACATAGATTATGAATGTAAAATAATATTTCATCTCTATACTCCTCCTCTTTGGCCTCGAAAAGGCCAACACTCCTCTTATTGTCTCACTCCTCGGGCCACGCAGCCACCTCCTCTTTGAGTGAAATGATGCTCTGCGATCCTTCTCTTCTTTCTTCAACTTCCCAGGTAGACTACTGGTTAGTCGTTGCACGGGTCAGAGGGTTTATTCTGCCTCTGTTTTGCCACCCGTGTTATTTGGAGATGAGCTTGTCTCCACCAAACTCTCATCTGCTACTGCACATTGAGACCAATGGAACTAGGTCCCGCCTGTCCCCTTCAACTGGACTGCTGTTGTGGTACGAGCCGTCACTTTTGGAGCTTGGCACGCTCCCTTCATCCCTCAGGTTCTCATGTTCCAACGCTGCTGAAGATTTAAGGCAGAGCACGTCGTACACCTTAGTTGTCTTCCTCAATGTCCACGATGAATCTCTCATTTTATTTAAAACGTTGCTGTGGGAAGACTCCTCTCAATCTCCTGCAAGCTCAGTAGCACAGCTGCCTGTACTATTTCTGCCGTTCCTCAAGATGATCACTGATCCTCCTCAAGCCTCTATCCTGGCCTCCGCTTCCATCCTGTAGGCGCCCTTCCTCACTCACTTCTCGTCATGGCACCTCACGACACCTACAAATTAAAATGACCCTCCTCTTGCACCTGGCTTCCGCCATGTGTCAACTCCCTACTGAGACCTGTACAAGAATGTTACACATTCTCTCTAAAACAATCTCCCGCCAACCTGTAACCCTGTGTAAAAACATTAGTCAGCAGTTACATGTTAAGCTCATTTAACTTCATCTGCTTCTCTCACCCCAACCGGTCGCAGCAGATGGCCGCCCCTCCCTGAGCCTGGTTCTGCCGGAGGTTTCTTCCTGTTAAAAGGGAGTTTTTCCTTCCCACTGTCGCCAAAGTGCTTGCTCATAGGGGGTCATATGATTGTTGGGTTTTTCTCTGTATCTATGAAGCGCCTTGAGGCGACTTTTGTTGTGATTTGGCGCTATATAAATAAAATTGAATTGAATTGAATTGAATTAACTCCCAGCTCCACCTGGAACCTGTATCCTGGAAAACAAATCTGTTAAATCAAACATCTTATTTACAACCAACTATAAATCATGAAAGCGATAAAGTATTCAGCATAACAGACAAGTATCATGTTCAGGATTTCTCAAATCATTAAATCACTATTAGTGCCACAATTTATTTTATCCACAATTTAATCAGTGACTTCCTTAAGCAATGTCACTCCACTTGTTTTATCACTATGAGCCCCCTATTAAACTGTTCCATAAAAACTGCATCTCTTATTTGTTTTCTCATGTCCCTTGTCTGTTTTGTACCGAATCCTCCACATGCACTCTTAACAAAAGCAAAACAAACATTAGCAACACATTGACCATCTCGGGTTAGGCGTCAGCCCTCCACATTCCAGAGGTGCTATAAAAAGATTTCCTGTAAAAAGAATCACACTGTTTTCAAGACCGGATGTGTCTCCCCCCATATTCACTCCCCTGTAGTATTCAACATTTTCCCAAGAACACAGTTTAATAGCATCACCAACTCATAACCTATAAACACAGTTTCTTCACACATAAGCCCAGAAATCCTGTAGTAGGAAAACATTATTAGAAAACATTAACTATTTGTCCAGTTATAAATCACATATTCAAAGCACATTAAGAACTGTAATGCTGTAGAGAAGAAAATGCAAATGTTAACGCTGCACAGGTGTATACACCCTTTCTCACAGTAATCTCTGTGAGCAACACAAACCCCTGAACAACACACCTGTTAGATTCACAAACACAGAAAGTGGCATTTAAAAGTTAAATCGTCATGCAACCTCAGATGTTGCTGTCATCCTTCTGCTCCTGTAAAAAGAAACACACATAAATTCATCCACCCTTTTGGCCTATCTAGGTGGAGGTTAACCTTGAGTCGTGGTCAAGTCTTGTCAGCTTTTACCAGTCAGTCAGTTTGTTTTTATTTCCAGTCTTTCATTCATTCATTCATCCATTCTTTGCTGATAGTGGAAACCATCGCCGCATTTAGATTTCCGCGCTCAGCAAAATGACGTCATTTCAAAAAGAAAAACTCATGACTCATAAAGTCACAAACATGCTGCCAGCTGCTGTTTGCAGTAAAGTCAAGCTGTGTGTCTAGTATATTTGTCATGTGACTCCAGACCTTTATTATAAACATGTAAGTGACTAAACTGGGAAGAAAGTCAGTGTATTTCACCTGTATCTGTGTCACAGATACTAAAAACTTTCTGGTTTCTCAGCAAAAGTAAAGGAATATATTAAATTTCAATTCTATTTAATTTATATAGCAACAAATCACAACAACAGTCACCCCAAGGTGCTTTATATCATAAGGCAAAAACCCAATAATAATACAGACAAAATCCCACCAATTAGATGACCCCCCCCCCCTCCCCCCTTCCTTAGAGCAAGCACTTAGTGACAGTGGGGAGGAAGAACTCCCTTTTAACAGGAATAACACTCCAGGAGTTCCAGGCTCAGGGAGAGACAGCGATCTGCTGTGACTGGTTTGGGGTGAGGGGAGGAAGACGGGAAAAAAGACACACTGTGGAAAAGAGCCAAAGATTAATAATAAATAATGATTAAAAGCAGAGTGGAGCATAAGAAAATAAATCCAATAAAACCACATCATGGGAAGCCTCCGGCAGGCTAGACCTATTGTAGTGTAACTAAGGGAGGATTCAGTCACCTGATCCAGCCCAACTATATGCTTTATGAAAAAAAACCCCAAAAGGTTTAAGCCTTAACAGTAGAGTGTGTCTGACTCTGGTTGCACAGAAGAGGGCCCTGAAAGCTGAAGGCTCTGCCTCCCTTTCTACTTTTAAAAATCCCTCAGAACCAAAAGTATATTTGATGACTTTATGGTGTACATTTGTGAGTTATACCAGGGAGTCCATTAGCTCTAAATTTGAGGAGCACAGTATGCAGACTTGAACGCACTGAAGATGTAACACTATTAACAAGATAATCAACCTCTGTGGGAGTAGCGTTTAGGTAGCTCCCCTGCACTGTGTTGGCACATGGTTCATTGAAAGCATCAACTTTCCCTCACTGTGATGCACAACAGTTTAACAGTAAGACTTTATGCCTAAAACCAGGACTTTGAAACTTCATTTAACATTTTAGGTGAATTTCTTGTTTAAAAACAGTTGCTTCTGTAGTGTTATAACAACATTTTTGTAAGGACACTGTTTTCATTTCCCCTCCCTTTAGGACCCTGTCATCAAGATACCATTCAGCAATGTGTACCAGCATGTGTGCACATACCGGGACCTGTACTATAAAACATTTGAGCTTCCCGCCTGCCCACCTGGTGTAGACCCGATCGTCACCTACCCTGTGGCTTTGAGTTGCCACTGCGGTCGCTGTGCCATGGACACATCTGACTGCACCTTTGAGAGCCTGCAACCTGACTTCTGCATGAATGACATCCCTTTCTACTACTAAAAGAAGCTCAATCATATTTAAACACATTATACAGAGTATACGGAAGCTGCCCTGTTGTTTAGAATCAACCAGTAATTACAAAAAAAAAAAAGTTTCTGCTATCGAAATAAACACATGATGAATATTTCTCTCAAACAGTGTCTTAAAAAAAGATAAAAGGTAATTGACGCCTGACGTCTGAAAGTTGACGCCACAGCTGGAGTAACTTTAACTTTCCTCATATCCTAAGGCCAGCAGAGATTCAAAATGACATCTGTGTAAAATTTACATGGAAAAAAGTTCTTTCTGTAAAGTGATATATAACCTAATTCAACAGTTTATGAAGAATTTATGTCCCATTGCTAGTTTCAAGTCTTACTGATGTGACACGATGCATTTACTTCATAAACTGTGGATCCGATTACAGTCAGCCTTAGTAACTCTAATTTGTGACTCTAATTGGATTTCATCTACTTTAATTGGACATTAAAGTAGGCAAGAAAACTACATTGAAGATGGTTGAGCTGGCTAAACGCTGGTGGTAGAGATGAAGATGGCGGCTTGAATGGATCACCTATTAGTGAAGAAACGATTTGACTTTTACCAATGGGATCTTAATATCATAGCTGTTAACCTCCCTTGTGGCCATAAAATGTGGAAGCTGCAATGCCCATCATGTTGAAAAGAAAGTTCAAGTTCTCTGTTCAGCTAAAAGAGACTTTTTCACTGGGATGTCAGACCTCAGGATCTTAAGCAGAGAAACAGCCAGTTTTTTATTGATGAAAAATGTATTTCTTTATTTCTTTATGTGAAATAATTATGGAAGATAAGCAGTCAGATCGGGGTGTCGCTTCAGAACGCAACAACTGACAGCACCTTGGGTCATCCCTTTGTCGCTGACAATGTACCACCTGTTGGTCTTTTCATCATAGCACTCCAGATTGCAGAATAAGCCGCCATTGTGGAAACCTCCAACCACATACAGCTGGTCCTCCAGCACTGCAATGCCGAAGCTTTGACGAGGGTGTAACATGGGAGCAACGTTGCGCCAGCGTCTTGTTCTTGGGTCATATGCGATGACACTACGCAACTGAGTGATACCGTTAAAGCCACCAACCTGTGCAGACAAAGGACTTGTTACAGTCTGTAACGTAAAAATGTTCTGTTGTAAAAAAGTAAATAGGTCTCCAGATTCCAAAATATCTGATTCTAGGGTAATTATAGAAATCACATTCCAATAACCCAGTACATGGTACTTGGAAAATAATACAGACTCCCAAATACAGGTACAGTAAACATTCCATGTTTGAATTTCTGTCCGTAATAAGATTATGTTTTAAGCTCTTCTTACTACAAAGATTTCGTTATTGTAGGCGACCACGGCTCCCCCAGTCCTCCCGGTTTCCATGGGTGTGATCAGTGTCCACTGGTTGGTGTCAGGGTTGTAGGACTCAGCACATGACAGAGGTTCATCTTCAGTAACACCACCAAAAATGTACACCTAGAAATTAAAATCAAGTTTAAGTCAAAATTACTAGTTAGTTTGTTTGCTTGCTTGTTTTAATCAATTTTAAATCATGCCTTTTATCTGTTTTTGTTTCTAATGTCTCTGTAAAGCACTTTGAATCACCTTGTTGTTGAATTGTGCTATACAAATAAATTTGCCTTGCCTTGCCTTACTAGAATTAAATGTTTCAGCTTCCAGAAAAAACTTACAAACACTAAAAATGTCTGTGAAGGTTCTCAGTCATCCAGGTCATCGTATTCTAAGGAGCTTGGAAAGACATAAATCTAAAAAAAAATATTCACTTTTTAAAAATTACTCCCATTGGCCAGCTTTATAAGACTATTAAAAAAATGTTTTTTGCACAGAAGCTCACAGAAAAGTAATATTTTACTGTGGGCTCATGTTCCAGTGCATAAATACGTTGGTTGGCTGGCTCCAAAAGATAATAAATCCCCATATGTTGTAAATCCAACTACATAGCCTTAAAAATCCTTTTTACAGCCAGACACAAAAGACCAAAAAAAACCTAATCCATATGGATAGCGTCCTGGCTAAAATTTGGGTTTGTGACTGCTTTGGGAAGTGTACTTCCCAACCCCCCTGAGCCAAGGTCACCCCGTTTGTGGGGCGACCTTGGCTCAGGGGGGTTGGGAAGCGTATCTGTAACCGGAAGGTCGCTGGTTTGATCCCTGGGCTCTCTGTCCTGATCGTTGTGTCCTTGGGCAAGACATTTTACCCTACCGCCTACTGGTGATGGCCAGAGGGGCCGATGGCGCGATATGGCAGCCTCGCTTCTGTCAGTCTGCCCCAGGGCAGCTGTGGCTACAACTGTAGCTGCCTCCACCAGTGTGTGAATGTGAGAGTGAATGAATAGTGGAATTGTAAAGTGCTTTGGGTGCCTTGAAAAGCGCTATATAAATCCAATCCATTATTATTAATCTATTATTACTGACAGATTAAGGCATTGGCATCTTTTGGTGCATTTCTAATGGAATTATTTGACTGTACATTTTATTGACGCAGCTTGTTAACCAAGGTTGTTAGCATTACCAGTTAACTTTGTCCACCACTTTCTCCACAAAACCAACATGGCAGAGATCTTCCACTACCTCAATTCCACTTACCTTGCCGTGTAGTGTTGCAGCACCAGCATCTGCCCTGCGCTTGTGCATCGATGCAATCATAGTCCACT
Source organism: Diplotaxodon limnothrissa (assembly GCF_057381915.1). Taxonomy (NCBI): domain Eukaryota; kingdom Metazoa; phylum Chordata; class Actinopteri; order Cichliformes; family Cichlidae; genus Diplotaxodon; species Diplotaxodon limnothrissa. The sequence continues at coordinate 418,836 of NC_140615.1, forward strand.
GGTTGGTGGCAGGCTCATATCGTTCTGCATTTTTCAGTGTCTTTTGGTTTTGGCACCCGCCCATAGCATATATGCAGCCATTCAGTGTGGCCACACTGAGAAAGCCCCGCTCTTCATGCATCGGCCCCACCTCTGTCCAGGTTTGGCTGGTGAGGCTGAACCTTCTCACATGACTTGAAAAGCTTGTGAAATCAAAACCTCCGATGCAATAGACACATCCATTGAGGTAAGCATAACCGTAGAATCCCAGATACGGTGTCAAGCTCAGCGGCACCCAGTAGTCAGCTCGAACATTGTACATCTCAATCTTGTCACTTGGTAAAGGACCACCAACGGCCAATAAGACTTCAGACGGCAGGCGTGTTTGGGGTATAGGTCTCTCCACAATGGACTCATTTAGCATCTTCATGGCAGTGGTTACCATATCCATGCATGCCGGACTACTACTCACCACATCATTTCTGCTCACAGTGCCAACCAAGTACTCAGTGGGTATTAATAGTAGGCGGACCTGGATGAAAACAAGAATCATAAGGGAAAAAGGCAAGAAATACAACATTAGACTGTATATAAGAGTTGGATGTAGCCACCATGCCACCACCCATTAGTGAAGTATAGCACTATCCCTATAATCAAAATGTCATGGAATCACCCAGATAGCTATGGTAGCTCCTGGCATTGCCTCCAATCAGCTGTGGCATTGCCCTTAAAGACCCTAACATTACCTGTAAAGAGCCACAGCATCACCTGCCAAACAACAAAGGCAGGTCATGGCATTACCTCCAAACAAGCAGTGGTGCCACAGTCAAGTTTCAATGCCATTATCTGAGCACTGAGTAACCTCCTGCTGTAGAAACAGGTCCCACAATGAGGGTTTGTCCTGTTGTAAATGCCTAAGGTCCAGTCAGTAAGTTCTGGCAGAACACGATGGGCATAGTCAACTTTTCTGTCAGAAAAGCTAAAGTGCAGTTCAGACACATTATCAATAATGCACTTCTGAAACTACAAATCAACGGCCAGTTTTATCTGGACGCAAGTGTAAATAATACTTTTACAATTTATTAAGGACTAAATGATGAGCACCTTCTGATGCACACTCCCAAGTGAATTAGAAACACCCCCCCACCCCCCCCCAATGTGATTAAGAATGAAGAAGAATGATTCCCCTACATTAACTCTATTACCAAGCCTTAAGTTTGAGTAATTCTGCCATTGCAATTTTAGCTTTTTACACGTCAGCCATAAAAGGCTGATGGGCGAGCAGGTGGGCGGCCTGGACACCCAACTCTGTAAACACAATAGTGTACAATCAAACTTCTTTTTTTTTTGCATCAGGCATCAAGCTTATGTTTTATTTTTTATTCCCAATTCAAATTGCTACAGCGGAAGTTGCTTTCTATACTTTCAAACTGTACCATTCATTCAACAGCCCCTCACTGAGTAATAAACAAAATAAATGCACTTAGAGGAGCAATTAAATTGATATCCCATTTTCAGTTACCTGCTTGAGCAGTGCGGGCATGTCACACCCACGTTCCACAGGGGAATAGTTGATCCATCTGAGAATGGCCTCAAACACAGTGCTCTCCTGCTTCACATTGAGCTCATCATTCTCGATAAGATCTGATAGTTGCTGCACAGAGAGCTGAAGGAACTCCAAGGAGAGTGCACCAACCTCTTCAAAGTGATGGAGGATGTAGAGAAAGGCCTTTCCCCTGAGGTCAGGACAGTTGTGTAAGTGTGCCAGATTGTAGATACTGACGCAGTTATTTACACAAAGCTTCCTCTCCAGGAAGTCGCAGCAGGCTTGAATGATGCCAGTCACGATAAAGTGGTCTGCTTCCGCCAACAGCTCCAGTACATTGTCCTCCGTCACCACAACAGATTGGGTATAGGCATATTCCAAAATGAGGCTCATTGCTTTTGGAGACACAGTGGGGAAGTTGTAGACCTTGTTTGATGGTAGTGGTTTGTAGCAGAAGAGATCCCTGTGCAGATTCAGATCAGCATTTTCACATTGTCTCTCTGTCATGGAACTTAAAAAGTACCTGATGTCGTGCAGCTCATAGTTAAATAGCATTTGTATAATTTTTCAGCTGCATGCTTACTTGAGCAAGCTGTGATCAAAGAGATATGAAATTAAAGTAACAAAAATCTAAAATGACTTGATTTCAAATGGGCAATCTCCTATTTAAGGTCATCTATTCAGACATGTGCAGAAAAACATTCAGCATTGCTGCTATGTTTAGACAGACAGAAAGATATAGAGTTGTCTAGGCATTGTAGCAAATATTCCTATACAGTAACAGGGTTAGAGCGACAGGGGACAGCAGGCATTAAATAGCTGCAAATATAATAACTGAATTTCACATTATCAAATTTACTGACTAGACAGAATTGGAAAGAGCGGACATGTCCCACTGCAACAGAAATGGCATATCATTGGCCACCTCTCAGTCTGGCCCTAAATTGATTACCTGCCTATTTAGACATACAATTTCAGCTAAACTGGTGAAGGCACAGCTAATATCACCACTGATGTGGTCCTTTTGGTGCAGGCCAGTTTGTGCACAAATTTATTAGAACTGCTGCTGCTGTTGTCGTGCTGATGAAATATAATCAGAAAGCCAGTTTATAGCGTCTGTAATCTTTCAAACTACCTCTTAACGGCTCATTGTGGAGTCAAACACAAACCTACACTATATATGTATCCCAACAAACCTCCCAAAATAAATAACTAAATAAAAATACAGGACTGATTTTTTTTTCCCCCCTAAAAATTGCTCCAGAACATTTCTAGTGATCAAAAAGTACAGTGTAACATTGAAACCTCCCAATACCTGCTGCACTGTGTTACATGAAAACTTTGAAGTAGGATAAATGCAGAACCAAACCACAGCCAAACAACACAGGCCTGCTCACCTGAAGTATGCACTGCAGTTACAGAGGATGATCCTGTGAATTTTAAACTCAACATCTCCAGCTCGGATCACAGAGTCACAAACCTGTCCATCCAGAAAAAGCTCCCTAAAGACGGTACTACGGGCGCTGGTCATTATTCAGATGTTACTCAAGATGTTTAAACTTCTAAAAAATCTCCTGTTTAGTGTTTTCCTTTAGAGAGCCGCCTACAGTTTGTGAGGTACTTTGTCTAAATTACTGATTACGTTAACTTATGCTGCCTGGAAAGTGTCACTACTCTGTTTATATTTGAAAATCATAGTGCATCATTCCGTTAATTGACTGTGTGCACGTTAGCATATGCTACTTCCGGTGCGGAAACGCCTTTGGGGAGCTTTGTTTCCGGTGTCCTATTCGCGCCTGGTTTACGGTCCAAAACAAGTTAGGCAAATGAATGAATCAAGCAGCGATTTACATTTCTATAGATGTCTTGGGCATTTACCCAATATATCTGTAAATGATGTTCATCGACTTGTTAATATTTTTCCCTGCACCTCAGGGCAAAAGAGAAAAGGGATTCAAATGTTATATTTCTCAGCTGTCCCTCGTTTACAGCGGGTGTTATGTTCTAAAAATAACCAGCGATAGGTGAAATCAAGTAGCCAATTTTATTTTTTGACGCTGCAAAACGTTTCGTGGACATCCAGTAGTGCACTTCAGAGTCACCCTGCTAGCAATCGATGCAGCGATTCTGCACTGTACAGGAGAGACGTCACGGAGGAGATCGTCTGCAGTAGGGCTGCACGATTTTGCATAAAATGAGAATCACGATTTTTTGGCTTAGAATTGAGATCACGATTCTCTTTTCCAGTATAAATATTTATTACACTTATTAACTGCACATCAACTTCGTAAGTTGAGACTGAACATAAAAACAATAAATAAACATAAAAACAACAAATGTCTCACGTTTTGTTGTTGCCGCAAAATGTTGTACTGCTTGAAATTCCGTCTCCACCATTGCTCGACACTGCGTGTATAGAGCAGGTAGTGCAACAATAGAAAAATAGTTGCGGGACAGCGTTTGTCTAGGGTGTTGATCATTTTCCTAAATCCCTCGTTTTGCACAGTGTTGATGGGAGCCATATCTTTGGTCAGGTGATAAGTGATAGCCTCCGTAATTTCTTTGTGCCTGCGGAAGTTCAGCGTGTATAGGGAAGCGCTGTATAAGGTTCCCGTTATTGATGTTTGGGTGGTTGACCGGGACGGATTTTCTCCTGTCACTTTCTCGTCATCCCTGACGTGCTCTCCGTTGTTTTTCCCCTGCTAATTTTAGCATCCCACGGCGCAGCTTCTGTATCACGTGGTATAAGGCTCCGCCCTTGTCATTTGTTGAGCAGAAAGAGTGAGCGCTTGTTTTCATGCAGATTACGTCCCGGATCAAAATGCGGTACAATCGTCGTCGTCTTTTTTTTTTCTTTTTCTTTTTTTTTTAAATCGTTGTCATTTGGAAATGAGATCGCACATAAATATGAATCGAGATTGTGATTTTCTAATGATTAATCGTGCAGCCCTACTGTGTAGGTGTGTACTTGACTAGCTGATCTCGACATAATGGGGGAAACATCTGGTTTGACTATTCTTCACCTGTAGTTTGAATGCTGAACATCTGCCTGTTTAAATCACGAGACCAGTCACTATACAGAGATGTGCTTCTGAATGTGGACGATGTGTCTTCTGCATGCAGTAATGCAGTTCTGCTTGTGTTGAGTGATGTAAACAACTGATCGATCTAAACTCTTTAAACGTAAAAAATTGATCATTAGATTTTTTATGACACAACAGCGGTGAGTGTTCCCACCTTCTGCTCTTTGTAACTTAACGCGATCTTTCCGTTTTTGAGTTTTGGACATGATTTTGGAGTATATCTTTGCAGTAGCGATTGACCGCAAAGTCAAGCTACCGGAAATGTACAACCCCACATCCGGTCTCAAACCAGGAATTTAGCATTTTCTCGTACACAGGGTCAATTTGGTTCCACATATTTGTGTGAGCAAACATTCTCTGTCATGAACTTAAACAAGAACCGATTGAGATCAAGGATGAGTGACTCCCACTTGCGTGATATTTTATGCATCTCAACCACTGCCCTCAAAGCACACCTAATTGCTTTACTAAAATCTAGATCTCAGTATCACCCCTCTCATTAGTCCAGGGATGCCCAAATTCTGTACTGGAGAGCTGCTATGCATGTTTTAGTTCTTTCTGGTTTAGCACAGTTGAATCAAATGAAGAGCAGGCCTCCAGGAGTGACATCCCTGCATTACTCATGTGTTTCTCAACAGTAAAAAGCATAAAGCATGCTAATGCAATACACAAAAGGAAACGTATTTTGTTAAACTCTTAAGACTCATCCAGGCTGGAGAAACTGATCAGGAAGGCTAGCTCTGTGGTCGGCATGAAGCTGGACACTCTGGTGACAGTGGCAGAGAAAAGGACATTAAAGAAACTGCTGGACATTATGAACAATGCTGGGCATCCTCTGCACACGGCCATAAACAATCAGAAGAGTCTGTTCAGTGACAGGTTGCTTCTCCCCAAGACAAGAACTAACAGACTTAAAAACTCCTTTGTCCCACACGCCATCAGACTGTTTAACTCCTCTCTGGAGGGGAGAGGGAGGGGAAACAGGAGGACAAAGGAGGGGGGAACAACTAAGCTGTAGTGCCTCTTCACCTCACTGTACAATACCTTGTGCAATACTTTTTGTAAATAGTCAACAGTGCAATAGACTCAATACTTGAAATGTGCAATTCACTTGTATTTTTATTTTTTATTCCTATTTATTCTATTTATCCCCTTTGTATATTTTATTTATATTGTTTCTGTATTTATATATGTGTGTGTGTGTGTGTGTGTGTGTGTGTGTGTGTGTGTGTGTGTGTGTGTGTGTGTGTATATATATATATATATATATAACAATTCTGTAACTGTAACTTCGGTCGTTGCTGTGCTTTTTTTTTTTTTGGAAGTCGAATTTCCCAGAGGAACCCACCCGAGGGATTAATAAAGTTCTATCTTATCTTATCTTATCTTATCTTAGATTTGGTTTTAACTGTTGATGTTATGCTCTTAATTCATAGTTGAGTGTGTTGTGTACATATTGTGTAAATTTACAAATGTGTTTATTTCTTGCAGCAAGTGAACTTCCAGTTGTGCAATCTTCCAGTATGTGAAAAACTTTGGCTTCCTGAAAGGTCTTGTAAAAGTCAAAGGGCGAAATTCACTTTAAAAAAAACTTTATTGATAACAGAACACTTTTCATTACTTATAACGCCTGTTTAAATGTTCATTAGGCAAAGATATTGCAAACTCATGGAAATTTAGGGTATTCTATACAGTTTGTTCAATGTTGTCTGACTCTCCAGATATAAATGAAAGGCAGAATTGTGTCTTTAGAGTTGTAAATGCTTGCCTGAGTGTCTTTTATTTAGGTACATTTCTATTTTAAAAATAACGGGTAATTGTGACTATTAAAATTGTTCTTCATTATATTTTCATGTAACTTTGTTATGAAAAAAAAAGTCAAAAGGAACCATTGGCCCCCAGGCGTCTTCACTTTATAAAATTTGGCCCTCTTTGCAAAAAGTTTGGACACCCCTGGCCTACATAATAAGAAGTACACACTTGGAGTTTTTTTTTAAATTAAAAAAACTGTTCGATACTAGGGCTGCCACGATTAGTCGACTAGTCACGATTACGTCAACTATCAAAATCGTCGAAGACTAATTTAATAGTCGACGCGTCGTTTGAAGCTTTGTAAGATCCCAAAAGACGCAGGAATAAGTAGTAGGATTTGAGAGTGTAATAACGGACTGAAACAGAAGATGGCAGCACTGCATGTACAACGATGCCAGCTGCCGTTAAACCCCGAAGAAGAAGAAGCAGTGTCCCAGAATTCATAGCGCGGCCCTGCTCAGTTTCCAAAAATGGCAGCAGCTAGTTAGTTTTAATATTACTCTTATTATTCTTTCTGGGTCACAAAATAAATGTTTAACATATTTCAGGAGAGAATGTAGCTGTGTAAACTTCAAATATCTGCTCAGTTTATCAAGACACCACATATTTTCAAAAGCGCCCCGACATTTTCGGAGACGTCTGTTACCCACTAGCTCGATAGCTAGCTGGGGTTCAAGGCTCACTAGAGCCGTGAGAACACCGGACTCCTGGCAAATCGTTTTCAAACCCACCGCCGTCTTTCGCTACTCAGGTTAAACATGATATATAAGTCACTTAGATAACTTAAAAATGTTATTGTTTGGGTTTTTTCAGTATTTTATTTGTTCCTGAGTAAATCGGTTTGGCTGAGATTAAAGTTATAGTTTATACAGTCATTGGTTTTTACACAGCTGAATAAACGTCAAGCAGACAACTGATCATCAGAAGTGTGAGATGCTCGAGAATATACTCCGGTGCCCTGTTATATTTTAGATAGCAAGGAGCAGACGGCTGAGTTTATTAAACTTCACCAAAACAATCTGCAAATTTAATTAAAATTTAATAAACTATCATCTTGTCTTTATTTTTTAGTTAGCACATACACTTAAAGCTGTAAGCTAATGATAGTTATATTAGAGCAGATGCATGCTGGTGCAGTAAGCTCTGTGTTGCATGATCTGATTAGTGGACTAATCGCAAAAATAATCGGGTGACTAGTCGACTATCAAAATAAACGTTTGTGGCAGCCCTATTCGATACTGTCAATCATGAAATTCTAATAAAAAAAATGGAAAGTATGGGTTTAGGGGAGTGGTTTTGGACTGATAAAAAGCTATGTAGTGAATAAGCAACAATATGTACAAATAAATGAGTAGGAATCTAAATTGATGGATCTTGCTTGTGACATACCTCAAAGATCAGTATTAGGTCCAAAAGAATTCATGGATTCTATATTGTCATTCGCATCACATGTTTACATGAGGTGGAACGAAAATTACGTGCAGCGAAAGAAACAGAGTAACGAAGAAACAGAATAAAAAGAAAACAGAATAACAAGTAATAAGTATTACAATTAAATCTATGCAATATATCGGGTGTGACTGCTTTTATTTTCTATTTCTGGTACAATACTAGCCTGCAAGCAGGAAAGAAATGATACGGCAGGGAGTACATGTAACATTATGAGAAAACAGTGCTGAGCATGCTTCTGACTACTAACAACAGGCCAAACCATGGTCTCACACTGCCACCTACTGGTACAAAAATGGAGCATCAGCTACAAATATCCCAGACTAGTTACCAGGTCTATAGTTAAAACTAGTTAATTTAGAGGATTTTCAAAAGAAAATATCACTTACATTTAAAATAAAATAGCTTAAATATAAGTTAATTCACATAAATGTGATTAGACATTAGTGGCTATCACACACACACACATTCATACTGTTGCTCTTTGATTAGATAACTCTATGGCTGCTGTCAATATACAGGCGAAGCTTACGGGTTATGCAGCCAACTTTGTAAGTTGGATCATTAAGTCTATGAATCACCCTGTTAAGCACAAAAAGGTGCTTACACAACTGAAAAAATCTGATATGTCTTTTCCACAGGGGACTCACCTTTGTATAGCAGACCGATATAGATTGAAGACTGGTTCGGTTGGCCAAATAGTCCATTCCAACTTTAACACTAAGACAGAGGGGTGGCCATCCTTATTGGTAAAAACGTCCCATTTCCCGTATCAACCATTTTATCTGATCCTATGGGTCCCTATGGGTCATTACTGTGGTTGGCCAACTTTATGAACTGATTTAAGCCAACATTTACGCCCCCAAATGGGATGATGAAACCTTAATTGTCTATTAATTCTCGTGAATTCTGGATATGACAACACACAATCTCATTTTAGCTGGAGGTACAAGCTGTGTGCTCTCTAACCTAGAAAGAAGCTCTAATAAGGATACTCATCCAGGGTATGCTCCGACTATATTCCTGTCCACAAAATGTTCTATTGGATAAATTCATTTGTCACTGATAAATGTCCTCTTCCACTTATTGAAACTTGCAATTATCAATCTATTGTTATTTCAGATCATGCCCCCCTATTGATGAGATGGGGGTTGGATGCCTCACTGCCCTCCGCCTCTGGCAGTGGCCCTTTCTACTAAGAAGGCAAAAGTTCTGCATGTCCTGGTGACCCTCCACCTGTTTCACAGGTGGGTGCAGCCTGATCTATCTAGTGGAAGTCTAGACAGACCAGACCAGCTCAACCACACAGACACTTCCTACCTGATTTGAGGACAAAAGCAGAGTATGCAATATGTGGGACAAACACACACAACAGAGGGGAAAGAGATAGAGAAATTGGCAAATGTGAGATCATGCTAAGCAGCTTGAACTGAAAGTGACTGGAAATAATTAGTCGAGCAGGAAAAGCCACTGGGAAAAACAGAAAGTGGTACAACGTGGAATACAGTAGGTCAGAGGAAATTGCTGGATCCATGGGTTCCATTGATGTGGAGCAAGTAAACAACCTTCAAGTGACACGGTCTGAAGATGCCAAGTCATGCACAGACAAAAACAGAGATGAAATATTAGTGGTAAAGGAAGATATCTTCTCGCAAGCCAAACAAACTGAACTGACAACTGACAACTGGAAAAGAAAAAATGTGTTTGAAGTGGAGAAAGATAAAAGTCAGAAATTTCTATCAACAAGGTGTGTGTGCACACTCAAGGAAACACCAGGGGGCATTGTACCCAAGCTAGACTGGTTGCAAGAGGCTTTGAAGAAATAAACACTCAAGAACTTTCCAAAGACTCACCAACATGTTCTTCCGAGTCCCTGAAGATGGTCATAGCAGTCATATGTCAAAATCAATGGAAACCGAACTCTATGGACATTAAAGCAGCTTTTCTACAACGTAAAGATTTAACCTGAGACATGTACATCCGACCACCTGAAGAAGCACAGAGCAAAGGAACTATATGGAAGTTGAATAAATGTGTTTATGGCCTGGCAGATGCTTCATTATTCTGGTACACCAAGGTGAAATACACCGTGCAGAAGCTGGGGGGCACAGTGTCAAAAGTCGATCCAGCTGTCTTCTACTGGCTAGATGATCTTTGTAAGGTGACGGGGTACTTGCATGTCATGTACAGTAGCAGTTTTTGATATGGGCGATACGGGCAGTTGCCCGGGGCGGCATCGTGGTGGGGGGCGGCATCACGGACATCGGCAAAAAAAAAAAAATTGCTCGTAGTCATGCTGCCCCGACGTCAGCCAGCGCATATTGGGAATGGTACAGGCACCGATCGGTTTTCTATCGCCCATTTGCTGAGAGCAAGGGCGCCCTCTGTTTGCGAGGTGCGCCTGCTGCTTGCGGCGCAGAGAGGAGAGGGCGGGGCGGCGGGGGATTCTCTGGCTGGCTGGAGCAGCATCTAATAACCAACTTGCAAAATAAAAACAAAACAACAAACACGAAAACACCAGACATTATAATACAGACTTATAATTTGCACCAATGTTTTTTCAAAATTCTATATGCAAAAAGTGAGCGCGAGAGCCCTCAGTGCGCCTACTTGCTGCTGAAGTCAAAGTAAACTTTATTGTCATCTCCGCTACATACAGTCCAGTACGACGAGACGAGACGACGAGGCTCCAGTTACAGCAGTGCAAGTAAACAACAATAAATATAAGAACAGTAAGAAAATAAATATACGCTTTAGGACTCGGGGTAAAGGGAGCAATAACAATTGAAAATTTATAATTTACAGTCTGATGATTTAAAGTCTCACACACAAGCCGTCGAAAGGGGAGGGGGGCGGCTGCTTCCAAATAGAGCACATTTCATTCATAATGTTGTAAATTATGTATTCATAATTTGAATCCTGGGTTGTGTGAAATCCCAGAAATACACCTTAGGCAAAGTTAATCTGTGAACTAAGGTGTAGGTCTATTAGGTTATGTTGTGGTGATCCCTGAGTTGGGGGATGGGTTTTCATACTGGAGTGCAAAATTAAAACCAATGGAAGATGGACAAGAAAAGTTCAAAGCCATTAGGTGCTCAATTTTTAAAAATGAGAAAAGAAGAGGAGGAGAAACGAGCCAAAGATACAGGTAAGCAGATGTGTCATTGGATAATTGACACATCTAACCCCTAACCCTAACCCTTTAACTACATCGGGATGGAGGTTTATTCTCTTCAGAATGAAATACAAGTACAACAAGATACGTACATAAAGAACCTACAGCCTATTCCTATTGATCCCAGGTTTCAGTTCTTGGGTGAAAGCAAATCCGTCAAATTAGTGGTGTTTAGTCATTTCTTGATGGAAAACCTCTCAGATGGAGGCACACAAGGTGGATATTTTATCATGTTGATGGGAGAAGGTGGAAAGTTTTTGCCCATATGTTGTCAGTCGAAACGGATCAGGAGAGTGGTACAGAGTACACTAGCAGGAGAGACTTTGGCCCTTGCAGGTGGGATCGACAGTGCTATGTCAGAACAGTGTGAGAATCTCCAGCATGTTCGTCACAAATGGAATGAGGGGGGGGGATGGAAATAAGGAATTGTTGTGTCTGTTAAAGCACAGAATCAAATAAAAAGAGTTATGTATGCATTGCATTGATAAAAGATTAATAATAAATCATAATGGGTGTGCATGAATTAAACGGTCCTTAAGACATGAGAAAAAGGAGAAGTGATTTTTGTTTGTATGAAACTTAAGAGTTTTTAGGGAAGTTGAGCTGCAGCATTGTTGGGTGGAGTGGAAGAAAGGAAATGCACTAAAACTGCAAGTCATGCCAGTGCGTTAAAGATACAGTGGGGTAAAAAAGTATTTAGTCAGCCACCGATTGTGCAAGTTCCCCCACCTAAAATGATGACAGAGGTCAGTAATTTGCACCAGAGGTACACTTCAACTGTGAGAGACAGAATGTGAAAAAAAAATCCATGAATCCACATGGTAGGATTTGTAAAGAATTTATTCGTAAATCAGGGTGGAAAATAAGTATTTGGTCAATAACAAAAATACAACCCAATACTTTGTAACATAACCTTTGTTGGCAATAACAGAGGTCAAACGTTTACTATAGGTCTTTACCAGGTTTGCACACACAGTAGCTGGTATTTTGGCCCATTCCTCCATGCAGATCTTCTCAAGAGCAGTGATGTTTTGGGGCTGTCGCCGAGCAACACGGACTTTCAACTCCCGCCACAGATTTTCTATGGGGTTGAGGTCTGGAGACTGGCTAGGCCACTCCAGGACTTTCAAATGCTTCTTACGGAGCCACTCCTTTGTTGCTCGGGCGGTGTGTTTTGGATCATTGTCATGTTGGAAGACCCAGCCTCGTTTCATCTTCAAAGTTCTCACTGATGGAAGGAGGTTTTGGCTCAAAATCTCACGATACATGGCCCCATTCATTCTGTCCTTAACACGGATCAGTCGTCCTGTCCCCTTGGCAGAAAAACAGCCCCATAGCATGATGTTTCCACCCCCATGCTTCACAGTAGGTATGGTGTTCTTGGGATGCAACTCAGTATTCTTCGTCCTCCAAACACGACGAGTTGAGTTTATACCAAAAAGTTCTACTTTGGTTTCATCTGACCACATGACATTCTCCCAATCCTCTGCTGTATCATCCATGTGCTCTCTGGCAAACTTCAGACGGGCCTGGACATGCACTGGCTTCAGCAGCGGAACACGTCTGGCACTGCGGGATTTGATTCCCTGCCGTTTTAGTGTGTTACTGATGGTGACCTTTGTTACTTTGGTCCCAGCTCTCTGCAGGTCATTCACCAGGTCCCCCCGTGTGGTTCTGGGATCTTTGCTCACCGTTCTCATGATCATTTTGACCCCACGGGATGAGATCTTGCGTGGAGCCCCAGATCGAGGGAGATTATCAGTGGTCTTGTATGTCTTCCATTTTCTGGTGATTGCTCCCACAGTTGATTTTTTCACACCAAGCTGCTTGCCTATTGTAGATTCACTCTTCCCAGTCTGGTGCAGGTCTACAATACTTTTCCTGGTGTCCTCCGAGAGCTCTTTGGTCTTGGCCATGGCGGAGTTTGGAGTCTGACTGTTTGAGGCTGTGGACAGGTGTCTTTTATACAGATGATGAGTTCAAACAGGTGCCATTCATACAGGTAACGAGTGGGGGACAGAAAAGCATCTTACAGAAGACGTTACAGGTCTGTGAGAGCCAGAGATTTTCCATGTTTGAGGTGACCAAATACTTATTTGCCACCCTGATTTGGGGCGTGCAGCTCGGATCTCAGCTGACCCTTCTCACCCTGGACACAGTCTGTTTGACCTGCTCCCCTCAGGCAGGAGGCTCCGGTCCATTCGCACCAGAACCTCTCGCCATAAGAACAGTTTCTTCCCCTCTGCTGTCGGACACATGAACAATAACCGTATGACTGTTCCCACCACTAACACATGACCCTACGCTGTGTTCACTGCATCATTCCATGTTTAGCACTGATCACCACCTGCACTCATGTATATATCATGTATATATCTATCTACTTAGCACTTTTAATTCTTATTCTTATTTTATATTTTTATGACAGTATGTTTGCACTGAAGCACCGCAGCAATTTCCTAATGTTGTAAACCTGCTCAACATTTGGCAATAAACCCTTTCTGATTCTGATTCTGATTTACGGATAAATTCTTTACAAATCCTACCATGTGAATTCATGGATTTCCTTTTCACATTCTGTCTCTCACAGTTGAAGTGTACCTCTGGTGCAAATTACTGACCTCTGTCATCATTTTAAGTGGGGGAACTTGCACAATCGGTGGCTGACTAAATACTTTTTTGCCCCACTGTAAAAGGGTGGGCCTAAAGAGGAACATGACATGTCCGTAGATGTTGTTTCCACCGGTAGATGTCTAGACATGTCTAGATAGGTCCGTAGAGGTGTATAAAAATGAGAGGCAGAAGCAGAGAGGGGCTTTTTTACTCTAGTCCTGAGCCAGTGAGTAGGATGCGAGAAGACTGAAGATCTGCAGTGAAAAGACTTAGAGCGAGGGACGACAGAGGAGAAGTCATAACCCTTCACCGTGGATCGACTGATTGGATTATGAATTTTGAACTGCCTACTCATCGTATGCTGAGTTAGGATCGGAGTCAAGAAGGTGAAGTCCTGGAGCTTTGTACTGGGCTACACTTTATCTTTCCTTTGGACTTCTGCCAACACAGCGGGGAACTGGATTCTATCACTGCGCACGATGATCCTCCTTCCCTCCTAAAAGAAGACCCACCTCAACAACGGTTGTAGTCACTTAGCAACAGAATAGTTAGAGTTTATAGTGTGATAAATAGGATATTCTAGTAAATCGTTATAACACATCCTTGGGACCTACTGTCCAGGTCACTAAATTTTACTCAGCAAGTGCCATAGATCATTAGAGAGCTGCCGGTAACCTCTTAAGCCCCAAGCCTACCTGATCTCCTGCCTTTTGCCCCCGTATCAGGGGGCGTTGGGGCTTAAGAGGTTTTAATAAGTGTGGCTGACAAATATGTTTCATTAAGGTTGCCAATGAGATCATAGAGTCAGAGGGACCTTCAAGGACCTGCAGTTCAAAAAAGCTCCCTTCCGACAGCCAAACCCATCTGTTCTCTGATTGGATTGTTACATTTGTGATTCACATGACATTGACCAATCAGATGAAAGGAAGAAAAATAGGGTCAAAATTCGTACTTGTAACTTGCAGAGATTCACACGTTTGTTTTGGCTAAGTCCACACACTAATCTTTTGTACGCACACACAAATTCTTTTTACACATACAAATACTGATTTACAAGTACAAAATATTTATGACCACATTTTGAGCCCATAGACGAAGGCAGTTAGAGGCTGGGCAAGTCTCCTCGCCGCCGGCTTAAACTAGTCTCAACTTCACCTGTCAGGTAGGGTACCCGTAGAGATTAAGGGACTCTGACCCGAAGGATGGAGAGCCGGTCCAGACCACCTGTACAGGGGTAACTGGGAACTAACAGCTGTTTTTCTGGCTGCACTCTATTCTGAGCTCACCACTGGTGATGGTACACACAACATCTTCCCTATCGTCTGTGTAACAGACAACCATTCCCTTCTTGATGCTGTCAAGTCCACAAAATCTGTAACTGAGAAGAGGCTGTGGCTCAACATCAGTAGCAACAAAGAACTTATGCACACAGGGACTATTCAGCACATCATATGGACATCTACCAAAGAGCAGCTTGCTAACTGCCTGACAAAAGTGCACTGTAAAATATAACTTGTTGTTTCAACTTAAAAATATCAAGGGCTGCCTTAAAATTTTAAGTCAAGAAATAATTATAGAGTTTGTTCTTGTAACACAACCAATTGTTATCTTAATGAAAAATCACGTTGTCTAAACTTTCGTCTTAGTTTAGTTGACTGAGATTTGTTAGTCAGTTCAACTCCTTTAATTGTAATTTTTACTTGGGAAAACCCTTTCAGATAAATTAAAATAATCTATTGTTTAAACTCTTGTCAAAGTTCAGTTGACTTGGGTTTTTTAGTTAATTCAAATACTTTAGTACTTCTTTTAACTTAGGAATCTATTTTAGCTTAACTAACATAATCTGTTAGCTAAGTTGATTTAAGTTTATTAATTAACTGAGCTCCTTAAGGTAGCTGAGTAAACTTGTAAATCAGTTTCATTTTAATTATCAGAGTTGATTGACTGGATGTAAAGAAAAATGTGTATTGAACATCTTAAGTTTTTTTGGGTTTTTTTTTTAGCTTTCTAACATCCATTTCAGCAAAACTACCTGTTAGGTTTATCTTAGATCTCAGCTTTAAATATCTACATTCCTTTAAATTAATTTTCTGTTGTTTACAGAAAAAAAATAAAAACCCACAGATTCCATTAAAGTGTCTCTGATCATTTCAGGCAGAAAGTTTGTTTTAAGAACATGACAAGACAATTACTCATGAGCACCCAACATTCACCATTTATTGTGCCATCTTAGTCATCTGAGAAACAGAAAAATCAGTGACGTAGCTCATCAGGCTCACAATCCATCAAAACTCAAAAGTTGCTCGCTGTGAAACAATAAATTTGAACTTGGTCTTGAGCCCAGTTTGGGTGAAGATTAAATTCTGACCAATACTCTAGGAGCAGTAGTGATTCTTGTGAAGCAACAACATAAAGTCTGCATTAATGTAATGTATCAACGGGACACTTGCTATTTTAGAAAAGTTATTCTTTACATTTGCAAAATTTTTAAACTTCATTGTGCTCAGTCACACCTGTTAGCATAAAACTTGAAATATTAAAATAGTACAAAACCTTTGATAAGTGACTGTAAAGATCAGTTTATAACAACTAAGACATCAAACTCTTGTATTTGTCTTCGTTTACAATTGCAACAAATTCCACAGAACCAATATCTCTGAAAATGAGTGCATGCTCCTGAAACATTTGATAATATGAATATTTCAGAAACATTAGTTTGAGTCTGCTCAATTGCAAAACAAAGGAAAAACTACTGACTTGCATGAGATAAGCATCTGTAGAGTCCACCATTATATTGTTGTTCACATAAGTTTCTTAAACAATGAACAAATGAGCAATTGTTTAAGAACACTAAGGCAATTGTATGCTGTGAGCAAGAGTCTGTTTCTTAGACTATGCACTAGTGAGATGCACTGCCTTCCACCAATGTTCATTAGGACGTTCTGAATGACTTCAAAGATGTCCTTAAGTTCCGTTGGATAGTCTATGTTGAGGGCAAAAAGAAGGCCCAATAGCATGGAAATGGCACTTGAGACATCCCTCAGATTAGACAGGATTACTGCTGCCTCAAGGACAACCAACACATCGATGATGTCTTCTTCTGTCACCATCACAATGCCATCTTTCATCCTCTTAGAAAACGTGTCTTCAATACCTGTCGGCTATAAAAGGGTTCAAAGACAAAAAAAAAAAAAATTACACAATTACAATTACACAATATCCCTTGTGCTTAACCCACACCCCTCTGCATGCGGGCCAAATACACACCCCTTTACGACATCTACCAACACTTTACAACAACAACAGACTAATAAAGCAGGATTAATTTATGGAGCACAGCATATTACATTATAACATAAAATGATCAAGATTATAATAAAAACTTAAAGATCATGACAAATACTTAAATATGGCATGATGTAACTGAGTAAAATATTGGCCTGGACTTGGCTCCAACATCCTGGCCCCTAATTGTTCTTGTGAGCCACAAAACAATTACTCTTATACATACATTTATATATTGTTCAGAACAACAAATCAAACCTTCCAGATAACGAACAGGCAAATATACAAAGTACTTTAACTGCTCATATGGCACATTAAAGTCCTTATTCCAACAGAAACTTCATTTTGTCTTGTTACAGCTGTTAGATTATTCTGTTATTATATGTTACCTTATATATGTAATCAAAATAGTTGAATTAGAATACTGCTGTAGATCACATTATACCCTTTAATATAGAGTGTGTGAGCTGTATGTAGTTTAGTTCTCGTTATACTTTTGAGTTAACAGAGAACCCCTTGATCTGCTGGGAATGTGTTACACTGTTTTCTTGACATGCTTAATTGTTGAATCATGAAGAGAAGATTGTAAGCAGGAGACTCTGTGTCTAAGACAGGGGAGATAGACAGACCACATTCCATACCCCCACCTTACAGAAAGCAGAGAAACAGCTGCCGAGGTCATAACTTAGGCGCTGTAACAGAGAAAGAATGTGATGTTTTGGCTTTTACGACTAGCTGGGGGCCACTAGAGACTATAAAAAGCTGAGCAACCCGTCACCATTTTGAGACATGTGCCTGACCCTCTGGTAGCATCTCTCCCGTCCGGACGTTGTAATGCTCTGACTGTTGAATTGTATGGAAATAAATGATTGTTGATTGAGCATTGATACACCGAGTATTGTCCCTCCTTCAGCCCAAAGATTCAAAGAATTGGGAGATTTCAACACAGCAGGAACTCTTCTTAAGCTGGAACATGTCTTCGCGGATGCGTGTATGTGTGTATGTTGGGGAGATTAGGGAATGGAGTCAGAGGTTCAAGCACATGATTCACCGTAGGAGACCAGCCTTTACCGCTGTCTCTTCAGTAATATGTAGAAGGGGCGCTACATATCACACTCTAGCAGCACACAAAGCTTCGCCACAGGTCGTAGGAGAATGTTTTTGCTGGTTTTCACCTTGGCTTGACGAACCCTACCTTTGGCATCCTCAAACGTCTGAATCACTCGACCCATTAGCCATGAATTTCTTGGACCGGAATCATCCACGATGAGGACAATATCACCTTGACTGATATTTCTTTGTGGCTGGGCCCACTTTTGTCGCTTTTGCAAGTCTGGCAGATACTCCTTGATCCACCGTGTCCAAAACAAATCCGCCAAGTACTGGACTTGACGCCATCTACGCCTCGAGTACAAGTCGCTCCTGCTGAATACTCCAGGAGGTAGCGGAGTTTTGGCTTTCATCAAAAGCAAATGGTTTGGCGTCAAGGCCTCCAGGTCGTTCGGATCGGTAGAGACTCTTGAGATAGGGCGGCTATTGATAATCGCCTCTACCTCACACAGCAGTGTGTGCAGACCTTCCTTATCAAGGATCTGCTGCTCCACAACGGAGCTGAGCACTTTGCGTATGGACCGTATCTGCCGCTCCCAAACTCCTCCAAAATGCGAGGCAGCTGGGGGGGTTGAATATCCATGTGATGCCTTTAACCAACAAGGCTTCTTGAATCTTTGCATTATCCAAAGCACGCACTGCTTCCCGCAGCTACCTCTCTGCACTTACAAAGTTTGTTCCATTGTCAGAACGCATCAACTGAACCTGTCCCCTCCTAGCAACGAACCTCCGCAATGCATGAATACAAGAGTCCGTGTCCAACGAATTTGCCAGCTCAATATGCACAGCCCTCACTGTCAAGCAGGTAAAAACTACGCCATACCGTTTGATCATGGACCTACCCCTTTTGATTTCGAAGGGACCAAAGTAGTCCACACCGACACTTGTGAATGGTGGCTCATCGGGCGTGAGCCTTTCAGTAGGAAGATCTGCCATGATCTGACTTGCTGCTTTCCCATGATGCCGTCTGCAGGCGACGCACCGGGACAAAATCTTCCGGACAGCGGCATGAGATCTTAGTATCCAGTACTTCTGCCGTACCTTTGATAGGACATGATTCCTGCCACAATGCCCAAGATCCTCGTGAGTAGATCTGAGAATGAGAGTGGCTATATGCTGATCCTTAGCCAAGATTGCAGGGTGTTTTAACTCCTCTTGCATGCTAGATCTGCTCAATCTGCCACCCACTCTCAGAATGCCATCCTGTACAACTGGCGACAACTGACAAAGAGGGCTATCCTTAGACACTGTCTTTCCTTGTTGCAGCTTGGCAATCTCTTTGCCAAACCGCTGCCCTTGACTGAAGCGCACTATCTCCACTTCCACCTCAGCTATGTCACTCACAGAAAGTGGCAAGATGGGAAGGTTAGCCTTGAAGTGTGTCATTTGCTTCTCCTGCTCCAACCTTCCATCATAGAGATTTGCTTTTAAATCTTTCCTCTTTCGAGCAAGATGCTTCAGCACACCTTTTAATTTCAGGACCCATGCAACGGCTCTTTTAACCCGACGCCAGCTTGAGTAATGATGAATGAGCTGAGAGGTGGCGTCTGCAGCTTCTTCAACCACGAGAGCATATACTGATGCTTCTTTGACTTCTGGGTCATTACAGATTGGCTGGCATACACTGTCTGGCATTTCTGGCCACTCCATTTCTGGTTTCAAAATGAAATCTGGACCCATGATCCATGTCTTTGCCTTGAGAAAGGCACCAACACCGAGCCCTCTGGAAGCAAAGTCTGCAGGATTGGCCGAGGTGTTCACATATCTCCACTGAGAGACAGCTGATCTATCCTTAATGGCAGCAACTTGATTGGCAACAAACGTACGAAACCTTGCTGTTTAATTCTTGAGGTACTTAATCACCGACGTGCTGTCCGTCCAAAAGACAGACTCCTCCAACTCCAACTCCAGTTCGGCTCTTACCATCCTGTCCATCTTTGCTGCCACCACTGCAGCAGTAAGCTCGAGTCGTGGTATGGTAACTGGCTTCAATGGTGTAACCCTGGCTTTACCAATAATGAAAGCACTATGTGGCTGGTTCAGATTGTTTTTTTGAAACCAGGTATGTGGCTATGCCATACCCCCTTTCACTTGCATCGGCAAAGTGATGAAGTCGAGCTGAAGAGATCTTGCCAAGGTTGACTGGTCTCACACACCTGTCTACCTCAAACCTAGCTAAGTGGTGCAAACTGCCGACCCATTGTTGCCACTGCAGAGACAGAGCTTCTGGCATGAAATCATCCCACGCACCACTGAACCCCTAAAGCTCTTTCAATAGGGAGGCAGTCCCTTTCAAGATCAAGCTCCTTGACTTCTTTGGCCCTGTCATCCTCAGGTATAGACGCAAGCACCGCTCTGCTGTTGGAAATCCACTTAGTGAGCTTGAAACCTCCTGCAGCGCACAAAGTCCTGAGGTCCCGAATCAATGAGATTGCCTGCTCTTCAGTGCTGACAGACTTCAGGCAATCATCCACATAAAAGTTCCTTAGAACAGTGTTCGTTGCAATATGGTTGAACCTCTCCTGATTGTCCTCAGCACACCTTTTCAGCGCGTAGCATGCACAGCTTGGTGAAGAAGTTGCACCGAACAAGTGAACTACCATTCTGTATTCCTTGAGGCCTTTACCAAGATCTCAACAGATCAGCATCTTCAGCGGGAACCCTGACTTGATGAAACATGCCTTCAATACGTATGATGGAGCGCTGGCCATGGCTAAGGGCGCTTTACAAAGCAGCTACCCCCACCCACACACTACACAACTCACCACTTCAACTCCCCCAGCGCCTTACTGTTGTCTTCCTTCAGGCTTATTACATGAAGCCCATTCATCTGTTCAGTGTTGAGCACTGATATCTGATGGCACCTCTGTCCTCCAAGCAACAACCAAGTATACAGGATCTCGCCTCAGCAGAAAAACGAGAGAGGCGGGTGGGCTGAGTGATGGTGGTGCGCGGTGGAGGGTGGCCAGCAAGGCTGATGTTATGAAATTAGATTTACATAGCAGATCTCTGTAGAGCTGGTTTTGTTTTATGGCTCTTAACACTTCTGGAGGTAATTTTATGGAAAAAGTAAACCAGTCTTATCAGCTTAAATAGCAAAGTGTGGCTGTCAGTGGAAACTGCAGCCCATTTGTTGATCTATTAACTGAGAGGCTGAGATACCCCGTAAGCCTGTTTTTGATGTCAAGTAGCACTGCTGGAAGTGAAAAGTACTTCCAGCAAACGAGTAGGGCAGAACAAGTCGGATAATATGATTAGCCAACTCTGGTGTAGAAATATAAAGTTTGACCTGCACGGCGGTAGAGAAAACATTACCTACAACTGAGGAGTCCCTCCTCTGTGGACCAAGTATGTGGACCTAACCAAGTATTTTGTTGCTTAAACACAAACAAACTGCAACTAGAAAATATAAAATGAAAGAAGGTTTAATGCCAGAAAGCTCTGAAGGAAAAGCAGTCAACCCGGCAAGTTAATTTTTGCCCGTGAGTCTATCTATCGCCTACCTAACTATCGTTGCTATGGACAGGAAGTATCTCAACTTGGTGAATTATGCTAAAAGAAATGCCGCAGGGTCACCTTAAATCTTCACAGACATCTTGCTCTGATACTTGGATGTCTCAGCACTGCTCAGGTAATTTTATGAGTCATTTGTGTTCATCAACAACCCTTTCAACCTTTGCCATTATTGCGCTCATTTCATGCTACATAGCAGTTAGCGTCTCACTTAATGAGCATTTGAGTGTGGCGGGAAGCGACTAGAAGCAGCAGCATAAAGGAGCTATGGTTGGTGAATGCCAAGGATTGACCTTACAGGAACTGCAGTACACACTCTTCTCTAATCTGCCTTTTCTCTTAGATGTTTTGAAGAATGGAGAACCTCCCCTTCATACACCCCCCTTGCCCCTCCCATGTAGTTCATCTGCAACTAAAGCATGTAATGTAGATTTAAAGCAAAATGTAGATTTCTCCAGTTTGTATAATTAATTTAAAGATAACACTGTGGCAAACTTGGAAAAGCTGCTTATACACGTGTCCCTGGCCAGGGAGTTATCCATCAATTTGTAATGCCTGGAGAACTCTGAAGTAATTCTCTGTGCTTGGACAGAACTATAAGAATAGCACACACACACACACACACACACACACACACACACACACACACACACACACACACACACACACACACACACACACACACACACAGATTTCTGAGCATCACTTTAAGACATTCTGTCCATTTGCTGTCTCAGTAGAGCTTAGCTTGGCTTGAAAATTGGTCTGTCTGGTGTAGGAGCAGTGCCCAGCAGCCTCTACTCCGTCAACCAAGTAACATTTTATTTCTGTCAGTGGTCCAACTCATTTGGATAGTCAAATAAAAAAGAGCAAAAAATAAATAAATGTGGCTTCAAACAGGGTGTGAGAGTGTTAACCTCACATTGTACGTTCGGGCATGGCTGTGAGTTCTCTGTTTAATTATTGCGACTGCCTGTAAAGTGGATATTTTCAGGTACACGCGAGGATAAGTTATCTACAAATGGCCAGTGTTGTCAATTTCACGGCGAGAACAGTCTTGATGTTTCATTATTTAATGGGTTGACTGCTATGAAATTTGCAGAGAACATTCATGCTCACAGTCAGAAGAAGTCTTTAGATTTTGCCCATTACGTGAAAAAAATCAATAAGTTGTTTTATGGTGCTCTCATATCTCGGAGCCTCTGACTCGTGTGTTTGTTATTTTGCAGTTATGGGTAGCCAAATGGAAGATGCTCTTTTAACTGATTTTTTTTCCCTGCATGATCCCTGTAAGGCACTTTCATCAAGAGAACTCTGTCATGCTGTATTAAAACTGAAAAAGCATTCTAGCCGCCTGCTTTTAAAGCACTAAAAACTTTCCTGACATTTTTAATGAGAATATTAAACTCTTTAGTGGAACACAAAGCCAAAAAGGTAAAAAAAATGTCTCTTTGCAAACAACAGCCAGCCTGTCGTTTTCACCTTTGAACACCAGTTGCTCCTCTGTAATAAGTTCATTACTGACTCATTATGCTAATGTGATGTACTTTATCCTCACTGCTGTGTTTGGCAGGCCAGTTGGCGGTGGGAACCTGCGAGATAGTGATGCTCAACAGAGACAGCAGTGTTCCCAGGTGGACCATCGCCAGGCAGACAGCCCGCTGCGCCTGCAGGAGAGGCCAGATCGCCGGCACCACCAGGGCGAGGCCGGCCTGCGTAGATGGTGAGTTCAGTGACTTCTCTAGCCCAATGGAGAATAAATATTAGAGAACGTAGCTGGAGTGATTCAGTACAGCGGGAGAAGAAGTCACTTTGGCAAGCAACTGAATCGGCTGGTGTGCTATAAACATAGAAACAATCTAATTAAAAAGTGTAATTGATGAAAAAAAAGTTCAAAGTAATTTCAATATTTCTGTAACACAATGGATTTTTCCCCTATGCTTGAAGAAAAACTATTTGTATTTCACCTATAACAACTATATTGCAGTCGGCATGTCAAAACCTTTTAATATTTCCCTATATGAAGCCTGTTGTATGCAACTCCACCTTTACCACCATAAATTGAACAGCTGTAGTTCAATTAAACTATTAAAGTAGAAATATTCTCTGAGCATTTAGGGTTTTTTTTTTTTAATTTTAAGATTTTTTTTAGGGAAGTGTTTTTCATCAAGAGTTAAGGATCGAGTCTCCTGGCACACTTGTGTGCTACATATGATCACTAGCGGCTGGTTAGCTTGGCTTACACCCTAACCCTAACACCACTAGCAGAGTCTCCAGGATGTACAAGGAATGATCTCTTGTAAAATATGATTGTGATATTTCTATACTACTGTTAATAATGAACCTCAGAGATGCCTGCAGGCAGGGTTTAGTTTTCTTTGTACGGAGCCAGGCTAGCAGTTATTCTTTCCAGTCTCTATGTTAACCTACACTAGCTGGCTGCTAGCAGTGGCTTCATACTTAATTGAACAAGTTGTGTCAAACTTTTTACTCTTGTTGAGTGTGGGATCTCGATCTGTGTTTCTGAACAAAGTGGGAAAAAGTGGGAAACCTAGTCATGTATTTACTTTTGTACATTTTTTGCAGTAATGCAGGAGTGGAGAACAATGAAGTATTTGAATAAATCTCGTGCAAAAAAAAATAATTTGATAGTTTTTAATGTATGTAATTGCATTGTAATTTCACAAACCTAGGAGTGCTCTCTGGATGCTCTGGTCCCGTTGAGAAAAGCTGAATAATACACTGTAAAATAAAACTAAACACCAAAATTAAAGTAGTGACATAAATACTGAAAAAAACATTTTAGTTAATGGAAATAAAAAACAAAACTAAATTCAACTGATGCGATATTTATATGCCAAATCATAACAACAATCAATTCAAGTCTAGCAATCAGACGACCTCCTGTGATGAAGCACTTGGCGAGTGTGGGAAGCAAAAACCTTTAACAGGAAGAAACCTCCAGCAGAACCAGGCTCAGCGAGGGGCAGCCATCTGCTGTGACTGGTTGGAGATGAGACAGAGAGACAGGACAAAAACAGCTGTGGAAGAGAGCCAGAGATTAATAATAACTAATGATTAAACGTAGAGTGGTGTATAAACACATGGAGAGTGAGCCCACAGCAGTCTAGGCCTACTACAGCATAACTAAGGGAGAGTACAGGGTCACCTGACCCAGCCTTAACTATAAACACATAGAAATTTAAGCTTAATCTTAAAAGTAAAGTGTGTCTGTATCCCCAAATCCACACTGGAAGCAGGTTCCCCAGAAGAAGTAACTGCGGAAAATAACACTATTTAAAATAAATTAGTTTTTCATTTGATCCATTCTTGCTTTGGTCAAATTTCCAAAGCAAGGAAGCTTTGATAAATGTATCTTTACTGGAACTGGGATATCTGAAACTAAACTCTAAACTAAACTGATCTGCAAACAAAATGAAAAAAAAAAAATCAACTTCAGGTTAAAATATCGCCAAGACCAATAATACATGCGATAATGACACGTGGAATCATTTCCTCTGCCACAACAGCATCTACAGACCTTTTTCATGGCAGACATTTTGACATAACAGGAACATCATGACAAATTATAAGAGGAAAAGCACAGGTGTAACTATTAACAATAATGTCTCTGTTCCAGTAGGAGTCCCATTTCAGTGAAGCAAAATGCACAATACCGCAGCCCTGCATCGGCTACTCCTGAGTGGAATGCAGTTGCTGTTTTCTGTCTGTCCGCCTGTGTCGTGACTTCCAAACGTGCTGCTGGACAAACCTGCTGTTGCAGGAACTACGGCACCGCTGTGTCGGTCTGACTGTCCTGTCTTTGGACAGTCTTTGTCAAAATGGTAGCGTCGTAACCATGCACTATGCAGTCATGAAACTTTACCAACCCAAGGAGAATGGAAGAAAACAGGACAAAGAGTCATTAGCCACTTTACAGCCAAGTTATTAATGTCAAAAATATCCTAATGCAAAGCAGCATCATCTCCCCCGTTTGACACTGGGTAAAAAGCCAGACTTCAACAACAACAGAGCGCAACCTGTCCTCAATAAGCCCAATGAACAAAATGTATTGGCTTCCTTCTCTCTCCATTAAAAGTAAGTGCCGATGTAATTTGGTTGTTTAACCAGCCAATCGATAATCACTTTGCATGTCTGACTTTTTGATGCCTTTTAGACTGTTTTACTCCTAACTGTGTGATTGGTTGTCTGCATTAGGCCTTCTTCAGTCAGCCACTGTGACATCAACAAATTAGTAATTGCTTTGTGTCTCCAGCGTGTATTGGGTTGAATTTTCCTCCTCCTTTTCCTCCTCCACCTGGGTTTTTAAAAAAAAAAAAAAAGATCACTTGTAATGGAGACTCCAGTGTTCATCCACTTTGTAGATAAGATTTTATACTTTAGAGCCCCTGTCTCTGAGCCATTGGACAGTATCTAGCTAAGGGTGATAAGAACGATGAAAGGGATGGGAGGGGTGTGATTGGAGCTCACAATATCACAATCAGATGCACCATTAGTTCCATCATGCGATGACTCATGTTGGCCTTAATCTAATATCCCTGACACCAGAGCCCCACAGTCCATGTCATCCTCTCGGCGCGCTGCTTTTAACCACCTCTCCCTCTCCGCAGACATTTTTCCATAACACTCAACAGATGCTAATTAATTTACAGAGAACTATGATTACAGCAGCAGGAAATTGATTATTACTGGCTTCCTGCCGCACCACACCCTATGCTCCATTAATAGCCAGCGCATTAAAGTTGGGACCTGTTGCTTGCAGGGTCATATTAAGATTTTCTGCTGACAGCTGAGCTCGTCAGTCGTTGCCAGGATTTTAAATGGAATTAGTGTGTATTGCACCAAAATGCAGTGGATTTAATGATGCCTGTGCTCACATATCCTCTCTAACCTTTTAGCTGAGAGCATATTCATTTACATTCACTTTAATGGCCCTTCCCATAAATCCTCTTTTGCCCTTCTAAACACATAAACAATTCACAGACTTATAAATAGGTTTATATATTTCTGTATCTCACCAAGGCCGGGGATCATTCTTTCAGTGTTCCACTTTCTTCCTGATCAGTTTTATACAACACTTTCACAGCTGCAGAAGAAGTGGATCACTGCCCTTTTGTGATCCTGTGATAGAACAGTGACCTTTAATGAAAGTGGAACCGTCACTGACTCTCCGTCTGTGGCATGTAAACAAAGGCGAGCGAGCCTGCCTGATACGGGGTGTTTACAGCTATGACTAATTTTGGAAACATATGGTGAACGGAGCACAAAAATCTCATTTGTTTTTCAGGTTAAAGAGTAACTTAAACAAATTCCTTTTTGTGACGGAGAGCTGTGGTTTATATGCATGTCCATATGGTGTTTCTTTTGTGTGCTCGAAGACAAGCAGTCAGCTACATGGCTGAGCGTTTTTTGCCTGGGAGCTGCAGGATGTCAGTGCAGTTTCAAACACAACAAGACTAAGGAACCAATCCCGTGGATGCGGCTTGTTAGAACTGAAAATCGGGAACAAGGTTTATCCGACATTGGCGCATTTTTAGCTGCTTGATTACGCAGTCATATCAGGAGCTTGTGCTATTTATGTGTGCTCCTTCCTTTTTTTTTCTATCCTCTGCTCTCTGTTTCAACATTTCTGCGTCATGGCCCGTGTATTGTGGTGAAACCGACACACACAGAACAGAGAAATTGAGAGGCGGGTTGCCAGACTTGATTTTAACTAGTTATGTTACTGTAAGTGCAATAAAAGTGTTAATAACTCTAAAGTTGTGCTTGTGATAACAACTGGCCTTTTTAGTGCACTCTTTATGACTGAACCTGCCGATGGACAAGTTAAGCAGTGTTTTCTGATATCTGGCCAGGCAGGCGCTGTGTCCTCCTTCATCCTGCAAGAGAACCCATGAGTGGTGCTCTCACATCCAGAGGGAGAGTGGAAGCACGTTGCAGACAAGTAGCTAAGAGAGGATATGGCTTTAATTTCTCTGTATTTGTGGATCCGCATTTGAATGAGGCCACTAAATGAGACAAAGGTGTGCATTTGGGTGTTACAGATTGGATGTTACAGTTTGTAACACAAAGAGGTCTCCTCGTCTTACAAAGTGAGGACACTGTTGCGAATCGCTTGCTCATAAAGGATCATCGGCTCGTTGGCTTTCTCTTTGTAAAGTCTTTAGCTTACAATACAAAGCACCTTGAGATGGCTTTTGTTGTCAATGGGTGGCACATACTCTAGTTAAAACTGGATTGAACGGAATATGTAACTATTCATTTTATAAAGCGGTAGAAAGATCAAGAGCATGCTCATACATAATACCAATAGCTATTAAATGCTGAGACCAAGGATTGAAAAATTAAGATGTGTGCTGACTTATGATTAGCAAATAACTGCAATGTCCCTGGTTCACTTCTAGTGGGATATATTTTTGCCACGTCATAGTCTTCTCTAGTTCCCCCGGTTTCTGCAGCTGGATCTACACGTTCAATATCTAATAAGAAATATGGAAGGTTATTTTTGCGGGGGGATAACTTGTCTTTTGGAAGTAATAGAGCATTTTTGTAAAGGTGTGAGTCACAGATGCAACAGTGTCAAATCCTGTTATATCTCGACAACCTGCACGGTCCACCTTTATTTCCAGTAGTGTGATTAAAGCTGGTAAAGACATCAGATCTAAGGATATCAAAACTTTAGCTGTTAGCATGCAAATAATGTATTATGAATTAGTACCCAAAGATATTGCAGACATTAGGCGACTGACCTAATAGAACAAAGGCCAGTTCATCTACCAGGATCCATAAGCTAGATCAGCTCAACGATCAGCACCATGGACAGCGATCAAGGAAGCTTTATTGAGTGAATTCAGACTTTAGATATGTCCTTTACAAACATCTACATAACTGGTTTTGGAGATGTAGTGTTTTAACACTGGAAAATTAACAGCTGAATACACTCAACAGAGTATAGAGGTAAAACCTTTGATTTTCACCTGAGGTAGAATAATGTTCCAACATTTCCATTGTCAGCTATGGTGAGTGGTAATGTGATTACAGTCAGAACTGAAGCTTTGATAAACATCCATTTTTACCCAATAGGTATGACCAGTGTGGAGGGTTATTCGTATTTATGTTTGTCTGTTACTGGATTTTCAAAGAACTGATGCTTGTCAGCTTTGGTTGCTGTGCACAGAACTTTGGGAGATTGACTTTTCACACTACACACTGATAAAGTGCACAGTTTGACATTTGACCCCGTGAGCAGCTGACCTTTTGGAGTGTATACGTGCAATTTACACTGTGAGCACAGATTGGATCAAGTCATCGGCAGAGTTATAATCACCACGAAAAGCTCTGGGATTTGAGGGCCTTTACTGTTTCCTGTAATGAATCGAAACTAAAATCCAAGGCTTAGTCTGATGTAACCTCTGAGACATTTTCAAAGTTACTACAATCTGCAGCTGATGGCTTAACAGAGGCAATTGGACAATTCTTCTTATCTCCCTTGCCGTCCTGCTTGTATTCTGCCTTCAGTAATTACATAACGACAAAACTATCTAAGCCTCAAAGTGAATAAAGTCTGTTGTTACCTGTGAATATATGAATTGATTAGCCTAGACGGTAGCTGCATTGCTTGTGCAGTATGACATATTACCGAGTTGTTCCTCCTGTTTTTTGTTTTTTTTTTTTACTTCACTGAACATGTTGCAGCAAGGGCAGTGGCTTTTTTTCTGCAAGTTACTTCTTTTGATACTCTTTTTGTAGGCGTATTTCAAGCTTTTTTGCCCTCTTTTTGTGCTGCTGTATGTCAGGGTTGTGCAGGTTTAGTCTGCACACTGTACACAGGAGGATTATGTGCTTTTCCTTGCTTGTCTCCCTGCTCTCACTCTAATCTGCTCCCCGAGTCTCTCCTGCTCCCTTTCTCTGCGTGGCCCGTTGTTGCCATGCCACCACATCACACGGTAATCGTATGAAGCTCGATGGCCACCATGATAAGAGGCTGCAGGGAGACCGTTTATATGCTGGGTTCAAGCTTCTCGTTTTGCGCTCAGTCAAAGCGTTATTGACAATAAACGGGCAAAAGAAGTGATTTAGAAGAAGCATCAAAACAAAACAAAAGCAGAGGTTTTTTTCGTATTTATATTGCAGACGCACAGCCGAGAGGATTAGATGTACTCTTTATTTTAACTGCAGACAGAGCCAGGCCCTCGTTTTAAACAAGCGTGACTTTGAAAAACATGTTTGCTTCTGATCTGACATTCATTTGCTAGTGTTGTTGGCATAGTTTGCCTGCAGTGCTAACAGCACTTCCTTCCATATTTACCTCATCTTGATCATTTTAATATTTATTGAATGTATATTTCATAGCAGCAGTTTCATGAGCAATTTCATCTTTCATATGGAACACAGCCATGATTATTCAGTGTTGCATAAGCACAAAAGAACGTGTAAAGTTAATTTTAATTGAATTGAATTTGTTGCTCTTGTTTTTTTTTCTTTCTGTTTAGGAGAAATATTTTTATTCACCAAGGAGTTCAAATGTTTCTTTTATTTGCAATTGCAATTTAAAAAAAAAGGATGTGCTGATGTTTCACATTAAAAGCCCTCTATGCAGAGAGTAAAAACACCTTTAAGATTTTTATTTAATAGTTTTTCATGGAAATGGAGTCACCCTGCAATCTACAAGCGTTTGATTACTAGTGTGTCTAAGTGCGCAATTTACTACCTTTGAATGAACTTTCTATGGAACGTTGCTTTCAACAGTGATGCCAAGAAAAGATTCGGTGCAGTGACAAAATTCAGCTTTAGAAAAAGACGAAAGGCTAATGACAAGTGATAAAAAGTCTTGTTGTATCACTGTTGCATTTGTAACTTTGATAGTTGTCCCCTGTGTAGTTAAAGGAGTGTAAATTTTCAGTTGAATTCAATTTTATTTTATTTATACAGCAGCAAATCACAACAGTCAACTCAAGGCGCTTCACATTGTAAGGTAGACCCTACAATAATATGGAACAGGTATTTTCTGAAAATACAATATTTGGCATCTGGTTAATTTTGACCCTCTGTAATTGACCAATAGTTTGTTGCTCATGAAAAGCCAGTTGATTGATGGATTAACCCAGATTGGTTATAACCACTTCATAAACATAAAAAAATTATTTTTTTATGGTACAACTCTACTAATGGTTTATTGATTTCTGATCAGTGGAGCGTAAACTTCCCATCTGTGTCAACAACCACAAATAAAACACTACCCACCAGAAATGCAAAGCAAGCCCCCCCAAAAAACTGCAACAGGAAACTAACTGGATTCTCAACAAACACAATACATGATTATGTGTGGATACATTTTGTAGGCGGGCTGATCATCAGCCCATCAGGCCCATGCTGTCAGGATAATGTTGCAGATTGATCTGTGATTGAAGTTTAATTAACATGAGCCCGAAAACCTGTAAAAACCTGTTACAGTGTTTTTGGTGCCCAGCTTTAATGACTGGCTATAATCTTGTAGGGTGTTTACTGCTGCATAAGAATCATCAGTATTAGTTCCATTATTTCATTTCAAAAGATGCTCTTAATTAATTGTTCTAGTGATTCATTTGTCACTTTGTTTTTTTTCTTCGATGCAATTAATCCTTTGGTGTGTCCTTGGTGAGAAAGTGTCTCTCTCTTCATCTGAATACATTTTAAATGAGCTGCCTGTGGCTTGAGTATAAATTTGATGTTATTTTTTGCTCTTCTGCAGTGGCAGAATTTCATCAGATTAGCAGCGCGTCTGGTTTAGAAGTCGCCGTTGTGCCTCCTGCCCTGCTCTGAGTCTCGTCTGGCAGTGTTGTGTTGCGCTGGGCAGGGCTTGGCACCGTGTGCAGGGGGGACAGATGGTCTTACGTGTGATCTAGTTTGAGGTCCAGAGCCGTACCCCGACAGGGACCCTGGCAGCTGATAAGCCTGGCTTGACGTCCGCGGTCCCTGGGTGGGACTCCGACAGCGACTGCGACACGACGGGCCACCCAGGTGTCGGCCAGACAGAGACACTCTCCTCCTCTCTTCCAGCCACCACAGCCAGCTGTTTCATCTCTGCTGTTACCATAACAAACAGGAAAACATTACAAAACAGGCCTGAAAATCTGTTCAAACACCATGATAAAACTATAATGCCAAGATAGCCACAATATTTCCAGCAATTTGCACCAGTTGAGTAACCCAACAAGCCAGGTTTATTATACCCACAGCATGTAAAGCATACTGAAGGGTGAAATCAAGCAGCAGACAGATATTTTCAGACAGCTTTAGCACAGAAGCTTAGTGGGTGGGTGGGTGGTTGTAACGTCTAAGCTTTTTAATGTGTCTACAATTGTGCGTGCCAGCATTTTGGGAGCGATAGGTTTGATGGATGGAGACAGGCTGAAGCCGAACTGCAGCGCTGCCGTTTTGTTGCCGCTCGCGTTATTCATGATGTTGTCGTGCATGAGGTTATCACAGCAATGCTCTCATCCCCCCCTAACGCCGTGTCACCAATCCACGGCTCTCAGCACCAGGAGACTCATCAAGTCATCATAGATCAACTCATGTTGTCATGGATGGCATTGAAAAAGTAACAAGGGCAAGCTATCGGGTGCCCGGATAGTACAGCAGGAGCTGAAAACTGCATTTATTTTAGCCAACCTGCGTGACTCTGGGTTGGCTGGCCTGATGCACTCCACGGTTAGTCAGCACTCCCACTGCTTTGCCAGCTCAGCTTTTATTCCTTGCCCTGGAAATTGAGTTTTGCTGGCCCTGTAATGTACTCAAAACTACATCTGCAACTGACTGATAAATCTACGCTTTGTTGCACCTGACGGATAGCTGTGAAAATGAAAATTCACCGCGGCACGTTGCTGTGTCAGGAGGAAGGTCACTTTAGATTTGCCTCTTCCCCACTCAGGATGATGCCAAAATGACCATTTTGTCTCAGAATCCAGTCGCAAAGCTAAACTATCTTCTTAAGCTCGTTCTGTACGATGCGACGACAGGTTTATGTATTGTTTCGTTGAACTGTTGTCTCTCCCTGGCTGCATGGCAACACTATGAGAGCAGGCTTAAAAAAGCACAGCTCCTTCCACGATGAGTAAATAATATCCATTATTTGCTGAGGGAGAATGGCTTTGTATTTACACAGCAGTGATTGTGTGTGCCGCGTTACATACATGAGGGTGCTATTCGGCCAGCTTGATAAATACCACAAGACAGCAGATCTTTATTGCAGACTAGCAGTTGGGGTCTGACACTCCAAAGACCAATTTCAGACCGTTAACAAGGCCTGGACAGGAATACCTCACAGCAAAATGTCACAAGGCCTCCCTTTCCGCACCTCTTTCCGCTTCCCCTTCTGCGGCTCCCCTCTCGGTTCCACCATCAGCTCTCCTCCGGACATTCAGCGAATTGTAGTTCCTCTCTTTCAATTTGCCCACCATGTTACCCCGTTCCACAATGTGCTGCCCCGGGGGATTGTGGGTAGGCAGGAGCGGTGGCCCCAGCCAGGTCCGCAGAGAGCTGATAACCTTTCAGTGTTGCTTTAGCACGCTGTGTAAAGAACAATCAGTGCTTATCAACCTCGACGACAGGCGAATGTT
Organism: Diplotaxodon limnothrissa; assembly: GCF_057381915.1. NCBI lineage: Eukaryota > Metazoa > Chordata > Actinopteri > Cichliformes > Cichlidae > Diplotaxodon > Diplotaxodon limnothrissa. Next base: position 452,019 of record NC_140615.1, read on the forward strand.
AATTCAATGTCATGCAGTCAGGCTGCAGCGGGAGAATGGGAGCATCACTTGGTTACGCTGTGACAGCCTGACGTCTTCTGCCAACAAATAACTTTAAGAAGACTGGAGAAAGGCTTGTTTTTGATTGCCTTTCTGATATGTAATCTCCTCTCTCTAATCTATCTATAAAATGCTACTAAAAATGAATTTAAGGTTTACAGACCCCTGCAGCTGTCATTTGTGTCACAACTGCATAAAGTCTAAAAACAATAAGTCCAGCACCATAGCAATACTGACATCAGAAATAATACATTTGACATTTGCGAGGGCCTAAAACCAAATTACAGCTGCTAGCCTGCCACTAACATGTTGGCCAAATGCCTCCATAAGTGGGTTTACTGTGTAGGGAACACAGCTGCCTGTGTTGTTTGTGGTTTATTTTGAGTAAAACCTGCTAGAAGTGCTCAAATAATGTCACTGTCCATTGGGGCTTAAGACTGCAAGTTTGAAAGTGTAAATCTGGGGGTGCTGAGTGCAACAAAAAATAAAAAATAAATAAAAAAGCGGTCTAACCAGACATCTGCAATCCATTTCCTTCTATTATTCACCATCGCCGCCTCAACAATTCCCAATCTGTCACTGATCTGTTAATGTTCAATTTGCATTGTGGGTTTGTTGGCATCAGGTTTTGACAAGAAGAATGTGTAGACTGAAAAACCCATGGTGCTGCTGCATCAATTTTACTAATGCATTTGTCCATGCTAAATGAACACAGTTTTCTCCTCCCACAGTTACTGGACAACAAGACACATGTAATAAAAAAATATATATATATAATATATAATAATTTTTGAAAAAGGCCCCCTGTCTGTTATTACAATCTGCGTTTTGTGTGTTTTTTGACCAATTTTCAGTCATGTCATTTGTCACGTTCTAATATGGCCACAATGATCTCCAGTGTATAAAAGCTATGATCTCTTTAGGTAGGCAGGCTAAAAACAAATAATCGCCTAAATTGTGGCTACACCTGTAAAACACAATGGAGATATGCCACCACCACCACAGCCTCCAGCTAATTAGGACCTCAGTGGGGGAAAAAGATGGATTCATCTGCTCTCTGATGATGCCAAGAAAAATGAAGATGTGTGCATTTTGTAACAGGATCAAATTTATGGCCAAGCTGTAGCTGGACTCAACTTCTCAGAGTATAATTTAGCTTAAACAAATGAAACATTATTATGTTTTAATTTCCACCAAGAAAAAAATGTCAAAACGGGAAGAGGGGGGGAAGCAATCTTTCTGTGCAGTTGCAGTGAAAGCTTGCATTAGCAAGAGAGTAATTTATGGACCGCCAGCTGGCCTGTAAAGGTTACTACCACAGGCAATTCTGACATGCTAGTTCAACAAGAACCTCATTAAAATACTACAGGCTTTTAGAGACATCAACGTATAAGGTTACCTTTGTGTCTGGTGAGCATAAAAACAACAGATTTGTTTGTTATGGGGAAAAAAAAGTTGACTTTTTCCGCAGTTTTTCTCTCTCGCTCTGTGAATCTGTCTCTCTGTCTAATTTACCTCTTTGACCTGATGTCTTTCTTTGCCTCCCAGCACGAATTGTTCGCAGCCGTCAGTGGTGTGAGATGGCTCCCTGCATGGAGGGGGAGGTCTGCAGCCTCCTGTTCAACCGATCCGGCTGGACCTGCACCAGGGGCAGTGGTCGCATCAAGACCGTCACGGTAATTTACTAGACGTGACATTAATATACGCCATATGCACATAACAGCAATGCGCCTACATTTTCAGCATGAGCGAACCCCCGCCAGCCGATAGTGTCAGGTGAAGCCTGAGCCCTGGGCTACAGGGAGTATATTTCAGTCAAACAGCAGGTCAGCATCCAGGTTTCAAACACTGCATCAATAGTGGAACAAAGATGCCAGAAAATTCATGCAGCACTGCTCTCTGTGGGATCAAACTTTGAAGATTTTTTTAGATATCTTTAGGCCTCAGTCTGGTTTGTTTTACACTTTTACAGGAGTTTTGAATTTTGGTAATTCAAACTTTTGAAACACTGAAGCCTGAATCTGTAGCATATACAGTAATAGTGGTGCAAAGATGTGTTGGGAGGTGCATAGGAAGAAAATCTCATGAAATTAGTGAAATCATCATTAGTTTTTACTGATCTGCAGCTCCTAAGTATAAGATGTTCAGCTCCAGAGCTGCTGGATCAGCCCTGTGCTGTATCACATTTGCACTGAAAGCAAGCAGTGTACCATATTACCCGGGCTACTTGTGGAAAACTTTCTTTTTCCTACATCCTGGATTATTTTACAGAATGGCTTAAACACACTAGCCAAGGCTCAGTCATCTCCTCCCAAAGCTAAAACAAATCATTTGAAGCCAGTCAAATCTGAATCTGACACCAAATCACACGAGCTAGGAACTGCAAGTGAATCACACATTTGGAACAAATGTTCTGTAGTTATTATTCTGTCTTTGTGTTTTTATGGAGAAGGTGGAAGCTGATGGAAAACGTCTGCAAATGCAAATGCAAGACAGATATATGTAATATGTAAAAATGTTGACCAAAGCATTAGGCAGTGTGCAGACAGATAACATTAGTGTCTGACCTCTCTCTGACTTTGTTAGAGATTTAAACGAATGCAAAACATGTTGAATTTTTAAAACCCTCAATATGGTGTCATCTGGTCCTCTGTAGGCTCCTCTCACAGTGCATCCAATGCCTCAGAGTTGCCAGTGCTGCATCGCTTACTGAGCACTGATTAATTCTCATTTGATTAAGCAGCGAAACAATGCACAAGGAGCATTGCTAGTCTCCACGAGGGTTAACTTCATATATTTTTTGTATCAATGCAAAAGAATAATCATTATGAATGAGTTTGAAAGCAAAGAATAAAGAAAAATATCTACCCTCCAGACATTACTGCTTGTTTAGTGAACATTAGAGTCACCATGGATACAGGTCTCTCTGTCACTGTGTGCTTCACACTATATCTCTAGGCAATTTCACACTATGCAGCTCTATGCTCCATGAAAATGGAGCAATTTTGTATTCTTTCTGTACAATTCAATGTAATGCATTTCTCTTAGCAGGTGGCCACCTTCCTGCTATGACTTGTGGAGATATGGTGTTGATAACCTTTCTTTGACAAGTCACGTGCAACCCTCTCAACCTCTGGGCGATCGCTTATGATCACAAGGGGATTGCGCAGGTTGCCTGGGGAGAGACAACCTGTCTCCAAACAACCGCTGCCTGTCTCATTCCCTCGGACTCTCAATCATTCTCAGAGTGAAGATGTGCAAATAATTGCCATTAAATTTAAAAATGCAGACGGATTCCCAACATATTGCTATCCATCTGAGTTAGTCAAGTGCAACCCTTTTAGACAGCAACAGACTGGAAATGGTTGCAGACCTATTCCCTTTTTTCAAAGGCGACAAGATCATCAAGCTCTTTGCACATGATTGGCAGAATTCTGGCTGCAGCAGTCTCCAGCTAGTGTTGTTGCCTAATGTAGCATGAGATATCTAGAAATGCTTAGCATCTCTTGACAATGCTTCGGATGAAAACAGGATTTTTTGTTTTTAACTCCAGATCTTAAACTTTATAACAGTTGCTTCGTCTGACAAACTGAATACACACAATCACTGAAAAATAGTCTTTTTTTAATGAATAAAAACATAATTTCTGTCAGTGAGTATCAATCTAAAAAACCTTGCTTTGGACTCAGGACTTCAGTTCTGCATGTAGGAAAAGGATTTACAGTGAAAGTACAATCAAATATGAGACCGAGAGGTCCTGTGCAAGCATCCATGCGCAACAAATTGGAACTGAGACCAATCTCAATGTTGGCATAAACCCATTGTGTCACAGCGCCAATGCCAAAGTACCAGTTTGTATGTATCTGTGGAATACCATGTCCTTTAAGCTATCTCCTTTCAACAGAACATACATGAGTTCATTGGATCATTTAAATAACTGTAAGTGGCTCAATACAAAGAAGTAGGCTCATATTTATGGACAAACACTATTTTGATTGTACCTTCATGCCAGTAGAGTGAATACATTTTTTTACCTGCCTGATATCTGCCTCAGGTAAGATTATGTCAACAGAAAGAAACAGAGGGGTATAACTTACAGAGGCAGTGCAAGTGAAACAGCTTGGTGTTGTCAGCAAGAGATGACAAGATGGACAGAGCAGGAGAGACCGCTGTCCTTCCCGTCAGGTACAAGGCCAAAGGTCAGCCTCTGACCGGCTCTGTTGATTTTCACTCTCTCTTATCTCTCTCATTTGATGTCTCTTCATCTTGTTCGCTCCTCTGCCTCCTCCGTCCAGCAGCCCTGGGCAGCTGTGACAGATTTCACGCATGCATTCCCGCCGTGCTGTAATGTATCCTGACAGCACACTTAGGTTAGTGTTTTGCTTTTTGTACATACATAAACAAAAAATGCAAATGATGTGTTCCTCTGCACATTCTTAATTAGCTGTTGCTGAGCAGATTTTTGTTGAAGAAGTTAATCTGAAGTGATGTCAGTGGGTTTCTTTTTTTTGGGGGGGGGGGGGGGGGGTTGCTTGTTTGTTTTTTCTGTTATGTATTTTTGAGGGGGCAGGGATAGGAAGGATTTGGCAGTAGAAAAGAGGAGGTATCAAGAAGTATTTGTTGTAAGACCTAAAATGGGAGGAAAGCACATTCTGGAAGATAAATGAAAATGAGAAATCTATAAAGAGGATTGATCAGGCTGGAGGGGGGATAGAAGGATGAAGAGAGAGAACAGGATGGAGGACTTGGCTGCTTCTCGGCCTGCGGCCAAGCTCTGTCTGTCCACATCTGCAAGTATCTGGGAGAAGGAGAGTGCAGAGAGGTGGTTTTAATTGCGAGACAATCTGTCTTCACGTGGTTAATAATCATATTACACACTGGCATTCGGGGAGTGTGTTTTTCTGAAAGCTGATAATGGCTCTTTATTCATGCTGAGGTGCACAGGTTTGATGTAGGTGGAGCTAGCAGATACAACAAAGTGACAAATCTACCTGATGGTGGCAAATCATGCAGAAAGCCATGCATCCAATAAAAGACAATGTGGTTAGAATAATTATACATTGAAGCCGACATTTTTTCTTTTTCATATCTAAGTCCAGTATGAAATCTCTTTCTAATAACTTATCAAATCTATATGAATTCAGTCAGCCAGCTAGGGCTGCCACGATTAGTCGACTAGTCACGATTACGTCGACTATCAAAATCGTCGACGACTGATTTAATAGTCGTTTGAAGCTTTGTAAGATCACAAAAGAAGCAGGAATAAGTAGCAGGATTTAAGAGTGTAATAACGGACTGAAACAGAAGATGGCAGCACTGCATGTACAAGGATGCCAGCTGCCGTTAAACCCTGAAGAAGAAGAAGCTTTGTCCCAGAATTCATAGCGCAGCCCAGCTCAGTTTCCAACAATGGCGGCAGCTAGTTAGTTTTAATATTATTCTATTACTCTTATTATTCTTTCTGGGTCACAAAATAAACGTTTAAAATATTTTTAGGTGCGAATGTAGCTGTGTAAACCTCAAATATCTGCTCAGTTTATCAAGACACCACATATTTTCAAAAGTGCTCCGACGTTTTCGGAGACATCTGTTACCCACCAGCTCGATAGCTAGCCCAGGGGCAAGGCTCACTAGAGCCCGTGAGAACACCGGACTCCCGGCAAATCGTTTTGCCGCTGTCTTTCGCTACTCAGGTTAAACATATATAAGTCACTTAGGTAACTTAAAAATGTTATTGTTTGGCTTTTTTTTAGTATTTTATTTGTTCCTGAGTAAATCGGTTTGGCTGAGATTAAAGTTATAGTTTTTACACAGCTGAATAAACGTCAAGCAGACAACTGATTATCAGAAGTGTGAGATGCTGGAGAATATAGCAAGGAGTTTATTAAACTTCACAGAAACAATCTGCAAATTTCATTGAAATTTAATAAACTATCATCTTTTAATTTCTGTGCAGCAGCATCTTTCATCGTCTTTAGTTTTAGTTAGCACATACCTTAAACACTTAAAGCTGTAAGCTAATGATAGTTATATAAGAGCAGATGCTGCTGGTGCAATAAGCTGTAGCTGTACATCCAATGGATGCATGATCTGATTAGTCGACTAATCGCAATAATAATCGGTGACTAGTCGACTATCAAAGTAATTGTTTGTGGCAGCCCTACAACCAGCTCAAGCTAGTTTCTATGGAGTGCTGCTTTCATTAATGAAAGGAAGAGACGTCAACCTGTCAGCCTATCACTTTCGCCCAGACAGAGACATCTCAACAACTATTTGACTGATGTCAAATAATGAACTGTGCAGGTCAACACTGGAAACTCTTTTTTTTATATGAATCTACACAGTCCTCAAAAAGAATAGGACTTTTGTGTGTGTGGTTGTATGTGTACGCGGTGACCTTTCCTCTAGTTCAAATATCAGGCCCGAATGTAGATAATAAAATTTATAATCTATTCTGGACCACCCTCAGGCCAAAATACAAACTCTGCATACCAGAAATCTAATCAAACAGGCAAATTGCCGTTAATTTGATGCTGCACACTAGTGCTCCCATGAGGATAAACTCTTTTTATTTTAACAACCCCATGGCCTTCCCTACTTTCAATACTTGACATTTTTGGGGCAACTAGATGTTAAAAATGTTAGTATGTTTCATTAGTTGTTGAGGTCTTTGTTCTTTACCTCAAATACAGTATCTAAAGAGAATATATATATGTGTATATCCTCATGCATTATATAATTATTTATTATTAATAATAATGATAATGTTGAAAGAACCTTGTGATATAAAAGAAAATACACAAATCTGTGCACTAATGCTCCATATACAGTGCCTGGATGACAGGAATTTTGCGGCTGTACACACACAGTGGCTTTCAGCTTAAAAGCTTTAATTCAAGGGGTTTAACAAAAGTATTACATTAACCGTTAAGAACCATTAACAGCCATTTTAAATACACCCTGCCAGCCACCTAGCCATTTTCAAAGTCTCAAAAGAAACTGGACAAACAAAAAAAATATAAAGATTGTTTGCAGGCAATGACTGACTGATGTCTAAAGCCCATGGAGTGTTTCCTCCCTTGTGATAACCTGCCAGGTCTTTATGTAGCTGCTGTTGCTGCTTGATTGTGCGTCTTTTTACCTTCAGTAACTGAAAAACGTGCTCCGTTGGGTTGAGATCAGGTGGCTGATGCTGTCATGGAAAATTTCTTTGCCTTGAGAAACTCTTTGTTTGCTTCAGCAGTGTAGACTGTCGACTTTAATTAAAAAATTATTGCACTTTTATATGCTGACTGTACGTGATGCATTTTTTGGAGTTGCAGTGTCAGCGTCACAGGTATAATAAAACCTTTAAAAAAAGTCTAACTATTGTAACACACATTAATTAAGTGATTTGTCAGTTTTACTGCAATATATAGACACTCCCATATTAGACACATGTCACTGCACCTGCAGCTCTTTATAAACACAACCACCTCCCATCACCTCAGCCTCCTCCTTACCGCCCGCCCTCTTGTGAGTGCAGCTCATGGTGGCACTGCCAGGTCACACACTCCAGCCTAACCTGCTAATGGAGTTTGCATATGCAGCCCGCTCTCCACTGCCAGCTAGCCATTAATATGAATCACTCTCTAGAGGCCCCTCCAAACAAGCTTGCAATTTGTCTTCACTAGTGAGCTGCTGAAAGGTCTACATATGATATTCTCCAAGGTGGAAAGCGCAATTCAGGAGGGCTGGGGTGGGGTGTTATGAGGTTGGTTTCATACACTTGACGGGGACACGGGGGGGTGGGGGGTGGATTTAAATTGCGGGGTTACACAAGAGCACAGTTGCATGCCGGGGTCTGTGCTATTGAACGGAAGCTGGAAATGTTCATAAGGTGGAAAATTGACAAGACAGCCAGGGAGAATTTAGGACAGTGAAATTAGTTTTACTCCTTTTAGGCAAGTGAGAGGCTTGTGAGATTGCATCACTTGCTCTCTGCTTGGCGAGAGCTCTGTTGAGAGCACTACTGAGCTCTAATATCAGCCTTTGCTAATGCTTTGCGTTTGCAAAGTGATGGGCTCAAATTGAAATTCTGCATATCAGAAATGCTTCTTCAGTGCGGAAAAAAAAAGATAGGACTATTTTCCTGAATATTGTTACTTCACAGGCTAGCGGGAGCTTAAAGTATGAAATGTAAGTACTTGAAATCCTGATTTGATCATAGTCAGACTGCAGACTCGTGCGCATTTCGACCCACAGACAATAACTCGATGGTTGGTGGGGAAAAAATACCCCAAAAATCTTCATACACCCACACAACAAATGCCATTGCTGGGCTAGTGTGTGGCCTGGAGGGGATTCGACCAGTCGTAGTTGGGCATTTTTTGGCAAAATGAGGAGGGTTACAAAATGAACAGGATACGCACAGACGTACACACACTGAGTGACCCAGTAGGTCAGAGAAGCTTGCATGTTTTTTTTTTTAGCATTTTCTCTTTTTTTCTGCTCTGGTGGCCCTCCTCCAGCTATGTGCTCTTTGTTCCAGCATCAGCCATGGTAAAAAAAAAAAAAAAAAAGCCAGCGCAGTCTGTGTAGTCCTGCCAGTGTTGCTGTAAACATAAAGACATCATAGCCAGTTAGCATTGCCGGCTTTTTGAAAGGATGCCATGACACAAAAATCTTGATTTGTACAGGAAGGAATAAGTAAAAGGTATGCCTTTATGAGAAATAGAGCAAAGAAAAACAGGTGTTTGGCTAGAAAACATTCCAAATATGACACCAAAGGGCAAAACAAACAGATAAAACTAGATTTTTGGCACTGTGTCAGTTCAAATGTTCCCGTCCAGTTATGAAGGAGTTATGAAATTCTCACTTCTTTCATAAGAAGTGAGAAAATTACATGGACAGATGATGTAGTTCCACAGTGTCGTTATGTAACACTTGCTAGCACCTCAGTTATAAAGGCTTCAGTGTCTACGACAAAGGACCAGGCAGCCAAGTCACGTGTCGCCATGGTCACTGCTGTGCTGGCAGCCCATCTGACCAGAGACAGACTTCTAATGAGTTTGCTTCTCAAAGGCAGCCCAACACACTCCCAGGCTCTGTCAGGGACACAACTATTTCTCTGCAGCTTCTTGAAATAAATTGTTGATTAGTTGGTGAGGTTGGAGACCTGCGGTAGAGATGACAGTTCTCTGTATGGCTTGGAATCATTAGTGTAAGAGGCTAGAAAAGGATGTTGTGTCCAAATAGGAACAACAAAAAAACAGTACAACTGAGCCTCAGGTGCACTGCCAAAAAATGTCAAAGCATGTCATCTATCTCAAATGGTGTTCTATTTTTCCAAACAGCTGGTGAAAACTAACACTGCAGTCATTGTTTCACCTTTCCAGTGAATATAATTCTACCGAGTGTGTTTGATTTCATTTATAACACTTAATTATTCAAATAACATGAGAAGCAGGTGGTATTATCTCAACCCTACAGGTAGAACATGATATACATGATAAATCTCACGATAACCACCAAAAATGAATTATCCTAATAACAGGTGGAGCTAAAGTCAGATAAATATCATTCTCCTGTGCCACAGACCCTCATTCTTGTCCCAGAATTATTATGATACAGTTATAACACACTTTTTCTATGGGCACTGTGTGAGAGAGAGTGTGTTTTATTTTAAGTCAGCTTGTCATACACCACAGCCAGAAATGCTCATAGATCACCAAAACTGAGAGTAGTATCCAAGTTATGCAATTAGCAGGTAGGTTACAAGTAAGCTGCTACATGTAGCTAGCTTCAAGCTTTCCCCTCAACTAGTCTAAACCACTGGACTGAATGTATTTTCTAGCATACGGGCTAACATGACTTGCTGAGCAGTTGAAAGTTTGGTGAGCATGCTTCCAGCATATTTAGCTAACTAGTTTCAGTTAGCTAATTAGCCTACCATATTGGACTCCTTTGACTACCATACTGGACATGAGGGAAAAATGTCTGACCGATTTTCGACCTGTTCATGCTATAGCAAGAATCTCCTTATCATTGATTTGCTTGCTTGGAGATTAGAGCGGTTGCTTGTAGTTTGCATGATAGACACCAACTCATATGATAACAGAGAACATTTCTCCTTCACAGTAAAAGCTGTGCCTCAAAGCTGCTTTGCAGTCTATTTCTGCTTTGCATCTTGTTTTTCACAATTTTACTAATGCTCAGAGAGCAGCTGTTTACTATTTGCAGACAAGGTGGCATGTTCCGTGCAAACTGCTATCTGCTAGCAAGCCACGCATTTGAACATTTCGAGATTTTCTAGTTGAGGATTACTCATTTTTTCCCTCTCAACTGATGGTTGTCATATGGTCTCTACGGCTGAGTGATTACTTATTCACTTGATCATACACTGTCACACTATCCTGTTTTAGGGTATGAGGTTCCTAAAATTACAGTGATATTCAATGTGGCTGCGCAGTTATGAGCTGAGCTGAGATTTCTGTCTTCAGTTGGAGGCAACGACTAGGTGTTACAGACAAAGTGTGAAGGTCAGGAAGTACTGAGAGATGTCCCAACACCTTGATGTCTCTTGGTCTTGATAGGATTCACAGTAAGAAGAACATAGAAGCATTTTTTCTTTTTTAAAATAATTAATAAACCAAGATAGATACAAGACGTTTTCACAGTCATTTAAGTGTAGCCTTCTTTAAAAATGTCATAGCTGTCTCTGAAGCAATAATAACACAAAGAATAAGAACAAGAACAAACCAAAAACAGTGGCTGTTTTGATATATTATAGTGAAGTGCTGTCTCTGTAGAAAAAAAGGAGTATATATGTGTCAAACACACAAGCTGCATTACGCCATAATACTCGGTAAAGTCGTTTTCAAAAGTAAAGTAAATGCTGCAGAGCTGGCTGCTGTGCTGAAGGCTCAAATTAGCCGCCTGTCTTTCATCTGTACATGTAATTACATTTTTATAAGAACTCTTTATAATCGCTTTAGTTGCTATAAAATCTTTATCAAAACAACTAGCCCTACTGAGAATAAAAGCTCTATTTCAAGAGGTCCTTCAGTGTTGGTTTAGTTTTACTTGCAGTTTCATTAGCATATAACTTTGCACTTGTATTTTATATGATTTCACTGTATTTTTTTAGGATATGTAAATTATTTCTTTTTTGTTTTCTTCTTTGTCGCCTCTGGAATCTGTTCAAACCGACTCACTCTCAGTGGGGCACCATCTTTAGATAAAGGTGGTTGTGATGATGGAATCTCTTTGATTAGGTGCTGTAGCACTGTGACCAGCAGCATTAGTTTAGCCCAAATAAAATGCATAATAAGAGAAGTAAAGTAGGTTATTTTTGTAATAGCAACTGCTTGCGCCAAAGGCTCAGAAGGAAACATACAGTAAAATGTTCTTCCAATAAGAGGAAATGGTCTCGGGTCTATTACAGAAAGAAAATAATGATTCAGAAAATCAAAACTGGTTGTCATTAGAAAAATGTTTGCATTTTCAAACTGCACTGAAAAACCAGGCCTGGAACATTTGCAGATATTAGATATGCATGCTGTGCACCATGTCCTTCATTGCTCTGCTGGCTTTCAGTCTCATTCAGTGCCGAAATTATTTAATTTCTGTGCAGCAGCAAGTAAAATTCCAACAATAATGCAAAAACAAACTGTTGAAATAAATTCTAGTGTGCTCGCTTGAATGAAACAGGGTTTAACTTTCACTGCTTTTGTAGTAGTACTGCTGTCTGCCACAAGAAATCTGTAATTTACTAAAACTGTTCTTTTTAATTCACTCATAATCGAATGACAGGAACATGCCGCCGTTGTTTCTTTGATACATACATCAGACAAAAGAGCATGGGGTCTAGCTTTTATGTTTTACTGGCCCACCTCCAGGCTTTCGTACCCATTTCTGCTTGTGAATTGACGGTACTCCTGTCATATTGTATCTGACAGGCCCTCTCTGGATCATCGGGGATAACACACTGTAGCTGGGCTGCTTTGCCTTTGGATGTACATTTATAAAATGACTGATGTTCGAACGCTCGGGTGCCCCTGCCGAGCAAATGCATAGTACACAGAGGTTACACTTGATAAGCAAATATACTATTTATTTCAGTTTCATTTGCAGATCTTCTATTTATCAAGCGGAAAAGAAAAATGTGCTTCTTTGGTTTCTCCTCATCTGTTTGTCACACGCTGTGGCACGATCATCAGTCTTGAGCAGATAGCATGGGGAGAGATGCCGAAAATGTATTGAAATAGGCTAGATTGATAGAGATGTTCAGAAAACAGAGAAACAGCTAATATATTCCCACCATTCCATTTCCTTTTCCATTTGTGTTATCATAGGTGTTGTGTTATTGTGCAGGAATTCTGCAGGACGCTTCATGATCACATTCTCAGTTTATAGTGTTTCCTGTGGTATTCATTTACATGCTATAATAAAGTAACACATTGTGTTTTTGTTTTTGCCTCCTCTGGTACTGCCATTATCTATTAAAGAGTTCTTTTGTCAGTTTGACTTTGCCAGGCGCATGTTGCCCCCTTCTCTTTCCAGTCCAGAGTGAATGCGGTCCCTTCTGCTGTCACTTTCAGCACACTGTACCCGGCTCCCCTATTTGAAGTTCTGTCATTGGCAAGCTTTGAACTGCCATTTGTGTTTTAGCCTGCACTCTGCCTGCCTCCAGAGTTTTGTCTGGTGTAAATTTGTCAAAGCCAAAGGGCACCAACACGGGTTTTTTTGTAACAGTGATGCAGAAAAGCTCTCGCGTAGACCGGACATGCAGGCTCAGCAGCATCCCGTTTCAAAGCTAGGATGTTTTTGAGCCCTTTGGATCTTTAGTGTATGTATTTTTAATAAATTGTTCAGTGCTGCAGCCCCATGATGCACCCGGCTACAAGCTAACATTTCTATCTAATTTAAAATGCTGTAGTCATCCTCAAAACAAACCCCAGGCCTGTTTCCAGTGGTAGAAAGCAAATACAATTACTCAAATGCTGATTTAGTAGCCCAGAACATTGTTTTTCAAGTACATTTGTTAATATGTTTTTAATTGTAATTAATGCATGCAGCACCATCTACCTATATGATATATAGTTTTTATTTTTGACACTTTTTCACCAGTATATGTACTCAGTCTTGCAGTTAATACTTTAATATAAAGCACAATATAATGGCTTAGTGAAGTTTTAGCTGATGGTAAAGACTTTGTATTCCAGCTGGCCTCTTTGCAAAGCATTTGAAACTTTAAATGTGTCTTATCATCTTTCTCTGGGGGCCTCATGAATTTCTTTACAGCATCAAAATCAATACACAGGCTGTTAAAATACGCTTGATTTGTGTTCTACTTTGCACTGAACATGAATTCTGAATTTGTTTTCATTTATTTAACATTTTCATAAGTGAATACATGAATCTGTGTTCTCTGTAGTGTTTGTGTATGCCACATGGTTCAAGTCTTCCGGATCATGCCAATTTTGTGGCTATAGCTTGCTTTGTATGAATTCATTAAATCCTGCTTTAAAGAGCAAAACTTAATTAGAAGATTTGAAAAATAGAGGGGGTTTTTTCTGCAGATGGCACATCAGAAATAAAGCAACAAACAGAACATGCTGCTTGGAAACTAATCAGGTTTTTTCCTCTGAGGCAGCTCTGGGTGTGATGCTCTGATGCTTCAGTACATCAGGCTCACACGGTGAGTGTGAACCATCCACCCAGGTTCTTCAGTAAGCTCTGGCTATGGCTAATAACAGCAGAAGCTCCAGTGAATTGTTATGACTGGGACCTTTCTGAGGCTCCGGTTGATGAACCCAGCTAAGTCCTGTGCAGGAGTCCACTTGTTAGGAGAGACCCCTAGGGAAAGATTCTTACTTACTGCAGTGATGGCGCAGCATAGCACCTCTCTCTACAATGACACGCTGTGCTGTTGGTGACAATTTTGCAGCTCGAAGTGCCACCAAATATGCAGCCTCTGCATTGTTTCCCCTTGAGCACTGAGCAAACAAGCCGTCTGCTGTGCCTGCAGTGGCTTTTCGTCTCAGCTACAGAGGTTTCTGTGAGTTGCAATACTACCTTGGCTGATGATTTTATTTTGGGTAATGCGAGGCATACTGTATCTCAAAAATACTTTGATCCTAAAATATGTTGTGTTGATGATAAGGAACGACGTTAATTGAATCCCTTAATATTATTATTTTTTTGTTGCCAGTCTCCACTGGCACCCTCTCAAAGATCCGTGCTGCACACCTCATTTGAACTGGGAAACTTTATCATTTATGCACATGTTACACCCCTGAAAACAGGGGGAAAAGAATCACGAGAGTGATTATGACTTGCGTCTCTCATGCAGTAGTTTATTGCAGTGAGGAGAACGCGCGAAAGCCCCCTAGTGGAGAATAGAGACACTACTAATCGAGCCCAGAAAAGGCTTACTAGCCGATCACTGATGTATAGATTGTAGTTCTCTTAAGTCATTAATATAACATGAAAAATAATAAACTCTTAACCACTTTCTTACCATATTTACATTATTTTCATCCTTATATCAACAGATATGAATTAGTATTAACTGAACAGTTTTATATGCAGTAGTCCTTCAACCTGTCACACTCTCCCCCACTCAAAAAATGTCGTCCCGACATTATACCGACAAGATGCTTTTCAGTCTATATTCTCTTGTAGTCAGGACATCAACAGTAGAGTGAACCAATGTCCTCAATTCTGTAGGTTTAACACCTGTTTCACCACAGTCCATCACTGGTGACTGAAGACAAAGTCTATAACCAGTCCATATGTGAGTCTTCACAAAGTCTATTGTCTATGGTTATAATCCACAGATGGGGAAAAGTTCATGTCTTTTTCTTGATGACAGTCTGTAAGTACAGTTCTCAAGTCATCAGTGAAAAAGTGTCAACTTACATTTGCTGGAGTCCATACAAACCAATGGGCTGGGTGCAGTATGACTGCACAGCTGGAAACCATGGAACCAGGCCCGGGTACACAGGAAGCAGTTGCGGTGCTGGCTGAACACTGTAGCAAGATGGGGTGCCCAGTTGGTCATACGTCATCCGTCTTGGCGGGTGTCTCTCTCGCTGTGGCCGCTGAGGTGTCTCCTCCTCAAGTACAACAGGTGGAGGAGGGGCAGGTATGTCACCTGCCAACCCGTTCTCACTCCCAAAGCGTAACATTTTACGCTAGGTGACAAATCGTCACCATATTACGTTTTCGGCTACCCACCACGTTCCTAAATGACGACCTCGGAAAAAGAGGAAATATGAGAACCGTCTGGACTGAACCTACACATGTTCGCTCTTTTTCTTCAAATCGCTTAGAAACACGCTATTTAACATCATTAAAGTCCTGGTTAAGGTCAGGAATAAGGTTATGGTCAGGGCTAGGGATAAGGTTAGGTTTAGGGCTGGAATACAGGGCTGGAACGTCTATTACCGCGGGAGCGTCATTGCACTGGATTCCAGCCATAACCCGCCGCGTACCATAAGAACGCCGAAGGTCTCCTTTCGCGTTCCTCAGGAACGCCGCGGGACGTGACAAAACGTCGACATGTTACGCCTCGGGAGTGAGAACGCTCTGCAACTGCAGTGGGCTCTGCCTCCTCACAAGTTGTCTCCACGGCAGCTGGGTCAGGCGCCTCCAGATGGTCTCCAGCAAGAGGCTCTGGTGTTGGTGCAAGAGCAGGGACTGAAGCTGCGGGCTGAGAAGTTGCTGTGAGAAGTTCTTGTTCTGATGGCTGGGACACAGGTTGAGGTGGTGCGTAATGACAGCGGTATTCATCAACACTGCCCTCATCATCAGAGTCTGGCACAACAGCGACGGGTTTATCAGTCTTTTTCTGTTCATGTCTTGTACGATTATCCTTTTCAGGCACTTTTTCAAAAGGTAAGTGGTCACATGACATAAGCAAGTTTCTGTGAAGCACTCTAGAGCGCCCTCTGCCTCTCTCCGGTCTTACCTCATAGATAGGGAGGTCAGGCCCCATTTGTCTGACTACTGTGTGAACAGTGTCCTCCCAATAGTCTCTCAGTTTCCCTGGGCCTCCTCTAGGTGTCAGGTTTTTGACCAGAACTCTCTCGCCAGGTTGTAACACAGAACTCCTTACTTTTGTGTCGTAGTGTCTTTTGCCCTTTTCAGCAGCTTTCTTTGCATTCTCATTTGCTATAGAGTAGGCTTGTTCCATGCTCTTTCTCCATTTTTCAACATAGTCTCTGTGGTCACTAAAATCTGTTTCTGAGTACAGTCCAAAGAGCATATCTACTGGTAGCCTGGGTGACCGTCCAAACAGTAGGTAAAATGGGGAGTAGCCAGTGACTTCACAACGTGTGCAATTATATGCATACATTAGCTTATTGATAGATTCCTTCCAGTTTGACTTTTGTGTTTCAGTTAGCGTTCTAAGCATTTGCAACAATGTCCTGTTCATACGTTCAACTTGACCGTTCCCCATTGGGTGATAGGGTGTTGTCCTAGAACCGGCCATGGCACACAGTTTCTTGAGCTGACTGAATAGCTGATTTTCAAATTCACCTCCTTGGTCATGGTGAATGCGACAGGGGAAGCCAAACTTTAGGGCATAGTCATTGAATATCAGGTTTGCAGCAGTTTTGCCTGACTTGGAGGTGGTGGCATAGGCTTGGGCAAAACGTGTGAAGTGGTCAGTTATCACTAGTATATATTCATAACCGCCTTTGCATTTTTCAAGATGGAGAAAGTCTATACACACCAGCTCAAAGGGCTGCGTAGTTACAATGTTTGTTAAAGGAGCTCTTGTTTCATGGCTGGGCTTTTTCTGCTTTACACAGGAACAAACGTTGGTCACATAATGCTCGATGTCTGCCTGCATGTGTGGCCAAAAGAAGCGTTCACGTATCAAAGACACTGTGCGATCAACACCTTGATGGCCCATATTATTGTGCAGCTCTTCAAGTACAGTCTTTTTGAACTGATCTGGCAGGACTAGCTGTTTCCGGGCAGAAGTGAGTCTGTACAAGATGCCATTGTTATCTAGTCTTAACTTGCCCCACTCTCTGAACAAACATTTTGTCTTAGGGTCAAATGTTCTTAGCTCTTTGGGCAGTGGTTTTGAATCTGTCTGTTTACACTGTAATACAGGGCTTATAACAGGATCAGACTTTTGCGCTTCATTAAGCTGTTCTTTTGGTATGGGTGTGAATATTGCTTCTGCTGGCTCACCTTCTGCTGTGACTGACATTGCTGCAGCTGAGAGTGTCCATGCGGCAGGTGTGTCTTTCTGTACCTCAATGGCCTGGATAGCAGCTGCGATAGTGTCCGGTGGCACTTCCTCAGAGCAGTCTCTCATTAAGGTTTCTACATCAAGTGGCATTCTTGATAAAGCATCTGCATCACTGTTTTCCTTCCCTGGTTTGTACTTAATGGTGAAGTGAAAATCAGCGAGCTCAGCAACCCATCTTGATGTGGTGGCATTCAGTTTGGCTGTTGACAGAATGTACGTTAGCGGGTTGTTATCGCTGTAGACAGTAAATGTTGGGGCATAGTACAAATAGTCTCTGAATTTGTCAGTGATAGCCCACTTCAATGCTAAAAATTCTAGTTTTCCTGCATGGAAGTGGTAGTTTTTTTCAGCCGCTGTTAGAGTACGGGAGCCATAAGCAATAACTCGCAGCTTACCATCTTGTCTCTGGTACAACACTGCGCCTAGCCCTTTGTGTGAGGCGTCTGTGTGTACGATGAACGGCTGTGTGAAATCTGGGAACCCCAGCACTGGTGGGTGGAGCAAACAGTCTATTAGTTCCTCAAGCGCACGTTGATGCTGGTCAGTCCACACGATTTGTTTTGAGGAGGGCACAACTTGACTGGCTCTCTTTGGTCTTGCCCTTGTCCCTTTTGTGGTGTCTGAGTTCTCTGTGGTTTTGTCAGCTTTTAACAGTTCATACAAACAACCTGCTTTTCTGGAGAAGTCTTTTATGTATTGTCTGTAGTAGGAGAGAAGGCCTAACATTTTTCTGAGCTGACCAACATTTTGTGGTTTTATACCTTTGAGTGCTTTGACTGCTTCAAAATCTGCAGGATCCACTTTACTGCCCTCTGCAGACACTATTCTGCCCAAATAGCGCACCTCAGACTTAAACATGTCACACTTACTTGGCTTAAGCTTTATACCAAAGCCTCTCAATCTCTGGAGCACTTTTCTCACGTCCTCCAAGTGATCTTTGAACGTTTTGCTGTAAACTAATGTGTCATCCAGATAGGGGATGCAGATGTTGTCGCGCAGCCCATCCAGGCACTCTTCCATACAGCGCTGAAATGCTGCAGGGGCATTCATAAGTCCAAAGGGGATGCGAATCCACTCATATAATCCCCAGGGGGTCACAAAAGCAGTGAGTGGACGACTTTCTTCTGACATGAACCCCTGGTGGTACGCTTTCCCCTGATCTAAAAGCGAAAACCAGGAGTTTCCACCCAAACTGTCCATAATGTCCTGGACGCGTGGGATGGGCTGGCGATCAGGATGGGTTTTCCGATTCAGGTCTCTGTAGTCTATGCACAGTCTTAAAGTACCATCTTTTTTTCTAACACAAACAACTGGTGAGGAGTATGACGAGTCTGACTTCCTGACCCAGCCTTGTGCTATTAAATCATGCAGGTAACTTTTCATCTCTTGGTAGAGCGGCCGTGGCACAGACAGGTATGTTCGTTTGACTGGTTCGTTGTCTTTGAGTGATATGGTCATTTTCAGTTTTTCAATACAGCCTATATCATTGTCTGTTTTAGAGAAAGACTGGCATTCCTCTCTGAGCATCTGTTTTGCTAATACTCTCTGCTCTTCACCCAGGTGGCTAAGATCTACAGGTGGGTCCCACTCTTCGCTAGCGCTACACTGGGCTTGTGTATTTGTCTGGTTAACAGTAGCTACAGATGTGGCTTTTTCAAACACCTGGGCAGGTAAAACAGCTGTAATAGTCTGAACCGAGCCAACTAATGTACGGCCTGGAATGACAATTTCATGGTCAGTTGGGTTAGAGACACCTAGTGTTATGACAGGTAAAGTACCCTTCTTAACTTTAACCAAAGTGTCAAAAAACTCAAGATTGTCTGGCCACTGGGGGTTTAAGTCTGGCTCAAATATCATGACCATATCTTGTTTAAATGGCCCTGCTGCTATACGACCCTCAACATGCATGTGGCTTTTTTTTGGTACAGTAATACAGTCTTTCTTTGTCATCACTTTGTACTCGTCAACTGCATCTGCACTAACAGCCTGTATAAAAGCTTTCACCTTGTGTCTTTTGAGGCTGGGAAATGCTTTTCTCACTGTGCTGTACAGTTTAGCTTGGTCAGTCTTATTCACAATGTATTCAATTACATTGTAGCCTATAATAGGGCATGTGAGCTGAAAGCCTTTCATTACCAACATGGGGATGGTCAATTTCTCAGTTTGTTCAGTTCCGGAAACAAGTTGGAAGGTTGTCTCAACCCACCCAAGATATGGCATGTTGGTCCCATTTGCTGCGGTCAGGGTGAGTTCAGATGTGTCCATAATATCTGCTACATCTCTCAGCTCTGTGTGTGGCAGATAGTCCTTTTTCCACTTCTCATCGATGATTGATACCTGTGAGCCTGAGTCCCATAGAGCTTGAAGCCTGTGGCCGTCCAGAAAACACTCAACCAGACATTGCCTGCCCACCAGAGATGTGACTTTGTGAGGGGAATAATTTACATGAGCTGGCGACAGTGGTACCTGGACAGTCTCATTTTCTTTCTTAGTCTTTAAGCCAGTGTATTGTCTCTTATGTTGTCTCCAGTGTTGTTTCTGGCATGTTCTTGAACAATAAAGTGCGTTTTTACATGCTGAACACTGTCTCATGCCTGACTTTTCTTGTTTACAGTTGGAGCAATGTTGGGACTTGTGGATGATGGGCATGGTTAACACTCGTCCCTCGGTGGTAACCATTGCTGGTTTAAATGTTTCTCTTTATATGGTCTCACACCTCTGCTTCTACATCCAGCCTGAAAGTGTTCTCTACTCCCACAGAGGTAGCAGTGGGTGCAGCGCTCGTTGACTCCATTCTGCTGGCAGATGTGGCACCTCCTCTCACGGCGGGCTGGACTACCTGTGTAGTGCTGTACAGGATACTGAGGGGGTGGTGGCCTTTGACGGGGGCCCTGGAAGCTATAATACTGCTGGTCCCTATCATACTGCATAACTGGTGGTGGGGCATATGACTGAGGACCAGCCACCGGCTGCTGTAGAGTCTCTTTAATCTGAGCTATCTCTGCACTGAGACCTTTCAGGGAGGCTACACCTGTCTTAAGCTCCGCTAACTCAGTTAAAAGCTCGGGTGGTATCTTAGCTTTAACTTCTTTCACAGGGTTCTTAGCTGGTGACACATCATCTGACTGCACTGCACTCACACTTGTAGCAGTCTGTGATGCTAAACATCTCTTCTTGTTTTTCCTTTCTGCCTCATTGGCACAAGCCATATTTAACCTCTCTAACAGGAGTTCATCAGGTGTCTTAGAGTCTAACAGGAGTGGCTGCATATCTATCCTGACACTGTCACTCTGGAAGCCTGTGAGTATGGTGTGCAAACACATACGCTGAACTAAAGCTGGGTCGTATTTGAGTCCTGACTCAGATTCTTGGGAAGCAAATAAGACTTTCTGCTTTAGATCCAAAACTCTCATCAGGAAGCTTTGAGCAGTCTCTTTTGGGGTCTGTACCTCAGAGGCAAGTTGTTTATACAGTTCGGTGGCGCTCTTCTCCTGGAAATGGGAGCGCAGTATGCGGCGTAGAGTCGGAAGGGTGAGTTGAGCTTTTCCCTCCAAATAGCTGCGTAGTTGTAGACCTGGCAAGATAGCTCTGATGACAGCATCTACAATGTCAAGCTCTGAGTAACCTCTGCTCAGTCCATTTTCGATCTGGTGAGCAAGACTGGAAAATGTCAGTTTGTCTTTTTGACCTGGTTCGCCAATCTGGCCTGATATTTTGAAATCTTTCTGCCAGTAAGGGCTTGGTCGTTGGGGGGTACTTGACACAGATGAGTTAGGGACAAAGCGATTACCTTGGGAGTGAGAAATAATTGCTGTGTTAACTGCATTAGCTGTCTCTGTTACCAGTGAGGTTGCAGTATTTGGTTGCTCTCTGTGTCCTGAATCACCCTCTTCATTTGCATTTGGTTCAGTCTCAACAATTGTCTCTTTCATTATTTCAGCAATCTTATCATTAAGCAACAACAGTTCTGACATTCCTTCATCCTCAAGTACTGTTATACCTTCTCTCTCAATGTGTATTTGGATGTGTGTTAGCAGTGACAGTCGTGTTTTTCTGCTAACATCTATTTTCTCTGCAATGCCAAGGAACTCGCAGATTGACACTAGTTGGTCTTTGGACAGAGTGTGCATTTCACGCACAACCTCTTCTCGCAGCTCTTCCACCGAAGACATTGTGGCAGTAGGCTGGAAGAATTTTGCATGTACGGGTGACGCTGAGCTGAGTCGCTTTTGCAGCCCCTGATGATCTCTGGCTGGCCTCAGGAAACATGCGCTAAAACACAGCTACCAGTTCGCCTCGACAGCAACACTTTCCTCACTGCAGTCTGCCTGGGTTGTAGTGGGGGGGATGTAGCTGGCTTGGACTACGATGTGCAGATTGTGGACACCGGACATCTAAGCAGCTATCCCAGCGGTGCCTCCAAATGTTACACCCCTGAAAACAGGGGGAAAAGAATCACGAGAGTGATTATGACTTGCGTCTCTCATGCAGTAGTTTATTGCAGTGAGGAGAACGCGCGAAAGCCCCCTAGTGGAGAATAGAGACACTACTAATCGAGCCCAGAAAAGGCTTACTAGCCGATCACTGATGTATAGATTGTAGTTCTCTTAAGTAACATGAAAGCCATTAATATAACATGAAAAATAATAAACTCTTAACCACTTTCTTACCATATTTACATTATTTTCATCCTTATATCAACAGATATGAATTAGTATTAACTGAACAGTTTTATATGCAGTAGTCCTTCAACCTGTCACACACAGTGCTCAGTGTTTACAAGTGATGATGAAACGAGGGCACCCCGAGCTCAGAGACGAGGTCCAAATGTTTCAATTTCACCGCAATATAAGCAATTAGCAAAGCGCTTGTTAGTGCGCATACTCTCTCTCTCTCACTCTTTATCTGTAAATCTCCCCCCATCCCTTGTGCCGGCGGGAGATGAATATGTCTTCGATGTCCTTGGATTTCTGTCTTGTAAACACCATAAGATAAGATAAGATAAGATAGAACTTTATTAATCCCTCGGGTGGGTTCCTCTGGGAAATTCGACTTCCAAAAAAAGCACAGCAACGACCAAAGTTACAGTTACAGAACTGTTATATATATATATATATATCCACACACACACACACACACACACACACACACACACACACACACACACACACACACACACACACACATATAAATACAGAGACAAATATAAATAAAATATACAAAGGGGATAAATAGAATAAATAGGAATAAAAAATAAAAATACAAGTGAATTGCACATTTCAAGTATTGAGTCTATTGCACTGTTGACTATTTACAAAAAGTATTGCACAAGGTATTGTACAGTGAGGTGCAGAGGCACTACAGCTTAGTTGTTCCCCCCTCCTTTGTCCTCCTGTTTCCCCTCCCTCTCCCCTCCAGAGAGGAGTTAAACAGTCTGATGGCGTGTGGGACAAAGGAGTTTTTAAGTCTGTTAGTTCTTGTCTTGGGGAGACGCAACCTGTCACTGAACAGACTCTTCTGGTTGTTTATGGCCGTGTGCAGAGGATGCCCAGCATTGTTCATAATGTCCAGCAGTTTCTTTAATGTCCTTTTCTCTGCCACTGTCACCAGAGTGTCCAGCTTCATGCCGACCACAGAGCTAGCCCTCCTGATCAGTTTCTCCAGCCTGGATGAGTCCCTCACTGTTTACCGGTGTGCATGGCGGGCCAACAGCCGGCTCCGTCTCTTGCACAGTTGTCCCGCGGGGCCAAACTCACCTTGTTACCCTTTTAATTAGTAGGAGCAGTTAATAGTGTCGGCCGCTTCTGCCGCCTCAGCACTTGCCCTGACTTCAGGAATCGCTCCAATCGATAGCAAAGACTTGGGCTCAGACGGGGAGATGGGGGAGCGGGAGGGAGTCCTTATTGCGGGAGTGGCTCGGGCACATATATGATGATGTTTGAAGTGGACTAAAACAACAAAATTATATTCTTTGAGGGACTGTTTAGGGGCAAAAACCATGCCTTCTCTGTATTCCTTGAACATTTAAAAGTATAACAGGGTCTCTCATGCTTATTCACTCAGTTTCTCCCCTCCCACATTTCCTCTCCTTTGAAAATGAATGTAATCAAAAAGCTAAGGGTTTGCTTGGTAGATTCTATTGTGCCCTTATAAGCTTTTATCCCCTCCAAGCGCTCACCTCCCGTGCTCATTTCTTTTCTTGTTTTGATTTAAAGATGCAGTGGAAGTACTTAGCATTTAGATGACATGCTGCTGGAGAGGTGTGATGGATCAGCGCCTCTTCAGAGGACTGAATTTCTTCGACAGCGCGGGGGCCAGTCGGCTGGTCAGACAGACAGAGAGACAGATCACAGAAGGACCGGCCGAGCAGGCAGCGGAATACCAAGTCTGCCTTAGTGCTGCGAGCCTGGCACAGCCGAAGGGAAAGCAGCGGCTGCTGGGAATGCCAATGCACAGCCCAGACAGCCGTCTCGCCTTAGCTCCTCTGATTGGCTAAACAGACCATTAGCTTTCTGATTATGATTAGCCGAGTCATTATCTGCACAAAAGTGGCTCATTCACCAATATTAAGAAAGCGAGGAAGCTGTATCTCTCCTATGGTCGAGGGGAAAACAGCATGTTGTCGTGTCCTCCTTGAGATGAATGTGGGCGGCAAGAAGTTCCGTTCACAAAGAAATAAAGTGGAACACTGTTTATCACCCTGCCTCACAGCTAATGTGATGAAAAAAAAAGTGTGACGCCACTGATGGAAGAAAAGAGAGGTCCTCTGCTCTTTAATGCAGATGATGCGTTGGCCATTACTTGATCGTATTTTCTGGTTGAGGGGAGAAGCAGTGTCCTCGGAGGTCATAAAATCTGGTAGAGAACAAAATAACCTTCAGCTTCCTTCGTCTCGCCTTAGATATAATTGGAAGATGTGCCATCTGTGCTTTTAAATGGACATATGCTGCTCTGCGTCTTAAGGCGAGTAAGCTGAGGGAAAACTGAATAAAATGAAGGCCGGCCCTCTCTTCCTTAGTGACCTTCTGCTTCTTCTTTTCCAGCCTTTGCCCAAGGAGCCGTCGTAGGATGCAGAGGAAAAACAGCAAGTATGAGTTTTGTGATTATCTGCTATTTTGCATAATTTGCATGCTGAGTGCATAACCCTGTTTCCAGTTCATTTGAAGAAACCAAGGATGTTTTGATTGTTGGATCTTGTAGAAAGCACAAATACTAACTTTGAAAAGAAGCAGCAAATAAGAGAGGCCCTGCCTCGAATGCATTTCATAGTGTATTTTCCAGGTATGTGTTCAATGGCGAGCTTGAATAAAGGTCCAGGTCTGGGACAATTTCCGAGTCACTTTGATGTAACAATGCAATGAGTTATTGGCAGTTTTTTGAAATGCATAAGAACTGAAAGTAAAGAGCCCCTCTGTGGCTACATCAAAGGGAGCGGCTACTTCAAGGTTCAAGTTCAAGTTCAGTTTTCTCTCAGGACATATATCGAAAGCATGTCTACATGGAAGAATGTTTTTAGTAACCAAGAGGAAAGCTACAAAAGATTTCACAATAGATTCAAAAAACAGAAAGAAAAGAATTATACTTTAAATCCCTCTAAATCAGTACCACTTGTTTTAAAGTCAGCAAGTAAACTGGAGTGGGTAGCAAGTTAGCCTGACTCAGGTTTACTTCACATCCAGAAACTTCCCTCCGGAAATGAAGTAACGACTAAACTGAAATCTTCATCGGAGAACTTGACTGAATATATCTGAACCTTTTATATTCTACAGAAAAACCCCCCAAAACAAAACAGGCATTTGGAATCTGCGTGCCGTGTGTCTCATAGCCAATATTCTAAGATTGATTTTCCTTCTTCCACTGAGAAAACAAAATGAATCACGCACAATTACCAAAGACGGGGAGAAAGGGGGGAATTGGGGGCGTCATAAATATTTATCTGCCAGCCCTGGGAATTTGTGCAATTCTGTGTGGATTTGCCAACTCATATTTAAGTGTCTGAATGATTTATGTGGTCAGTCCTGGGGTGTCACATTTGTCCACTGTCACCCTGAATCATTTATGTATTAACATTTATGGATTCATCCATATAACATATTCATGGCAGAATTCTATTATCATTCAAATGGTTTTTTTGATCAAATGATTGGCTAAATTAAGCCATTAACTGCAGAATTTCACCGCAGGTGAAACGTATTCCACCTAGAAAAGAATATATGACATATGAACCCATTTCTTCACATAACTCATATAATTAGATTTTTTTTTTACCTTTTAGACGTGGCATAATTAACTGTGGAGTCACACCAGTGCTGTGTTTATTCACTGGAAGCAATAGTGATTTCAAAAGAAAAGAAAAGAGGTAACTATATTCAGGAAAAAAGGTGTTTCCTGTTCCCTCACAGGCTTCAATGGTGATGGATGTCAAAGCATAAATCAGTTACCGTTGAGTGTGAGGGACGTTCTATTAATACATTCCTCATTAAATTTGTCATTTATTTGATGGAATTAACAAAACAAATGTTGAAGTGTGCCTAACGCAGAGTCCTGATGCCTGTTTTCATAATGTCAGACAATGCACAGGCAAAGAATGACAAGACCTTAATTTGAGTCTCTCGTTAAATTCATAATTGGCTCATATTCTGTATGTAAAGTGTTTTTCTGGAGCTGACATGGATATGAAAATTAAAGTGGAAGGAGGGAAGTCGGTGGGTGGGTGGTGGTGCTGGTCTTGCAGTTTTTTTTCCTTTAACACCTTTGAATCTGTATATTGGCTGTTTTTGTTGTTAACTAAACTGGTTTTGTTTTTGATTAAAAAAATAATGAGGACTGCAGTTTGGCCCTGACAAAAATGTGACACCAAGAAAAGGCGTTTCTGATACTCACAGTTAGGCAGTGAATGCCCTAAAAAAAAATCAGGGCACATTTTCTTTTTCTTTTTTTACTGAAGTGAAAACGCTAATTTAGTTGTTACATGATTAAAAACAAGACTACGTTTATTTCTTTTCCTCTGTGCACAGGAACCATAATCTAATTAAAGCTGCTTTTGACTTGCTCCCTTAATTCGCAAGGGGTCACCACAGCAGGTAGCTCCACATGTTTGATTTGGCAGATTTTTACACTGGATGCCCTTACTGACACAACCCCAAAGGGATTTGTGTCTCCTCCCGGGATTAAACCGGGGATCTTTTGCTTGTTAGGCAAGTGTGTAAACTACTACACTAGGGATCTGCTAATTAATTTAGATTACTAAAGTAAAAGTTAATTTTTCACAAGCAGGCAAAAGTGACAATAAAGGCTGCTTTGTGCTGCTGCTGTTAATGCGATAGCATTAGGTTCATGGAAAATGTTGGAATTTGACATAAAATTCAAAAGGCTACACAACACAGAAAATCGTCTGCACATTTGCATAACAAGGCGCATGTCTGAAACGATCTAACTTCACAGTTAGTGGCTCACGTTTGTCTTTGTCTTTCTTTCTTCTGCTGCAGGTTCATTGACATCTATGTTGCTAAAGAAACCGAGGCCAGTCATTACACCCAAGATATTTTGTCCGTTCACCAATGAGGCTCCCAAAACTTACATCGGCTCTGACCTTCAATAATAAAAAATAAAAGATAAAATAACCCATAACATCTCCAGTCACCGCAGTGAGAGACCTGAAACATCTGAAAACTCCACGAGGGCCGCATGGTAACAACATCAGCATTGAACGTTCATCACACCCAACTTCATGGGCTAATCATGGAACAAAATCCCTATGAGAAACCCCAGAACAACCAGTGGAAAATTCACTGAAGGCCTTTTTTTTTTGTCTTTTTGTCTGCCACTGCCCAATCTGCAGGGGACAGCTCCTTGAAGATTCTTTTTATACCTTTGTGGCTTGATTTAGACTTGTCACAAGGCCTTTCAAAAGTCAGCCCCTTCATCTTCTTTACAGTCGCCGCCATGAAGCAATCCAAGGTTATATTCCAGCCAAGTTTCTTTAATGACAGTTCATTGCTTGAGTCGTGACTTTACAGAGGTTGAGGCAGGCCATATTGTCCGTTGGATTCTAGCTTTTAACACCTTTCTCTCATTTGGCCGGGTGAGATTTTTACAAGGCCATAGCCGCCAATGTCTCTGCATACACATAACGGGACGGATATTATGAAATAGCATGAAAGTCACACAAGAGATGACAGATGAGTTGACTGTCTTTGCTCACTGAATGGAGATCGTGATGGTGAAATGTGGACATTTTGGATGACTTAGCTTATACCTTATGTTGTTTGGTTTTTTTTATGTGGTGCCAACATAGACTAGAAAAGTAGTTTTTGTCAATGAACATCTTGTACACACAACTGGGAGCATTTAGCAGATGTGGACCCCTGGCTTGTTTTAATGATCTATACTGTGTGTGTGTGTATGTGTGCGTGGGCACAAGGGTGTGGGTGCATGTTTGCATCTGTCCGTGTGTGAATATGTGAGTACACGTGTGCTTGTGTGTGTATGTTTTTCTGTATGCGTGAGTGGGTAGGAACATCCAGAGATACACTGTGAAATAAGTCATATCCGATGCATTATTCATACTCTTGTATATTTTTGGGACACGCCCAGACCAGAGCTCACCATCTGGCAAAAAGGAAGCATTTGGGATTTTACAGATGTTGGATCTCATTTTAATCCTGGGTTCGCCTTTTCCTTTCTTCCTTCTTGTCTTTTCTTTAGTACATAGAAATATTTATATTGGGGATAAAATATAATTGAAACTGAAATTGAAACAGTATTGTCACATAAGTTAAAATTCTGTAATTAAAATCGATTTATGTGTGATTAAATGTATTTCCGAATCCTTGTCTAAACCGACTATATTTTGATATGAAATGTTTTGGCTGGCCAGATGTGCTATTTGCCAAGAAATGCTTGATATATTTAAAATTATGTACATACATACATATTGATATATATATATATATCCAACTAATGTATTTTTTGTTCTATGGGTCTTACTCTAAGGAGTTATAGAGGAGCAGTAGCACAAAAGGCATCAGTCTGAGAGAAGCAGAAGAAGTGGACACAAT
The DNA here is from genome assembly GCF_057381915.1 of Diplotaxodon limnothrissa. Taxonomy (NCBI): domain Eukaryota; kingdom Metazoa; phylum Chordata; class Actinopteri; order Cichliformes; family Cichlidae; genus Diplotaxodon; species Diplotaxodon limnothrissa. The sequence goes on from NC_140615.1 coordinate 480,372, forward strand.
AACGTGAACGCCAGTAATATTTTTCCAAAAGAATACAAATAAAAAATAAAACACATTCCAAACACATCGAGCTATGGTCTGCAGATGAATAACATCTCTCCAAGCCATTTGCAAAAATAATAATCGCCACGGTGATACTTTACTAGGGGTGATTGCAGTTGGTTGCGTTATAATGTACAGGTGTTCCGGTTAATGTGCCTGCTCCTTGCTCCCCTTTTTTCATTTCTTTGTACTACAAAGCCCTGTACATCTCCATCTTAATGTATGCATTTGAGGATATAAAGAGAGCATCTGCTCCCAGAAGCTGTGGACTGTGCATTTGGTGTGTGTGCGTGTGTTTTCCAGGTCAGTACACAGTCTTCTGTGTTGTGAGAAAATACCAATTTCCACCTGATCCCATTTCTTTGATTTCATGCTGCCTTTATTTATCACTTCTATGGTTGGCACTCACCGTAAGTAAATTGTCCCTTTGTTTTGCCTCACTGTCAGTGCAGGAGCTGCTGCAGTGACTCTAAGCAGGACAGTAACACTGACGGATTTTACTCAATGATAGATAAGAACAGATGGACATACATAAACCTCCTCTGCCTCTGCATCTGAAAAATGTCCAAATCTGACAAGTATTTATGCTAGAACATGTCATCAAAGTAAGTCTGGTATGGTCCCAGTCACACAGGGCTAGCGACTGGTTTTCGACCCCTTGACAGCCTCCAGTTGCTAGGCAAATATGTGTATTGTTGTTGAGAGGTTGCTGGCTGTCACTTGGTGAAATCATTCACAGAGGGCATTACCACTAAACCCTCCTTGTGGTTGCTTTGGTTAATAGCACGTTGCTACAGTCGCCCATAGTTTTCATGGAAGATTCCGGACATGGATGCGAAAACTTGCTAAGTTTGACAGCACGTGGTGTCCATTTCTAGGTTGTGCCCTTTTTATAATTTCCCTACCACTTCGCAAGTAGTTGGCAACTGTTTGCAGACAAGTTGGTGTTTTGTATACAAATTCTTGTTGGCCACATCTGTAACCAAAATATTCTCAAGGAGGTTTTCAGTGCACTATCATACAACTTTTTGGGACCTTCAAAGTACAAGCTGTGCCTTTTGACCACTACTTTCACTTTCTAGCATCTAAGCAACAACAAGGTTCTCTATGGCGGTATATCATCTTTATGACAGATTTTTTCCCGGCAACACATGGCTGTAATGTATATAGATATTATATTTGTATTTCTGAGACAGCATTTATTTTAAAAAATAGCTGAAAAAAACCCAGAGTCTGAAAATGATATAGTAACGGTATATGAGATAAATTATGATAATAATGAAAAAAAATATTGAATGCATTGTGTAATACTATACCTGAAGTAACTGTAGAGAATAGATTTCATTACAGACAACCGAGTTATTCACTGTATAACATATCGCTTTACAAAAGTTGCCTTATGTCTTTATTATTTTAGTATTATTCCACAATATGGCAAGTGGATATTGACATATAATGCTACAAGTTATAATTGCATATAATTGCATCAGAAATGTTCCCATACTTCTCACAATTAAAACAGGCAGAGTAAATATTAATCTGATTTATTCTATGTCACAGTTTACTCAGAGCTGTGTGGCTATATGAAATCAACGCGAACCCCTAAGGCATTGTTTAGGAACTAATACTCTCTTATACCCCTGCTTAATATATAATTACCAAATGTTAATGCCTATTTAGTTACTTAATTGCTCAGAGCCACTTAACCCATTGTGCATAAAAGGTTGAAAAGTTTTATAAATTTCATGAGGCTTTTGCTTTCTTTCACAGGTCTATAAAAAGTCCTCATTAATGGGAAACTAAAAGCAGTTTTAAATGTAAGTGCTTGTAAGTATTTTTAATTAACTGCTAAGCCAGCATGACCTTGCATATACTGGTCACAGCAAAAGCCAGTTAGGTGATAATTTGCCTACCGTACTGTATATATTTAGAGTAAAGTACGAGAGTGTAAATGCATCGGATTTCTACTGTAAATCTCTCTTAAGACCCACCTTTCCTGCTAATTACTGTAAAACTAATTAAACTCTATACAACTGTGGCTCTACGGTGGAATTCATTTAGTGTTTTTCTAATCTTATTGGCCACTCAAAAATTTTTACAATGCAGCCTACACACAGAACTTTGTTCTTCATTCAACCAGTAATGGACAGTTTGACATGCGGGCCAGAGGAGCAGTGGACTGATCAGCGGAGGCCGCCACTCTGCCTCCTGAGTCAGCTGGCTCTACTGTATTCTCTCAAATGACCGAGTTCTTTCCAGGAAATCTTAAAGAAATGTAAAATTAAGGGGAAGTAAGGTATTCGTAAAATGCTTTGCCTTGCTATTATTGATTTATGAATTGGCACTGTTTTTCTTATTGGCTCACTGCGAGTGATATTTCTAGGTCATGATGTAGCATTAGTACCATCAAGAATATTAGGTGTTCCACCTGACTGTAAAAAGACTGAGGCATGTGGTTTCTGCGGATGCTGCTGAGCCAGTATTCCCACTCAACTCCCACTCAGAGATGTCCTTTCAACAAGGCCTGTCCCTGCTGCTTCCTTCCACTTTCCTTGTATGTCTTGCTGTCTCAGGGTTTTGGATGTGGGCTTCTGTCGGGATCAACAAATGTGGTATTTTTCCTCCATTCCATCTACATTACAGCACAGTATTTCACTGGATATCAGAAAACCTTTACTACACCAGACAGTGAGCTGTCAGGAAGCTACTGTGACAGAATAAAAACTCTTTGTAATGTGGATTCTATCATATATTGATGTTATAAAAATATGACTTTTACATAATCTTTATGATTATCTAGCATTTGTTAAAGGGAAAAATTGAGTGTGATAAAGGTTTGAAGAAAATCTGATGTCACTTATTATAACGGGTGGGCCATTTATATGGATACACCGTAATAACATGGGAATGGTTGGTGATATTAAAGTCCTGTTTGTGGCACATTAGTATATGTGAGGGGGCAAACTCCTCATCCTGGGTGGTGACCATGGTGGCCATTCATGGTGGCCACACTGAAACCAAGCACACCATTGTTTTTCTTGTGACATTACCACTAAGTTTGATGTGTCACATGGCCCTCTTCCTATTGAAAAAACAAAAGATGTATCCAAGATGGCCGACTTCTAAATGGCCACCATGGTCACCACCCATCTTGAGGAGTTTGCCCCCTCACATATACTAATGTGCCACAAACAGGACTTTAATATCACCAGCCATTGCCATGTTATTACGGTGTATCCATATAAATGGCCCACCCTGTACATTTGTTAAAATGTGTAGTTGCAGATATGAACTTCATAGACGATCACTTCTCAACGCAGATTACCGCCATAAAATCTGATTACATTTCTCAATCAGCTCTGGGAATTGCCCTGTAATTGACACATAAAAAAAGTGATGCTATGTATTGTAGCTACAGCCGAATAACCATGCAGTAAATGTTTGACCATCATGGAATAACACTAGAGTGGGATCAGTGGAGGGGCGAAACTCGTCATGCTATGCTTGCATGAGAGCATTTTTTTCCCTCAGATATATCGTAGCTCGAGTGTTATCAAGTGCCTTTAGCTTGTGTCTATGTGAATCCCAGCTAGCAGCAACCACCATGTAACACAATAACACCTGACACTTGATCTTACTGGCTGTTTTTGTGCTTTTAAAAAAGCAATTGTGTCAGCACTTGTGGGATATCTTTTTTCCTCTTGAATAAAACCATCAGGGCCAGCACAAGGGATAAGTGCTCCAGCACTGCGGGCCTTCATCGCTGTATTTCAGTTTTGCTGCTGAGTCTTCCCTATCCAGAATGGATCCCTGGCCGAGCCTAATGAGACACAAACACACCCTCGAGGCTCAGACTGTCTTGCTAAACACAGCATTGTTGAACGGCGCCGCAGTGTAGCGAATTAGCATTTATGCCCACATAAAAATCCATTTACTGATCCATTAGCTTAGCATAGTGCTAATGAGTTGCTAGTGATGATTCGCAAGGGACTTTGGTAGCAGAGCGTCATTAAAGGTTGACTCTTACAAAATAACAGCTTTGCATGTTGAGAGAGGGCTGTAGAATAACACAACTTCCTGTACTAACAATGTTGCTTTTATTTTATATAATCAACTTCTTATATTAAGGGCCAATTTTTCTCCTCCATCCCCACTCAAATGGTGCTCAGGAACCTGCATGTTTTGCTTGTGGGAAATTGGCATGCCACTGTCACAGGAAATCTATTTAGCCATCGCTCAAACTAATGATGAGGAGGTGGCTGTACTCAGCAGCTTGTGCCAGGTAAGCAGAGCAGAACAGGCTGCAGAAAGCCCCTTCTCAATGGTAAGTTAAAGGTAGAACACAATCAAAGGTATGAGTGAAATAAGCCCTAAGCAGATCATATCAACCCAAAGATTTCTCGAGACATTTTATTGCTTGACTCTTGCTTTCTATTACACCACTAGACACTTTAGTTTTTAATTCAGAATTGAGAAGAAATGTGTGGCTCCACGCTTTGCTCACTTCCAGCAGCACAATGAATGTGAGAAGCAGATCTATAACTGAATGAAATGTCATTTGATTTCCGTTCACAAGAGAAACCAGCAGAATGATATTAGCATCATCGGAGAAAAACCTCATTGCCAAAGCCTCCCGGTCCAGGGCCCATTGCAGTGCTGCCACACTGAAGGGGAAGCAGCTCCGGGGGGGAGATGAAGGTATAAAATGGTCGTTTTACTAGAGCAACACAAGCTAATTTATCATTCTCCAGGGGTCAGGCGACGCTTTCTTGGTTGTGAATTTTAATGTTGTTTTTTATGGGTCTTAATAAACTCTATTTTGCTGCGAGCGTTTATGCAGAAGAGCACAACATCCTTCACTCGGCTCATTTAGTGAGTCAAGGAGAGAAGGGCCGCAGCCAAATTTATCCAATGGAGTCATCAGTTTCTTGCACTAATATGACTCAGGAAGGTGAAATATTGACACTATTGGGAAAGTCATTCATGCTCTCTGCCGCATGCTCAGATTGTTCATGTTACCTTAGATTATTTCACTAATATTATGCTAACATGTAAGAATTTCATGCATAATCACTTTGGCTGTATAATTCAGGATTTCCGCTAAATGGTCAGTGATCTTGATGTGCCTCGCTTGGCTATACTAGCTGTGTGGCTCTACTGATGGCAATATTGGTCCGTTAGTCTGCGCCTTTAGTGCAAACAAAATGTCCCAAAAGATGTTTGGACTGTGTTGAAATGCTGGCCTGAGCCTTTATAGTTCTCGGAAGACTCTTAGTGACGTTGGTACTCATCTAATTACAGCTCCTCCAGGAGGATGATGTTTTGGCTTTTTCGCCAATGTCTCTGCAACTGTTTGGAGCCATCCATTCATCTTAATTTAATTAATTCCCTCTGGTATTTATACTAAACTAATATGGTAAACTTGGTAAACATTACATCTGTCCAACTTAGCTTTTTTACCATCTTAGCTGGCCATTTTAATTAGCCCATTGATTTAGCATTTAGCACAAAGTACAAGATTTCTTGTATAGATGAAACTTCCAAATCTTGTAATACTGTGAGTTTCAAACAAAAGAAAACTGTATGGACATAAAGGAATAGTAAGCAAACAACAGCAATGAAATGTTGGAATTTACTTTCTAAATATTTTTTATTTTTTTTCCAGAAAAAGAAATTTGCTTTATAACTAAAGTCCAAGGATTTATCTAAAAGCACTGTGATACTATGGTATTCAACTTTACGGGTGAATTGTAAGTGTAAGGGCCACCTCTTATTAAAAAGTCACAGGTCACATTTAACCGTTGACATAGTTACGCAGCAGGAAAATCAACCCTGATGGGGGTATAGATCTTGTGCCAGCCTACTGACTTGTTTATCAGATTTTAAGAGGTTGAGTGACACCATTTAACAAAGGGGTCAGTTCATCACATGATTACTTCCCGTTACATTGGCTCAGTGCTCCCAGCTCTGCATCCAGTCAATTACCAGGCCTAATGTTGAGGACCCGGGTGTTTATTTGAATGCTTATTGCCTTTGGACTTGACAGCAGCTACCCGTCCTTGGGACCAAACACAGAGAACGTCCAGATGTCACACAGGACGCTCAGTACTCGCTCAAGGAAAGATCGAATGTACGTTTTATTAGGGCAACATAATCTGCAGAACAGAAGCACAGAACTCTGTTCGAGGACAGCATTCGGGGAAATGTATTTCTTTATTTTAAAAAAAACCTGACACACAATAAAAGCCTGATGAATATTATTATGGATAAAGGCAAATAAGCGGCACTGGAGCTGCAGTGCATTGTTTGCGCGATTGCATTATTTATTAAGGAAGTGAGGGTAAGGCACCCTTAGAAGATAAGTCCGACCATTTCTAAATTTTTCAATTTCACATGGAAAAGCACCCATTCGCATGGAAAGACCTAAACCAACAATGAAATGTTGTTTGTGTTGCCTATGCCTCATACAGCATTCATAAATATTTATATTCATTACGGTAATTTATTATCCTATGTGCTAACATTCTCCTCTTATATATTGCAATGTATTTGGCCTTTTCTTTTTTAACTGACATAAACAAAGGCTTTTCTGAATGTATTATGATCACTCTTCATTCTGCTGTTACTGAAAGGCCGTAACGTATCATTTTATAACAATTAAATAATACCATGTAGCTTACAATGTTGACCTGCTGTGGTAATAAAATATGTTCCTTTGTTGTCTCTGAACCAGAAAGAAAGCCAAGATAAAATCTGCTTTGCACTATTTGCTTTATTTATTAACATTAAATATGACTGAATAACCCGGAGCTTTCTGTGCATTCAGACTTCAGTGCTGTGACAGTGATTAGGCACGAGCCATCGCTGCCCACCAGGACAAACTCTTTTTTCCATGCCTCCAACCAAAGAAATGAGATATCCTCAACGGTGAAATATGTAAAAGTGAAAAAAGGTCTGTCATTGCAGGCAGTCTGTCATTGCCAGTCTTGATTAGCGCAAACTCTGCTGAGCTCAGTGTACTGTCCAGACCCTCCTGACTCGAAGACGAGGTCCTCTGGGTTTTAGCTATGACAGATTGAGGGTGTCAGGAGGGACTCCCAAGGGTGTGTGTTTGTGTGTGGGGGAGTGTGCGCACCCATGCATGAGCAGTTTAACCATTTGAGTGTGGGTGCATGCATTTGCCTTTGCAACGGCCCATGATCGTAATGTGTATACAGTAGTCTGTGTGCTTGCTGTCCGCGTTCTGCCAGCGTGACTGCACGTGCTGTGTAAAATGTGTGTGTGTGACACTGTGGTTGGAGGCTGAGTGTACAGGGCCAAGATCTCATCTGTGAATCACATGTCTCCCATCAGTCTGACAGCATTAAGTCGAGCCCAATCAATACCCCGAGGGCCTCCAATTGCTGCAACTCAGTGACACACACAGAGAGACAGACACACTAGAGGGTGACTGAGAAAGGGTGAGAAGGGGAGATAGTGTATTGGAGAAATGACTTGCAAAGTGATGGATAAGACTTCAAGCCTATGTTTACTTTGCAGCTAAATTGTTCTTTATCTCATTTATCTTCCTACATTTGGGACACATAACTAAGAGGAAAAAATTGCTTTTTATATAGGGGTGTAATTACTTTTTGTTGGTAGAACTACAGATTTTATAACGAAGAAATTAAAGACGACAAAGTATATGAAAACTTACAAAAAAGTAATCTGAGAAACCCCAGAGCTCTATTCTTGGCAAAAATGGAGCACCATTATTTTTTTTCTGAGATGCTGAAAAAAATTCTCTTTATCTGCTGGCTGCAGTAAAACTAATCAGACTGGAAAAAAAAACCCACTTTCCACAGCAGATTGGCTGAGACTTTCTCTTCTAGAATAAATGAAGGTAGCCACACCCACACAAAGTGAATTCAGACCATCGCCAAATGTGCATGACAGAAATATAGTCTTCCCATTCATTTTTTTTGCATCAAATCTCCAAAGCAAAAAACCAAAACAAACCCCGAAAGCACCCCCCCCCCCTCCCCCCATGCACATACACACGCACACACTTAACCAAACATGTTTTTCTTAACTTGGCTGGATGGCATCCCAAACACTCCCATGGCCAGGAGTAGTACACGCAAATCCACAATTCTGGTGACATGCTTTGAAATATAAATAACTCATTAATGCAACTCTAAATTAAACAGTAGCTGTCACGAAAACCCATGGATCTGTTATTCAAACAGAAATACTTCATCTCTGCAGGACCTGAAGCAATCCTTTGCATACTTTGAACCCTCTATGGCATGAATTTTAGTTTTTAAGTGTTTAATGCAACAACTGAATAAATGCTAACTGGACTGCCGTTTATGTAGCGCTTTTCTACTCAAAGGGTTTTATACAACACGCCTCATTCACCCATTCTAATACACATTCATACAAGCACCTTTTCTACATCCAAGTGCTTTCTGTCTAACATCCACACACAGATTCAAACTCTGATGAACACAGTGGGAGTAACTTGGGTTCAGTACCTTGCCCAAGGGTACTTTGGCATAGAGACTGGAGCAGCCAGAGATCAAGCCTTCCAATCAGTAGTTGAGTTGTATGAATTTTATGAATTACTTGGGGGTGGTTATGGCCTAGGACGAATGTGGAATACCATGCATGATGCATGGGTCTGCATGTGCAATTGTGTGTGTTTCCGTGTGTCTGAATGTGCTTAATTGCGCTGTGTGGAACTTTATGAATCAGAGGTGGATGTCACATTTCCGTCATTTGACATTTGGATTACCATCACGTCCTGGTGTCTTACATCTACCTTCATAAAAGCTACAGACACCCACACAGACACACACACACACACCATTATGTACATGCACCTGCCAATGCTTACACACACACATCAGATATGTATAGCCTTTAACTGACCCATGATTTCCTAACTGTTCCTCAGACCTAATTCTGGGATCCTCTTGTACTCGCTGTCACTTTCATCCAGTTCACTGTCCTCACTGAGGGAGTGACCTTATGACCCTAAATGTCCAATCAAATTCTTTCCTACCATAAAATCTTTGTGTCCTCATTTCCTCCAACTTTTTACATGATCATTTTAGTGCATGATTTGATTGCTCACACATCCCATCGCTCCAACATACTTGATTCAAATGACCAACTTATGTGCATGAACTGTCGGATAACAGACTGATCATTTGAATCAGGTGTTTTGGAGTGGGGAAACACCTGAAAACCTAAAAGAAGGTGGTTCTAAATTCTAGTCCACTGCTTTACCATTATTGCCTGAAGAAAGGTGTCCTAACTGCACAATCTTGTCCTGAGGTAACCAACCAAAATATGCTGGTTTAAATAAATTAAATCTGAATCTGTCTATAAACAACTAAAAAATACTTCTTCAGATGTTCTTACAGTTTTTCTCAGTCGCTTTGGTGCGTTTCTCAGATCAGAATTGAAATTCCCATAACTATTAGTTCAACCTCCACAACACTCAGTCATTTGTGCACATCATAGTAGCAATTTCTCCTCTCTCTGAACAAACTGCAAATGATTTTGGACATGAATCAGTTGCTTCCATACATTTCCCTACTGCTTTCTGACATTTCCATTTGCTTATGTCATGTCAGTCAAAAGTAATCATACCTATGGATGCTGAATAGTCATTCCCAATAAAACTAATAGTCATACATCCATTGCTTACAGTTTTTCTCAGTCGCTTTGGTGCGTTTCTCAGAACACCATTAACATTTGCACAGCAGTTAGTGCATTTCCCAAAACAATTAGTGCAAACTGCAAAACCTAGTGGATAGCCTGCAAAAGCACGTCACATGCACAGAATTGATTATCCATACCTCAAAAGCAAGTATCCATGTCAATGAAACTGTCAGTGCCATCAAAATGAAAAGTCTTGACACCATCTTTATGAACAAGATAGTCAAATGGCATTGTCATGTTTCCACTATGACAGTTTATAATTTCAGTGTTTCCCATTGCAAAAACAATTGGTGACACCTGAAAATGCTGACGACAGCACTATGGCCTACCTGTACAGCCATCTGAAATGTGCAGTAAAGTCACTGTAGATGTTATGGGAGTCTTGGGAGTAACTGAGACACTGAATACGTACGTTTCACATTTCCATTGTGTAGAAGTGTTTGTAATCCTACAGAATTGTGCAAAAGAAAAATATGCTACAGTCACTTGTTCACTGTAGAATACATGTAAACATAAAATCACCAATTTGGTAGAGCCTCCTCATGAGTGACAGCTGTAATTCACCTGAGATCAATTGTTCAATTTCGGAGACATTTCCAAGAACAATGATACAGAAAGGTATAGGATTTGCTTGACAGATGGCCAATATTTGGCATGTGATAACTAGTTCAACAATTTTGTGTGTATGACTTAAGCAATGGATGTATGACTATTAGTTTTATTGGGAATGACTATTCAGCATCCATAGGTATGATTACTTTTGACTGACATGACATAAGCAAATGGAAATGTCAGAAAGCAGCAGGGAAATGTATGGAAGCAACTGATTCATGTCCAAAATCATTTGCAGTTTGTTCAGAGAGAGGAGAAATTGCTACTATGATGTGCACAAATGACTGAGTGTTGTGGAGGTTGAACTAATAGTTATGAGAATTTCAATTCTGATCTGAGAAACGCACCAAAGCGACTGAGAAAAACTGTAAGTCATCACACACAAAATTGTTGAACTAGTTATCACATGCCAAATATTGGCCATCTGTCAAGCAAATCCTATACCTTTCTGTATCATTTTTCCTGGAAATGTCTCCGAAATTGAACAATTGATCTCAGGTGAATTACAGCTGTCACTCATGAGGAGGCTCTACCAAATTGGTGATTTTATGTTTACATGTATTCTACAGTGAACAAGTGACTGTAGCATATTTTTCTTTTGCACAATTCTGTAGGATTACAAACACTTCTACACAATGGAAATGTGAAACGTACGTATTCAGTGTCTCAGTTACTCCCAAGACTCCCATAACATCTACAGTGACTTTACTGCACATTTCAGATGGCTGTACAGGTAGGCCATAGTGCTGTCGTCAGCATTTTCAGGTGTCACCAATTGTTTTTGCAATGGGAAACACTGAAATTATAAACTGTCATAGTGGAAACATGACAATGCCATTTGACTATCTTGTTCATAAAGATGGTGTCAAGACTTTTCATTTTGATGGCACTGACAGTTTCATTGACATGGATACTTGCTTTTGAGGTATGGATAATCAATTCTGTGCATGTGACGTGCTTTTGCAGGCTATCCACTAGGTTTTGCAGTTTGCACTAATTGTTTTGGGAAATGCACTAACTGCTGTGCAAATGTTAATGGTGTTCTGAGAAACGCACCAAAGCGACTGAGAAAAACTGTAAGTAATGGAAACAGGGAAGGAAAAAAGGCTGAGGTATGCCTAATTACTCAAGAACTGCACTGAAAATCAGTGACGACATGTCTTACAGAGCGATGAATCCAAAGTTGAAGTTTTGGTTTGAATGTGTCTACACAGTGGAGAAAGAAAAACATACTAAGGAATATCTATCCTTTATCTATCATTTATATTTTCATTGAAAAATCGGATGGATGGATGGATGGATGGATGGATGGATGGATGGATAGATAGATAGATAGATAGATAGATAGATAGATAGATAGATAGATAGATAGATAGATAGATAGATAGATAGATAGATGAAGAAACAGGGGGAAAGGAGACAGATTAAGCATGTTTTGCTCTGTCTCCCCTGGGGAGGCCCATGTCCAGATGGCTCATTGGAAACTATCCTCCCCCCTCATGCACAAGAGTCCTGTCTCTCATGCAACACAGAGGCCTTGTTATTTTTCACAGTTTCATGGTCTGCAGACTTTAATCTATATGACCCATCATGTATTTGATCCTAGCATCAACCCATAATCCCAACCAGAATAGTATATACTCTACGGGAACTTTGGTGTGTTCCCGTATAATTTATGTGTTAGCACAAATGTCAACTCTGATAAACACTTAAGGAAGCACACTGCTCTCTGCAAGTGTTTGAAGGTTTCAGCATAATGTTTATTGTTTGATTTAAAAAAAAAAAACAGCTAAAGAATTATTTTCTAGGACCATCATGGTGGGCACTCTTGGGATCAACACCTAAACTCTCTTCATTCTTCAGTTTTAGAAAAAATAAAAGTCCCACTCAGCACTACTGCTTTTCATTTAAGTTTTTAACGGGTACTTCTTTGACATGCAAATCAATGAGTTAGAAAACCAATGATTGGATTTCCTTACGTGTTGGCATTTGATCAGAATTTGCACCGAGATCATGCGGCAAGTCGATCAAGTGTAATTCACTATGAAATATCCAAAGTTACGCTTCAGTGGGTGCATCTGGCCCCCGCCATTCATTTTGTTTAGCTATTCCAATGTGGCAATCAAAATGAATTAGCATGACAATTTTATTTCTGAAAAGGCTTAGGGCAACCCATTTTTATTGATGAATTTCAATAAGGATTTGACAAAAGCTTCTTTGAAATTGACTGCTCCCCCCTTTCACTTGACCTTCAGGTATCTGTGTCTGTTCTCTGTATGAATGTGGGCTCCGTAAATGTCCATATCAGCCTTAATCGTTTTATATCACCATCTAGAGCTGTATTACTCGGGACTTGAGAAGGTAAGCACCCGAGGTGATGAAAAGGTCTGAATAGATGGTAATGATTGCAATAAATCTCCCAATGTGTTGTGTTAAAGAGTCACACTGCTCATTCTAATCTTTTCCTCAATTTGTAGATTGGTTTAATTTGTTGTAATTTGGATGATTGATGGTTTCCTACAGCATTAAAGGTGATACATAAATGCAGAATATCAGGTGTCACTATGCTCTGAGATTTATTAGAGTATGGAGAAGGTACATTGTGTCACAAGATCTGAGCCAAAGCGGATTATGAAAATGGCCCCGACTTCCTTAGTTTGCAGGGTTAAAAATGTTTCTAGTCACACACTGATCTACAAATGGATATTTTTACAGTTTTAGGGCAGCCTGTGCTAAATATGGCTCCTTTAATTATTTCAGAGGAGCCTTGTTTTGTTGGGTTTTCTTTTCCCCATTGGCCTGGGAAAATACAAAAAACAGCTGTGAGTTGTGTTTCTATTAAATGATTCTCTACCTATCTGACATTTTATAGGCAAAATGACTAAATCAATTATGTAATTAAGACTAAGAGACTACAGATATGCTGCATTTAGGCACATGGCTGATTCTGGCAAAATATCACCACTCAAACATGTCCACATGCACAATGAAAATGCTGTTGTTGTTCTTTTTAGTTGTCTCTGTACAACCTGGTACGTGCTGCCTACGTGTAACAGTCATAAGCTCCTGTTTGGAAAGTTCCCTACTGAAAGTTTACTTTTATTATAAATGCTACCAGACTAAATTCCACTGATAAAAACTTGAGCACTTCGTGGGAACATTTCGTTTTCTTCAAGTAAGACATGATGATAAAAAAAACAAGGCTCGCTAAGGCTATTATAAATTCATCCTGGGTCACCAACGCCCTGCTTGAGGAGCTTGATGTGGCTGTACGTGCTTGTTGCTGTGCTTTATAGACTAATCAGTCCTACAAATCTGAGACTCAATTCAGCTGATAACATTTCATTTTTTTTGTTTTTTCCTTCTTTCAAAAGGTGTCATACTGCTCTTAAGACTTTCTGAAAATGCTGAACTGCACTGAATGCAGAATACCAACTGTGTTCTTGAAGGCTCATCAGAGTCAAACAGTAGACTGCAAGGTTGTTATCCTGTGGATTTTAGTGATGAATGGCACTGCCTGCTGACTTTGGTAAGCCTCTCACCTACATTATGGTTAGGCAATACAACTTTTAAAGCCTTTAAGTGCCGGCGCGATCGTGAAAAGCTCTAATTCATCCACACAGTAACTGATAATGTTTGGACAACTTTTGTGTAAGTGATCCAGGAACAGCTGGCTCAAAAACATCAAAGTTGGTGGCAAGAGAAGAAAAATCAGGTGATCATGAAAGGCTTAAGCATGCATAAATTATGTCTAATCTTCTGATAGTTCACTGACCGAGAGAAATTTCCACCCATGGGGAAAAATGAATATCTGTACAAAAATTCCCAAATCCTTTCAGTGGTCAGCATGAATCACAACAATAGATTTACTGACCAGCCAACCTGCTGACATCACCCTCACTTATGTTTTTTTAAATTCACTAATTTATTGATAATTAATTATTGATAATTAATTTGTTTTCCCCTCTCAGCTGTTATTCATCAGACAACCGACGTTAATACGTTATTTACATCGCTTGTAATTTATGGTTTATTAAGTGCGCACATGAAATCGTTGTTTCCCACAAAAGACACAGGACTTTTTAGCATTGCTGCAGTAGTCTGATCCTCCATCTGTGAGCATTGATATTTGATAGTGTCACTTATTATGTATCACACAGTTCTTGGCTCCACAATCTACACCACTATGTTCCCCACTACAGCAGCTCCTCAAACACTCCCTGAGCAGTGACAGCCAGCAAAATCTACACCCACATCTTGCATCACCACAGCCAGACAGCCATTATTTATGGTACCTCCTGCTATGAGCCTTCAGCAGCATAACTGCAGGCCTGCTGCTACAGGTTGTTAGGGTTTTCTGGTGATAAATTGAATGGGATCCAATGCCCTAGGATCCTTAGCGCTACCACCGTCAGTGCTATCATCAAAGAGCAGGCAGTGTTTGATCTGGTCTGGATCAAAAGGTGAAGGACAAAACTGTCCTGTAGTGCTGCAAGACAAGAAGAGGTGTCACGCTGAGAGAGACGTGGACTAGATATAGATGGAACGCTGCAACGCCAGTGGAGGCTGGCATAATTGAGGCCAAGGGGAGTCCATCGTGGGTCCACGGGGAATTTTCCTAAAGGCCTCATCTGTGTTTCTTCAAAGGCAAAAGCTGCATGTAACTTTTCTCACACATTTTTATCCTCAACAGCAGTTGAATCCCATAGAGGATTCGTGGGGAAGTCAAGAAGTCTAGAAGGGTACAAGCTCTAACAAGTCGGTGACAATCCTCATTGGTTTAAGAGGATCCTTAACCGAATTCTTAATAGAAGTGGTTCTTCTTTCTCCTTTTTCTTTTTTTCAATCTTGTGTCCAACTGGCTTTTCTTTTATTGATGTTAGATGGCCAAGGAAGTAGCTTTTGGCCCCGATCATTTGAAAGCACATCATCTTCCTCCCGAAGGCAAATTCTCATTAGCTTCGAAAGTGCATCAAAGAAAACAAAGTCAAGACCATGTAAAAGAAAGGAAGAAAGAGGGGAAGGAAAAGACAAAGAGGGAGAGAGAGATCTGGTTTGCCTCACCATTCATCATCATCCATCTGTCTTAAAGGCTTGGCTCAGATCCCTTGTAGTGAAATATGTTGATAAGGAGGAAAGAAGCAGCGGCGAGGGAGAGAGGAGGAAGGAGTGATTAGCAGAGTGAAAGGAGGAGAGGAGGAGGGGCACTGGATGAAAGAGAGAGAAAGGAAATGAAGCGAGAGGAATAGAGGACAAATGAATGAGAAAAAAAAAAGTAAGTAACAAAGAGGCAGACAGTGTTCTCCATCAGATCAATGCTGCGTCTTGGAGGCCGCAGCGGCAGTCCTGAGCGCAGAGATCCTGTCTATAGTCAATTAGATGAGATGGTTCACCTCCTCCTGTCAGATGCTGGCTGAAGCCCCCAGCAGTCATAGCAGGTCTTCGTCTTCCTCCAGACTCAGACAAGCTTCCTGTTGCTCAGTGTTTTCATCTACATGAGGTTATGTGATGTGATGTTTGTGTGTGGTACTCAGGGTGCATTCAAGTGTGAGCACAAAAGTGTTCAAGTCTGTGTGAGCTGTACGTCGAAAAGTATCCTCAAATGCTCATTGTATTCCTCATAGCACAACTTTACAACTTGTATTTTAACGTAAATTGAATATTTGTATTACATATGCATTAAGTGCCTCCAAAACCACAACACTGCCTTTAACTTTCTACATTTACTTCATAAGAATGAGCCCTTCTTGCAAAGTGACCTACCTCTCTCTAACTCAAGAAGAAGTGAACGTCCCGAGCGCCTGAGTGAAGGTGCCAGGATTGCACAACAACAACAGGGCCTCTGAAACCCCAGAGAGCTGCTTTGGAAAGGCATACCTGAATGAGCGAGACTGCCGTACACAGGAAAGCAGCCCATAAGTCATTTGTGTACGCATTAAGACCTGCTGTTGTGTTTTAATGTTAAGTGACTTCCAGCAGCTGTGTGAATAAATGTTATCAATTTACATGGGGCAGAACTCAGCTCCATGGCAACTGAAAATTAATGAGATTTGCAACATGTTAAATGTGTGTTTTACTCCAATCAAAATCTTTGGCTAAGCCTAACCAAGTAGTATTTATACCTAAACCTAAGTAAGTAGTTTTGGTACCTGAACCAAACCCAAATTCAAATCAAAATGACACTCACTGAACACTTAATGTGGTACACCTTGCTACTACATCTTTGGCTTCAAACTGCCTTAATCCTTATGGCATTCATTCAGCAACAGTGTCCTCTCTTGTGCACTGTCCAAATCAATGGACGGTGCACGAGAGAGGTGGAGAAGAGAGTGCAGGCAGGGTGGAGTAGGTGGAGATGAATGGCACGGGTGATTTGTAACAGAAGGATAGCAGCAAATGTCAAAGGGAAGATTTACAAGATGGTAGTGAGACCTCCTGTGATGTATGGCTTGAAGACGTTGGCAATAACAAAAAGACTGGAGGTGGCAGAGACAGCAGGGACAGCTCAGGTTGAGTAGTTTTAAGACACATGCAGAGGAAGGATAGTGGATATATTGGACAAGTGTAGGTGCTGAATCACCACCACATCCCAAACATGCTCTATTGGATTGAGGTGTGTGGAGGTCGTTTCATGTTCAGGTTGAGAGCTTTGTGATATGACATGTTTTTCTACTTGAAGCAGTCATTAGTCTTTTGGTTTTATGCAAGAATTTTCAAGTCTCTTATCAACTATCATGAGAAATTATAAGAGAGAGCTTTTTCTGGGTGACTTCAACTTTCATGTCTGTTATGCCTTATTCTCTGTATTTGCTTCTGACTTTATCAAAATTTTGGAGTCTTTCAGTCTGAATCAACATGTGGAGCACCGTCATATATATGTGCATGATTGTAAGCTTAATGGACTTTGTTGTCTCAGACCACAATGCTGTGCTGCTCCAGATCCAACCCATCTACAGTGATTCGCTCCCAAACACTAAAATGTAGCTTTGTTGCTCATTTTTGTATAATTTTTCGCATTTACGCAACAGCTTTCATAAGCAGCAAATGTGATGTCGCTGTGGATGTCTTTGTAGGCACTTTTAATAGCTTATGCTCGAAATTTCTGAATACTGTAGCTTGAAAACTGAAAACTGCTACATTTTCTTGGTTTCCTTGGTTTAAAGAGGCAATGCAGAAACGCTGAGAGAAAATGGAAAAAGGACAAACTACATGTTTCCCTCAAGAAGCTGATGTTCATCTACCAGCTGAAATTCAAAGAAGTGAGATCCTGTCACAACTTAATACAATCCCATAATACTTCTTAATTCAATAAAATCTGTTACTTTTTCCTATCCTGTCGAATCTTCTGACAAGACTTAGCTTTGGTGTCCGGCACCCAGGTTAAAGGCACAAGTATAGGTTTGCTGTGGTTGCTAGCAGATTTCCACTGTTGCTTCTACTTTTTAACGTTTCCCTCTAAGCAGTCTCTAGCTACTAGCCAAGCGGTATTAAAAATGTGACACAGACTGGAAATGGAGAAGGTCTGCCTTCAAAGTAAAAGTTGCACTTTAAAAAAAAACACATTGGCTGCAACTGAGGCGCAACTTTTTGAAGGTGTATGGTTTCCACTTTCAGTTTGTGTCACCCTTTTTACAGCTTCACTACAAGTGTTTGTACACAAGCTCATTACTTCCTTCTAAACTATGGCTTCGGCAATCAGCTAGCAACCCAAGCAATCACAAGTAGGTTTTTGCCAACCTGTTAGGGAATGCACAACTTTGTTAAGATTAGTAGTCATCAGATGCTCACGGACCAGTCTCTATGTTTGTGTGACTGAGGCCTTATTCACCCGATCTTGCATCGTCACCATGATTCAAAATAGTAGACAAGCTAACATCATGTGGTTAGTTGGTTATGCATATGCAAACCTGAACAAATGGTATGGAGCTATAGCGGCAGTTTTTTGCAGCTTGTTTTTTTGCTCAGGCCTGATTGTGTGTGTCCATTTTTAGCGCAAGTGGTCACCAGATAGTTGGGCGAGCTGAAGGGAGCAAGTGTGATTGATTGAGTGAATGACTGAGTCCGACTGAGTTTGAAGGAGTACGTGCACACTAGAAGCCACTAATAAAGTATTAGCAGGACAAGCAATTTGCTTCTTAGCCAGGCTCCTTGGCATGAAAAGAAGGACTTTTACAATAATGAGAGAAGCAGAAGAGGCAGTGGAAATGAACTCTTATCTCAACTAAAAGAGGAAAAGAGGCAGACTTAAATGGCATAATATATCAGCATAGCACAGGGGGGTAGAGAGAGATAAATAGAGACAGAGAGAGAGGAAAAGCTGATTATTCACACATTAGCCCTTTTTAACCTCTAGTTAGGATGAACCAATTATACTATGGAGACAGCGATGGTAACAGAGCACCTGAAAACACATAGCTGATCAACAGGGCCTAAGTTACAGCTCATTATCATGATGACAATTAAAAGGTATAAGTGTGAGAAGTCAATCACACTGATATATGAAGCCTATGTATTCCTTACATGGGAAGCATGAACGTGAACATCATCACAATCAAAAATCAAGCTCTGCTTCACTGATGATAAATGTGAGCCTGGTTTTACTCAGACACCTGTATATTTAAACGTGTTAACCACTGCTGAGCCCCAAAATGTACTGATCGTGCTGCAAACACAGTTGGGTGCTGTTGGTACTGTATTACTTACGCACTAACATACCTCAGCATTCAACTCGTGGCCAAGACTACAAGTTAGCAAGACTACAGTTGCTGGCAGTTCTGTGAAGCTGTGGAAACTGTTTAGCATGTGAAGATGTTTACTTTTGGGTATGTTGCTTTTGTGACTGAAATTATACAATAAGTCATATCATTTTCTGATTTTTCTCTGACCATGTGGGGTGAATAAAGTAATGCAGATGTTACCCTTGTGATTATTTTACATCGTACATCCTCAGCATTATGCTAACTTGCTACATTTCTCTTTCATTAGAAAGACTGTGATCCTCAAGCCTTTCTGGCTTTGTTTTCTTACACAGCCTTCTGTTAGCTCACTCCAAGAATAGGCTGGACTCTCACTCTGTATTTTTGTTTTAGTATATTTTATCTGTGCTCTGTGCTTTAAATTTTGATGCGCTGAGGGACTGTAGAGTGGTGGGAGGGCTGGCCCAGAACAAACACTGGAAGTGACTCAGATGAGCTGGATGCAAGCCTGCATTCAGCAGAGGACCACAGGCATCTTCATAAAGCCATCTCACCAGATACTGAATGACTGGCACTACAGAAAGCCATGAAGGAGAGAAGGGACAAGGAAGTTTTGTCCAGTGTAGAAGACGAAAAAGCCCCAAAATGTGCTGCTGAATCTTGCTGCTACTTGCATTCCTTTGAAAATGATCAAGTTTCAAGAGCTGGTGCAGAGGATTGGTGTTTATTTTAAACTCTGTGCTAGTAAAGCACATGATCACCTTATTCTGTGCTCTCAAAGTAAATGTAACTGGATTCTACATGAGCCTGTGAGTATAGTTTTACAACTAATATATTGTGTGGATTGTTCATAATGGAAACTTTACCTTCTTCATCTGCAGGGAAATTAAATTTTGGAGATTTCATTCTCATATGCAAAAGTAATGCTCCGTGATGTTTCATTTGTCTCACAGACAACAAATGTATTGTTGATTAATTACCTACAATGAAGCACTGTATCTCATTAGATGTGGAATTTGCTGACTAGCTGGTATCTGATCTTTAAGTCCATCTGGGAGCAATATATCAGCGCTACACTAATAGCCCACTATGCATCGCTTTGGAACTTTTTCTGCATGAAACACAAATTTCATTTGCAGTCAAATGAAATGGAAATCTCTGAAAGTCAAAATGAAAAAAGATGAAAGGTATGAGCAGCCTGTGAGATTGTGTATCCTTGTAATATTTCAGTGATGCTAACTTTATTGTTGATCGTCATGGCAAGGATAGATGAGAGAAGCTGGCAGGGAAAGGTCATTTTTCATGTCACTCTTTATCCTCTCCCCTCTCGTACTTCCTCGCTGTCTTTCTTTTGTCTCCCTCTTTTTTTCTGCCAACTTTGCAAATGTAAGGCTTCGCCCTCTCTCGTTTTCCCCCCATCATTCCTCCTCCACCCCTCTCCCACCTTCTCCTCCCTCCTTCTCCTCCTCCTTGCATCTCCCTCTATCTCTGTCATCATCTCACCCCTCTTGCTCCATCGCTCCTCTCTCTCTCTCTCACCACGCTCCCCCTCCCTCTCCTCTTTCCTTTTCTTTCTCGGCGTGAAATGTGTAGCTCATTAGTTTGCTCGCCACACCGTCTCACGTCAGTCTGTCCTTCACATCTCGCTGCACTGCTAAGAAGTCATTTACGCTGCTGCGTAACCCCACCCCCACCCCCTGCAAACCTCACCACCACCAGCCTCCATATGGTTTCATCATCATTTTGCAGTAGCACAAGAAAAAGACATCCTGGCCCCTCTGAACCCCCCCCCCCCACACACACACACACACCCCACCCCCTCCAAGTCTGAACACTCTGTAGAACAGAAGAAACTGAAGGGTGAGGCTCATCTCTTGGAGGAGGCGGGAGGGGCGAGAGGATCAGGATTATCCCAGGCGTAATGATACAGCACTTTGATAGAACAGAAAGGGAAAGGCACAAATAGGGGGGGAACGGAAAGGAAGGAGAAGGATGGGTGGAGGAATAAAGCTTAAGCTGCTCCCGAAAATCATGTAAATGCTGAGATAATAAAGGAACTGTTTGGCATTCATAGGAGTGGGTGGCGCATCAGTGGGGAGAAATCTAAGTGAGAATGTTGACTAATGCCAGCTCTCTCGCTCACTCTTCTGATTCAGAGCCAGCGGGGTGTCTGGGTATTTTTTAAGAAGGCAGTGGGCATGGTGAAGGGGGGGGTCTAGGGTGGAGGCCTGGGAGATACTTGGCTTGAAAGTCAAACGTGCCCTGTGATTAGTTTAAGTTGCTCTGTAACATTTACTTATAAAAGTTTACTGTCAAGTAAGTTGGGTACTATGATGTTATGCCAAATTATATGTATTTATCTCTTCCTGCTTACTATGTTGAAGGTAATATTGAACTAAATATGAATTATATTTATGTGTGGGTCACAGTTACTTTGTGAATCACATGGCAAGGAAAATTTTAAAATACAATTTTTACAATGTATAATGTAAACAAAGTGAACTTCACCTTATCCAAGACTAGAAAGCGGTTTGCACATTCACTCATCAGTAATAGTCAATAATAAAAAATCAATCAAATCATGTATGACATGCTTACTATTAAGTCCAAGAAGGCAAGTGCTGATATGGTGCTGATAAAAATATGTGAAAATATTCTAATTGTCTGTGTTTCATTCATTGAAATGGCTTGTGTTATGGCTTAGCATTGTGTTTACTTCTTATATTTCATAAAGATGATGATAAAATGATAAACATTTATCTGGAGCAATGGAACTCGTCACTAACACCTTTTTTTTTTCTGAATAAAAGACCTCATGCTCCACTTTTGAAATGCTCCTGGTGTGATATGAAATCCTTCAAAGAGCAGCACAAAACTCTGTTACACAGATGCAGAAACAGACATGGCAGATGCAGTGCACTCCTGAGGTAACCCCGGCAGAAGAAACTGCCTCTTTATCAGGTCAGTGCACTCCTGGGTAGCAGGTAGTGTTACACGGTGTTACTGTCTAAAACTAATTACACTCCTTTCGAAGCATTTAGCAGTAATAACTTTAAGTACACAGCAAAATCTCCAGTGTTAAATTAACACTAGAGAGTGTCTATATGGGTCCACACCTCTGAGTGTTAAATACAACACTGTTGAGTGTTAAATTAACACTTTTGACAGTGTTATATGTTTAAAAGTAACCCAGTCAGTTTTGAAGATTAACAATGGCTAACACTGAGCAGTGCTGATTTTCTAACACTGGAAAATAACTCAAAATGTTAGAAATATTCCAGTGTTAGAAAATCAGCACTGCTCAGTGTTAGCCATTGTTAATCTTCAAAACTGACTGGGTTACTTTTAAACATATAACACTGTCAAAAGTGTTAATTTAACACTCAGAGGTGTGGACCCATATAGACACTCTCTAGTGTTAATTTAACACTGGAGATTTTCCTGTGTACTCATTTCCGTGTGACTTTATCAGCATCTCACATCTTTTTTACAGCATTGAGTTCATTGCAGGCATTCACGTATGGAAGCTCTCTTATAGTTCAGCACTTCAACCAGGTTGAGGTTTGGACTTTGGCCGGGGCTTTCAGCACATGGTTCTGTTTTTTTCAGCCATTCTTAGGATAATTGTTTTGTTGCATGACTCAGTTTCATCCAAGCTTCAGCTGTTGGGGAGATCGCCTCACATCTGACTCTAGAATATTTATACAGAGGAGTTCATCGTCGACTCAATGGCTGCAAGGAATCAAGGTCCTGTGGCTGCAAAACAAGCCCAAATCATCACTGCTCCACCACATTGCTTTATCATTGTTATGAGGTATTTGTGCTGATGTGCGCATATATTTCTGCTTTTATAGAGGTGTTCACACCTTTTGGTGATCATTTAATCAAGTGTGCATTTGATTAGCAATTCCTGGCTGCTACTTACCCTCCTAATTCCTATGGAAGGGGTGTACTTCCACAGACTTCACAGAGTTTCCTTTTCACACGACTGTATCTTTGTCTGCTGCTGTGATCTCGCAGAGCTGAGAGAGTGGCAGAAGAACATATTTAGAAAGTTTATTTAATGTAACAATACTGCATGGAAACCATATCCCATATGATTAAAATGTACTTTAGATATCCAGCATAAAATCACTTTTTTACAAAGTGGATCTCAGTGTTTCATGTGATTTGCTGTTGCTTAATGATTTTTGACATTTTAGCTGAATGAGATGGAGATAATGCAAATGATTTGTTACCCTGCTTAGGAGTTTAGTCGCGTAATTGCAATTTGTTTGGTTATATAAAAATATTACATCATTTACATGTGTGATCTCAAAGGCCCTGCACGCCCACAGTCTGCCCACACAGGCATTTTCACTTATGTTACCTAATAAGTGATGTGCTTGATTGACATTCAGCGATATCGCTAATTCCCAGTACAGCTTCACTCAATTTACACCAGAATAGAGGTCTAAGTGAAAACACCTGTGTAGGTGTGCTGGGCTTTTAAACTGCAGAGTAGCCCAATGTGCATAAAATATATGTAAATAAATGAAAGATGGCATATAATAAGAGTAGAAGTGTAAAGAAGTATAAAAAGGAAAACGTTCAGTAGTACATTAGTTTAGTGCTAGTGTATTAATGTTTTCCGACTGAGATTAATTATTGTCCATGCTTTATTTCTGCTGCTTTCATATGAGACTACAACTCCAAAACAGAGTTACAGTTATTAAAGTTTGTCATTTTGTAATTAGTTTTTATTTTTATGTCTTTTTTTCAGTTTTTGTTTTAATTCAATTTCGTTCCAGTTAGTTACCAGGGTTAGTTTTTAATGTTTCAGAATGTTTAGTTTTACTTTTGTTTCTTATGAATTTTTAGTGGGTAGTTTTAGTCTCATTATGTTTACGGGGATATGCCAGAGGCAAGATTTTGAAATATTAGTTGACTCGCAGTCTTGTAGAGATCCAAAGTCTCAATAAATATGTCCTATATACGCTTCATAAGGCAAGTTGGGATCATTTTGCTTAATTAACAAATACTAAAACACTGCAGGGTCTTCACTGAAGGAGAAGGGCCATCTCTAACAGCATAGAGGCAGTGGAAAAAAGGCGTCAGGTGGCTCTGGATAAAGAGAGCAAGCAAAGGCTTGATCAGCTGGGTCACCTGAGTGAAGGTGTCTGATGTTCGAGAGACCCAAAACACCCGATGACCTCAGGACACACCACAGAGGATGTACCATAGCTTGGCATCTGAAGGTGTGTCATTACAATAAACAAAGGCTACTTCCTCTATATGTATTATTTTATTTTAGTTCATTTTCACAGCTCGTTTGTCAGCTTTTGTGTTTTTAAACGTTTGTTTTAGTTAACTAAGTTTTCGTTGTTAGTTAAATTTTAGTTATGTCTCCAGAAATACCAGTTAGTGCACTTTCATCGAGCAGTGAAGTTGTTCTACATTTCTAAAGTGTTGCTTAGATTTTGACCCCTCAGATTTGATCCACCTCTCCATCTACCGTGAAATCTGGTGACGTTGCGCCAAAAACTACTACTCCAGCGTTATTCTGTAGTTGAGAGATGCACTCACCAGGGGAGAGAAGCAGCAAATATACACATCCAGTCTCTCACTGTGTTACAAGGCTCATGAATTATGTATTATGGCTGCACTTAAATTCTGTTCTGGCATTTCACGCAGGTGCATGCTTGTATTTTTAATATCAAGTGAAACTACTTGTGATTCTTCCAAGTGTAGATGAAAATGCATGACAAAATTACGCTCCTCATATTCTTTTGGTGTCGAAACAGTGCCTCTCTTTATAGCTTCCAAGTTTTATATAGTGTTTCCTATATTGTCCTTTATTGTCATTTCTACTGGAATGACTACTGTTGATAATGGACCTGATTTTCATCATTATTCACTATCAAAGGTTAAAGTGGATTTGGCAGGTGGGGGAATTCTAATATCAAGGGGCAAAGGATTACACAGTAAATTTAATTTTGGTTTGTTTTTTTAAAACTATATTTCAAAAAACAAGAGTAGTGCTGCTACGCCAATATTAAATGTTTTAATATTGGTGGGGTGGATTTAGGGTTCCAACTGATTTCAATAAGGTATAAGCAGATGTTTCATGCTTTTTATGGCTGATTTCAACTCCTATACAGTATAATGCTAGTATAAAAGGTAGAATTAGGTGAGTGAAATGAATAAAAAGATGAGATAATCATTAAATATTATAACTGATAATATATAAATTCATAACAACTCTTAATGTACACTAACACTGACCATGAAGAGGCTGCTTTGTAGCAGTCCAGCATACTGAATCACACTGTAAACTTCACCACGGTGCTGCAAACTAACCACTGTAGCCTGCTCAAAACAATCCTCAGTTTCTCTTGCAAGACGTTTCACAGAGACATAATTCAGCAACACATTGTGTATATACAATGTATATCCAATATCTGGTTTAAAAGCTCTCAATAGAAATGCAGACATTCTATGTAAGCTTGACACTTCCTGTTTATCAAAATTCACATCCTGAGCTATGTTTGAAAATGTTTGTCTTTCAATGGACAACACAGCAGCTGTATCTTTAGCTAATACACATATTTTGTGACAAGCTGTGCAGAAACAATTTGTGTGTTTGGAGATTTTTTGAGTTGATTGAAAAGTTAAATTTGCTCGCTCGTCTTCTGTGCTAGATGCTAAAGTACCCCAGCTTTATTTACATCTGCACCATGAACGCATCACAGGCACGAGAAGGGCACGAGCGTGCCGTGGGATGTCATTATTTTAATTGTTTTCTTATTACTGAGCAAGTGTCGCTACTGGAAGCAACACCGACCTACAGCACACAAAAAACTGGGCTCATTGGACAGTAATATGCATTAATCAGATTTAAATGCTCATTAATTTAAGGTGTCTGGATGCCATTCTGGGCCACTTTAACCCCTGTTCATTTACTGGGTATACATAACATTTCCTAATAATTCTGCTTCTCTCTTGCAGAGTAAAATCATTATGGGAAAATCGTTAATCCCCAGAACAACCAAAGGCTCCTGTTTGGAGTGTGGCCACAAGTACTTTTGAGCGCTTAGAGACCTTACATTCTACGACTCTACGATACATATACTGTATAACTGAAGAGAAGTTTTGGTTTCAGAAGATTCATAGCTCATTAACTGTATTTATTGCTTTCCCGCAGTGGAAGGCACTGCACTGTATTCAGCATCAACAACCCTCTTTATTACTGGCAAAAGACAGGATTTATGCGCTTTGTGTTATAGCCTGATTCTGTCAAAAACCTGTCACAGTAGTGGCTAGTCCACCGAGTATTACTTCCCCTAATCTTCATGTTTACAATAGTGCTGGGATTTTTAAATTATTCTATCTATATTATTCATACAATGCATGCATAATTTTGGGCAATATTGTGTTATGTGATGGCTTCTGGTTAACCATTTTCATACATGCACTGCAGCCGGAGCTTTTCAAGGCGTTAGGTAATGTGTGTGAGAAGTCCGACGCAGGTGGTCAGATTGGACATCCAACAATCTTTAACTAACCAGCTCTGTAATACAAAGTCTATATGTGGTCCAATTCTTCTGATGTGAGAATAAAAAAGCACTTGTCTGTAAATTCTTCGCTAGCGGGTGGTCATCCTGTGACTTGCCTCCCGCATGCGCTGCTCAGTCAGCACGCTCGTCTAAACAACAGTGAGTATTTTGAAAAGTCAGAACTCCTGCTATGTGCTGCATGTGATAAAAAGGCATTTTTGGAAAATCTCCGGCCCTGACTGATTCTGCTGTTGTCTGATATTCTGGGATATACTTCTCTTTTGAGCTTTATCCACTTTTAACTTTTGATCACAAATACACGGTTAGGTGGTGAAGGCCACAGCAAAAACCTTTAAGCTTTTGCCTCAATGAAGTAGTCTGTTGTGGATTTTGAGATGTGTTTACAGTCCTTTAGTAGAGGTCATCCTTTTTTCGTCTGCAGCTTTAGCGCGGAATGATGTCTGACTCAAGAATCTGCCGCTATTTAATTGAATCCATTCTTTCTCTGCAAGTGGAATGTAGCCACAAGCTACAACACAAGCCCAAGGCATGATCCATCTAACACCTGCTTAACACTTAGAGAGCTATTCTTTCTATATAAAGAACAGCTCTCCATTTATCTACTGTGGCTAAAAATTTATATTTCAACCGTAAAGTCTGGAAAACTTCCAAAGTGCATCAAGCTAGTTTGCGGGTGCTTTGAACAGCATTTCTAGCAAGCCAAAGAGCAATTCTCATAGATTTATTTCATATTTATATATCACCAAATCATAATAATAATTACATGAAAGCACTTTGCATTAGAGGACAAATAATTCATAAATAATCCATCAATCGTCTATGGGATTAAGAACCAGAATGGGCATAAAACTTTCTCTAACAGAGATAAACCTTCAGCAGCATGAAGCTCAGGGTGCTGGTTGAAGGTGAAAGAAAAGTGGACCTCCATTTACAGCCATTTCTCACTTACATTACTGATTAAACATATATGTGAAAAAATACATCATGTTGGCTTCTCTTGCTTTATGGCCATCAAATATTTTAATTGTGTGCTAAGCAGCTTAGAAGAGCCCATGGCAGCTGATTGGTCTGTCAAGGTTTGAGAAGTATTGAAAAAGCCCTGAGCT
The DNA here is from genome assembly GCF_057381915.1 of Diplotaxodon limnothrissa. Classification (NCBI taxonomy): domain Eukaryota; kingdom Metazoa; phylum Chordata; class Actinopteri; order Cichliformes; family Cichlidae; genus Diplotaxodon; species Diplotaxodon limnothrissa. Next base: position 508,095 of record NC_140615.1, read on the forward strand.
TTCTATCACTTGGCTTTTATAATGACGACTATAAACAAGCCAGGGTGATAGCAAGGTTAATAAATTCCGAAATGTTGGTAAAAGTAATCATTGATACCTTAGACCTCATATCTCTTGAAGAGCCTGAACCTTCATATGAAATTTCAACAATTTTGCTTAAAAAGTCAAAAGAAAATGTCATTTTCACTTTTCATTTGTTGTGAATGACCAGAGGTGACCAAACTTTTGCATGTCACTCAGTATGACTCAGGATGACTGGAGGGGGGCATTACTATAAGTGATGAGGTGCCTCTATTAAAGGGGATACTCAGTGCATTGCAAAATGTCAAGAGCAAGTATGCCTTAATGTGAAAATGAAACAGCCATGTGCACACATGCTGAAGTTGACATTTTAGTGGAACGCGGTGACCGGTCAACCCCAAATACAACCTTTTACCACTGCCAGGGTCCAATCACATTAGGATTATTTTTGGCTCTCGCTCCTTTTACCAGAATTCATCAGATTTTTGTCATTTATACATATTCCCTTCCTTAAACAAGAACCAAGAAACCTATGTCTTTTTTGAGGGGAGGGGACGGCAAAGGTACATGCATCCTCCAGGTACAGTTTTCTTCTCGCTCTCCATCACCTTGGATGTGGATTTAGAAAATGAAAACTCAGATTGCTCTATCCATTGCTGTCTTTCACGGTTTTCTTTCTTTCTGGTTGTTGACAAGGATGATAACAGAGTGATAGCGGTGCCTGCAGAATAAAACAATAAAATACATATATATTGTATACGGGCTTATGTAGGACAGCATGAACTAGAATTACGTTACCCTGATTGTGACAGATGATCGTTGTTCTGCAGTCTACCTGCTCAACAAAGAGAAATGTTTATGACTGCCAGTGTGTATGTGTGTGCACCCAATCAGGCATGCATTTTTGCCTCTGCATATGAGTGGGAGTCATTTTGAGCCACAGTCTGCATTTTAAAAGAGAAATAATAAAGGCAAGGAGGACAGAAAGGAATGAACAGGAGGGGGGGAATGCAGTAATGGGAAATCTGTCTGATGTGGAGTGTGTGTGTAAGCAGATTGCTATATTTTATGTAAATCTTAACCTTTTTCCCAGTGCTGGCTATCAGGCTTGTTGACAGCATGGTGCGTATCTGTCCTGTTGACAAGACGAGCAGAGAGACACAGAGGGAGAAAGAAAGAGAGAAAAGACCTGTCACCGCTGACTAATTACACTGCACGCAAACAGTTGAGTCCTCTGTTTACATTTGGACAGCCAAAAGAGGCCGAGATGAGCATCATTAATCAGACTTTCTATTGCGGCCTACCGACACACACACGCACGCGTGCACACACACACACACACACACAAACAAACACGTGCACCCATAAGATTACAAATAACCATCACTCATGTTTTTGATTTGACATGAAGGACGGTCTTTCTAATTACCAAAGAGTTTGCAGTGATGAATCCTGATAAAGAGTGCGACCAGATGTGGTTAATCAAAACTCTCCGGGCTTTCTGGAAGCCGGCACAGGGCTGAAAAGCTGCAGCCCGAGTCAATTGGGACACGGGCCATTTCTCTCAAAATCATTTGCAAACTGTTCAATTAGAGAGATATCATAGGATTTGATATGAATATAAAATAAACAGATTTCCCATGGACTCGCATGATGTGTGAAGCTATTGACTGCTTCTTCAAAACTTCACTGAAAGATCGGTCATCAAGGCCCGAGGAAAGCTTTGTGATTTTCCAATCAGCATCTGTAAAAGGATAATAAGTGGCAAATATGAGCAGGAAAAGTTCACTTAGCTTGTTTAGGATATGAATGTAATACTTACTCCTAATGCACTTGTGCAAAAAGGAAAGCAACCTCCATTTGAATTTAAATTCTGCTGTTTTTGTTCGACTCAGTGCTGAGCTAAAGAAATCATATTTATCTGTTTGTGACTCATTAATGCTGGTGATAACTAATGACATTTTTGCTTTTGAATATCTAATAGGGAACAGCAACAGCAAGGTAAGGCAGATGATGGGGAAGGATGAGAAGGAAAGGGAAAGAAGAGAAAATGAAAAAAGAAATCAAGGGGGTACAGCAAGCAAAGGACTCCCCTGCCTTATCGTTTTAGCCATGGTCCACTGGTCTTGGGTGGCTTCAGGTCATCTGGCACTAACACACAGAGCCTCAAGGAGAGATACACAAAATACACACTTAGACGAGGGAGAGTAGATAAAGGAGAGGGTGAGGACGAGGTAAAAACGGGACAAGTTGAGAGAGAGATGCATTGAGTGTAGTTAGTGCTGCAGGATGGAAGGCAGAGGTTTTGACCAGGGTCATCCACAAGGACAGAGGAAAGATGGAGAAGAAAGAGCAGGATAAGATGTGACCTCAGTGACTCATATCTGGAGAAGTTGTTGCAGATAGATGCAATGAAGCTACAGACCAAAAACAAAAAACAAAACAAAAAGAAAGGCGGGGCTCTGCATTACATGAAAATATGAAAATACAAATCAAAATATTAAGATTTTAAGAAGGCTGCTCTGCACTATACTGTACGTAGATAAAGCTCATAGAGAAATAGAACAGGAATGCTGCTTGTTAGTGATCACAACCATTAAATTGTGTGATTAGAGATTATTAGAGTGTAAACCCTAAAATTGCTTGCATTGTATTTTCATCGTCATTACACACATCTGCACTTTATCTCATATTTCACTTCATGCCCGACAAAGGGCGGTGCTTTCATTAAATTAAAACAAGACATTCACATGACATTAACTTCGTAATGCCTTTGTGAGCCACAGTATTAGAAAACAACAAGTGAGCTGGGAGCAAACATAAAACAGGAAGAATATGATCTATTTAAACATTTCACGTTTGCCCGTCATGAACTTTTGGAACCAACATGAAGAACAACCAGGTGGAAACTAAATGAAGTGGATTAAAAATGTAGGCTCTACCTTACAATATAAAGCGCCTTGAGGCGACTGTTGTTGTGATTTGGCGCTATATAAATAAAATTGAATTGAATTGAATTGAATTGAACTGAACTGAACTGAAAGATGATGCAACTTTGATATCCAGGTTGTGTACCTTAAAAAACTATTGGCGGAAGCTTCAATGACACAGTTTGGAATTTTGCAAGCTCACGGCACATAAATATGTGTATATGCTATCAATATTAGTGTGTGTTTGTGAGTGTTTGTTGACAGGTTACAGGTCTTCTGGGCCACTGAGCCGGACAGACAAGACGCATCACTGTCACCTCACGGCTGGTCTGACAGGCAGTCAGGACAGCCATGACAGGCGTAAGTAACACGTTTTAGCTTGGACGCTAACTCACTGTGACATATGCTCTCTAACACACAGGCTTCCCACTCACCACTTACAGCTTCTGCACTAATTATAGGCATCGCACAATGTTTTCGCTGAAATGACAGTGATTTAGAAGAAACTTGTTGGAATGATGCCTCCTGCACATTTGTCAGAGATGTACAGCCAGTTTTGTGCTGCGGCATATTTCTCGGTTTCTTCTGTGGAAGTCTTGGGCACAATGCCTCGCATGTGTTTGTAGGAGCACTTGCAGAGATGACAAATGAGGTATTTGGAGAACAAAGATGTTATAAGTCATCGGTTTCTCTTAATCATGTCGCAATTTAGGAGAGAGGGGAAAAAAACCTCTATATGCTTTGTTGTTGTTAAACTCAATCAACATAGATAATGTGATCTAATGGGCTCTATCATCATGCAAATGCAGAGAAATCTATGGAAAATACTTTTCCTCTCATACAGTTACGTGTATCATTAATCCATGATGTTTAAAATGTGATGGGAGTAATTTTGTGTGATAAAGTTCTCGTTGGATCAGATAAACCTTCCTGCATTTTCTGCTCATTTCCAAATTTTAAAGAAAAGCTGTTGATCATGTCCGGCAAGTGCTGCATTTTGGCCTACCTAATGGAGGAATCAGTGAATGTTTGATTGATGTATCACGTTTTAACACTGATTTTAAAACAGAAACATTGCTAGTAGCTATAAGTCTGGACCTCCTTGTCTCTTCTGGGCCAATGTGTAGAGCTGTCCATTGATATAGTTCAGACAGACATTGCTGCTCTGCCTTGAAATATCCATTAGTTACACACGAACAGTTTTTAAAACAGGATCTGCCGGAGCTATTGTGTTTATAACCCAGCATAAGATTTAGTTTTTTTGTAACCATTCTATAAACAACCATTCAAATCACTGATGTTTAAAGATGTAAGGCATGTGGATGTTTGACTCAAATGACTTTTTTGCAAAGAAAGTCCTTCATAATATTCTATAGATCGTGTTTACTGGAATAAATAAGCCTTTAAGACTGACTGCATGTTAGAAATACTTGAGGTAAATGATACTTCAAATTCAATAAAAAGGACAATGTATCATTCTCTAGTGTTATGATGTTTTCCCTGTGAGAGACTTCAATTGTTTGCCACAAATGATATTTGGTTTTTTTCCTAATAGAATTTGTTCTTGTTGCTTGATTTACCAAATAATTGAGACGTCAATGTGTATTATTAAAAAGGTCTGGTAACTCGTGAAGGGAAATCACGCACTAACACACAAAGCATCAGTATACGCAATGTGCAATGCATCATACAATACATAAGCATATAGGATGCACATTAGGACACTGCAGGAGCTCATGGGGAGCAATTCATTGTTCAGCTTGAAAATTTGGATTTTACAAACGCACACACGTGCTATTGTGTATGTGTGTTAGTGTGTGTGTGTGTGACTGTGTACAGCTGCGTGTAAAATCTCCTCATGTTGAATGCAGACTTTTCAAAGTAATGAGCCATTTGTTTGTGGGGAGATTAAGTGAGCTCGCAGCTGTTACCATCTCACAACTATAATTTTGGTGTTCTTAATTGAAATTTTGCACAGTCTGTTATGTGCCAAGACACATGAAACAAATGAAAACCCATATTTGGGTTTTGACAGTCTGAAGCCCGTGAGCTTTTTTTTTTTTTTTTTTTTTTTTTTTGACTTTTTGTATGTTGTAACTGCAAAAACAACAGTTGCTCTGCTGTCACTTTATAAATATTGATTGTTTAAAATGTGGAGTTCTCTTTGGCTGCAGCTTTTTCTATGAATGTATCGGCTTTGAGCATAAAAATCAAGTTTACGCTGATGTATCTCTATACATCAAAGAGATGCTAACTCTTTACAGTCATGTGAGAAAGGACTAGGTGAGGTCCTGTGAAAAGTATGATGATGATGATTAAATAGCTTGTAGAACCACTTTTAGTAGCATTGACTTTAGATACTCATTTTCTGTGTGACTTTATCAGTCTCTCTGTTTTTAGGGCCACTCTTCTTAACAATGTTGCTTTTGATTCTTTGATGTTTGCAAGCATTAGTTTATGCACAGCTCTTCTAAGGTCCTGCCACAGCATTCACAATCAGGATGAGGTCTGGATGTTGACTGGCCCATTGCAGATCTTGACATCATTGCCCTGTTGCATGACCCAGTTTGGGTCAAGCTTTAGCTGTCAGACAGATGGCTTTACATTTGACTCTAGAATACTTGAATGCTCGATAGTTAGCATGAGGTGTTTGTGCTGGTATTGTTTATTAGAGCCACTCTGGTCTCACCTGTCCAAAGGATAATGGTCCAGAAGTCTTGAAGGTTGTTCAGATGCAAATTTGCAAACCTAAGCTTTGCTCTCATGCTCTTTTAAGAAACAAAAGGCTTTCTCCTGGTAATTATTTCAAATACGCTAACTGAGGCCTTTAGAGCTCAGATGTAGCTCTTTGGGTTTTGCAGTTTGTTTGAGCGTTGAACAGTCTGACGTTCAGGTGAATTTGTTAGGATGTCCCCTCCTGAAAAGATTGTGGCTTCCTGATGATCAATTAATCAAGTTTGTGTTGATTAGTAGCACCTGCTCGTACTTGTGTAGTTGTTTAACTACATACAGTCCTGTGTTGTGCTACAGTAACATCTGTCAGTGAGCACACTATTACTAGTAGACTGTATTAAGACCACTAATGACTAATGGACCATCAGTTTAACATAATTACTGTCTAATTAGTAATACAGCACAGTGCAAAAGTCTTGAGCCCCACATTGCTTTATATATTGATTTCAGGGAGCCAGAATTTCCTGTCATTTGTCTTTGAAAGGTTTTCATTCATGTGACATCACCATTGTTGTGAACTATCAGTGCTCTTTTCTTTCCCCTCACCCCCAACCAGTCACTCCCTGAGCCTGAGTTGCCGTGGGTTTCTTACTTTTAAAAGGGAGTATTTCCTTCCCAGTGTCTCAAAGTGCTCATAGGCGACTTTTGTTGTGAATTGGGCCCATATAAATAAAGCTGAATTGAACTAAATTGTTATAACTGGTGCAAATCTGAGAAAACAAGATCAAATTTAAAATGAAGCAATTAGATTATTGTTTTTCTAGTTTTACCAGACACTCCAAGTCCTTTACATATTCAACACACACACACTGCTTTCATGCTTACCCTGGCTGAAACAACAGCAGCAGTTCTGGGGTTCAGTATATTCCCCAAAGACACATCAACGTGTGGGCCTCTGGAACAGGAGGAATGACAAATCTTCTAATTCATGGACCAGATCTCACTTGCCTTCATCATTTCACTCTGGAAACTTTTCAAACCAAACAGAGCACACATCCAGATGACAGTTTAACCAAACTTCTGCAGCCTTCTTCTTTAGCTGAGAGAACAAGAAAACCTAACATTCCATTTTTACTTCACTTTAATGGCTACCAGGGCACTTTAGGAATAATTGTAAAATTTTATTGATCAGCACTAGCTGCACTTTTCTCCTTAGAGGGGTCTAATAACATCACATGGTTCCACTGTTGCAATAAAACAGTCATTTAAGCTGTGTTGAATATAGAGACATTTTGCAGACATGAACAACTGTCTTATTATATCTCGTCACTCACATGGCTTTGTAACCTCTGTCACTCTTTGGATCATCATTCTTACAAATGAATACACTAGCCTGGCTAATGCTCATTATTATCTCCTTTCCCCCCAGTTTTACACTCATAAATGAAAAGTCAATGTCCTGAATACTTTATAAGGCCTGTATCGGCTCATTATGTTAAGGGTCGCCAATGTAACACCCTCCTATAGTCTGTTATTGCCAGAAATGTTGCAATTACATGTCATGTATACTATTAGAATTGGCTGACTTTCCTACAGCGGGGCTGAGCAGACAAACAGTGCCAAAGCTGGAGTCTGTCATGTGCTGGCCAGCGACCATCATTAATGAGTGGGTGAGATGATGGCACAATGACTTGCATGCCTCTAAGGCTCTGTAAAGTGGCACCACAGGGACTTCCTGTACTGCACAAGGAGCTGTCATTGTCTGGGCAATGCACCAGACTCAGCTGGTTAGATATTGATGGCACAGTTTATGTGAATGCACATGTTTTACCCATCTGTTACCAAATGTTAATATGTTGAAGAAGCATATCCAGCATCTGAAAGGTTTGGAGAGGTATTTTAACGGTGTTGATCAAATCCTATGCCACACCAAAGGAGGAACAACTGAAACATCTGGGACTTTAAACATCACAGACAATGTGACTGATGATCCACATTGAAAGCTCTCTACAGGGCCAAACCAAAATGTAATTGCACCATTTTATCATGCTACAGTACCTAATGGCCATTTATAGTAAATAACCTACCTACCTACCCAGAGAAACAGACAATCTACAACCGCCAGTTAACCTCACATTCATGTCTTTTGATTGTAGCCGGAAGCATGAAGAAAACCCACGCAGGCATAGGGACAACATGTAAACTCCACAAGTAAAGACCCCAGAACATTACTTTTTATATTAACAATGAATTAGATGACAATGACAATCCCCAGAGAATCAAGACATGACCTCGGAGTCTCTCTGACTTCTACTGACCTTCTGAGACTACTTTAGCTCATTGTTTTGGTCTCTATTTCTATCACAGGTGCTAAAGGCTGTTACAAACAAAACTTGCAAATGCACTCTGAGCTAGCTGCAAACAGATGAGATTTCTTAGTAGATAAACATTTAGCAGCTAAATGAATGAGCTAAATAGTCAAGGCATTTCCCTCTTTGCAGAAACTTAAAGCCGAGCTAAAGGTAGACTTTTTGTTGGATGCAAATTTGCCAAATGGCCTGAAACTCCAAAAGAATGCTAATAATAGTAAATACACTGGCCATAGTGGCTTTGTAAAGGGATAACAGAATCTGAGATGATGTGTTTTCACATTTTTTGCTGCCAAAAATAAATTATTGCAGCTTTAAGGATGACAAAGTGCCATCAGCCAAATTTGAGCTTGGACGTGTATTTAAAAGCTTTAATACCCCCTGATTCAAGAGGGATATTAACTACATAAGAGCAGCAGTCTGTTCTAAGTGTATATATTAGGTTGAGTTAATGTAGGCTTTTAGGTTGTATCTATTACATACATCTGATAGTGAGCCATGAACTATATTTCTAATGTTATTAAAACATAATCTTTGTATCACTGTACAGTCCAAAAGCATAAAGGGCTATAATATAAAAGCATAAAACATCCAGCAATCTTCTCCAAACACCTCCTTCAGTATAATAAACATAATAGGGTTTGTAGCTACGAAAGTGCTGCAGCTGTAAAAGCTAGATACTTTCACCATTATCCACATTTTTTTTGTGCCTTGACATGACACTTGTTCACACTTTCAAAAGACGTGATAGGAAAACAAAGCTAATTCTTGTCTGTAAAGTATAAAAGCATATTGTATATAGTAACCACAGTAATCACATTTAGCCATCTTGATGCTTTTGTTTACAAGTAAAATCCTTGTTTACTCGCACTTCTGCCTTCATACTTTCTAGTGTGAATAAAGCTGACACGGTTGTCCTTTTCTAGTGAGAATGGTACCAATATGAACATTTTAATGTCACGCTCGGGCCCTTGGGACAAAATATGGAAATTTCTTAAAAGTCTCTGGGCTCTCATTAATATCATTATCATCACCACTTCTGCTACTGTCCCACTTCCAATGGTGTGCTAAGGCTTTGTAAAAAAAAAACAACCCTCAGTTTTCTACGATGTAGTGAAGTAACCCTCCGTTATGTGTCAGAATCATCCAAAAGCAAGCGCATCACGTCATGAGTGACATTAAGTTCTGCATCCGCACGCTCGTCCAGCGCTCAGAGTGAGGTTGTGTGAGAGTGTGTGTGTGAGTTCTGTTGCATTTGGATGCTGAGTGTATGGGTGTTCCAACCAGCCATCCCCCCTGGAGGTCACTTTGAAATGGAATAGATTTTTCTAGATCTCAGCCAAGGCTGTAGGGAAGGTCACTTCATTAATCACAGCTAAATGCCACTGTCTGCCCGTCTCCCTTCTTAACCAAGTAACACCCCCAGATAACATAATTGATTGATACTAATAATTAATTCTCCTCTGTTACAGAACGACACAGAGTATCATTCAGTGGTGAACCGTTAATTACTTTGTAAAGACTCATTAGGTTAATGCCATAGTGCGCTCCGGTGGCACGGGGGGCAAATGGATGTCTTCCTCCAGCAGTGGCCTTTTGTGAAACAGGACGCCCCCCATTTCCCACACACACGTTTCCCCTCCTCTCACTTCCTGTGTTGTTCTACATATCACCGTGTTAGCCTACTTTGACTGCTGATTCAGTGTTGCAAAATGTCATGTCAGATTTTGCTTGAGAAGATCTTGTCAGATGGGTTGAGGCACATGACGGTGGGGGGAAAGCACAGACAAGCAGGCTCAGCATGTGTGCTTTTTTATTCGTGGGGCATACGTGTATATGTTTGTGGCGTGTAAGTACATGTTTATGTTTGTGTCAGATTCTGTCTTGTTCACATGTAAAAGCCACCAGTCACGCAGCGCATCTGCATCGCAAGCAAGAGTAAGAGGACACGCCAGGTTATTTTATTATCTACCAATCTATGCTGTATGAAAGGAGCTGATGCAATAGAGGCTTTTACTTTTACTTTGAAAATAATACCCTGTGACATGTTTGCATAAATAAATGTGTCATTTATTACCGTCTCATTCAGTCTCACTGTTCATGTTAGAATATTATTAGTGGAGACGTTTGTTTTTCAGTCACTGAAAGCTTTTACGTTTGCTGTTCTGTCTACAATATCTTTCCTGGGAATAATCTCCTTTGCATGGGAAGTGATACGTTCCTGATTTGATTACGTACAGACGCAACAACTTAGCAGTGAAGAACACAACTGCTGAAAGGCAAGAACAGCATCCTCGGGACCTCCAACAGCATATGAAATAAAAGGGGGGAAAAATGGACCTCTGGACTCGTACTGTATAAATCAATTTTATAAAACAAATTGGCCACATATCACTCCAATTTTATCCTTTTCTCTAAACCTGTGGCCAGTTTATGACTATGGACATATTCTGATCTAAACAAAGCTGCACTGGTCACTAATATGAATAAATTAATAAATAAAAGCAGCATTCATGTGCATTCTAGCTCATCCCACTAGACATTAGCTCCATCTTGTGGGCTGTATTTAAAAACTAGACTTCTGAGCTGGAGGCTGGACGTGACATCTTCTCATGTCTCCACACTTACTGCTGTAGCTCCTAATCGGTAGCTGTCAGTATTGTTATGAAACTGCTTTAAAATTTTTATTGCCGTGTTTAAGATCCCCATAAATTAAGATTATTGCAGCTTTTATTTGCAGCTATAAATATTTCATATTTGAGTCTTTGGGTATAGATGATAGTAAATTATACTTTATACTACTATACCACTTCACGGAGTAACATTTAGGTTCCGTACAGTGATGTCAGAAGCTGATATAAGTCACTCACTGGAACTTAATTAATCAAAGTTCTATGTGTGGCATCAGAGACCCTGAAAAAAATCTCTGAAATTTGACATTTCACTGACATTTGCACAGACAGAATGACAGTGGCTTTCACTAAGCAGCTGATGGGAACTATTTTTGGAGATGACCCAGAAAGATTGACAAAATGCAAATAAACAGAGAAGAGCAAATGGATTTATGATCAATATTGGCAGCAGTAGGCAGACAACAGATGTCTGTCAAATTGGGTTTCTCGGCTAAAGTAATTACAAAGAATAAAGTATGCCAAGTTACTTATAATGTGCCTCTCTGGTAGGGGGAATTTAACTAATCAAATGCATATCTCCAAACTCCACAGAAGGGCAGAGGGACAGTGTGTCTGGCAGAATGTATTTAAAGTTACAGTTAGACCATTAAATTAAGTCTGTGCCACATGCTAAATTGTCCTTTGAAGATCACTGGCCCAGCCATTAGTAGATTACTCTTTGAAATTTTGTCCACAAGAGAAAGCCTGTTGTAAAGTACATGCATGAATCTGATATTATGGCAGTAGGATCAGGTGGGTTTTATGAAATAGAATGAATGTGAAGTTTATTGATTTCAGGATTACTGTTGCTTACTGTTGAAAAAAAGATCTTAGGTTTGAACCTCCTGCTTTCTTCTGCTCTCCACATTAAAAATATATTGTACGTTGCTCTGTGCGTACTACACCTTTGATAGATAGGTCACCAATTTTCAAGGAGTGTGTGTTGTAAATGGCTTCTGGTCCGTGACTTCTTTTTATGCCAGTTTTATTTTAAATTCTGGTTCTATTAACAATAAAAATAATAGTATACAAATATATATTTTGGATCAAGAAAAGCTGTAAAGGTGACCAGTAATTTTAAAATTTCTTCTAAAATTATGGGCAGCCATTACAGAGTCCTTAAGACTGGTATAATATGTAAATTTTCCTTAGTTCTTGTATTTTGCACAATTTAAAGTCTATTTCATGGTTTCTAATTGATACCTGTTAATCTACCAAAGAGGAAATAAATGCATTAATAATAGTCTGTGTGTCAGTGTTGAATGCATTATAACAATATTCCCTAGGTGGTAGAAGAGGATCTTCTAGATCTTGCATATATGTCTCTTGAAGGTCAGACTATAATCAAATAACACACCCAAGTTTCTGACAGCTGATTTCATGTAAATGCATAAAAGACCAAGGGAAGACTTGGTGCTTGGAAGCAGCTCGTCTGAACCAATGATAAGAATTTCTGTCTTATACCAGTTTAATTTCAAAAAATGTGCACAAACCCTATTCTTAATATCAGTTAAGGCAATTTGTAGGGCTTGAGAGGATAGTTGAAACGGTGGAGATCGACCTGTGTCATTGGCATAGCAGTGGAATGAAATGTTGTTTCTCAGTAGAGAGCATAGGTAAGGGAAAAGGGATAGGTCCCAGTATAGACCCCTGAGGAACTCCAATATTTAGGGCAGATTAAAGAAAGCTGTGGTCATTAATGGAAACAAAACATTTTTGATTGGCCTCTAAATTAAAATTGTATGGTTTACTGTATCAAATGCTGCATAAGTCAAGTAGCAGATTTTATATTCTGTACTTAACACTTAAATGAGCTTATGTAAGTGTTACTGCTTATTGGTGCATCAGTGATTTATTATCTCAGAGAGCGTTAGCTTCAGTATAAAGTGCTTTGTTTGGGGGTGTTTGGCCATAATTAATTTGTTGTAATGCTTTTGTTATGATTTTTCTGGCCTTGTTAGCATTAGAGCATGTAAGAATATGTATTATTTACTATACTTTTAGTCATACAAATGCTGTAGCTGTAACACCTACTCTGTTGGTAGGTTCAATTACCTGTATTTTGGTCCAGACAAATATATTAAAGTCCTGGACAGACTATCATTAACATGCATCCCATTTAATTGTTCCCTTAACTTTAGTCAAAGATTTAAACAGAGGCTCTGATCGAGGGTCTTATTGTTTTTTTCTTTGAGAAAAAAACATTTCACCCTGCTTGTTGAGAGCTCAGGGTTTCTCTTGAAAATTGAATCAACTACTTTGATTATATTTTAGTGCGTCCTGGGTTCCTCCTGGTGCATGGCAATCCCCAGCAGTTCTTGGAGGATGAAGGAATTGACACCATTGACTGAACCCCGTGCTCGCCTGACCTGAATCCAGTAGAGCACCTCTGCAACATTATATTTCATCCGATACCAAGAGGTTATACCTCAGACTTTCCAGGAGCTTTAATTACGATTACTATTAAAATTTTGATAACTGTTGACTGTCTTCCCTACACATTAAATGTGTATGACCCTTAATTGACCTAACACTTCCTTAAACCTGATGGGGCCTGCTGACTCTCATTCAGTTCCCCGTCCGCACTTAAGACAGAGAAATAACATTGTCCTGAGGCAAAAAATCAAAAAATGTTATTTTAAACAGCTGAAATCAAAATCTGACTTCAAACTACCAAATATAGTTCTTCAGATGTTCAAGTACATCCACATATTTTGAACATAGTTATTTCTATTTATGTATAAAAAATGATGTTATTTTTAGCAGTAGCTGATACTGCCTCCAATGTGAATTTGTTTCCTGAAAGGACTGCCAGGTCAAAGGTCAAACCCTCTTCAACTTCTCGTTTTAGTAAACAGTGTTGTGTCTTGTGTCATCAAACAGAAAAAAATAATAATTACAAATTTTAGGGGACAGCGTAAAACAAAAAATGTGGTTTGTTGCCCCAAGGCAGCACCGTGCCATAGAGGGCTAATGTGTTGTGATGTGACGCCAGACTACAAAGTGTTACAGGATATGGTGGTCTGTTTTTATCTTTTTTGAGGCATTTTTTCCAAAATGAAAAAAATAAATGTTTTGCTTTCTTTGCAAGCCCCTGGGAACTTGACTGGAAGCGAAGGAGAAGGGAAATATATATATATATATATATATATATATATATATATATATACATACATATATATATATATATATATATATACATACATATATATATATATATATATATATATATATATATATATATATATTTTTTTTTTTTTTAAATCACAACAACCACAAATTAAAATACAAAACTGTTCTTACAATGTCAGAGTGTCTAGTTGGATTTGATCACATGGGTTGTTTGGATAGGCTCACTTAAAGAAAAGAGAAGGTAGTGTTATTTCTTTAAGGACAAAGTAGAAAGAACTCCTATGAAGAGTATAAATGAAGATTGCATTCTGCACAAAATACCAAGGACACCAGTCACACAAAAGAAAGAAAGAAGCATAGAGATTGAGCCACCTGGAGCGCATAAAGCCTGACAGCCAGTTAAGAGCGAGGTCCCAGGACAACTATTGATCAGATAAAGGAAAGCCTTAGGGAACCGAGAGGACAAGGGGAACAACAAGCAGAGAAGCTGAACAATGCTTTCTGATTGACAGAGAGACAAAGTGCTGCTCATGTACTCATGTCTAGGATAAAGGGGGGTTGTTTTAGGGCACAGTATACTCAGCAGAGTAGTAAACACTTTTTAAGCATTGCCATTAGAGCAGCGCTTCCCAAAGTGTGGGGCCCGCCCCCTAGAGGGTGCACAGAGCCATTGCAGGGGGGGCGTGGTATGAAAAGGAAAAAAAAAAAGAAGAAAAAAGAACGCTTGGACACTGCTAGCATAATGAACAGGTTCTTTGACGGGACGCCCACGCAAACGCAAAGCAGGAGATGAAGCATCGCTGAATATGTTTCCAAACTATGGTAACTTCCTTCTAACTAACTTCCAAAGACTAGAGAATATGGTGAAGCATGTCTTCCCTTTGGCTTCACCTGCACAAGTGCCAAGGTAGGTCTCCCCTGCAGAATTGGTTTTCCCTTTGTCGGGAGCAGCACTGGGCTCTCCAAATCACAGACAAACAGTATCCCACATTCTTGATTTTTAGTTCACAAACACTTGTTGTAATGACTAACTACTCCTGACATTTTGGAGATGTTAGCTCTTTATACAGTAAAGTTACAGTGGGATACAAATAATATCAGGCTGATTTGTTCCCCCTGTCGAAATCACGGAAAAACGGCATTCCACAGTTGTTTATGTTTTTAAGCCCATTTTGCACAGAGAGGCATTTTTTGATTTGATAGCAATGTTGAATATTATTACACAGGAAAAAAAACAACTATACGTAAAATAATCACACCGTGACGCCTCTGCCTTTCTAAACGGAGTGACAATAGGTGCGTGTGTAAATGTAAGCGCATAAAAACAGAAGATAGTCAGATTAACAGTATTTTGTCTCTATCTGCCATTCTGCAATTCATCTCATGTAAACAATAACGTGGTACACAGCGTGACGTGAGTTTGGGAACCACTGCATTAGAGGATAAACTTAAAGTAAGAATAATCTATTATTTATGCAGTCTAGTATAGTATATTAGCCTCAAATGAGGCATAGACAAAGCAACCATATTCTAATTAATGAATTAATGACTAAAACTAATAGTCACCATTCAAATGTGTTCTAAACTTTCAAAGGTTTATTGACTTTCAGCTGCATCCATGAATACCAGTGAAACAGGACATCTGCCTCACTAAAAAGTACAACAGAGCGGCAAACACAAGCAAGACATAGAAATCTTCAGCCTTAACTAGAAGGTGAGTGATCGTAGGATTGCACACAGGTGAGTGTCAACTCGATTGTCTCCAGGTGCGCACTTTATTGAAATGCATAAGCAGAATTACTCACATGCACACATACACACACACAATGATATAGAAGAGAAAGATAGAAGGTGTGTTGGCACAGGAGGACTAGAGGATCATGACACCTTTGTCTTCATGCTCCTACATTGTCATCATATTAATGTTATGCTGGGTAATAATTGTGGGTCCAGATTTAGGTGCTAGCTACATCCTGATGCAAGTTGTCATCATGCAATGCTCTTCCTACTGTCAGTCGATGTTGATCCATTGAACACTTACATCTGTTTAATGGTGTTAAATATCCCAATCTTTGATCTTTGGGCTGAAGGAAGAACAACATAAATGTTCAATCAACAGTCTCTTTATTCCATACAATTCTCATTGTTCCATACAACACTTTTGAGCATTACCATCTGGACGGGAGATATGGAGAGGAGGGTGTCCGCCAGAACTCTTATAGCTTCAGCCCCCCTCCAAAGTCATAAAACCTAAACATCCACATTCTTTCTCTCTCAGTGAGCCTAAGTTATGACCTTGGCTTCCTGTGCAGTATGTTCTGTTCTTTCTAATCAGACAAATAAGGCCATGATTCTCTGAAAACAGTATTTCTTACAAATCAGCAGTATAATGCATCATAAAACAATGTCATTCATTCACAATAAATCAGCAGTCTAATGTAATACAAATCATTCTAATAAATGTAATAGTTATCACCTTCTTCTAAGTCAGGAGAATAATGCAACCTAAAACTACATAATGATTTCACAAGCTTTAATTAGAGGTATAACATGGCATAAAATAGTATAATAATCTCACAATGGACGTATCATACACTATATGGTCAAACATATTCACTCACCCATCCAAACAATTGAAATCAAGTGTTTCAATCACTTCCATGGTCACAGGTGTATAAAATTAAGCACTTAGGCATGCAGACTGCTTCTATAAGCATTTGTGAAAGAATGGGTTGCTCTCAGGATGTCAGTGAACTCTAGCGTGGTATTATGATAGGATGCCACCTGTGCAACAAGTCCAGTCTTGAAATGTCCTCAATATTAAATATTTCAAAAGTGGCACAAAGTGGTAGACCACATTACATCACAGAGCGGGCTCAACAGATACTGTGGCACAGAGGTTGCCAACTTTTTTCAGATTCAGTCAGTACAGACCTCCAAAGTCAAGTCAAGTCAAGTTTATTTATAAAGCACATTTAAAAACAACCGAGGCTGACCAAAGTGCTGTACAATAAAATACAAATATAAAATACAATAAAACACAAGTACATAAAACACCTCACTGATAAAACAATAAATTAAAACAATAAGTTAAACCTTGCTAAAAGCCAATGAGAAGAGGTGAGTTTTAAGAGCAGTTTTAAAAGTTCCTAGGCTTGTGGAGAATCTGATGTGAGGAGGTAAACTGTTCCACAGTCTGGGTGCAGCCACAGCAAAAGCCCTCTCTTCTCTAGTCTTTAGTCTGTACCTGGGAACATCTAAAAGCATCAGGTCTGCTGACCTCAAAGATCTCCTGGGGCGGTAAATGCTAAGAAGCTCTGCCAGGTAAGGAGGTGCAGTACCGTTAAGAACCTTAAAAACCAGCAATAAAATTTTAAAATCAATCCTAAAAGCAACTGAGAGCCAGTGGAGAGAGCAGAGGACCGGAGTGATGTGGTCTCTCTTTTTGGAACCGGTCAGCATGCGAGCAGCAGCGTTCTGCATCAGTTGGAGGCGATGCAGACAGGAACGATCTAAACCAGCATAAAGGGAGTTACAGTAGTCCAGCCGTGATGTAATAAAAGCATGGACCACCCTTTCTAGATCGTTCCTGCACAGGTAGGACTTGACTTTAGTTAAAATCCGCAGATGATAAAAAGATCCCTTGACTACGGAGCTGATTTGTTTATCAAATTTAAAAGCACTGTCAAAAGTAACACCGAGGCTCTTAATGGAGGAAGTACATTCAGAAGTTAGGGGTCCCACAAAATCAAAGGAAAGGTTGGGGTCTTTAGGAAGCCCAAACACAATGACTTCAGTTTTACTTTCATTTAGATGTAGAAAGTTAAGAGCCATCCAAGTCTTAATGTCAGACAAACAGGAGAATAACGGCTGCAGAGAGTCCTTACAGTCTAACCTCAGAGGGAGGTAGATCTGAATGTCATCAGCAAAGGTGTGGAAGGACACATTATGTTTGCGCCAAACTTCATGTGGCCATTAGATTAGCTAAAGAACAGTGTGTAGAGAACTTGATGGAATGGGTTTCCATGGCCGAGCACAATATAGAGAAGTTTAAACTTTGCTGGAGGGGGTGTGGGGTTGTTTTTCAGAAGTTGGGCTCAGCTCTTTACTTCCAGTGAAAGAAACTGAAAATATTTTGTGCAATTTCATGCTCCCAACTTTGTAGGAACAACTTGGGGATGGCTCCTTCCTGTTCTAGCATGGCTGTGCACGAGTGCACACAAGCAGGGTCCTTAAAGACATGGATGAGTGAGTTTGGTGTGGAAGAATCTGACTGGCCTGCACAGTCCTAAACTCAGCCCGAGAGAAAACCTTTGGGATGAATTAGAGCAGCGGCCCCAACCTTTTTTGCACCACAGACCGGTTTATGCCCGAGAATATTTTCACGGACCGGCCTTTAAGGTGTCACGGATAAATACAACAAAATAAAACTAGTACCGGTACAGAAAAAAAGAAGATTTATTCATAACACACGTGAAAAGACCCTTGAAAACCGAGTTAACGATAAAAACGATAACAAAATAACGCTGAAAACCGATAAAAACCCTGAAAACCATACATTTCACACCTGAGCCTCAACTCTCGCGGCCCGGTACCAAACAACTCACGGACTGGTACCAGTCCGAGGCCCGGGGGTTGGGGACCGCTGAATTAGAGCATACACTTCAAGGCCGGCCTTCTCATCCATCATCAGTGCCTGACCTCACAAATGTCCTTCTGGAGGAATTGTCAAAAATTCCCATAAGCACACTCCTAAACCTTATGGAAAGCCTTCCAATGAGAGTTGAAGCTGTTGTAGCTGCAAAGGGTTGGCCGACACCATATCAAACCCTATGGAATAAGACTGGGATCTCAGTTATATGTGTGTGAAGGCAAAAGGGGAAATACTTCTGGTAATATAGTGTATAATAATGTTTCCCACATACTGCCTGGGCAGCTGAAAATGGTCAAAACTAAAATGTGCTCCTTCTACTCAGAGATGAAAGAATGAGTAATGCAGTGCCTCCATGAGACTCACATATATGGTTTTGTATGAAATGACTTATCAGCTAGTTCAGGGGTGTCAATATGCCAGATCTGATCCAGTTCAGTGCACCCTGCTGCATGACTTTGCAATATGTATAACCTGCAGATGAGGTGAGCGCTGTTTGTTGTGTCAGGAGGATCATTACAGGAGGTCAAGGTCAAGGTAACTTTATTTATACCCACAGGCAAGGTAAATCTGCTTTACAGAAAAAATGATAGCATTTAGCATCCCTTCAAAAACACACATACCTAATAAAGATATAAACCTCCCTGTAGCACATATATAGTAATTTAATATTTCGAATCAAAAACAGTTCTTATTTAATTCAGTGAGAGCAACAGGGACAAAGCTATCTCGGAAATAGAAACCTCCGTCCTGAGGAAAGAAGCTGAAATTCACCCCTTAGCGGATGGGAACTATTTTTAAGGAATGATAAAGCCATCCTCTGTACCTGCTTGGAGTACAGGGAGGCTAAACAAGACTGTGGCTCACCTATCAGATGACTGGACCATCTCACTAACTGATTTAGAGAGTTTTTCTCTGTGACAGAGGTCTGACCAAACCATGCCACCAAACAAAAGGATAAAACAGACTCAATAAAAGAACGATAAAACAAAGTTAAAATTTTTTGGTCAATGTGGAAATGAGCACGTTTCCTAAGGCAATAAAGGTGCTGGTGACCCTTTTTACAAACTGATTTGCAATTTTGATCAAAGTTCAGTTTTTCATTGATTATGGTCCCAAGATATTTATATGACTGCACTTGCTCTATTTTCTGACCTTTAATTAAAGTGACTCCGTGCCCATTTTGTTGTTTCCTAAAATCAACAACCATATCTTTTGTTTTAGATATGTTCAGCTGGAGATAAGACTCCTCACACCACTGAACAAAGTCATCAATGACTGGACCGTGGTTAGTTTCACCCTCTTTCAGTAAGATGACAATAACAGAGTCATCTGCATATTTAATGATGGCCCTGTTTTCATATCTGCTCTGGCACATGTTTGTATAGAGAATGAATAATAAGGGAGATAAGACACACCCTTGAGGAGAACTTGTGGAGGAGAACACTGGGTCAGACAGAATCCCATTTATTCTCACTCTTTGTGACCTGTCAGTTAAAAAATCTAAAATCCAGCCCACCAGGTTTTTCCTGATTTCAAACTGTTCTAAAAGTCTTTTAATTAAAATATGGGGTTGTATTGTATTAAAAGCCGAAGAAAAATCGATGAAAAGAAGTTTTGCAAAAGTCCCTTTACTCTCTACATGTTTAAGAATCAGATTTAGTAAAGTCAAAAGAGTGTCCTCCACTCCTCTATTACAGGAGGCTTAGAATTAGAATTTGTGTCATGAAAATGGTTGTCTGAACTTTTAATTTCATCTGAGACAGAGATCTGACTCATCATTAGTTTCACAGACGTCTTACTTCCTTAATTTACCACAGTACAGTTTAATGACTGAATGTGGAGAAGCACACATATGGTTGAAATTGTAGACATAATCTTCTTGAGAAAAAATCCTCTCAGGATGACGTGTCATCATCTCAATAATCCTTATACTTTTCATATAGTACAACTATCAGGTCCAGTTTTTAACCTTGTTAATGTTAGTCTGCTTTGCAGGTCAGATGACTAAACAGAGGCTGATAAGATTAGGTCTTAAAGCTCTAGGTGTTTGTATTTACTCCATACTCAGCTGCGGGCAGAGAGGGTGACAGGCGAGGATGGCACTGAAGAGAAGATGCTCGGTTTCTGGAGTCTCCTGGTCCTGTCAGTATTAGTAGGATGCATCTGCTGTGTCTTCTCGTGGATGCTCACCTACCTTGACTCGTTCCAGCCTGGTATGGATTTCCCAACACTGTGGACAGTGGCCCACGTCAGAGACGTTTAATATTGATTACATATGTCTGAATTGCTAACCCTAGCTCAACAGACCACAATGCCCTGGACTGTCAGTATAGTTACATGCTGTGAACATAAGTACCTTTGATCACAGTTTGTGTTGTAAAAGAGAAGGAATATTGAAAAAAAGATCAACATTGTGATATTATTTCTTCCAAACTGACCAGAAACATGCTTGTCAGACTCTCACAGCAAAGGATCAGACTCACTGTGCATGACGGCTCAGGCCAATGATGTCTGTTAAGATTGTCAGTTGTTTAGTGCTTCTGTACAGTTAGGGTCACGTCTCTATTTCAGAATAATTAATATGCGGAAAACACTAAAAGTTGATTGTCTTCCAATATTCTAGCATAATTAAAAAACTTTGACTTTGTAAGTACATATTATTAGTCCTAATGCCAGTATGAGTCTTCATAACTCCTGCTTTGAAATACTGAACTTTGAAATTTA
Organism: Diplotaxodon limnothrissa; assembly: GCF_057381915.1. NCBI lineage: Eukaryota > Metazoa > Chordata > Actinopteri > Cichliformes > Cichlidae > Diplotaxodon > Diplotaxodon limnothrissa. The sequence goes on from NC_140615.1 coordinate 529,270, forward strand.
CCTGATGAAAGATAGTTTACAGTGGCACTCTGTCAGGATCATTCTGACTATAAGATCACTGTATTAATCTGAATCCTTCTGAAATGTGCTGTGAATGAATGCTGATGCAACTCACTGTGGGAAAGCTGCTAATAAAATGAATCTGTGACACATGCAACACGTTCACAGAGGAAGAGGACTCAAAGGGAGGACACGCAGAGGCTGTGTTGAAGTCAGAAATCCAAATCTTTATTAAAAAAAAAAAACAGGCGGCGGTTACAAACAGGAAGACAAGCAGTCCATCAAACAGTCTACAGGGTCAAACATTCAGAGAATTTAAACAGCAGTAAAAAATAACTGGACACTGAAAAACTTAAAGCAATGTGTGACGCAATAGAAGGAAGCAGTGTGTTACTGTGTTGTGTTGTTTGTTACGTTGTGATGTGTCATATCGTGTCGTGTTGTGTTATATGTAGTGCCGACGTAGGACAGTTTTTCCAATTTCATTGTACTACTGTACTATGTATGACTGTGCAATGACAATAAAGAGTTATCTTATCTTATATTCACTGAATTATCATCAATTACAAAAGAGAAAAATGACGATTTCTAAGGATTATTTTCTTAAATGCAGTTAGAGTGTGGCTGGTAAAGATGGAAACATACAGAATGTAAACTGTGTGAGTTTGGTGAACTTTGTTAGTAACAAATGAGGTAAAAAAAACAACCCCAAAACATACAAAACACAGAAAGAGGCTCTCAGTATTCATTAATAATTAGAAAGAAAAATTCTGGTCGTGGATTTTTACAGTCTTAGTTCCGCTCGCTGTCATCATTATAATCATCATGATAAATGGCGAGGTCCTGAGGTGGGTGGGGCTGTCTCTGTGATGTCACCATGAAGGAACAGCATCTGGCACGTGTTGGTGAAACATCCCAGTACACTGGTGTAGTTTCCTCTCCAGCTGTTTGACATGTGACACTTGAATAGTGTTAGGTCAGGTGACCACATGGTTTCTAAAGTAACTGACAGGAAGTAACCAGGCCGTCAGAAATGGATGGCATGTGTGTAGAGTTACTGGAGTTGGGTAACTCTACTTACCAAAAGCAGAAGCACACAGATGAAGGATCAGATGCTGAATGTTGCAGGAACATGCTCATGTGTGGTGGTCATTCAGTGCTGCTCCGGCAGGTTAGACAGTCCAAGACTGATATGCTGCCCATCTGAGAGTTTGAAAACACACATGGAAAGATTTATTTTGTGTTACAGTCAAAGTTGGATGTTCATTTTTGTCCTTTAAAAATGTTTGTGTATTTGAAAGCACTAACATTTAAGGATGACTTGGATTGTCTCCTTTAAAGGGGAGACAAGTGTATCCACTGATCTACGTCACTTTACCTGGATGATGACTCTTCTCCCCCTCACTCAGAAACACTCCTAATATAACCAAGCAAATAAATAATATTGAAGATTTACTTACATCATTACAAAAACATCAAAAACATCTCCCTTTGATTCTATTTCTCCATTCCTGCTGAACATCAGGCAACAAATATCTCAATAAATCACAGTAAAATGTAAAGCACATGTTTTCTCTGCTTTGTCTAACCTCTGCAGAGCCTCTGTCAAGAAAAACATAACTGTAAGCATAAAACAAATATACATTCATAACACGTCACTGGACAAACCTCGGTCAGTTGATTTCCTCTGTGCAGTGCAGATGAGCATCAGTCAGCAAGTGACTCTGCTGGTTCTTCTGAGGAAACACCACCGTCTCTCCACACCGTCACCATCTGTGAGCACAAACTGCTGCTCTGCCAGCATGTAGGAATCACATATCACACACACAGGGGTGAAGAAACATCAGAGCTCAACTTTGGATACTTTAGATCTAAACAGATCAAAGTAGCTCTTAGTTTCAACAATCAGTGAGCAGACAAACAATGATCCCACCCACTCCATGACATGTTGGTCAGTCACAGGAGCTCGTTCAGTGAGAGACTGAGATTACCGAAAAGCACCACTGAACGACACAGGAAATCATTCCTGCCTGTGGCCATCTCCCTGTACAACGCATCCACTTAACACACTGTTTGCTGCTACAACTACACATGTTTCTTTTCCAAATATTTATTTATAAGTGACTTATGTATGTATGTATGTATGTATGTATATGTATATATTGTACTATTCTTAGTTAGCGTATTGTCTGTCTTGTCTTAATGTTGGTTTAAAATGGAGCACTGTAACAAAAAATAATTTCCCCCAGGGATCAATAAAGTATTCTGATTCTGATTCTGATTCTGATACCAAACTGATTCTGTATGAATACAATATGGTATTTTCAATACAGGTGTCAAATTAATTTATTAAAACTAATACAGATATATGTATATTTTTTTTGATAAATTAGTTTGCTAAATTATAAGAATATATATATTTTTTCATTTAACAATTGCAACTAAAAGAAATTAAATATTGAACAAAAATATATTGTCACATTCTTTGCATGCTCAGCACGATGACAGACTTGAAGTTGCTACAGATTTTAAGAAGTGATAATTATAGGGAAGAAACTTCTCTTTTTCATCCGTTTAATCAAACATTTGATGCCTCAGCTGTCTCAGTCCTATAGCGTTCTGCAACTACAACTAACCTGAGGCTTGGATTTGGCTGCAGGTGCCCCTGTACATCCTTCTCAGCAGCACACATGTGGGTACCATTTAATCCCACTTCTTCCTGAGCTTTGCTTCATCACAAGACCAAAGGTGGCATCCCGTGTCACAGTCTTATCATCATCCAGAAGAAACATTTGAAGAAACATTTACGCGCCTCCTGGTTTTGTTTTCTGATCCTGCGAAAAGACTGAGGACAACAAAGCCCAGAGAACACGAGATACACAACATCCAACATTCAGACTCAACAGCCTCCATAAATGAAGAGCACCAGGTTGGTTCAGTTATAGTAGATATAAGCATACTTCACATTACTGGGTATGAATAATAATGAGGAGGCAAACTTTGACGATGCAGAGCATGATGTCCCATCATCAGACTGTAAACAAACATCCACCAGGCTTCTTTGTTGCCAAAATTGATGATTCTCATATCAGGGATCAGTAGCGTGTATTAACCTGTGGTACAAGCAGCAGTCACTGAAATATTACTGTTTCAGATAAGAAATCTAGGACATAAAAGCCAGAGTGGGAGGGATCTCTGCAAACTGACTTAGGTCTGCAAGTGTGAAGCTCAACAAAAATCTGACTCTCCAGTCACAGACAAACAAAAACTCCAGCTGGGAGATAGAAAATGCTGTCTGGGTCCTGCTGGATGTTGCTGGTCAGAGTCCACACATTAGCAGAGTGCTTCTTGGTCCCACTGACCCATGTGGACAGCGACTGTGGAGAACTGTTCTGGAAAACAGAGAAGAGAATTAATATAACAAAAAGTAGCAGCAGTTCAGATCTGATTTAATTTAATTTCCTTCACACAGCACATTCGTCCAGGCTGACAGGTAAACAGAATTAATCTCAGGTAACATGACTCATAGTAGAGATTCAGTAAGAAAGATTGCAGGCTCTAATATTATTACCACACAATCCAAGGACACACCAACAGCTCCGATTTGTAGAACTATTTAAACAAATGTCTTCTGAATATTCAATTCAGGTTCGCAGTGGGAGGGTGGGAGGTGTCGTGGAATTTTTTAAATAAAGTCTGCAACACAGAAAGAGCTGTGATCAAGCTATTTATTACTGCGCCAACACACATCAAACATCACAGTTCAGTCATGTCAGCGCTGCCACAGAAGTGGTGCTCCTACTCCTTTATGCATTCCAAGGAAGAGGGAGGAAGTTACAAACGGATCCTACCACACTTCAACGGATCAATGGTTATGCTGTTTTGTGGCCTTATCAGCACCCGTAAAGGGAGTTGTTTTCTCAAACTGCTGACGCTGAAGTAAGTTCATCTAGTTTTAGAAACTTTCACTGAACAGTAACAGTGTTACAACTAAGCATATGCATAAGCACTTAAATACTTTAAATGAGAATAACAGAAAATTTCTATTACAGAGGCTAGAGCCTGTCCCAGTAGTCATAGGTAGAGCACACCTGGACAGGTCACCAGTCTGTCAGAGGACTAACACAAAGACAGACACCAGAGTAACAAATCTATTTAAAATTAATGTAAGTTTGCTGCAGCTGTATGTATGAACATGTGTTTCTGTGCTCACAGTCCACCTCTCAGGAACCTGTAGTTCACTTTAAGTCTACTTTAAACAAACCTCACAAAAGGCTGATGTGGCTGGATCAGTAGTCTGATTTGAGTACGATACCTTTGGCCAGGGATTACTCTGGTGCATCGCTTCACTGCAGTGTTACGTATTTTCCCCACACCTGAATAAAAAAAATACTGATATATACAAATAACAGCTTCAGCTGATGCAGCCTGACTCAATCCTAAATGTTCAGCACACAGAGACACAGAGGTGCCGTTTAAAGTTTAGTGTTAACCTGAGTCACTGATCATTTGCAGTATTACAGAGTCTGGCAGTCTTTGCATGATGTCCACGTCACTGTAAGTTTCTAGCCGACTCTCAGGTGTGACAGGTGTGCCAGCAGGAAACAGTAATAATAACCTGCATCCTGAGGTTTGTCATGCAGGACTAAAGAAGCCAGGCTTTGTTCACACAGCTAGAATTGTATTTTACACTGACCCTGGGTCAGTATAAGTATCATACAGTTTAAACGAAGCACTGAAACTTGCACATATTTATTATAGATGCACTGAAGCTAATCGAGATATTTGCTGTCAATCTGTGGCTGCGATTATTATTATATATTATTATTATATTACTGGAAACTTTATTAACTAGTAACTTCATCAGTCATGACAGAAGCTAATATTTCTGTGCTAACATCGTTTAAACAGTAACAGCTTTCCTCCAATATAAGCTAACGTTTACACCGTAACTTTAAGCTAGCACCATAAAGACGGTAAACACGTAATAATTTCTACAAATGCATCTTAAAGCTGTTATATTAGCACTCGGTGTATTACTAACATAACCACATTAACATTACTGACACTCGCTGATTTTTAATAGTCATTCTATAAATGCTGTCTGTTTAAATGGTCTTACCTGTACACACTGCATATCCACCGGATTCCAGCCAGAGTGGATTCTGGAGTCTTCCCACGCTCCTGTTAGTGATCCTCCATCTGGATGGATGAGAACAACCTTCTGAACAATCTAGCAGGAAATGGCCCATATCTATGGGACTGATTTGTGCTAATAACGCCCATTGTATGGACTGATAACAGCCGAAGCGGGTGAATAAAGTCACCCAGTAGCTAGCTGTGCCATTACCCAGCATACATCACTCCCTCCATAAATGCAATAAACGATACAAAAGTAATAGCCTATAATTAATTCCTCTGCTGTATCTGCTGTTTTTCAGGTAGTTGTTTACATTATATAATTTATTGTGTTCTGTATACCTCACTACAATGTGATTTGGAAAATGTCTAAATATACCGACAACAGGCACTTCCGCAGCAATCTCTTCAATCGGAGGACCCTTCACGCACAGGCCCCGACGCGAGGGGCCTGTGCGTCCATAAGTGAAGCAGAGGGATAGTGATGGGCAGATGAAGCCTCATGAAGCACTGAAGCTTTTCATCCAATTGGTTCACCTCAACGCGAAGCTTCTTGAAGCTTCATTTGCTCTAGCAGGACACCTACTGGACGTAAAAATATTAGTTGGCATGAATTTGAAGAGTGTGGCATTTTGCACACAGCCTGTAAATGTCAACAACAAAAGGAGTGTGTAAAACATCTATATTGTAGTGATGGCAGCATACTGTGTATATTTATGCTGGCAGTATGGAAAATGATTATTTGCGGCAAAGTTCGAACCGCTTCCTGAACCAGTCACGTGGTACAGCCGGGCAGCGAGGCTTCGGACGTCATCATTTTCAGCTCCTCCCATAAATGAAGCAAGCCTCGATACGCATGGCGGCGGGGGGCGTGGCCCGCCTCCTGTGACATCAAGGTCCAAAGCCCTATTCGGCTTACAGGATGATGACATCACATATATTTAGAATCTTACAACAAATTTGGTCCTATGATGCTTTAATCCGTTGATCCGCAAAAGTCTATAAATAGGGGTGAAGAGCAATGACTTTTAGTTAATTAATTGCAGCATTTATGTTAGCAGAATTGAAACGTTCACCAAAGAGGTATTTTGAAACACCTGGATCCTTTTTGGAGTAGCTGTTTACAGATTCCAACATGTCTCAGAGGAAACAACCCTACAGATTTCTAAGGTAAGTTTTCTTTCTTTTTTTCTGTTTTTAGGTTGTTCACTGACAGAATAAGAATCACACAAGCTCACCTCTAGACAGCTGCCCTGCATGGTTTGAAGCAAAGTTTTCTTCTATTTGATCTCAAAAAGCTCCTAAAACAGTCAGTGATCACCGTTGACCTCCCTCGGCTTTTATTACCGCTAATCATTTATTTAAGCTCAGTTTTTAAAACCTTAGGATGTAACTACAACCCAGCCCATGCAGCAGTATATGAATGACTAACCTCGTATTGTGGATGGATTATCTCAGTTGTTCTCCTGGCTGAAGTTTGGTCCTTTTACAGCATCCTGCCATGCGATTACATTTGTTCCTGACCACCGAGAACGCTCACATTAACTTTTATCGAGTGGAAAAAAAGTTAGCTTGTTTATATTATGCTAACATAGCTGTGTCGCTAGCGGTCACGTAGCACATCATTATATACCAGCTAGCCCAACTTCAGTCACCCTACAAACGTCACTGCTGTTTAGTTTTCTGTCTTCATTTATGCTGGAAGTGATAGCAGAGTTGTACGTTTTAATTTGTTTCCAAAACCCCGCAGTCAGGACATGCTATATTGTATTTAGATAGAAGCTAGCGAGCTAACTCCCTGCTAACTTCTAACTCCGTTAAATGTCATAAATTCCGTTTTCATGGATGCCTGGATGTTAAACTCAATTGTTACACCTGGTAGAGCAGAACGCTGATCATTTTATTAAAGATGAAAGACTTTAGACAGTTTTTCAACTCTCAGTAATGCCATAGTGATCGTTTGATATATGGACCTGCAGCGGAGTTTAGACCCAGACACGGCTAGTGACGTCAGACTGAACAACCGGATAGTGATATGAATTAATTTAGAACTCACTGGAGAGAAAATGCCACGAGCAAATCAACAAAAAGCTGGGGATTGCACATGACTGGCGTCTTTGTTTGGTGATATCGGATACACGTTGCCGCCAGGATGGAAAACGATGAAAAGATAGCCCATTATCCAGGTTCTTGCCTTCACGATCATGAGATCTAACGTTGCAACCAACTACAAAACAAGTACGAACCATAGCTGAAGCTGTATCCTTTGTCTGGCCTACTGTCATGGCGGCGGGGGGCGTGGCCCGCCTCCTGTGACATCAAGGTCCAAAGCCCTATTCGGCTTACAGGATGATGACGTCACATATATTTAGAATCTTACAACAAATTTGGTCCTATGATGCTTTAATCCGTTGATCCGCAAAAGTCTATAAATAGGGGTGAAGAGCAATGACTTTTAGTTAATTAATTGCAGCATTTATGTTAGCAGAATTGAAACGTTCACCAAAGAGGTATTTTGAAACACCTGGATCCTTTTTGGAGTAGCTGTTTACAGATTCCAACATGTCTCAGAGGAAACAACCCTACAGATTTCTAAGGTAAGTTTTCTTTCTTTTTTTCTGTTTTTAGGTTGTTCACTGACAGAATAAGAATCACACAAGCTCACCTCTAGACAGCTGCCCTGCATGGTTTGAAGCAAAGTTTTCTTCTATTTGATCTCAAAAAGCTCCTAAAACAGTCAGTGATCACCGTTGACCTCCCTCGGCTTTTATTACCGCTAATCATTTATTTAAGCTCAATTTTTAAAACCTTAGGATGTAACTACAACCCAGCCCATGCAGCAGTATATGAATGACTAACCTCGTATTGTGGATGGATTATCTCAGTTGTTCTCCTGGCTGAAGTTTGGTCCTTTTACAGCATCCTGCCATGCGATTACATTTGTTCCTGACCACCGAGAACGCTCACATTAACTTTTATCGAGTGGAAAAAAAGTTAGCTTGTTTATATTATGCTAACATAGCTGTGTCGCTAGCGGTCACGTAGCACATCATTATATACCAGCTAGCCCAACTTCAGTCACCCTACAAACGTCACTGCTGTTTAGTTTTCTGTCTTCATTTATGCTGGAAGTGATAGCAGAGTTGTACGTTTTAATTTGTTTCCAAAACCCTGCAGTCAGGACATGCTATATTGTATTTAGATAGAAGCTAGCGAGCTAACTCCCTGCTAACTTCTAACTCCGTTAAATGTCATAAATTCCGTTTTCATGGATGCCTGGATGTTAAACTCAATTGTTACACCTGGTAGAGCAGAACGCTGATCATTTTATTAAAGATGAAAGACTTTAGACAGTTTTTCAACTCTCAGTAATGCCATAGTGATCGTTTGATATATGGACCTGCAGCGGAGTTTAGACCCAGACACGGCTAGTGACGTCAGACTGAACAACCGGATAGTGATATGAATTAATTTAGAACTCACTGGAGAGAAAATGCCACGAGCAAATCAACAAAAAGCTGGGGATTGCACATGACTGGCGTCTTTGTTTGGTGATATCGGATACACGTTGCCGCCAGGATGGAAAACGATGAAAAGATAGCCCATTATCCAGGTTCTTGCCTTCACGATCATGAGATCTAACGTTGCAACCAACTACAAAACAAGTACGAACCATAGCTGAAGCTGTATCCTTTGTCTGGCCTACTGTCATGGTGGCGGGGGGCGTGGCCCGCCTCCTGTGACATCAAGGTCCAAAGCCCTATTCGGCTTACAGGATGATGACGTCACATATATTTAGAATCTTACAACAAATTTGGTCCTATGATGCTATGACATGGTTATATATTTACATGTAGATAATGTCCTCAAGTTCTGTATAACCACTTTTTCCTCTCTCTGTGTTTGTTTCTCGTTCGTTGTTGTGTGTGTTTGTGTGCATTTGTCTCTTTCAAACAGGTGCCGGTCCTCACCTCTGCAGTGCTGCCGTCTCCTGTAGCGCTGCATGGTTCTAAGCTAAGTTTCCTTTCCTTTTTCTGTTCTCTCAGATTTGTCCTCAGGTTTGAAGTGTCTGTGTTGTGCAGCTGGTCTGGTCTGTCTCTAGACAGTTCAGGCTTCACCCCCTAGTTAAATGGTGGAGGCTCACAGCGACATACTCAACACACAAGTTTCTGAACTCTGCATGAGGGTTTCTCCGACGAAGTGAGGGCCGTGAGGCACAGCTCCCCGTCCCCCGGTGACCCTGCTAGGTCCACCTTCTTAGGGAAACCCTCTGCAGAGGAGCTGACAGAGCCAGGAACTTGTGAGTTGTGTGTGTCCACTCAGGCATCATTCATGCTTGTTCTGTAGGCAGTTCCTGTCAGAAGGAGGAGGCGCAGCAGGAGCGTCGGGGGGCGGAAGACGGTGCCTCAGTGCCTCTCTCCTTCTGACATTGTTAAAGAAAACACAACAAATTTATAATTATGTAGATAATTACATGTAGATAATGTCCTCAAGTTCTGTATAACCACTTTGTCCTCTCTCTGTGTTTGTTTCTCGTTCGTTGTTGTGTGTGTTTGTGTGCATTTGTCTCTTTCAAACAGGTGCCGGTCCTCACCTCTGCAGTGCTGCCGTCTCCTGTAGCGCTGCATGGTTCTAAGCTAAGTTTCCTTTCCTTTTTCTGTTCTCTCAGATTTGTCCTCAGGTTTGAAGTGTCTGTGTTGTGCAGCTGGTCTGGTCTGTCTCTAGACAGTTCAGGCTTCACCCACTAGTTAAATGGTGGAGGCTCACAGCGACATACTCAACACACAAGTTTCTGAACTCTGCATGAGGGTTTCTCCGACGAAGTGAGGGCCGTGAGGCACAGCTCCCCGTCCCCCGGTGACCCTGCTAGGTCCACCTTCTTAGGGAAACCCTCTGCAGAGGAGCTGACAGAGCCAGGAACTTGTGAGTTGTGTGTGTCCACTCAGGCATCATTCATGCTTGTTCTGTAGGCAGTTCCTGTCAGAAGGAGGAGGCGCAGCAGGAGCGTCGGGGGGCGGAAGACGGTGCCTCAGTGCCTCTCTCCTTCTGACATTGTTAAAGAAAACACAACAAATTTATAATTATGTAGATAATTACATGTAGATAATGTCCTCAAGTTCTGTATAACCACTTTGTCCTCTCTCTGTGTTTGTTTCTCGTTCGTTGTTGTGTGTGTTTGTGTGCATTTGTCTCTTTCAAACAGGTGCCGGTCCTCACCTCTGCAGTGCTGCCGTCTCCTGTAGCGCTGCATGGTTCTAAGCTAAGTTTCCTTTCCTTTTTCTGTTCTCTCAGATTTGTCCTCAGGTTTGAAGTGTCTGTGTTGTGCAGCTGGTCTGCTCTGTCTCTAGACAGTTCAGGCTTCACCCACTAGTTAAATGGTGGAGGCTCACAGCGACATACTCAACACACAAGTTTCTGAACTCTGCATGAGGGTTTCTCCGACGAAGTGAGGGCCGTGAGGCACAGCTCCCCGTCCCCCGGTGACCCTGCTAGATCCACCTTCTTAGGGAAACCCTCTGCAGAGGAGCTGACAGAGCCAGGAACTTGTGAGTTGTGTGTGTCCACTCAGGCATCATTCATGCTTGTTCTGTAGGCAGTTCCTGTCAGAAGGAGGAGGCGCAGCAGGAGCGTCGGGGGGCGGAAGACGGTGCCTCAGTGCCTCTCTCCTTCTGACATTGTTAAAGAAAACACAACAAATTTATAATTATGTAGATAATTACATGTAGATAATGTCCTCAAGTTCTGTATAACCACTTTGTCCTCTCTCTGTGTTTGTTTCTCGTTCGTTGTTGTGTGTGTTTGTGTGCATTTGTCTCTTTCAAACAGGTGCCGGTCCTCACCTCTGCAGTGCTGCCGTCTCCTGTAGCGCTGCATGGTTCTAAGCTAAGTTTCCTTTCCTTTTTCTGTTCTCTCAGATTTGTCCTCAGGTTTGAAGTGTCTGTGTTGTGCAGCTGGTCTGGTCTGTCTCTAGACAGTTCAGGCTTCACCCACTAGTTAAATGGTGGAGGCTCACAGCGACATACTCAACACACAAGTTTCTGAACTCTGCATGAGGGTTTCTCCGACGAAGTGAGGGCCGTGAGGCACAGCTCCCCGTCCCCCGGTGACCCTGCTAGGTCCACCTTCTTAGGGAAACCCTCTGCAGAGGAGCTGACAGAGCCAGGAACTTGTGAGTTGTGTGTGTCCACTCAGGCATCATTCATGCTTGTTCTGTAGGCAGTTCCTGTCAGAAGGAGGAGGCGCAGCAGGAGCGTCGGGGGGCGGAAGACGGTGCCTCAGTGCCTCTCTCCTTCTGACATTGTTAAAGAAAACACAACAAATTTATAATTATGTAGATAATTACATGTAGATAATGTCCTCAAGTTCTGTATAACCACTTTGTCCTCTCTCTGTGTTTGTTTCTCGTTCGTTGTTGTGTGTGTTTGTGTGCATTTGTCTCTTTCAAACAGGTGCCGGTCCTCACCTCTGCAGTGCTGCCGTCTCCTGTAGCGCTGCATGGTTCTAAGCTAAGTTTCCTTTCCTTTTTCTGTTCTCTCAGATTTGTCCTCAGGTTTGAAGTGTCTGTGTTGTGCAGCTGGTCTGCTCTGTCTCTAGACAGTTCAGGCTTCACCCACGAGTTAAATGGTGGAGGCTCACAGCGACATACTCAACACACAAGTTTCTGAACTCTGCATGAGGGTTTCTCCGACGAAGTGAGGGCCGTGAGGCACAGCTCCCCGTCCCCCGGTGACCCTGCTAGGTCCACCTTCTTAGGGAAACCCTCTGCAGAGGAGCTGACAGAGCCAGGAACTTGTGAGTTGTGTGTGTCCACTCAGGCATCATTCATGCTTGTTCTGTAGGCAGTTCCTGTCAGAAGGAGGAGGCGCAGCAGGAGCGTCGGGGGGCGGAAGACGGTGCCTCAGTGCCTCTCTCCTTCTGACATTGTTAAAGAAAACACAACAAATTTATAATTATGTAGATAATTACATGTAGATAATGTCCTCAAGTTCTGTATAACCACTTTGTCCTCTCTCTGTGTTTGTTTCTCGTTCGTTGTTGTGTGTGTTTGTGTGCATTTGTCTCTTTCAAACAGGTGCCGGTCCTCACCTCTGCAGTGCTGCCGTCTCCTGTAGCGCTGCATGGTTCTAAGCTAAGTTTCCTTTCCTTTTTCTGTTCTCTCAGATTTGTCCTCAGGTTTGAAGTGTCTGTGTTGTGCAGCTGGTCTGGTCTGTCTCTAGACAGTTCAGGCTTCACCCACTAGTTAAATGGTGGAGGCTCACAGCGACATACTCAACACACAAGTTTCTGAACTCTGCATGAGGGTTTCTCCGACGAAGTGAGGGCCGTGAGGCACAGCTCCCCGTCCCCCGGTGACCCTGCTAGGTCCACCTTCTTAGGGAAACCCTCTGCAGAGGAGCTGACAGAGCCAGGAACTTGTGAGTTGTGTGTGTCCACTCAGGCATCATTCATGCTTGTTCTGTAGGCAGTTCCTGTCAGAAGGAGGAGGCGCAGCAGGAGCGTCGGGGGGCGGAAGACGGTGCCTCAGTGCCTCTCTCCTTCTGACATTGTTAAAGAAAACACAACAAATTTATAATTATGTAGATAATTACATGTAGATAATGTCCTCAAGTTCTGTATAACCACTTTGTCCTCTCTCTGTGTTTGTTTCTCGTTCGTTGTTGTGTGTGTTTGTGTGCATTTGTCTCTTTCAAACAGGTGCCGGTCCTCACCTCTGCAGTGCTGCCGTCTCCTGTAGCGCTGCATGGTTCTAAGCTAAGTTTCCTTTCCTTTTTCTGTTCTCTCAGATTTGTCCTCAGGTTTGAAGTGTCTGTGTTGTGCAGCTGGTCTGGTCTGTCTCTAGACAGTTCAGGCTTCACCCCCTAGTTAAATGGTGGAGGCTCACAGCGACATACTCAACACACAAGTTTCTGAACTCTGCATGAGGGTTTCTCCGACGAAGTGAGGGCCGTGAGGCACAGCTCCCCGTCCCCCGGTGACCCTGCTAGGTCCACCTTCTTAGGGAAACCCTCTGCAGAGGAGCTGACAGAGCCAGGAACTTGTGAGTTGTGTGTGTCCACTCAGGCATCATTCATGCTTGTTCTGTAGGCAGTTCCTGTCAGAAGGAGGAGGCGCAGCAGGAGCGTCGGGGGGCGGAAGACGGTGCCTCAGTGCCTCTCTCCTTCTGACATTGTTAAAGAAAACACAACAAATTTATAATTATGTAGATAATTACATGTAGATAATGTCCTCAAGTTCTGTATAACCACTTTTTCCTCTCTCTGTGTTTGTTTCTCGTTCGTTGTTGTGTGTGTTTGTGTGCATTTGTCTCTTTCAAACAGGTGCCGGTCCTCACCTCTGCAGTGCTGCCGTCTCCTGTAGCGCTGCATGGTTCTAAGCTAAGTTTCCTTTCCTTTTTCTGTTCTCTCAGATTTGTCCTCAGGTTTGAAGTGTCTGTGTTGTGCAGCTGGTCTGGTCTGTCTCTAGACAGTTCAGGCTTCACCCACGAGTTAAATGGTGGAGGCTCACAGCGACATACTCAACACACAAGTTTCTGAACTCTGCATGAGGGTTTCTCCGACGAAGTGAGGGCCGTGAGGCACAGCTCCCCGTCCCCCGGTGACCCTGCTAGGTCCACCTTCTTAGGGAAACCCTCTGCAGAGGAGCTGACAGAGCCAGGAACTTGTGAGTTGTGTGTGTCCACTCAGGCATCATTCATGCTTGTTCTGTAGGCAGTTCCTGTCAGAAGGAGGAGGCGCAGCAGGAGCGTCGGGGGGCGGAAGACGGTGCCTCAGTGCCTCTCTCCTTCTGACATTGTTAAAGAAAACACAACAAATGTATAATTATGTAGATAATTACATGTAGATAATGTCCTCAAGTTCTGTATAACCACTTTTTCCTCTCTCTGTGTTTGTTTCTCGTTCGTTGTTGTGTGTGTTTGTGTGCATTTGTCTCTTTCAAACAGGTGCCGGTCCTCACCTCTGCAGTGCTGCCGTCTCCTGTAGCGCTGCATGGTTCTAAGCTAAGTTTCCTTTCCTTTTTCTGTTCTCTCAGATTTGTCCTCAGGTTTGAAGTGTCTGTGTTGTGCAGCTGGTCTGGTCTGTCTCTAGACAGTTCAGGCTTCACCCCCTAGTTAAATGGTGGAGGCTCACAGCGACATACTCAACACACAAGTTTCTGAACTCTGCATGAGGGTTTCTCCGACGAAGTGAGGGCCGTGAGGCACAGCTCCCCGTCCCCCGGTGACCCTGCTAGGTCCACCTTCTTAGGGAAACCCTCTGCAGAGGAGCTGACAGAGCCAGGAACTTGTGAGTTGTGTGTGTCCACTCAGGCATCATTCATGCTTGTTCTGTAGGCAGTTCCTGTCAGAAGGAGGAGGCGCAGCAGGAGCGTCGGGGGGCGGAAGACGGTGCCTCAGTGCCTCTCTCCTTCTGACATTGTTAAAGAAAACACAACAAATTTATAATTATGTAGATAATTACATGTAGATAATGTCCTCAAGTTCTGTATAACCACTTTGTCCTCTCTCTGTGTTTGTTTCTCGTTCGTTGTTGTGTGTGTTTGTGTGCATTTGTCTCTTTCAAACAGGTGCCGGTCCTCACCTCTGCAGTGCTGCCGTCTCCTGTAGCGCTGCATGGTTCTAAGCTAAGTTTCCTTTCCTTTTTCTGTTCTCTCAGATTTGTCCTCAGGTTTGAAGTGTCTGTGTTGTGCAGCTGGTCTGGTCTGTCTCTAGACAGTTCAGGCTTCACCCACTAGTTAAATGGTGGAGGCTCACAGCGACATACTCAACACACAAGTTTCTGAACTCTGCATGAGGGTTTCTCCGACGAAGTGAGGGCCGTGAGGCACAGCTCCCCGTCCCCCGGTGACCCTGCTAGGTCCACCTTCTTAGGGAAACCCTCTGCAGAGGAGCTGACAGAGCCAGGAACTTGTGAGTTGTGTGTGTCCACTCAGGCATCATTCATGCTTGTTCTGTAGGCAGTTCCTGTCAGAAGGAGGAGGCGCAGCAGGAGCGTCGGGGGGCGGAAGACGGTGCCTCAGTGCCTCTCTCCTTCTGACATTGTTAAAGAAAACACAACAAATTTATAATTATGTAGATAATTACATGTAGATAATGTCCTCAAGTTCTGTATAACCACTTTGTCCTCTCTCTGTGTTTGTTTCTCGTTCGTTGTTGTGTGTGTTTGTGTGCATTTGTCTCTTTCAAACAGGTGCCGGTCCTCACCTCTGCAGTGCTGCCGTCTCCTGTAGCGCTGCATGGTTCTAAGCTAAGTTTCCTTTCCTTTTTCTGTTCTCTCAGATTTGTCCTCAGGTTTGAAGTGTCTGTGTTGTGCAGCTGGTCTGGTCTGTCTCTAGACAGTTCAGGCTTCACCCCCTAGTTAAATGGTGGAGGCTCACAGCGACATACTCAACACACAAGTTTCTGAACTCTGCATGAGGGTTTCTCCGACGAAGTGAGGGCCGTGAGGCACAGCTCCCCGTCCCCCGGTGACCCTGCTAGGTCCACCTTCTTAGGGAAACCCTCTGCAGAGGAGCTGACAGAGCCAGGAACTTGTGAGTTGTGTGTGTCCACTCAGGCATCATTCATGCTTGTTCTGTAGGCAGTTCCTGTCAGAAGGAGGAGGCGCAGCAGGAGCGTCGGGGGGCGGAAGACGGTGCCTCAGTGCCTCTCTCCTTCTGACATTGTTAAAGAAAACACAACAAATTTATAATTATGTAGATAATTACATGTAGATAATGTCCTCAAGTTCTGTATAACCACTTTTTCCTCTCTCTGTGTTTGTTTCTCGTTCGTTGTTGTGTGTGTTTGTGTGCATTTGTCTCTTTCAAACAGGTGCCGGTCCTCACCTCTGCAGTGCTGCCGTCTCCTGTAGCGCTGCATGGTTCTAAGCTAAGTTTCCTTTCCTTTTTCTGTTCTCTCAGATTTGTCCTCAGGTTTGAAGTGTCTGTGTTGTGCAGCTGGTCTGGTCTGTCTCTAGACAGTTCAGGCTTCACCCACGAGTTAAATGGTGGAGGCTCACAGCGACATACTCAACACACAAGTTTCTGAACTCTGCATGAGGGTTTCTCCGACGAAGTGAGGGCCGTGAGGCACAGCTCCCCGTCCCCCGGTGACCCTGCTAGGTCCACCTTCTTAGGGAAACCCTCTGCAGAGGAGCTGACAGAGCCAGGAACTTGTGAGTTGTGTGTGTCCACTCAGGCATCATTCATGCTTGTTCTGTAGGCAGTTCCTGTCAGAAGGAGGAGGCGCAGCAGGAGCGTCGGGGGGCGGAAGACGGTGCCTCAGTGCCTCTCTCCTTCTGACATTGTTAAAGAAAACACAACAAATTTATAATTATGTAGATAATTACATGTAGATAATGTCCTCAAGTTCTGTATAACCACTTTGTCCTCTCTCTGTGTTTGTTTCTCGTTCGTTGTTGTGTGTGTTTGTGTGCATTTGTCTCTTTCAAACAGGTGCCGGTCCTCACCTCTGCAGTGCTGCCGTCTCCTGTAGCGCTGCATGGTTCTAAGCTAAGTTTCCTTTCCTTTTTCTGTTCTCTCAGATTTGTCCTCAGGTTTGAAGTGTCTGTGTTGTGCAGCTGGTCTGGTCTGTCTCTAGACAGTTCAGGCTTCACCCCCTAGTTAAATGGTGGAGGCTCACAGCGACATACTCAACACACAAGTTTCTGAACTCTGCATGAGGGTTTCTCCGACGAAGTGAGGGCCGTGAGGCACAGCTCCCCGTCCCCCGGTGACCCTGCTAGGTCCACCTTCTTAGGGAAACCCTCTGCAGAGGAGCTGACAGAGCCAGGAACTTGTGAGTTGTGTGTGTCCACTCAGGCATCATTCATGCTTGTTCTGTAGGCAGTTCCTGTCAGAAGGAGGAGGCGCAGCAGGAGCGTCGGGGGGCGGAAGACGGTGCCTCAGTGCCTCTCTCCTTCTGACATTGTTAAAGAAAACACAACAAATTTATAATTATGTAGATAATTACATGTAGATAATGTCCTCAAGTTCTGTATAACCACTTTGTCCTCTCTCTGTGTTTGTTTCTCGTTCGTTGTTGTGTGTGTTTGTGTGCATTTGTCTCTTTCAAACAGGTGCCGGTCCTCACCTCTGCAGTGCTGCCGTCTCCTGTAGCGCTGCATGGTTCTAAGCTAAGTTTCCTTTCCTTTTTCTGTTCTCTCAGATTTGTCCTCAGGTTTGAAGTGTCTGTGTTGTGCAGCTGGTCTGGTCTGTCTCTAGACAGTTCAGGCTTCACCCCCTAGTTAAATGGTGGAGGCTCACAGCGACATACTCAACACACAAGTTTCTGAACTCTGCATGAGGGTTTCTCCGACGAAGTGAGGGCCGTGAGGCACAGCTCCCCGTCCCCCGGTGACCCTGCTAGGTCCACCTTCTTAGGGAAACCCTCTGCAGAGGAGCTGACAGAGCCAGGAACTTGTGAGTTGTGTGTGTCCACTCAGGCATCATTCATGCTTGTTCTGTAGGCAGTTCCTGTCAGAAGGAGGAGGCGCAGCAGGAGCGTCGGGGGGTGGAAGACGGTGCCTCAGTGCCTCTCTCCTTCTGACATTGTTAAAGAAAACACAACAAATTTATAATTATGTAGATAATTACATGTAGATAATGTCCTCAAGTTCTGTATAACCACTTTTTCCTCTCTCTGTGTTTGTTTCTCGTTCGTTGTTGTGTGTGTTTGTGTGCATTTGTCTCTTTCAAACAGGTGCCGGTCCTCACCTCTGCAGTGCTGCCGTCTCCTGTAGCGCTGCATGGTTCTAAGCTAAGTTTCCTTTCCTTTTTCTGTTCTCTCAGATTTGTCCTCAGGTTTGAAGTGTCTGTGTTGTGCAGCTGGTCTGCTCTGTCTCTAGACAGTTCAGGCTTCACCCACTAGTTAAATGGTGGAGGCTCACAGCGACATACTCAACACACAAGTTTCTGAACTCTGCATGAGGGTTTCTCCGACGAAGTGAGGGCCGTGAGGCACAGCTCCCCGTCCCCCGGTGACCCTGCTAGGTCCACCTTCTTAGGGAAACCCTCTGCAGAGGAGCTGACAGAGCCAGGAACTTGTGAGTTGTGTGTGTCCACTCAGGCATCATTCATGCTTGTTCTGTAGGCAGTTCCTGTCAGAAGGAGGAGGCGCAGCAGGAGCGTCGGGGGGCGGAAGACGGTGCCTCAGTGCCTCTCTCCTTCTGACATTGTTAAAGAAAACACAACAAACTTATAATTATGTAGATAATTACATGTAGATAATGTCCTCAAGTTCTGTATAACCACTTTGTCCTCTCTCTGTGTTTGTTTCTCGTTCGTTGTTGTGTGTGTTTGTGTGCATTTGTCTCTTTCAAACAGGTGCCGGTCCTCACCTCTGCAGTGCTGCCGTCTCCTGTAGCGCTGCATGGTTCTAAGCTAAGTTTCCTTTCCTTTTTCTGTTCTCTCAGATTTGTCCTCAGGTTTGAAGTGTCTGTGTTGTGCAGCTGGTCTGGTCTGTCTCTAGACAGTTCAGGCTTCACCCACTAGTTAAATGGTGGAGGCTCACAGCGACATACTCAACACACAAGTTTCTGAACTCTGCATGAGGGTTTCTCCGACGAAGTGAGGGCCGTGAGGCACAGCTCCCCGTCCCCCGGTGACCCTGCTAGGTCCACCTTCTTAGGGAAACCCTCTGCAGAGGAGCTGACAGAGCCAGGAACTTGTGAGTTGTGTGTGTCCACTCAGGCATCATTCATGCTTGTTCTGTAGGCAGTTCCTGTCAGAAGGAGGAGGCGCAGCAGGAGCGTCGGGGGGCGGAAGACGGTGCCTCAGTGCCTCTCTCCTTCTGACATTGTTAAAGAAAACACAACAAATTTATAATTATGTAGATAATTACATGTAGATAATGTCCTCAAGTTCTGTATAACCACTTTGTCCTCTCTCTGTGTTTGTTTCTCGTTCGTTGTTGTGTGTGTTTGTGTGCATTTGTCTCTTTCAAACAGGTGCCGGTCCTCACCTCTGCAGTGCTGCCGTCTCCTGTAGCGCTGCATGGTTCTAAGCTAAGTTTCCTTTCCTTTTTCTGTTCTGTCAGATTTATCCTCAGGTTTGAAGTGTCTGTGTTGTGCAGCTGGTCTGGTCTGTCTCTAGACAGTTCAGGCTTCACCCCCTAGTTAAATGGTGGAGGCTCACAGTGACATACTCAACACACAAGTTTCTGAACTCTGCATGAGGGTTTCTCCGACGAAGTGAGGGCCGTGAGGCACAGCTCCCCGTCCCCCGGTGACCCTGCTAGGTCCACCTTCTTAGGGAAACCCTCTGCAGAGGAGCTGACAGAGCCAGGAACTTGTGAGTTGTGTGTGTGTCCACTCAGGCATCATTCATGCTTGTTCTGTAGGCAGTTCCTGTCAGAAGGAGGAGGCGCAGCAGGAGCGTCGGGGGGCGGAAGGCGGTGCCTCAGTGCCTCTCTCCTTCTGACATTGTTAAAGAAAACACAACAAACTTATAATTATGTAGATAATTACATGTAGATAATGTCCTCAAGTTCTGTATAACCACTTTGTCCTCTCTCTGTGTTTGTTTCTCGTTCGTTGTTGTGTGTGTTTGTGTGCATTTGTCTCTTTCAAACAGGTGCCGGTCCTCACCTCTGCAGTGCTGCCGTCTCCTGTAGCGCTGCATGGTTCTAAGCTAAGTTTCCTTTCCTTTTTCTGTTCTCTCAGATTTGTCCTCAGGTTTGAAGTGTCTGTGTTGTGCAGCTGGTCTGGTCTGTCTCTAGACAGTTCAGGCTTCACCCACTAGTTAAATGGTGGAGGCTCACAGCGACATACTCAACACACAAGTTTCTGAACTCTGCATGAGGGTTTCTCCGACGAAGTGAGGGCCGTGAGGCACAGCTCCCCGTCCCCCGGTGACCCTGCTAGGTCCACCTTCTTAGGGAAACCCTCTGCAGAGGAGCTGACAGAGCCAGGAACTTGTGAGTTGTGTGTGTCCACTCAGGCATCATTCATGCTTGTTCTGTAGGCAGTTCCTGTCAGAAGGAGGAGGCGCAGCAGGAGCGTCGGGGGGCGGAAGACGGTGCCTCAGTGCCTCTCTCCTTCTGACATTGTTAAAGAAAACACAACAAATTTATAATTATGTAGATAATTACATGTAGATAATGTCCTCAAGTTCTGTATAACCACTTTGTCCTCTCTCTGTGTTTGTTTCTCGTTCGTTGTTGTGTGTGTTTGTGTGCATTTGTCTCTTTCAAACAGGTGCCGGTCCTCACCTCTGCAGTGCTGCCGTCTCCTGTAGCGCTGCATGGTTCTAAGCTAAGTTTCCTTTCCTTTTTCTGTTCTCTCAGATTTGTCCTCAGGTTTGAAGTGTCTGTGTTGTGCAGCTGGTCTGCTCTGTCTCTAGACAGTTCAGGCTTCACCCACTAGTTAAATGGTGGAGGCTCACAGCGACATACTCAACACACAAGTTTCTGAACTCTGCATGAGGGTTTCTCCGACGAAGTGAGGGCCGTGAGGCACAGCTCCCCGTCCCCCGGTGACCCTGCTAGGTCCACCTTCTTAGGGAAACCCTCTGCAGAGGAGCTGACAGAGCCAGGAACTTGTGAGTTGTGTGTGTCCACTCAGGCATCATTCATGCTTGTTCTGTAGGCAGTTCCTGTCAGAAGGAGGAGGCGCAGCAGGAGCGTCGGGGGGCGGAAGACGGTGCCTCAGTGCCTCTCTCCTTCTGACATTGTTAAAGAAAACACAACAAATTTATAATTATGTAGATAATTACATGTAGATAATGTCCTCAAGTTCTGTATAACCACTTTGTCCTCTCTCTGTGTTTGTTTCTCGTTCGTTGTTGTGTGTGTTTGTGTGCATTTGTCTCTTTCAAACAGGTGCCGGTCCTCACCTCTGCAGTGCTGCCGTCTCCTGTAGCGCTGCATGGTTCTAAGCTAAGTTTCCTTTCCTTTTTCTGTTCTCTCAGATTTGTCCTCAGGTTTGAAGTGTCTGTGTTGTGCAGCTGGTCTGGTCTGTCTCTAGACAGTTCAGGCTTCACCCACTAGTTAAATGGTGGAGGCTCACAGCGACATACTCAACACACAAGTTTCTGAACTCTGCATGAGGGTTTCTCCGACGAAGTGAGGGCCGTGAGGCACAGCTCCCCGTCCCCCGGTGACCCTGCTAGGTCCACCTTCTTAGGGAAACCCTCTGCAGAGGAGCTGACAGAGCCAGGAACTTGTGAGTTGTGTGTGTCCACTCAGGCATCATTCATGCTTGTTCTGTAGGCAGTTCCTGTCAGAAGGAGGAGGCGCAGCAGGAGCGTCGGGGGGCGGAAGACGGTGCCTCAGTGCCTCTCTCCTTCTGACATTGTTAAAGAAAACACAACAAATTTATAATTATGTAGATAATTACATGTAGATAATGTCCTCAAGTTCTGTATAACCACTTTATCCTCTCTCTGTGTTTGTTTCTCGTTCGTTGTTGTGTGTGTTTGTGTGCATTTGTCTCTTTCAAACAGGTGCCGGTCCTCACCTCTGCAGTGCTGCCGTCTCCTGTAGCGCTGCATGGTTCTAAGCTAAGTTTCCTTTCCTTTTTCTGTTCTCTCAGATTTGTCCTCAGGTTTGAAGTGTCTGTGTTGTGCAGCTGGTCTGGTCTGTCTCTAGACAGTTCAGGCTTCACCCCCTAGTTAAATGGTGGAGGCTCACAGCGACATACTCAACACACAAGTTTCTGAACTCTGCATGAGGGTTTCTCCGACGAAGTGAGGGCCGTGAGGCACAGCTCCCCGTCCCCCGGTGACCCTGCTAGGTCCACCTTCTTAGGGAAACCCTCTGCAGAGGAGCTGACAGAGCCAGGAACTTGTGAGTTGTGTGTGTCCACTCAGGCATCATTCATGCTTGTTCTGTAGGCAGTTCCTGTCAGAAGGAGGAGGCGCAGCAGGAGCGTCGGGGGGCGGAAGACGGTGCCTCAGTGCCTCTCTCCTTCTGACATTGTTAAAGAAAACACAACAAATTTATAATTATGTAGATAATTACATGTAGATAATGTCCTCAAGTTCTGTATAACCACTTTGTCCTCTCTCTGTGTTTGTTTCTCGTTCGTTGTTGTGTGTGTTTGTGTGCATTTGTCTCTTTCAAACAGGTGCCGGTCCTCACCTCTGCAGTGCTGCCGTCTCCTGTAGCGCTGCATGGTTCTAAGCTAAGTTTCCTTTCCTTTTTCTGTTCTCTCAGATTTGTCCTCAGGTTTGAAGTGTCTGTGTTGTGCAGCTGGTCTGGTCTGTCTCTAGACAGTTCAGGCTTCACCCCCTAGTTAAATGGTGGAGGCTCACAGCGACATACTCAACACACAAGTTTCTGAACTCTGCATGAGGGTTTCTCCGACGAAGTGAGGGCCGTGAGGCACAGCTCCCCGTCCCCCGGTGACCCTGCTAGGTCCACCTTCTTAGGGAAACCCTCTGCAGAGGAGCTGACAGAGCCAGGAACTTGTGAGTTGTGTGTGTCCACTCAGGCATCATTCATGCTTGTTCTGTAGGCAGTTCCTGTCAGAAGGAGGAGGCGCAGCAGGAGCGTCGGGGGGCGGAAGACGGTGCCTCAGTGCCTCTCTCCTTCTGACATTGTTAAAGAAAACACAACAAACTTATAATTATGTAGATAATTACATGTAGATAATGTCCTCAAGTTCTGTATAACCACTTTGTCCTCTCTCTGTGTTTGTTTCTCGTTCGTTGTTGTGTGTGTTTGTGTGCATTTGTCTCTTTCAAACAGGTGCCGGTCCTCACCTCTGCAGTGCTGCCGTCTCCTGTAGCGCTGCATGGTTCTAAGCTAAGTTTCCTTTCCTTTTTCTGTTCTCTCAGATTTGTCCTCAGGTTTGAAGTGTCTGTGTTGTGCAGCTGGTCTGGTCTGTCTCTAGACAGTTCAGGCTTCACCCCCTAGTTAAATGGTGGAGGCTCACAGCGACATACTCAACACACAAGTTTCTGAACTCTGCATGAGGGTTTCTCCGACGAAGTGAGGGCCGTGAGGCACAGCTCCCCGTCCCCCGGTGACCCTGCTAGGTCCACCTTCTTAGGGAAACCCTCTGCAGAGGAGCTGACAGAGCCAGGAACTTGTGAGTTGTGTGTGTCCACTCAGGCATCATTCATGCTTGTTCTGTAGGCAGTTCCTGTCAGAAGGAGGAGGCGCAGCAGGAGCGTCGGGGGGTGGAAGACGGTGCCTCAGTGCCTCTCTCCTTCTGACATTGTTAAAGAAAACACAACAAATTTATAATTATGTAGATAATTACATGTAGATAATGTCCTCAAGTTCTGTATAACCACTTTTTCCTCTCTCTGTGTTTGTTTCTCGTTCGTTGTTGTGTGTGTTTGTGTGCATTTGTCTCTTTCAAACAGGTGCCGGTCCTCACCTCTGCAGTGCTGCCGTCTCCTGTAGCGCTGCATGGTTCTAAGCTAAGTTTCCTTTCCTTTTTCTGTTCTCTCAGATTTGTCCTCAGGTTTGAAGTGTCTGTGTTGTGCAGCTGGTCTGCTCTGTCTCTAGACAGTTCAGGCTTCACCCACTAGTTAAATGGTGGAGGCTCACAGCGACATACTCAACACACAAGTTTCTGAACTCTGCATGAGGGTTTCTCCGACGAAGTGAGGGCCGTGAGGCACAGCTCCCCGTCCCCCGGTGACCCTGCTAGGTCCACCTTCTTAGGGAAACC
Source organism: Diplotaxodon limnothrissa (assembly GCF_057381915.1). Classification (NCBI taxonomy): domain Eukaryota; kingdom Metazoa; phylum Chordata; class Actinopteri; order Cichliformes; family Cichlidae; genus Diplotaxodon; species Diplotaxodon limnothrissa. The sequence goes on from NC_140615.1 coordinate 553,008, forward strand.
CTCTGCAGAGGAGCTGACAGAGCCAGGAACTTGTGAGTTGTGTGTGTCCACTCAGGCATCATTCATGCTTGTTCTGTAGGCAGTTCCTGTCAGAAGGAGGAGGCGCAGCAGGAGCGTCGGGGGGCGGAAGACGGTGCCTCAGTGCCTCTCTCCTTCTGACATTGTTAAAGAAAACACAACAAACTTATAATTATGTAGATAATTACATGTAGATAATGTCCTCAAGTTCTGTATAACCACTTTGTCCTCTCTCTGTGTTTGTTTCTCGTTCGTTGTTGTGTGTGTTTGTGTGCATTTGTCTCTTTCAAACAGGTGCCGGTCCTCACCTCTGCAGTGCTGCCGTCTCCTGTAGCGCTGCATGGTTCTAAGCTAAGTTTCCTTTCCTTTTTCTGTTCTCTCAGATTTGTCCTCAGGTTTGAAGTGTCTGTGTTGTGCAGCTGGTCTGGTCTGTCTCTAGACAGTTCAGGCTTCACCCACTAGTTAAATGGTGGAGGCTCACAGCGACATACTCAACACACAAGTTTCTGAACTCTGCATGAGGGTTTCTCCGACGAAGTGAGGGCCGTGAGGCACAGCTCCCCGTCCCCCGGTGACCCTGCTAGGTCCACCTTCTTAGGGAAACCCTCTGCAGAGGAGCTGACAGAGCCAGGAACTTGTGAGTTGTGTGTGTCCACTCAGGCATCATTCATGCTTGTTCTGTAGGCAGTTCCTGTCAGAAGGAGGAGGCGCAGCAGGAGCGTCGGGGGGCGGAAGACGGTGCCTCAGTGCCTCTCTCCTTCTGACATTGTTAAAGAAAACACAACAAATTTATAATTATGTAGATAATTACATGTAGATAATGTCCTCAAGTTCTGTATAACCACTTTGTCCTCTCTCTGTGTTTGTTTCTCGTTCGTTGTTGTGTGTGTTTGTGTGCATTTGTCTCTTTCAAACAGGTGCCGGTCCTCACCTCTGCAGTGCTGCCGTCTCCTGTAGCGCTGCATGGTTCTAAGCTAAGTTTCCTTTCCTTTTTCTGTTCTGTCAGATTTATCCTCAGGTTTGAAGTGTCTGTGTTGTGCAGCTGGTCTGGTCTGTCTCTAGACAGTTCAGGCTTCACCCCCTAGTTAAATGGTGGAGGCTCACAGCGACATACTCAACACACAAGTTTCTGAACTCTGCATGAGGGTTTCTCCGACGAAGTGAGGGCCGTGAGGCACAGCTCCCCGTCCCCCGGTGACCCTGCTAGGTCCACCTTCTTAGGGAAACCCTCTGCAGAGGAGCTGACAGAGCCAGGAACTTGTGAGTTGTGTGTGTGTCCACTCAGGCATCATTCATGCTTGTTCTGTAGGCAGTTCCTGTCAGAAGGAGGAGGCGCAGCAGGAGCGTCGGGGGGCGGAAGACGGTGCCTCAGTGCCTCTCTCCTTCTGACATTGTTAAAGAAAACACAACAAACTTATAATTATGTAGATAATTACATGTAGATAATGTCCTCAAGTTCTGTATAACCACTTTGTCCTCTCTCTGTGTTTGTTTCTCGTTCGTTGTTGTGTGTGTTTGTGTGCATTTGTCTCTTTCAAACAGGTGCCGGTCCTCACCTCTGCAGTGCTGCCGTCTCCTGTAGCGCTGCATGGTTCTAAGCTAAGTTTCCTTTCCTTTTTCTGTTCTCTCAGATTTGTCCTCAGGTTTGAAGTGTCTGTGTTGTGCAGCTGGTCTGGTCTGTCTCTAGACAGTTCAGGCTTCACCCACTAGTTAAATGGTGGAGGCTCACAGCGACATACTCAACACACAAGTTTCTGAACTCTGCATGAGGGTTTCTCCGACGAAGTGAGGGCCGTGAGGCACAGCTCCCCGTCCCCCGGTGACCCTGCTAGGTCCACCTTCTTAGGGAAACCCTCTGCAGAGGAGCTGACAGAGCCAGGAACTTGTGAGTTGTGTGTGTCCACTCAGGCATCATTCATGCTTGTTCTGTAGGCAGTTCCTGTCAGAAGGAGGAGGCGCAGCAGGAGCGTCGGGGGGCGGAAGACGGTGCCTCAGTGCCTCTCTCCTTCTGACATTGTTAAAGAAAACACAACAAATTTATAATTATGTAGATAATTACATGTAGATAATGTCCTCAAGTTCTGTATAACCACTTTGTCCTCTCTCTGTGTTTGTTTCTCGTTCGTTGTTGTGTGTGTTTGTGTGCATTTGTCTCTTTCAAACAGGTGCCGGTCCTCACCTCTGCAGTGCTGCCGTCTCCTGTAGCGCTGCATGGTTCTAAGCTAAGTTTCCTTTCCTTTTTCTGTTCTCTCAGATTTGTCCTCAGGTTTGAAGTGTCTGTGTTGTGCAGCTGGTCTGGTCTGTCTCTAGACAGTTCAGGCTTCACCCACTAGTTAAATGGTGGAGGCTCACAGCGACATACTCAACACACAAGTTTCTGAACTCTGCATGAGGGTTTCTCCGACGAAGTGAGGGCCGTGAGGCACAGCTCCCCGTCCCCCGGTGACCCTGCTAGGTCCACCTTCTTAGGGAAACCCTCTGCAGAGGAGCTGACAGAGCCAGGAACTTGTGAGTTGTGTGTGTCCACTCAGGCATCATTCATGCTTGTTCTGTAGGCAGTTCCTGTCAGAAGGAGGAGGCGCAGCAGGAGCGTCGGGGGGCGGAAGACGGTGCCTCAGTGCCTCTCTCCTTCTGACATTGTTAAAGAAAACACAACAAATTTATAATTATGTAGATAATTACATGTAGATAATGTCCTCAAGTTCTGTATAACCACTTTGTCCTCTCTCTGTGTTTGTTTCTCGTTCGTTGTTGTGTGTGTTTGTGTGCATTTGTCTCTTTCAAACAGGTGCCGGTCCTCACCTCTGCAGTGCTGCCGTCTCCTGTAGCGCTGCATGGTTCTAAGCTAAGTTTCCTTTCCTTTTTCTGTTCTCTCAGATTTGTCCTCAGGTTTGAAGTGTCTGTGTTGTGCAGCTGGTCTGGTCTGTCTCTAGACAGTTCAGGCTTCACCCCCTAGTTAAATGGTGGAGGCTCACAGCGACATACTCAACACACAAGTTTCTGAACTCTGCATGAGGGTTTCTCCGACGAAGTGAGGGCCGTGAGGCACAGCTCCCCGTCCCCCGGTGACCCTGCTAGGTCCACCTTCTTAGGGAAACCCTCTGCAGAGGAGCTGACAGAGCCAGGAACTTGTGAGTTGTGTGTGTCCACTCAGGCATCATTCATGCTTGTTCTGTAGGCAGTTCCTGTCAGAAGGAGGAGGCGCAGCAGGAGCGTCGGGGGGCGGAAGACGGTGCCTCAGTGCCTCTCTCCTTCTGACATTGTTAAAGAAAACACAACAAATTTATAATTATGTAGATAATTACATGTAGATAATGTCCTCAAGTTCTGTATAACCACTTTTTCCTCTCTCTGTGTTTGTTTCTCGTTCGTTGTTGTGTGTGTTTGTGTGCATTTGTCTCTTTCAAACAGGTGCCGGTCCTCACCTCTGCAGTGCTGCCGTCTCCTGTAGCGCTGCATGGTTCTAAGCTAAGTTTCCTTTCCTTTTTCTGTTCTCTCAGATTTGTCCTCAGGTTTGAAGTGTCTGTGTTGTGCAGCTGGTCTGGTCTGTCTCTAGACAGTTCAGGCTTCACCCACGAGTTAAATGGTGGAGGCTCACAGCGACATACTCAACACACAAGTTTCTGAACTCTGCATGAGGGTTTCTCCGACGAAGTGAGGGCCGTGAGGCACAGCTCCCCGTCCCCCGGTGACCCTGCTAGGTCCACCTTCTTAGGGAAACCCTCTGCAGAGGAGCTGACAGAGCCAGGAACTTGTGAGTTGTGTGTGTCCACTCAGGCATCATTCATGCTTGTTCTGTAGGCAGTTCCTGTCAGAAGGAGGAGGCGCAGCAGGAGCGTCGGGGGGCGGAAGACGGTGCCTCAGTGCCTCTCTCCTTCTGACATTGTTAAAGAAAACACAACAAATGTATAATTATGTAGATAATTACATGTAGATAATGTCCTCAAGTTCTGTATAACCACTTTTTCCTCTCTCTGTGTTTGTTTCTCGTTCGTTGTTGTGTGTGTTTGTGTGCATTTGTCTCTTTCAAACAGGTGCCGGTCCTCACCTCTGCAGTGCTGCCGTCTCCTGTAGCGCTGCATGGTTCTAAGCTAAGTTTCCTTTCCTTTTTCTGTTCTCTCAGATTTGTCCTCAGGTTTGAAGTGTCTGTGTTGTGCAGCTGGTCTGGTCTGTCTCTAGACAGTTCAGGCTTCACCCCCTAGTTAAATGGTGGAGGCTCACAGCGACATACTCAACACACAAGTTTCTGAACTCTGCATGAGGGTTTCTCCGACGAAGTGAGGGCCGTGAGGCACAGCTCCCCGTCCCCCGGTGACCCTGCTAGGTCCACCTTCTTAGGGAAACCCTCTGCAGAGGAGCTGACAGAGCCAGGAACTTGTGAGTTGTGTGTGTCCACTCAGGCATCATTCATGCTTGTTCTGTAGGCAGTTCCTGTCAGAAGGAGGAGGCGCAGCAGGAGCGTCGGGGGGCGGAAGACGGTGCCTCAGTGCCTCTCTCCTTCTGACATTGTTAAAGAAAACACAACAAATTTATAATTATGTAGATAATTACATGTAGATAATGTCCTCAAGTTCTGTATAACCACTTTGTCCTCTCTCTGTGTTTGTTTCTCGTTCGTTGTTGTGTGTGTTTGTGTGCATTTGTCTCTTTCAAACAGGTGCCGGTCCTCACCTCTGCAGTGCTGCCGTCTCCTGTAGCGCTGCATGGTTCTAAGCTAAGTTTCCTTTCCTTTTTCTGTTCTCTCAGATTTGTCCTCAGGTTTGAAGTGTCTGTGTTGTGCAGCTGGTCTGGTCTGTCTCTAGACAGTTCAGGCTTCACCCACTAGTTAAATGGTGGAGGCTCACAGCGACATACTCAACACACAAGTTTCTGAACTCTGCATGAGGGTTTCTCCGACGAAGTGAGGGCCGTGAGGCACAGCTCCCCGTCCCCCGGTGACCCTGCTAGGTCCACCTTCTTAGGGAAACCCTCTGCAGAGGAGCTGACAGAGCCAGGAACTTGTGAGTTGTGTGTGTCCACTCAGGCATCATTCATGCTTGTTCTGTAGGCAGTTCCTGTCAGAAGGAGGAGGCGCAGCAGGAGCGTCGGGGGGCGGAAGACGGTGCCTCAGTGCCTCTCTCCTTCTGACATTGTTAAAGAAAACACAACAAATTTATAATTATGTAGATAATTACATGTAGATAATGTCCTCAAGTTCTGTATAACCACTTTGTCCTCTCTCTGTGTTTGTTTCTCGTTCGTTGTTGTGTGTGTTTGTGTGCATTTGTCTCTTTCAAACAGGTGCCGGTCCTCACCTCTGCAGTGCTGCCGTCTCCTGTAGCGCTGCATGGTTCTAAGCTAAGTTTCCTTTCCTTTTTCTGTTCTCTCAGATTTGTCCTCAGGTTTGAAGTGTCTGTGTTGTGCAGCTGGTCTGGTCTGTCTCTAGACAGTTCAGGCTTCACCCCCTAGTTAAATGGTGGAGGCTCACAGCGACATACTCAACACACAAGTTTCTGAACTCTGCATGAGGGTTTCTCCGACGAAGTGAGGGCCGTGAGGCACAGCTCCCCGTCCCCCGGTGACCCTGCTAGGTCCACCTTCTTAGGGAAACCCTCTGCAGAGGAGCTGACAGAGCCAGGAACTTGTGAGTTGTGTGTGTCCACTCAGGCATCATTCATGCTTGTTCTGTAGGCAGTTCCTGTCAGAAGGAGGAGGCGCAGCAGGAGCGTCGGGGGGCGGAAGACGGTGCCTCAGTGCCTCTCTCCTTCTGACATTGTTAAAGAAAACACAACAAATTTATAATTATGTAGATAATTACATGTAGATAATGTCCTCAAGTTCTGTATAACCACTTTTTCCTCTCTCTGTGTTTGTTTCTCGTTCGTTGTTGTGTGTGTTTGTGTGCATTTGTCTCTTTCAAACAGGTGCCGGTCCTCACCTCTGCAGTGCTGCCGTCTCCTGTAGCGCTGCATGGTTCTAAGCTAAGTTTCCTTTCCTTTTTCTGTTCTCTCAGATTTGTCCTCAGGTTTGAAGTGTCTGTGTTGTGCAGCTGGTCTGGTCTGTCTCTAGACAGTTCAGGCTTCACCCACGAGTTAAATGGTGGAGGCTCACAGCGACATACTCAACACACAAGTTTCTGAACTCTGCATGAGGGTTTCTCCGACGAAGTGAGGGCCGTGAGGCACAGCTCCCCGTCCCCCGGTGACCCTGCTAGGTCCACCTTCTTAGGGAAACCCTCTGCAGAGGAGCTGACAGAGCCAGGAACTTGTGAGTTGTGTGTGTCCACTCAGGCATCATTCATGCTTGTTCTGTAGGCAGTTCCTGTCAGAAGGAGGAGGCGCAGCAGGAGCGTCGGGGGGCGGAAGACGGTGCCTCAGTGCCTCTCTCCTTCTGACATTGTTAAAGAAAACACAACAAATTTATAATTATGTAGATAATTACATGTAGATAATGTCCTCAAGTTCTGTATAACCACTTTGTCCTCTCTCTGTGTTTGTTTCTCGTTCGTTGTTGTGTGTGTTTGTGTGCATTTGTCTCTTTCAAACAGGTGCCGGTCCTCACCTCTGCAGTGCTGCCGTCTCCTGTAGCGCTGCATGGTTCTAAGCTAAGTTTCCTTTCCTTTTTCTGTTCTCTCAGATTTGTCCTCAGGTTTGAAGTGTCTGTGTTGTGCAGCTGGTCTGGTCTGTCTCTAGACAGTTCAGGCTTCACCCCCTAGTTAAATGGTGGAGGCTCACAGCGACATACTCAACACACAAGTTTCTGAACTCTGCATGAGGGTTTCTCCGACGAAGTGAGGGCCGTGAGGCACAGCTCCCCGTCCCCCGGTGACCCTGCTAGGTCCACCTTCTTAGGGAAACCCTCTGCAGAGGAGCTGACAGAGCCAGGAACTTGTGAGTTGTGTGTGTCCACTCAGGCATCATTCATGCTTGTTCTGTAGGCAGTTCCTGTCAGAAGGAGGAGGCGCAGCAGGAGCGTCGGGGGGCGGAAGACGGTGCCTCAGTGCCTCTCTCCTTCTGACATTGTTAAAGAAAACACAACAAATTTATAATTATGTAGATAATTACATGTAGATAATGTCCTCAAGTTCTGTATAACCACTTTGTCCTCTCTCTGTGTTTGTTTCTCGTTCGTTGTTGTGTGTGTTTGTGTGCATTTGTCTCTTTCAAACAGGTGCCGGTCCTCACCTCTGCAGTGCTGCCGTCTCCTGTAGCGCTGCATGGTTCTAAGCTAAGTTTCCTTTCCTTTTTCTGTTCTCTCAGATTTGTCCTCAGGTTTGAAGTGTCTGTGTTGTGCAGCTGGTCTGGTCTGTCTCTAGACAGTTCAGGCTTCACCCCCTAGTTAAATGGTGGAGGCTCACAGCGACATACTCAACACACAAGTTTCTGAACTCTGCATGAGGGTTTCTCCGACGAAGTGAGGGCCGTGAGGCACAGCTCCCCGTCCCCCGGTGACCCTGCTAGGTCCACCTTCTTAGGGAAACCCTCTGCAGAGGAGCTGACAGAGCCAGGAACTTGTGAGTTGTGTGTGTCCACTCAGGCATCATTCATGCTTGTTCTGTAGGCAGTTCCTGTCAGAAGGAGGAGGCGCAGCAGGAGCGTCGGGGGGTGGAAGACGGTGCCTCAGTGCCTCTCTCCTTCTGACATTGTTAAAGAAAACACAACAAATTTATAATTATGTAGATAATTACATGTAGATAATGTCCTCAAGTTCTGTATAACCACTTTTTCCTCTCTCTGTGTTTGTTTCTCGTTCGTTGTTGTGTGTGTTTGTGTGCATTTGTCTCTTTCAAACAGGTGCCGGTCCTCACCTCTGCAGTGCTGCCGTCTCCTGTAGCGCTGCATGGTTCTAAGCTAAGTTTCCTTTCCTTTTTCTGTTCTCTCAGATTTGTCCTCAGGTTTGAAGTGTCTGTGTTGTGCAGCTGGTCTGCTCTGTCTCTAGACAGTTCAGGCTTCACCCACTAGTTAAATGGTGGAGGCTCACAGCGACATACTCAACACACAAGTTTCTGAACTCTGCATGAGGGTTTCTCCGACGAAGTGAGGGCCGTGAGGCACAGCTCCCCGTCCCCCGGTGACCCTGCTAGGTCCACCTTCTTAGGGAAACCCTCTGCAGAGGAGCTGACAGAGCCAGGAACTTGTGAGTTGTGTGTGTCCACTCAGGCATCATTCATGCTTGTTCTGTAGGCAGTTCCTGTCAGAAGGAGGAGGCGCAGCAGGAGCGTCGGGGGGCGGAAGACGGTGCCTCAGTGCCTCTCTCCTTCTGACATTGTTAAAGAAAACACAACAAACTTATAATTATGTAGATAATTACATGTAGATAATGTCCTCAAGTTCTGTATAACCACTTTGTCCTCTCTCTGTGTTTGTTTCTCGTTCGTTGTTGTGTGTGTTTGTGTGCATTTGTCTCTTTCAAACAGGTGCCGGTCCTCACCTCTGCAGTGCTGCCGTCTCCTGTAGCGCTGCATGGTTCTAAGCTAAGTTTCCTTTCCTTTTTCTGTTCTCTCAGATTTGTCCTCAGGTTTGAAGTGTCTGTGTTGTGCAGCTGGTCTGGTCTGTCTCTAGACAGTTCAGGCTTCACCCACTAGTTAAATGGTGGAGGCTCACAGCGACATACTCAACACACAAGTTTCTGAACTCTGCATGAGGGTTTCTCCGACGAAGTGAGGGCCGTGAGGCACAGCTCCCCGTCCCCCGGTGACCCTGCTAGGTCCACCTTCTTAGGGAAACCCTCTGCAGAGGAGCTGACAGAGCCAGGAACTTGTGAGTTGTGTGTGTCCACTCAGGCATCATTCATGCTTGTTCTGTAGGCAGTTCCTGTCAGAAGGAGGAGGCGCAGCAGGAGCGTCGGGGGGCGGAAGACGGTGCCTCAGTGCCTCTCTCCTTCTGACATTGTTAAAGAAAACACAACAAATTTATAATTATGTAGATAATTACATGTAGATAATGTCCTCAAGTTCTGTATAACCACTTTGTCCTCTCTCTGTGTTTGTTTCTCGTTCGTTGTTGTGTGTGTTTGTGTGCATTTGTCTCTTTCAAACAGGTGCCGGTCCTCACCTCTGCAGTGCTGCCGTCTCCTGTAGCGCTGCATGGTTCTAAGCTAAGTTTCCTTTCCTTTTTCTGTTCTGTCAGATTTATCCTCAGGTTTGAAGTGTCTGTGTTGTGCAGCTGGTCTGGTCTGTCTCTAGACAGTTCAGGCTTCACCCCCTAGTTAAATGGTGGAGGCTCACAGTGACATACTCAACACACAAGTTTCTGAACTCTGCATGAGGGTTTCTCCGACGAAGTGAGGGCCGTGAGGCACAGCTCCCCGTCCCCCGGTGACCCTGCTAGGTCCACCTTCTTAGGGAAACCCTCTGCAGAGGAGCTGACAGAGCCAGGAACTTGTGAGTTGTGTGTGTGTCCACTCAGGCATCATTCATGCTTGTTCTGTAGGCAGTTCCTGTCAGAAGGAGGAGGCGCAGCAGGAGCGTCGGGGGGCGGAAGGCGGTGCCTCAGTGCCTCTCTCCTTCTGACATTGTTAAAGAAAACACAACAAACTTATAATTATGTAGATAATTACATGTAGATAATGTCCTCAAGTTCTGTATAACCACTTTGTCCTCTCTCTGTGTTTGTTTCTCGTTCGTTGTTGTGTGTGTTTGTGTGCATTTGTCTCTTTCAAACAGGTGCCGGTCCTCACCTCTGCAGTGCTGCCGTCTCCTGTAGCGCTGCATGGTTCTAAGCTAAGTTTCCTTTCCTTTTTCTGTTCTCTCAGATTTGTCCTCAGGTTTGAAGTGTCTGTGTTGTGCAGCTGGTCTGGTCTGTCTCTAGACAGTTCAGGCTTCACCCACTAGTTAAATGGTGGAGGCTCACAGCGACATACTCAACACACAAGTTTCTGAACTCTGCATGAGGGTTTCTCCGACGAAGTGAGGGCCGTGAGGCACAGCTCCCCGTCCCCCGGTGACCCTGCTAGGTCCACCTTCTTAGGGAAACCCTCTGCAGAGGAGCTGACAGAGCCAGGAACTTGTGAGTTGTGTGTGTCCACTCAGGCATCATTCATGCTTGTTCTGTAGGCAGTTCCTGTCAGAAGGAGGAGGCGCAGCAGGAGCGTCGGGGGGCGGAAGACGGTGCCTCAGTGCCTCTCTCCTTCTGACATTGTTAAAGAAAACACAACAAATTTATAATTATGTAGATAATTACATGTAGATAATGTCCTCAAGTTCTGTATAACCACTTTGTCCTCTCTCTGTGTTTGTTTCTCGTTCGTTGTTGTGTGTGTTTGTGTGCATTTGTCTCTTTCAAACAGGTGCCGGTCCTCACCTCTGCAGTGCTGCCGTCTCCTGTAGCGCTGCATGGTTCTAAGCTAAGTTTCCTTTCCTTTTTCTGTTCTCTCAGATTTGTCCTCAGGTTTGAAGTGTCTGTGTTGTGCAGCTGGTCTGCTCTGTCTCTAGACAGTTCAGGCTTCACCCACTAGTTAAATGGTGGAGGCTCACAGCGACATACTCAACACACAAGTTTCTGAACTCTGCATGAGGGTTTCTCCGACGAAGTGAGGGCCGTGAGGCACAGCTCCCCGTCCCCCGGTGACCCTGCTAGGTCCACCTTCTTAGGGAAACCCTCTGCAGAGGAGCTGACAGAGCCAGGAACTTGTGAGTTGTGTGTGTCCACTCAGGCATCATTCATGCTTGTTCTGTAGGCAGTTCCTGTCAGAAGGAGGAGGCGCAGCAGGAGCGTCGGGGGGCGGAAGACGGTGCCTCAGTGCCTCTCTCCTTCTGACATTGTTAAAGAAAACACAACAAATTTATAATTATGTAGATAATTACATGTAGATAATGTCCTCAAGTTCTGTATAACCACTTTGTCCTCTCTCTGTGTTTGTTTCTCGTTCGTTGTTGTGTGTGTTTGTGTGCATTTGTCTCTTTCAAACAGGTGCCGGTCCTCACCTCTGCAGTGCTGCCGTCTCCTGTAGCGCTGCATGGTTCTAAGCTAAGTTTCCTTTCCTTTTTCTGTTCTCTCAGATTTGTCCTCAGGTTTGAAGTGTCTGTGTTGTGCAGCTGGTCTGGTCTGTCTCTAGACAGTTCAGGCTTCACCCACTAGTTAAATGGTGGAGGCTCACAGCGACATACTCAACACACAAGTTTCTGAACTCTGCATGAGGGTTTCTCCGACGAAGTGAGGGCCGTGAGGCACAGCTCCCCGTCCCCCGGTGACCCTGCTAGGTCCACCTTCTTAGGGAAACCCTCTGCAGAGGAGCTGACAGAGCCAGGAACTTGTGAGTTGTGTGTGTCCACTCAGGCATCATTCATGCTTGTTCTGTAGGCAGTTCCTGTCAGAAGGAGGAGGCGCAGCAGGAGCGTCGGGGGGCGGAAGACGGTGCCTCAGTGCCTCTCTCCTTCTGACATTGTTAAAGAAAACACAACAAATTTATAATTATGTAGATAATTACATGTAGATAATGTCCTCAAGTTCTGTATAACCACTTTATCCTCTCTCTGTGTTTGTTTCTCGTTCGTTGTTGTGTGTGTTTGTGTGCATTTGTCTCTTTCAAACAGGTGCCGGTCCTCACCTCTGCAGTGCTGCCGTCTCCTGTAGCGCTGCATGGTTCTAAGCTAAGTTTCCTTTCCTTTTTCTGTTCTCTCAGATTTGTCCTCAGGTTTGAAGTGTCTGTGTTGTGCAGCTGGTCTGGTCTGTCTCTAGACAGTTCAGGCTTCACCCCCTAGTTAAATGGTGGAGGCTCACAGCGACATACTCAACACACAAGTTTCTGAACTCTGCATGAGGGTTTCTCCGACGAAGTGAGGGCCGTGAGGCACAGCTCCCCGTCCCCCGGTGACCCTGCTAGGTCCACCTTCTTAGGGAAACCCTCTGCAGAGGAGCTGACAGAGCCAGGAACTTGTGAGTTGTGTGTGTCCACTCAGGCATCATTCATGCTTGTTCTGTAGGCAGTTCCTGTCAGAAGGAGGAGGCGCAGCAGGAGCGTCGGGGGGCGGAAGACGGTGCCTCAGTGCCTCTCTCCTTCTGACATTGTTAAAGAAAACACAACAAATTTATAATTATGTAGATAATTACATGTAGATAATGTCCTCAAGTTCTGTATAACCACTTTGTCCTCTCTCTGTGTTTGTTTCTCGTTCGTTGTTGTGTGTGTTTGTGTGCATTTGTCTCTTTCAAACAGGTGCCGGTCCTCACCTCTGCAGTGCTGCCGTCTCCTGTAGCGCTGCATGGTTCTAAGCTAAGTTTCCTTTCCTTTTTCTGTTCTCTCAGATTTGTCCTCAGGTTTGAAGTGTCTGTGTTGTGCAGCTGGTCTGGTCTGTCTCTAGACAGTTCAGGCTTCACCCCCTAGTTAAATGGTGGAGGCTCACAGCGACATACTCAACACACAAGTTTCTGAACTCTGCATGAGGGTTTCTCCGACGAAGTGAGGGCCGTGAGGCACAGCTCCCCGTCCCCCGGTGACCCTGCTAGGTCCACCTTCTTAGGGAAACCCTCTGCAGAGGAGCTGACAGAGCCAGGAACTTGTGAGTTGTGTGTGTCCACTCAGGCATCATTCATGCTTGTTCTGTAGGCAGTTCCTGTCAGAAGGAGGAGGCGCAGCAGGAGCGTCGGGGGGCGGAAGACGGTGCCTCAGTGCCTCTCTCCTTCTGACATTGTTAAAGAAAACACAACAAACTTATAATTATGTAGATAATTACATGTAGATAATGTCCTCAAGTTCTGTATAACCACTTTGTCCTCTCTCTGTGTTTGTTTCTCGTTCGTTGTTGTGTGTGTTTGTGTGCATTTGTCTCTTTCAAACAGGTGCCGGTCCTCACCTCTGCAGTGCTGCCGTCTCCTGTAGCGCTGCATGGTTCTAAGCTAAGTTTCCTTTCCTTTTTCTGTTCTCTCAGATTTGTCCTCAGGTTTGAAGTGTCTGTGTTGTGCAGCTGGTCTGGTCTGTCTCTAGACAGTTCAGGCTTCACCCACTAGTTAAATGGTGGAGGCTCACAGCGACATACTCAACACACAAGTTTCTGAACTCTGCATGAGGGTTTCTCCGACGAAGTGAGGGCCGTGAGGCACAGCTCCCCGTCCCCCGGTGACCCTGCTAGGTCCACCTTCTTAGGGAAACCCTCTGCAGAGGAGCTGACAGAGCCAGGAACTTGTGAGTTGTGTGTGTCCACTCAGGCATCATTCATGCTTGTTCTGTAGGCAGTTCCTGTCAGAAGGAGGAGGCGCAGCAGGAGCGTCGGGGGGCGGAAGACGGTGCCTCAGTGCCTCTCTCCTTCTGACATTGTTAAAGAAAACACAACAAATTTATAATTATGTAGATAATTACATGTAGATAATGTCCTCAAGTTCTGTATAACCACTTTGTCCTCTCTCTGTGTTTGTTTCTCGTTCGTTGTTGTGTGTGTTTGTGTGCATTTGTCTCTTTCAAACAGGTGCCGGTCCTCACCTCTGCAGTGCTGCCGTCTCCTGTAGCGCTGCATGGTTCTAAGCTAAGTTTCCTTTCCTTTTTCTGTTCTCTCAGATTTGTCCTCAGGTTTGAAGTGTCTGTGTTGTGCAGCTGGTCTGGTCTGTCTCTAGACAGTTCAGGCTTCACCCACTAGTTAAATGGTGGAGGCTCACAGCGACATACTCAACACACAAGTTTCTGAACTCTGCATGAGGGTTTCTCCGACGAAGTGAGGGCCGTGAGGCACAGCTCCCCGTCCCCCGGTGACCCTGCTAGGTCCACCTTCTTAGGGAAACCCTCTGCAGAGGAGCTGACAGAGCCAGGAACTTGTGAGTTGTGTGTGTCCACTCAGGCATCATTCATGCTTGTTCTGTAGGCAGTTCCTGTCAGAAGGAGGAGGCGCAGCAGGAGCGTCGGGGGGCGGAAGACGGTGCCTCAGTGCCTCTCTCCTTCTGACATTGTTAAAGAAAACACAACAAATTTATAATTATGTAGATAATTACATGTAGATAATGTCCTCAAGTTCTGTATAACCACTTTGTCCTCTCTCTGTGTTTGTTTCTCGTTCGTTGTTGTGTGTGTTTGTGTGCATTTGTCTCTTTCAAACAGGTGCCGGTCCTCACCTCTGCAGTGCTGCCGTCTCCTGTAGCGCTGCATGGTTCTAAGCTAAGTTTCCTTTCCTTTTTCTGTTCTCTCAGATTTGTCCTCAGGTTTGAAGTGTCTGTGTTGTGCAGCTGGTCTGGTCTGTCTCTAGACAGTTCAGGCTTCACCCACTAGTTAAATGGTGGAGGCTCACAGCGACATACTCAACACACAAGTTTCTGAACTCTGCATGAGGGTTTCTCCGACGAAGCGAGGGCCGTGAGGCACAGCTCCCCGTCCCCCGGTGACCCTGCTAGGTCCACCTTCTTAGGGAAACCCTCTGCAGAGGAGCTGACAGAGCCAGGAACTTGTGAGTTGTGTGTGTCCACTCAGGCATCATTCATGCTTGTTCTGTAGGCAGTTCCTGTCAGAAGGAGGAGGCGCAGCAGGAGCGTCGGGGGGCGGAAGACGGTGCCTCAGTGCCTCTCTCCTTCTGACATTGTTAAAGAAAACACAACAAATTTATAATTATGTAGATAATTACATGTAGATAATGTCCTCAAGTTCTGTATAACCACTTTGTCCTCTCTCTGTGTTTGTTTCTCGTTCGTTGTTGTGTGTGTTTGTGTGCATTTGTCTCTTTCAAACAGGTGCCGGTCCTCACCTCTGCAGTGCTGCCGTCTCCTGTAGCGCTGCATGGTTCTAAGCTAAGTTTCCTTTCCTTTTTCTGTTCTCTCAGATTTGTCCTCAGGTTTGAAGTGTCTGTGTTGTGCAGCTGGTCTGGTCTGTCTCTAGACAGTTCAGGCTTCACCCCCTAGTTAAATGGTGGAGGCTCACAGCGACATACTCAACACACAAGTTTCTGAACTCTGCATGAGGGTTTCTCCGACGAAGCGAGGGCCGTGAGGCACAGCTCCCCGTCCCCCGGTGACCCTGCTAGGTCCACCTTCTTAGGGAAACCCTCTGCAGAGGAGCTGACAGAGCCAGGAACTTGTGAGTTGTGTGTGTCCACTCAGGCATCATTCATGCTTGTTCTGTAGGCAGTTCCTGTCAGAAGGAGGAGGCGCAGCAGGAGCGTCGGGGGGCGGAAGACGGTGCCTCAGTGCCTCTCTCCTTCTGACATTGTTAAAGAAAACACAACAAATTTATAATTATGTAGATAATTACATGTAGATAATGTCCTCAAGTTCTGTATAACCACTTTGTCCTCTCTCTGTGTTTGTTTCTCGTTCGTTGTTGTGTGTGTTTGTGTGCATTTGTCTCTTTCAAACAGGTGCCGGTCCTCACCTCTGCAGTGCTGCCGTCTCCTGTAGCGCTGCATGGTTCTAAGCTAAGTTTCCTTTCCTTTTTCTGTTCTCTCAGATTTGTCCTCAGGTTTGAAGTGTCTGTGTTGTGCAGCTGGTCTGCTCTGTCTCTAGACAGTTCAGGCTTCACCCCCTAGTTAAATGGTGGAGGCTCACAGCGACATACTCAACACACAAGTTTCTGAACTCTGCATGAGGGTTTCTCCGACGAAGCGAGGGCCGTGAGGCACAGCTCCCCGTCCCCCGGTGACCCTGCTAGGTCCACCTTCTTAGGGAAACCCTCTGCAGAGGAGCTGACAGAGCCAGGAACTTGTGAGTTGTGTGTGTCCACTCAGGCATCATTCATGCTTGTTCTGTAGGCAGTTCCTGTCAGAAGGAGGAGGCGCAGCAGGAGCGTCGGGGGGCGGAAGACGGTGCCTCAGTGCCTCTCTCCTTCTGACATTGTTAAAGAAAACACAACAAATTTATAATTATGTAGATAATTACATGTAGATAATGTCCTCAAGTTCTGTAAAACCACTTTGTCCTCTCTCTGTGTTTGTTTCTCGTTCGTTGTTGTGTGTGTTTGTGTGCATTTGTCTCTTTCAAACAGGTGCCGGTCCTCACCTCTGCAGTGCTGCCGTCTCCTGTAGCGCTGCATGGTTCTAAGCTAAGTTTCCTTTCCTTTTTCTGTTCTCTCAGATTTGTCCTCAGGTTTGAAGTGTCTGTGTTGTGCAGCTGGTCTGGTCTGTCTCTAGACAGTTCAGGCTTCACCCCCTAGTTAAATGGTGGAGGCTCACAGCGACATACTCAACACACAAGTTTCTGAACTCTGCATGAGGGTTTCTCCGACGAAGTGAGGGCCGTGAGGCACAGCTCCCCGTCCCCCGGTGACCCTGCTAGGTCCACCTTCTTAGGGAAACCCTCTGCAGAGGAGCTGACAGAGCCAGGAACTTGTGAGTTGTGTGTGTCCACTCAGGCATCATTCATGCTTGTTCTGTAGGCAGTTCCTGTCAGAAGGAGAAGGCGCAGCAGGAGCGTCGGGGGGCGGAAGACGGTGCCTCAGTGCCTCTCTCCTTCTGACATTGTTAAAGAAAACACAACAAATTTATAATTATGTAGATAATTACATGTAGATAATGTCCTCAAGTTCTGTATAACCACTTTGTCCTCTCTCTGTGTTTGTTTCTCGTTCGTTGTTGTGTGTGTTTGTGTGCATTTGTCTCTTTCAAACAGGTGCCGGTCCTCACCTCTGCAGTGCTGCCGTCTCCTGTAGCGCTGCATGGTTCTAAGCTAAGTTTCCTTTCCTTTTTCTGTTCTCTCAGATTTGTCCTCAGGTTTGAAGTGTCTGTGTTGTGCAGCTGGTCTGGTCTGTCTCTAGACAGTTCAGGCTTCACCCCCTAGTTAAATGGTGGAGGCTCACAGCGACATACTCAACACACAAGTTTCTGAACTCTGCATGAGGGTTTCTCCGATGAAGTGAGGGCCGTGAGGCACAGCTCCCCGTCCCCCGGTGACCCTGCTAGGTCCACCTTCTTAGGGAAACCCTCTGCAGAGGAGCTGACAGAGCCAGGAACTTGTGAGTTGTGTGTGTCCACTCAGGCATCATTCATGCTTGTTCTGTAGGCAGTTCCTGTCAGAAGGAGGAGGCGCAGCAGGAGCGTCGGGGGGCGGAAGACGGTGCCTCAGTGCCTCTCTCCTTCTGACATTGTTAAAGAAAACACAACAAATTTATAATTATGTAGATAATTACATGTAGATAATGTCCTCAAGTTCTGTATAACCACTTTTTCCTCTCTCTGTGTTTGTTTCTCGTTCGTTGTTGTGTGTGTTTGTGTGCATTTGTCTCTTTCAAACAGGTGCCGGTCCTCACCTCTGCAGTGCTGCCGTCTCCTGTAGCGCTGCATGGTTCTAAGCTAAGTTTCCTTTCCTTTTTCTGTTCTCTCAGATTTGTCCTCAGGTTTGAAGTGTCTGTGTTGTGCAGCTGGTCTGGTCTGTCTCTAGACAGTTCAGGCTTCACCCCCTAGTTAAATGGTGGAGGCTCACAGCGACATACTCAACACACAAGTTTCTGAACTCTGCATGAGGGTTTCTCCGACGAAGTGAGGGCCGTGAGGCACAGCTCCCCGTCCCCCGGTGACCCTGCTAGGTCCACCTTCTTAGGGAAACCCTCTGCAGAGGAGCTGACAGAGCCAGGAACTTGTGAGTTGTGTGTGTCCACTCAGGCATCATTCATGCTTGTTCTGTAGGCAGTTCCTGTCAGAAGGAGGAGGCGCAGCAGGAGCGTCGGGGGGCGGAAGACGGTGCCTCAGTGCCTCTCTCCTTCTGACATTGTTAAAGAAAACACAACAAATTTATAATTATGTAGATAATTACATGTAGATAATGTCCTCAAGTTCTGTATAACCACTTTGTCCTCTCTCTGTGTTTGTTTCTCGTTCGTTGTTGTGTGTGTTTGTGTGCATTTGTCTCTTTCAAACAGGTGCCGGTCCTCACCTCTGCAGTGCTGCCGTCTCCTGTAGCGCTGCATGGTTCTAAGCTAAGTTTCCTTTCCTTTTTCTGTTCTCTCAGATTTGTCCTCAGGTTTGAAGTGTCTGTGTTGTGCAGCTGGTCTGGTCTGTCTCTAGACAGTTCAGGCTTCACCCCCTAGTTAAATGGTGGAGGCTCACAGCGACATACTCAACACACAAGTTTCTGAACTCTGCATGAGGGTTTCTCCGACGAAGTGAGGGCCGTGAGGCACAGCTCCCCGTCCCCCGGTGACCCTGCTAGGTCCACCTTCTTAGGGAAACCCTCTGCAGAGGAGCTGACAGAGCCAGGAACTTGTGAGTTGTGTGTGTCCACTCAGGCATCATTCATGCTTGTTCTGTAGGCAGTTCCTGTCAGAAGGAGGAGGCGCAGCAGGAGCGTCGGGGGGCGGAAGACGGTGCCTCAGTGCCTCTCTCCTTCTGACATTGTTAAAGAAAACACAACAAATTTATAATTATGTAGATAATTACATGTAGATAATGTCCTCAAGTTCTGTATAACCACTTTTTCCTCTCTCTGTGTTTGTTTCTCGTTCGTTGTTGTGTGTGTTTGTGTGCATTTGTCTCTTTCAAACAGGTGCCGGTCCTCACCTCTGCAGTGCTGCCGTCTCCTGTAGCGCTGCATGGTTCTAAGCTAAGTTTCCTTTCCTTTTTCTGTTCTCTCAGATTTGTCCTCAGGTTTGAAGTGTCTGTGTTGTGCAGCTGGTCTGGTCTGTCTCTAGACAGTTCAGGCTTCACCCACTAGTTAAATGGTGGAGGCTCACAGCGACATACTCAACACACAAGTTTCTGAACTCTGCATGAGGGTTTCTCCGACGAAGTGAGGGCCGTGAGGCACAGCTCCCCGTCCCCCGGTGACCCTGCTAGGTCCACCTTCTTAGGGAAACCCTCTGCAGAGGAGCTGACAGAGCCAGGAACTTGTGAGTTGTGTGTGTCCACTCAGGCATCATTCATGCTTGTTCTGTAGGCAGTTCCTGTCAGAAGGAGAAGGCGCAGCAGGAGCGTCGGGGGGCGGAAGACGGTGCCTCAGTGCCTCTCTCCTTCTGACATTGTTAAAGAAAACACAACAAATTTATAATTATGTAGATAATTACATGTAGATAATGTCCTCAAGTTCTGTATAACCACTTTGTCCTCTCTCTGTGTTTGTTTCTCGTTCGTTGTTGTGTGTGTTTGTGTGCATTTGTCTCTTTCAAACAGGTGCCGGTCCTCACCTCTGCAGTGCTGCCGTCTCCTGTAGCGCTGCATGGTTCTAAGCTAAGTTTCCTTTCCTTTTTCTGTTCTCTCAGATTTGTCCTCAGGTTTGAAGTGTCTGTGTTGTGCAGCTGGTCTGGTCTGTCTCTAGACAGTTCAGGCTTCACCCCCTAGTTAAATGGTGGAGGCTCACAGCGACATACTCAACACACAAGTTTCTGAACTCTGCATGAGGGTTTCTCCGACGAAGTGAGGGCCGTGAGGCACAGCTCCCCGTCCCCCGGTGACCCTGCTAGGTCCACCTTCTTAGGGAAACCCTCTGCAGAGGAGCTGACAGAGCCAGGAACTTGTGAGTTGTGTGTGTCCACTCAGGCATCATTCATGCTTGTTCTGTAGGCAGTTCCTGTCAGAAGGAGGAGGCGCAGCAGGAGCGTCGGGGGGCGGAAGACGGTGCCTCAGTGCCTCTCTCCTTCTGACATTGTTAAAGAAAACACAACAAATTTATAATTATGTAGATAATTACATGTAGATAATGTCCTCAAGTTCTGTATAACCACTTTGTCCTCTCTCTGTGTTTGTTTCTCGTTCGTTGTTGTGTGTGTTTGTGTGCATTTGTCTCTTTCAAACAGGTGCCGGTCCTCACCTCTGCAGTGCTGCCGTCTCCTGTAGCGCTGCATGGTTCTAAGCTAAGTTTCCTTTCCTTTTTCTGTTCTCTCAGATTTGTCCTCAGGTTTGAAGTGTCTGTGTTGTGCAGCTGGTCTGGTCTGGTCTGTCTCTAGACAGTTCAGGCTTCACCCACTAGTTAAATGGTGGAGGCTCACAGCGACATACTCAACACACAAGTTTCTGAACTCTGCATGAGGGTTTCTCCGACGAAGCGAGGGCCGTGAGGCACAGCTCCCCGTCCCCCGGTGACCCTGCTAGGTCCACCTTCTTAGGGAAACCCTCTGCAGAGGAGCTGACAGAGCCAGGAACTTGTGAGTTGTGTGTGTCCACTCAGGCATCATTCATGCTTGTTCTGTAGGCAGTTCCTGTCAGAAGGAGGAGGCGCAGCAGGAGCGTCGGGGGGCGGAAGACGGTGCCTCAGTGCCTCTCTCCTTCTGACATTGTTAAAGAAAACACAACAAATTTATAATTATGTAGATAATTACATGTAGATAATGTCCTCAAGTTCTGTATAACCACTTTGTCCTCTCTCTGTGTTTGTTTCTCGTTCGTTGTTGTGTGTGTTTGTGTGCATTTGTCTCTTTCAAACAGGTGCCGGTCCTCACCTCTGCAGTGCTGCCGTCTCCTGTAGCGCTGCATGGTTCTAAGCTAAGTTTCCTTTCCTTTTTCTGTTCTCTCAGATTTGTCCTCAGGTTTGAAGTGTCTGTGTTGTGCAGCTGGTCTGGTCTGTCTCTAGACAGTTCAGGCTTCACCCACTAGTTAAATGGTGGAGGCTCACAGCGACATACTCAACACACAAGTTTCTGAACTCTGCATGAGGGTTTCTCCGACGAAGCGAGGGCCGTGAGGCACAGCTCCCCGTCCCCCGGTGACCCTGCTAGGTCCACCTTCTTAGGGAAACCCTCTGCAGAGGAGCTGACAGAGCCAGGAACTTGTGAGTTGTGTGTGTCCACTCAGGCATCATTCATGCTTGTTCTGTAGGCAGTTCCTGTCAGAAGGAGGAGGCGCAGCAGGAGCGTCGGGGGGCGGAAGACGGTGCCTCAGTGCCTCTCTCCTTCTGACATTGTTAAAGAAAACACAACAAATTTATAATTATGTAGATAATTACATGTAGATAATGTCCTCAAGTTCTGTATAACCACTTTGTCCTCTCTCTGTGTTTGTTTCTCGTTCGTTGTTGTGTGTGTTTGTGTGCATTTGTCTCTTTCAAACAGGTGCCGGTCCTCACCTCTGCAGTGCTGCCGTCTCCTGTAGCGCTGCATGGTTCTAAGCTAAGTTTCCTTTCCTTTTTCTGTTCTCTCAGATTTGTCCTCAGGTTTGAAGTGTCTGTGTTGTGCAGCTGGTCTGGTCTGTCTCTAGACAGTTCAGGCTTCACCCACTAGTTAAATGGTGGAGGCTCACAGCGACATACTCAACACACAAGTTTCTGAACTCTGCATGAGGGTTTCTCCGACGAAGCGAGGGCCGTGAGGCACAGCTCCCCGTCCCCCGGTGACCCTGCTAGGTCCACCTTCTTAGGGAAACCCTCTGCAGAGGAGCTGACAGAGCCAGGAACTTGTGAGTTGTGTGTGTCCACTCAGGCATCATTCATGCTTGTTCTGTAGGCAGTTCCTGTCAGAAGGAGGAGGCGCAGCAGGAGCGTCGGGGGGCGGAAGACGGTGCCTCAGTGCCTCTCTCCTTCTGACATTGTTAAAGAAAACACAACAAATTTATAATTATGTAGATAATTACATGTAGATAATGTCCTCAAGTTCTGTATAACCACTTTGTCCTCTCTCTGTGTTTGTTTCTCGTTCGTTGTTGTGTGTGTTTGTGTGCATTTGTCTCTTTCAAACAGGTGCCGGTCCTCACCTCTGCAGTGCTGCCGTCTCCTGTAGCGCTGCATGGTTCTAAGCTAAGTTTCCTTTCCTTTTTCTGTTCTCTCAGATTTGTCCTCAGGTTTGAAGTGTCTGTGTTGTGCAGCTGGTCTGGTCTGTCTCTAGACAGTTCAGGCTTCACCCCCTAGTTAAATGGTGGAGGCTCACAGCGACATACTCAACACACAAGTTTCTGAACTCTGCATGAGGGTTTCTCCGACGAAGCGAGGGCCGTGAGGCACAGCTCCCCGTCCCCCGGTGACCCTGCTAGGTCCACCTTCTTAGGGAAACCCTCTGCAGAGGAGCTGACAGAGCCAGGAACTTGTGAGTTGTGTGTGTCCACTCAGGCATCATTCATGCTTGTTCTGTAGGCAGTTCCTGTCAGAAGGAGGAGGCGCAGCAGGAGCGTCGGGGGGCGGAAGACGGTGCCTCAGTGCCTCTCTCCTTCTGACATTGTTAAAGAAAACACAACAAATTTATAATTATGTAGATAATTACATGTAGATAATGTCCTCAAGTTCTGTATAACCACTTTGTCCTCTCTCTGTGTTTGTTTCTCGTTCGTTGTTGTGTGTGTTTGTGTGCATTTGTCTCTTTCAAACAGGTGCCGGTCCTCACCTCTGCAGTGCTGCCGTCTCCTGTAGCGCTGCATGGTTCTAAGCTAAGTTTCCTTTCCTTTTTCTGTTCTCTCAGATTTGTCCTCAGGTTTGAAGTGTCTGTGTTGTGCAGCTGGTCTGCTCTGTCTCTAGACAGTTCAGGCTTCACCCCCTAGTTAAATGGTGGAGGCTCACAGCGACATACTCAACACACAAGTTTCTGAACTCTGCATGAGGGTTTCTCCGACGAAGCGAGGGCCGTGAGGCACAGCTCCCCGTCCCCCGGTGACCCTGCTAGGTCCACCTTCTTAGGGAAACCCTCTGCAGAGGAGCTGACAGAGCCAGGAACTTGTGAGTTGTGTGTGTCCACTCAGGCATCATTCATGCTTGTTCTGTAGGCAGTTCCTGTCAGAAGGAGGAGGCGCAGCAGGAGCGTCGGGGGGCGGAAGACGGTGCCTCAGTGCCTCTCTCCTTCTGACATTGTTAAAGAAAACACAACAAATTTATAATTATGTAGATAATTACATGTAGATAATGTCCTCAAGTTCTGTAAAACCACTTTGTCCTCTCTCTGTGTTTGTTTCTCGTTCGTTGTTGTGTGTGTTTGTGTGCATTTGTCTCTTTCAAACAGGTGCCGGTCCTCACCTCTGCAGTGCTGCCGTCTCCTGTAGCGCTGCATGGTTCTAAGCTAAGTTTCCTTTCCTTTTTCTGTTCTCTCAGATTTGTCCTCAGGTTTGAAGTGTCTGTGTTGTGCAGCTGGTCTGGTCTGTCTCTAGACAGTTCAGGCTTCACCCCCTAGTTAAATGGTGGAGGCTCACAGCGACATACTCAACACACAAGTTTCTGAACTCTGCATGAGGGTTTCTCCGACGAAGTGAGGGCCGTGAGGCACAGCTCCCCGTCCCCCGGTGACCCTGCTAGGTCCACCTTCTTAGGGAAACCCTCTGCAGAGGAGCTGACAGAGCCAGGAACTTGTGAGTTGTGTGTGTCCACTCAGGCATCATTCATGCTTGTTCTGTAGGCAGTTCCTGTCAGAAGGAGGAGGCGCAGCAGGAGCGTCGGGGGGCGGAAGACGGTGCCTCAGTGCCTCTCTCCTTCTGACATTGTTAAAGAAAACACAACAAATTTATAATTATTTAGATATTTACATGTAGGTAATGTCCTCAAGTTCTGTATAACCACTTTGTCCTCTCTCTGTGTTTGTTTCTCGTTCGTTGTTGTGTGTGTTTGTGTGCATTTGTCTCTTTCAAACAGGTGCCGGTCCTCACCTCTGCAGTGCTGCCGTCTCCTGTAGCGCTGCATGGTTCTAAGCTAAGTTTCCTTTCCTTTTTCTGTTCTCTCAGATTTGTCCTCAGGTTTGAAGTGTCTGTGTTGTGCAGCTGGTCTGGTCTGTCTCTAGACAGTTCAGGCTTCACCCACTAGTTAAATGGTGGAGGCTCACAGCGACATACTCAACACACAAGTTTCTGAACTCTGCATGAGGGTTTCTCCGACGAAGTGAGGGCCGTGAGGCACAGCTCCCCGTCCCCCGGTGACCCTGCTAGGTCCACCTTCTTAGGGAAACCCTCTGCAGAGGAGCTGACAGAGCCAGGAACTTGTGAGTTGTGTGTGTCCACTCAGGCATCATTCATGCTTGTTCTGTAGGCAGTTCCTGTCAGAAGGAGAAGGCGCAGCAGGAGCGTCGGGGGGCGGAAGACGGTGCCTCAGTGCCTCTCTCCTTCTGACATTGTTAAAGAAAACACAACAAATTTATAATTATGTAGATAATTACATGTAGATAATGTCCTCAAGTTCTGTATAACCACTTTGTCCTCTCTCTGTGTTTGTTTCTCGTTCGTTGTTGTGTGTGTTTGTGTGCATTTGTCTCTTTCAAACAGGTGCCGGTCCTCACCTCTGCAGTGCTGCCGTCTCCTGTAGCGCTGCATGGTTCTAAGCTAAGTTTCCTTTCCTTTTTCTGTTCTCTCAGATTTGTCCTCAGGTTTGAAGTGTCTGTGTTGTGCAGCTGGTCTGGTCTGTCTCTAGACAGTTCAGGCTTCACCCCCTAGTTAAATGGTGGAGGCTCACAGCGACATACTCAACACACAAGTTTCTGAACTCTGCATGAGGGTTTCTCCGATGAAGTGAGGGCCGTGAGGCACAGCTCCCCGTCCCCCGGTGACCCTGCTAGGTCCACCTTCTTAGGGAAACCCTCTGCAGAGGAGCTGACAGAGCCAGGAACTTGTGAGTTGTGTGTGTCCACTCAGGCATCATTCATGCTTGTTCTGTAGGCAGTTCCTGTCAGAAGGAGGAGGCGCAGCAGGAGCGTCGGGGGGCGGAAGACGGTGCCTCAGTGCCTCTCTCCTTCTGACATTGTTAAAGAAAACACAACAAATTTATAATTATGTAGATAATTACATGTAGATAATGTCCTCAAGTTCTGTATAACCACTTTTTCCTCTCTCTGTGTTTGTTTCTCGTTCGTTGTTGTGTGTGTTTGTGTGCATTTGTCTCTTTCAAACAGGTGCCGGTCCTCACCTCTGCAGTGCTGCCGTCTCCTGTAGCGCTGCATGGTTCTAAGCTAAGTTTCCTTTCCTTTTTCTGTTCTCTCAGATTTGTCCTCAGGTTTGAAGTGTCTGTGTTGTGCAGCTGGTCTGGTCTGTCTCTAGACAGTTCAGGCTTCACCCCCTAGTTAAATGGTGGAGGCTCACAGCGACATACTCAACACACAAGTTTCTGAACTCTGCATGAGGGTTTCTCCGACGAAGTGAGGGCCGTGAGGCACAGCTCCCCGTCCCCCGGTGACCCTGCTAGGTCCACCTTCTTAGGGAAACCCTCTGCAGAGGAGCTGACAGAGCCAGGAACTTGTGAGTTGTGTGTGTCCACTCAGGCATCATTCATGCTTGTTCTGTAGGCAGTTCCTGTCAGAAGGAGGAGGCGCAGCAGGAGCGTCGGGGGGCGGAAGACGGTGCCTCAGTGCCTCTCTCCTTCTGACATTGTTAAAGAAAACACAACAAATTTATAATTATGTAGATAATTACATGTAGATAATGTCCTCAAGTTCTGTATAACCACTTTGTCCTCTCTCTGTGTTTGTTTCTCGTTCGTTGTTGTGTGTGTTTGTGTGCATTTGTCTCTTTCAAACAGGTGCCGGTCCTCACCTCTGCAGTGCTGCCGTCTCCTGTAGCGCTGCATGGTTCTAAGCTAAGTTTCCTTTCCTTTTTCTGTTCTCTCAGATTTGTCCTCAGGTTTGAAGTGTCTGTGTTGTGCAGCTGGTCTGGTCTGTCTCTAGACAGTTCAGGCTTCACCCCCTAGTTAAATGGTGGAGGCTCACAGCGACATACTCAACACACAAGTTTCTGAACTCTGCATGAGGGTTTCTCCGACGAAGTGAGGGCCGTGAGGCACAGCTCCCCGTCCCCCGGTGACCCTGCTAGGTCCACCTTCTTAGGGAAACCCTCTGCAGAGGAGCTGACAGAGCCAGGAACTTGTGAGTTGTGTGTGTCCACTCAGGCATCATTCATGCTTGTTCTGTAGGCAGTTCCTGTCAGAAGGAGGAGGCGCAGCAGGAGCGTCGGGGGGCGGAAGACGGTGCCTCAGTGCCTCTCTCCTTCTGACATTGTTAAAGAAAACACAACAAATTTATAATTATGTAGATAATTACATGTAGATAATGTCCTCAAGTTCTGTATAACCACTTTTTCCTCTCTCTGTGTTTGTTTCTCGTTCGTTGTTGTGTGTGTTTGTGTGCATTTGTCTCTTTCAAACAGGTGCCGGTCCTCACCTCTGCAGTGCTGCCGTCTCCTGTAGCGCTGCATGGTTCTAAGCTAAGTTTCCTTTCCTTTTTCTGTTCTCTCAGATTTGTCCTCAGGTTTGAAGTGTCTGTGTTGTGCAGCTGGTCTGGTCTGTCTCTAGACAGTTCAGGCTTCACCCACTAGTTAAATGGTGGAGGCTCACAGCGACATACTCAACACACAAGTTTCTGAACTCTGCATGAGGGTTTCTCCGACGAAGTGAGGGCCGTGAGGCACAGCTCCCCGTCCCCCGGTGACCCTGCTAGGTCCACCTTCTTAGGGAAACCCTCTGCAGAGGAGCTGACAGAGCCAGGAACTTGTGAGTTGTGTGTGTCCACTCAGGCATCATTCATGCTTGTTCTGTAGGCAGTTCCTGTCAGAAGGAGGAGGCGCAGCAGGAGCGTCGGGGGGCGGAAGACGGTGCCTCAGTGCCTCTCTCCTTCTGACATTGTTAAAGAAAACACAACAAATTTATAATTATGTAGATAATTACATGTAGATAATGTCCTCAAGTTCTGTATAACCACTTTTTCCTCTCTCTGTGTTTGTTTCTCGTTCGTTGTTGTGTGTGTTTGTGTGCATTTGTCTCTTTCAAACAGGTGCCGGTCCTCACCTCTGCAGTGCTGCCGTCTCCTGTAGCGCTGCATGGTTCTAAGCTAAGTTTCCTTTCCTTTTTCTGTTCTCTCAGATTTGTCCTCAGGTTTGAAGTGTCTGTGTTGTGCAGCTGGTCTGGTCTGGTCTGTCTCTAGACAGTTCAGGCTTCACCCACTAGTTAAATGGTGGAGGCTCACAGCGACATACTCAACACACAAGTTTCTGAACTCTGCATGAGGGTTTCTCCGACGAAGTGAGGGCCGTGAGGCACAGCTCCCCGTCCCCCGGTGACCCTGCTAGGTCCACCTTCTTAGGGAAACCCTCTGCAGAGGAGCTGACAGAGCCAGGAACTTGTGAGTTGTGTGTGTCCACTCAGGCATCATTCATGCTTGTTCTGTAGGCAGTTCCTGTCAGAAGGAGAAGGCGCAGCAGGAGCGTCGGGGGGCGGAAGACGGTGCCTCAGTGCCTCTCTCCTTCTGACATTGTTAAAGAAAACACAACAAATTTATAATTATGTAGATAATTACATGTAGATAATGTCCTCAAGTTCTGTATAACCACTTTGTCCTCTCTCTGTGTTTGTTTCTCGTTCGTTGTTGTGTGTGTTTGTGTGCATTTGTCTCTTTCAAACAGGTGCCGGTCCTCACCTCTGCAGTGCTGCCGTCTCCTGTAGCGCTGCATGGTTCTAAGCTAAGTTTCCTTTCCTTTTTCTGTTCTCTCAGATTTGTCCTCAGGTTTGAAGTGTCTGTGTTGTGCAGCTGGTCTGGTCTGTCTCTAGACAGTTCAGGCTTCACCCCCTAGTTAAATGGTGGAGGCTCACAGCGACATACTCAACACACAAGTTTCTGAACTCTGCATGAGGGTTTCTCCGACGAAGTGAGGGCCGTGAGGCACAGCTCCCCGTCCCCCGGTGACCCTGCTAGGTCCACCTTCTTAGGGAAACCCTCTGCAGAGGAGCTGACAGAGCCAGGAACTTGTGAGTTGTGTGTGTCCACTCAGGCATCATTCATGCTTGTTCTGTAGGCAGTTCCTGTCAGAAGGAGGAGGCGCAGCAGGAGCGTCGGGGGGCGGAAGACGGTGCCTCAGTGCCTCTCTCCTTCTGACATTGTTAAAGAAAACACAACAAATTTATAATTATGTAGATAATTACATGTAGATAATGTCCTCAAGTTCTGTATAACCACTTTGTCCTCTCTCTGTGTTTGTTTCTCGTTCGTTGTTGTGTGTGTTTGTGTGCATTTGTCTCTTTCAAACAGGTGCCGGTCCTCACCTCTGCAGTGCTGCCGTCTCCTGTAGCGCTGCATGGTTCTAAGCTAAGTTTCCTTTCCTTTTTCTGTTCTCTCAGATTTGTCCTCAGGTTTGAAGTGTCTGTGTTGTGCAACTGGTCTGGTCTGTCTCTAGACAGTTCAGGCTTCACCCACTAGTTAAATGGTGGAGGCTCACAGCGACATACTCAACACACAAGTTTCTGAACTCTGCATGAGGGTTTCTCCGACGAAGCGAGGGCCGTGAGGCACAGCTCCCCGTCCCCCGGTGACCCTGCTAGGTCCACCTTCTTAGGGAAACCCTCTGCAGAGGAGCTGACAGAGCCAGGAACTTGTGAGTTGTGTGTGTCCACTCAGGCATCATTCATGCTTGTTCTGTAGGCAGTTCCTGTCAGAAGGAGGAGGCGCAGCAGGAGCGTCGGGGGGCGGAAGACGGTGCCTCAGTGCCTCTCTCCTTCTGACATTGTTAAAGAAAACACAACAAATTTATAATTATGTAGATAATTACATGTAGATAATGTCCTCAAGTTCTGTATAACCACTTTGTCCTCTCTCTGTGTTTGTTTCTCGTTCGTTGTTGTGTGTGTTTGTGTGCATTTGTCTCTTTCAAACAGGTGCCGGTCCTCACCTCTGCAGTGCTGCCGTCTCCTGTAGCGCTGCATGGTTCTAAGCTAAGTTTCCTTTCCTTTTTCTGTTCTCTCAGATTTGTCCTCAGGTTTGAAGTGTCTGTGTTGTGCAGCTGGTCTGGTCTGTCTCTAGACAGTTCAGGCTTCACCCACTAGTTAAATGGTGGAGGCTCACAGCGACATACTCAACACACAAGTTTCTGAACTCTGCATGAGGGTTTCTCCGACGAAGCGAGGGCCGTGAGGCACAGCTCCCCGTCCCCCGGTGACCCTGCTAGGTCCACCTTCTTAGGGAAACCCTCTGCAGAGGAGCTGACAGAGCCAGGAACTTGTGAGTTGTGTGTGTCCACTCAGGCATCATTCATGCTTGTTCTGTAGGCAGTTCCTGTCAGAAGGAGGAGGCGCAGCAGGAGCGTCGGGGGGCGGAAGACGGTGCCTCAGTGCCTCTCTCCTTCTGACATTGTTAAAGAAAACACAACAAATTTATAATTATGTAGATAATTACATGTAGATAATGTCCTCAAGTTCTGTATAACCACTTTGTCCTCTCTCTGTGTTTGTTTCTCGTTCGTTGTTGTGTGTGTTTGTGTGCATTTGTCTCTTTCAAACAGGTGCCGGTCCTCACCTCTGCAGTGCTGCCGTCTCCTGTAGCGCTTCATGGTTCTAAGCTAAGTTTCCTTTCCTTTTTCTGTTCTCTCAGATTTGTCCTCAGGTTTGAAGTGTCTGTGTTGTGCAGCTGGTCTGGTCTGTCTCTAGACAGTTCAGGCTTCACCCACTAGTTAAATGGTGGAGGCTCACAGCGACATACTCAACACACAAGTTTCTGAACTCTGCATGAGGGTTTCTCCGACGAAGCGAGGGCCGTGAGGCACAGCTCCCCGTCCCCCGGTGACCCTGCTAGGTCCACCTTCTTAGGGAAACCCTCTGCAGAGGAGCTGACAGAGCCAGGAACTTGTGAGTTGTGTGTGTCCACTCAGGCATCATTCATGCTTGTTCTGTAGGCAGTTCCTGTCAGAAGGAGGAGGCGCAGCAGGAGCGTCGGGGGGCGGAAGACGGTGCCTCAGTGCCTCTCTCCTTCTGACATTGTTAAAGAAAACACAACAAATTTATAATTATGTAGATAATTACATGTAGATAATGTCCTCAAGTTCTGTATAACCACTTTGTCCTCTCTCTGTGTTTGTTTCTCGTTCGTTGTTGTGTGTGTTTGTGTGCATTTGTCTCTTTCAAACAGGTGCCGGTCCTCACCTCTGCAGTGCTGCCGTCTCCTGTAGCGCTTCATGGTTCTAAGCTAAGTTTCCTTTCCTTTTTCTGTTCTCTCAGATTTGTCCTCAGGTTTGAAGTGTCTGTGTTGTGCAGCTGGTCTGGTCTGTCTCTAGACAGTTCAGGCTTCACCCACTAGTTAAATGGTGGAGGCTCACAGCGACATACTCAACACACAAGTTTCTGAACTCTGCATGAGGGTTTCTCCGACGAAGCGAGGGCCGTGAGGCACAGCTCCCCGTCCCCCGGTGACCCTGCTAGGTCCACCTTCTTAGGGAAACCCTCTGCAGAGGAGCTGACAGAGCCAGGAACTTGTGAGTTGTGTGTGTCCACTCAGGCATCATTCATGCTTGTTCTGTAGGCAGTTCCTGTCAGAAGGAGGAGGCGCAGCAGGAGCGTCGGGGGGCGGAAGACGGTGCCTCAGTGCCTCTCTCCTTCTGACATTGTTAAAGAAAACACAACAAATTTATAATTATGTAGATAATTACATGTAGATAATGTCCTCAAGTTCTGTATAACCACTTTGTCCTCTCTCTGTGTTTGTTTCTCGTTCGTTGTTGTGTGTGTTTGTGTGCATTTGTCTCTTTCAAACAGGTGCCGGTCCTCACCTCTGCAGTGCTGCCGTCTCCTGTAGCGCTGCATGGTTCTAAGCTAAGTTTCCTTTCCTTTTTCTGTTCTCTCAGATTTGTCCTCAGGTTTGAAGTGTCTGTGTTGTGCAGCTGGTCTGGTCTGTCTCTAGACAGTTCAGGCTTCACCCCCTAGTTAAATGGTGGAGGCTCACAGCGACATACTCAACACACAAGTTTCTGAACTCTGCATGAGGGTTTCTCCGACGAAGCGAGGGCCGTGAGGCACAGCTCCCCGTCCCCCGGTGACCCTGCTAGGTCCACCTTCTTAGGGAAACCCTCTGCAGAGGAGCTGACAGAGCCAGGAACTTGTGAGTTGTGTGTGTCCACTCAGGCATCATTCATGCTTGTTCTGTAGGCAGTTCCTGTCAGAAGGAGGAGGCGCAGCAGGAGCGTCGGGGGGCGGAAGACGGTGCCTCAGTGCCTCTCTCCTTCTGACATTGTTAAAGAAAACACAACAAATTTATAATTATGTAGATAATTACATGTAGATAATGTCCTCAAGTTCTGTATAACCACTTTGTCCTCTCTCTGTGTTTGTTTCTCGTTCGTTGTTGTGTGTGTTTGTGTGCATTTGTCTCTTTCAAACAGGTGCCGGTCCTCACCTCTGCAGTGCTGCCGTCTCCTGTAGCGCTGCATGGTTCTAAGCTAAGTTTCCTTTCCTTTTTCTGTTCTCTCAGATTTGTCCTCAGGTTTGAAGTGTCTGTGTTGTGCAGCTGGTCTGCTCTGTCTCTAGACAGTTCAGGCTTCACCCCCTAGTTAAATGGTGGAGGCTCACAGCGACATACTCAACACACAAGTTTCTGAACTCTGCATGAGGGTTTCTCCGACGAAGCGAGGGCCGTGAGGCACAGCTCCCCGTCCCCCGGTGACCCTGCTAGGTCCACCTTCTTAGGGAAACCCTCTGCAGAGGAGCTGACAGAGCCAGGAACTTGTGAGTTGTGTGTGTCCACTCAGGCATCATTCATGCTTGTTCTGTAGGCAGTTCCTGTCAGAAGGAGGAGGCGCAGCAGGAGCGTCGGGGGGCGGAAGACGGTGCCTCAGTGCCTCTCTCCTTCTGACATTGTTAAAGAAAACACAACAAATTTATAATTATGTAGATAATTACATGTAGATAATGTCCTCAAGTTCTGTATAACCACTTTGTCCTCTCTCTGTGTTTGTTTCTCGTTCGTTGTTGTGTGTTTTTCTGTGCATTTGTCTCTTTCAAACAGGTGCCGGTCCTCACCTCTGCAGTGCTGCCGTCTCCTGTAGCGCTGCATGGTTCTAAGCTAAGTTTCCTTTCCTTTTTCTGTTCTCTCAGATTTGTCCTCAGGTTTGAAGTGTCTGTGTTGTGCAGCTGGTCTGGTCTGTCTCTAGACAGTTCAGGCTTCACCCCCTAGTTAAATGGTGGAGGCTCACAGCGACATACTCAACACACAAGTTTCTGAACTCTGCATGAGGGTTTCTCCGACGAAGTGAGGGCCGTGAGGCACAGCTCCCCGTCCCCCGGTGACCCTGCTAGGTCCACCTTCTTAGGGAAACCCTCTGCAGAGGAGCTGACAGAGCCAGGAACTTGTGAGTTGTGTGTGTCCACTCAGGCATCATTCATGCTTGTTCTGTAGGCAGTTCCTGTCAGAAGGAGGAGGCGCAGCAGGAGCGTCGGGGGGCGGAAGACGGTGCCTCAGTGCCTCTCTCCTTCTGACATTGTTAAAGAAAACACAACAAATTTATAATTATTTAGATATTTACATGTAGGTAATGTCCTCAAGTTCTGTATAACCACTTTGTCCTCTCTCTGTGTTTGTTTCTCGTTCGTTGTTGTGTGTGTTTGTGTGCATTTGTCTCTTTCAAACAGGTGCCGGTCCTCACCTCTGCAGTGCTGCCGTCTCCTGTAGCGCTGCATGGTTCTAAGCTAAGTTTCCTTTCCTTTTTCTGTTCTCTCAGATTTGTCCTCAGGTTTGAAGTGTCTGTGTTGTGCAGCTGGTCTGGTCTGTCTCTAGACAGTTCAGGCTTCACCCACTAGTTAAATGGTGGAGGCTCACAGCGACATACTCAACACACAAGTTTCTGAACTCTGCATGAGGGTTTCTCCGACGAAGTGAGGGCCGTGAGGCACAGCTCCCCGTCCCCCGGTGACCCTGCTAGGTCCACCTTCTTAGGGAAACCCTCTGCAGAGGAGCTGACAGAGCCAGGAACTTGTGAGTTGTGTGTGTCCACTCAGGCATCATTCATGCTTGTTCTGTAGGCAGTTCCTGTCAGAAGGAGGAGGCGCAGCAGGAGCGTCGGGGGGCGGAAGACGGTGCCTCAGTGCCTCTCTCCTTCTGACATTGTTAAAGAAAACACAACAAATTTATAATTATGTAGATAATTACATGTAGATAATGTCCTCAAGTTCTGTATAACCACTTTTTCCTCTCTCTGTGTTTGTTTCTCGTTCGTTGTTGTGTGTGTTTGTGTGCATTTGTCTCTTTCAAACAGGTGCCGGTCCTCACCTCTGCAGTGCTGCCGTCTCCTGTAGCGCTGCATGGTTCTAAGCTAAGTTTCCTTTCCTTTTTCTGTTCTCTCAGATTTGTCCTCAGGTTTGAAGTGTCTGTGTTGTGCAGCTGGTCTGCTCTGTCTCTAGACAGTTCAGGCTTCACCCCCTAGTTAAATGGTGGAGGCTCACAGCGACATACTCAACACACAAGTTTCTGAACTCTGCATGAGGGTTTCTCCGACGAAGCGAGGGCCGTGAGGCACAGCTCCCCGTCCCCCGGTGACCCTGCTAGGTCCACCTTCTTAGGGAAACCCTCTGCAGAGGAGCTGACAGAGCCAGGAACTTGTGAGTTGTGTGTGTCCACTCAGGCATCATTCATGCTTGTTCTGTAGGCAGTTCCTGTCAGAAGGAGGAGGCGCAGCAGGAGCGTCGGGGGGCGGAAGACGGTGCCTCAGTGCCTCTCTCCTTCTGACATTGTTAAAGAAAACACAACAAATTTATAATTATGTAGATAATTACATGTAGATAATGTCCTCAAGTTCTGTAAAACCACTTTGTCCTCTCTCTGTGTTTGTTTCTCGTTCGTTGTTGTGTGTGTTTGTGTGCATTTGTCTCTTTCAAACAGGTGCCGGTCCTCACCTCTGCAGTGCTGCCGTCTCCTGTAGCGCTGCATGGTTCTAAGCTAAGTTTCCTTTCCTTTTTCTGTTCTCTCAGATTTGTCCTCAGGTTTGAAGTGTCTGTGTTGTGCAGCTGGTCTGGTCTGTCTCTAGACAGTTCAGGCTTCACCCCCTAGTTAAATGGTGGAGGCTCACAGCGACATACTCAACACACAAGTTTCTGAACTCTGCATGAGGGTTTCTCCGACGAAGTGAGGGCCGTGAGGCACAGCTCCCCGTCCCCCGGTGACCCTGCTAGGTCCACCTTCTTAGGGAAACCCTCTGCAGAGGAGCTGACAGAGCCAGGAACTTGTGAGTTGTGTGTGTCCACTCAGGCATCATTCATGCTTGTTCTGTAGGCAGTTCCTGTCAGAAGGAGGAGGCGCAGCAGGAGCGTCGGGGGGCGGAAGACGGTGCCTCAGTGCCTCTCTCCTTCTGACATTGTTAAAGAAAACACAACAAATTTATAATTATTTAGATATTTACATGTAGGTAATGTCCTCAAGTTCTGTATAACCACTTTGTCCTCTCTCTGTGTTTGTTTCTCGTTCGTTGTTGTGTGTGTTTGTGTGCATTTGTCTCTTTCAAACAGGTGCCGGTCCTCACCTCTGCAGTGCTGCCGTCTCCTGTAGCGCTGCATGGTTCTAAGCTAAGTTTCCTTTCCTTTTTCTGTTCTCTCAGATTTGTCCTCAGGTTTGAAGTGTCTGTGTTGTGCAGCTGGTCTGGTCTGTCTCTAGACAGTTCAGGCTTCACCCACTAGTTAAATGGTGGAGGCTCACAGCGACATACTCAACACACAAGTTTCTGAACTCTGCATGAGGGTTTCTCCGACGAAGTGAGGGCCGTGAGGCACAGCTCCCCGTCCCCCGGTGACCCTGCTAGGTCCACCTTCTTAGGGAAACCCTCTGCAGAGGAGCTGACAGAGCCAGGAACTTGTGAGTTGTGTGTGTCCACTCAGGCATCATTCATGCTTGTTCTGTAGGCAGTTCCTGTCAGAAGGAGAAGGCGCAGCAGGAGCGTCGGGGGGCGGAAGACGGTGCCTCAGTGCCTCTCTCCTTCTGACATTGTTAAAGAAAACACAACAAATTTATAATTATGTAGATAATTACATGTAGATAATGTCCTCAAGTTCTGTATAACCACTTTGTCCTCTCTCTGTGTTTGTTTCTCGTTCGTTGTTGTGTGTGTTTGTGTGCATTTGTCTCTTTCAAACAGGTGCCGGTCCTCACCTCTGCAGTGCTGCCGTCTCCTGTAGCGCTGCATGGTTCTAAGCTAAGTTTCCTTTCCTTTTTCTGTTCTCTCAGATTTGTCCTCAGGTTTGAAGTGTCTGTGTTGTGCAGCTGGTCTGGTCTGTCTCTAGACAGTTCAGGCTTCACCCCCTAGTTAAATGGTGGAGGCTCACAGCGACATACTCAACACACAAGTTTCTGAACTCTGCATGAGGGTTTCTCCGATGAAGTGAGGGCCGTGAGGCACAGCTCCCCGTCCCCCGGTGACCCTGCTAGGTCCACCTTCTTAGGGAAACCCTCTGCAGAGGAGCTGACAGAGCCAGGAACTTGTGAGTTGTGTGTGTCCACTCAGGCATCATTCATGCTTGTTCTGTAGGCAGTTCCTGTCAGAAGGAGGAGGCGCAGCAGGAGCGTCGGGGGGCGGAAGACGGTGCCTCAGTGCCTCTCTCCTTCTGACATTGTTAAAGAAAACACAACAAATTTATAATTATGTAGATAATTACATGTAGATAATGTCCTCAAGTTCTGTATAACCACTTTTTCCTCTCTCTGTGTTTGTTTCTCGTTCGTTGTTGTGTGTGTTTGTGTGCATTTGTCTCTTTCAAACAGGTGCCGGTCCTCACCTCTGCAGTGCTGCCGTCTCCTGTAGCGCTGCATGGTTCTAAGCTAAGTTTCCTTTCCTTTTTCTGTTCTCTCAGATTTGTCCTCAGGTTTGAAGTGTCTGTGTTGTGCAGCTGGTCTGGTCTGTCTCTAGACAGTTCAGGCTTCACCCCCTAGTTAAATGGTGGAGGCTCACAGCGACATACTCAACACACAAGTTTCTGAACTCTGCATGAGGGTTTCTCCGACGAAGTGAGGGCCGTGAGGCACAGCTCCCCGTCCCCCGGTGACCCTGCTAGGTCCACCTTCTTAGGGAAACCCTCTGCAGAGGAGCTGACAGAGCCAGGAACTTGTGAGTTGTGTGTGTCCACTCAGGCATCATTCATGCTTGTTCTGTAGGCAGTTCCTGTCAGAAGGAGGAGGCGCAGCAGGAGCGTCGGGGGGCGGAAGACGGTGCCTCAGTGCCTCTCTCCTTCTGACATTGTTAAAGAAAACACAACAAATTTATAATTATGTAGATAATTACATGTAGATAATGTCCTCAAGTTCTGTATAACCACTTTGTCCTCTCTCTGTGTTTGTTTCTCGTTCGTTGTTGTGTGTGTTTGTGTGCATTTGTCTCTTTCAAACAGGTGCCGGTCCTCACCTCTGCAGTGCTGCCGTCTCCTGTAGCGCTGCATGGTTCTAAGCTAAGTTTCCTTTCCTTTTTCTGTTCTCTCAGATTTGTCCTCAGGTTTGAAGTGTCTGTGTTGTGCAGCTGGTCTGGTCTGTCTCTAGACAGTTCAGGCTTCACCCCCTAGTTAAATGGTGGAGGCTCACAGCGACATACTCAACACACAAGTTTCTGAACTCTGCATGAGGGTTTCTCCGACGAAGTGAGGGCCGTGAGGCACAGCTCCCCGTCCCCCGGTGACCCTGCTAGGTCCACCTTCTTAGGGAAACCCTCTGCAGAGGAGCTGACAGAGCCAGGAACTTGTGAGTTGTGTGTGTCCACTCAGGCATCATTCATGCTTGTTCTGTAGGCAGTTCCTGTCAGAAGGAGGAGGCGCAGCAGGAGCGTCGGGGGGCGGAAGACGGTGCCTCAGTGCCTCTCTCCTTCTGACATTGTTAAAGAAAACACAACAAATTTATAATTATGTAGATAATTACATGTAGATAATGTCCTCAAGTTCTGTATAACCACTTTTTCCTCTCTCTGTGTTTGTTTCTCGTTCGTTGTTGTGTGTGTTTGTGTGCATTTGTCTCTTTCAAACAGGTGCCGGTCCTCACCTCTGCAGTGCTGCCGTCTCCTGTAGCGCTGCATGGTTCTAAGCTAAGTTTCCTTTCCTTTTTCTGTTCTCTCAGATTTGTCCTCAGGTTTGAAGTGTCTGTGTTGTGCAGCTGGTCTGGTCTGGTCTGTCTCTAGACAGTTCAGGCTTCACCCACTAGTTAAATGGTGGAGGCTCACAGCGACATACTCAACACACAAGTTTCTGAACTCTGCATGAGGGTTTCTCCGACGAAGTGAGGGCCGTGAGGCACAGCTCCCCGTCCCCCGGTGACCCTGCTAGGTCCACCTTCTTAGGGAAACCCTCTGCAGAGGAGCTGACAGAGCCAGGAACTTGTGAGTTGTGTGTGTCCACTCAGGCATCATTCATGCTTGTTCTGTAGGCAGTTCCTGTCAGAAGGAGAAGGCGCAGCAGGAGCGTCGGGGGGCGGAAGACGGTGCCTCAGTGCCTCTCTCCTTCTGACATTGTTAAAGAAAACACAACAAATTTATAATTATGTAGATAATTACATGTAGATAATGTCCTCAAGTTCTGTATAACCACTTTGTCCTCTCTCTGTGTTTGTTTCTCGTTCGTTGTTGTGTGTGTTTGTGTGCATTTGTCTCTTTCAAACAGGTGCCGGTCCTCACCTCTGCAGTGCTGCCGTCTCCTGTAGCGCTGCATGGTTCTAAGCTAAGTTTCCTTTCCTTTTTCTGTTCTCTCAGATTTGTCCTCAGGTTTGAAGTGTCTGTGTTGTGCAGCTGGTCTGGTCTGTCTCTAGACAGTTCAGGCTTCACCCCCTAGTTAAATGGTGGAGGCTCACAGCGACATACTCAACACACAAGTTTCTGAACTCTGCATGAGGGTTTCTCCGACGAAGTGAGGGCCGTGAGGCACAGCTCCCCGTCCCCCGGTGACCCTGCTAGGTCCACCTTCTTAGGGAAACCCTCTGCAGAGGAGCTGACAGAGCCAGGAACTTGTGAGTTGTGTGTGTCCACTCAGGCATCATTCATGCTTGTTCTGTAGGCAGTTCCTGTCAGAAGGAGGAGGCGCAGCAGGAGCGTCGGGGGGCGGAAGACGGTGCCTCAGTGCCTCTCTCCTTCTGACATTGTTAAAGAAAACACAACAAATTTATAATTATGTAGATAATTACATGTAGATAATGTCCTCAAGTTCTGTATAACCACTTTGTCCTCTCTCTGTGTTTGTTTCTCGTTCGTTGTTGTGTGTGTTTGTGTGCATTTGTCTCTTTCAAACAGGTGCCGGTCCTCACCTCTGCAGTGCTGCCGTCTCCTGTAGCGCTGCATGGTTCTAAGCTAAGTTTCCTTTCCTTTTTCTGTTCTCTCAGATTTGTCCTCAGGTTTGAAGTGTCTGTGTTGTGCAGCTGGTCTGGTCTGGTCTGTCTCTAGACAGTTCAGGCTTCACCCACTAGTTAAATGGTGGAGGCTCACAGCGACATACTCAACACACAAGTTTCTGAACTCTGCATGAGGGTTTCTCCGACGAAGCGAGGGCCGTGAGGCACAGCTCCCCGTCCCCCGGTGACCCTGCTAGGTCCACCTTCTTAGGGAAACCCTCTGCAGAGGAGCTGACAGAGCCAGGAACTTGTGAGTTGTGTGTGTCCACTCAGGCATCATTCATGCTTGTTCTGTAGGCAGTTCCTGTCAGAAGGAGGAGGCGCAGCAGGAGCGTCGGGGGGCGGAAGACGGTGCCTCAGTGCCTCTCTCCTTCTGACATTGTTAAACAAAACACAACAAATTTATAATTATGTAGATAATTACATGTAGATAATGTCCTCAAGTTCTGTATAACCACTTTGTCCTCTCTCTGTGTTTGTTTCTCGTTCGTTGTTGTGTGTGTTTGTGTGCATTTGTCTCTTTCAAACAGGTGCCGGTCCTCACCTCTGCAGTGCTGCCGTCTCCTGTAGCGCTGCATGGTTCTAAGCTAAGTTTCCTTTCCTTTTTCTGTTCTCTCAGATTTGTCCTCAGGTTTGAAGTGTCTGTGTTGTGCAACTGGTCTGGTCTGTCTCTAGACAGTTCAGGCTTCACCCACTAGTTAAATGGTGGAGGCTCACAGCGACATACTCAACACACAAGTTTCTGAACTCTGCATGAGGGTTTCTCCGACGAAGCGAGGGCCGTGAGGCACAGCTCCCCGTCCCCCGGTGACCCTGCTAGGTCCACCTTCTTAGGGAAACCCTCTGCAGAGGAGCTGACAGAGCCAGGAACTTGTGAGTTGTGTGTGTCCACTCAGGCATCATTCATGCTTGTTCTGTAGGCAGTTCCTGTCAGAAGGAGGAGGCGCAGCAGGAGCGTCGGGGGGCGGAAGACGGTGCCTCAGTGCCTCTCTCCTTCTGACATTGTTAAAGAAAACACAACAAATTTATAATTATGTAGATAATTACATGTAGATAATGTCCTCAAGTTCTGTATAACCACTTTGTCCTCTCTCTGTGTTTGTTTCTCGTTCGTTGTTGTGTGTGTTTGTGTGCATTTGTCTCTTTCAAACAGGTGCCGGTCCTCACCTCTGCAGTGCTGCCGTCTCCTGTAGCGCTGCATGGTTCTAAGCTAAGTTTCCTTTCCTTTTTCTGTTCTCTCAGATTTGTCCTCAGGTTTGAAGTGTCTGTGTTGTGCAGCTGGTCTGGTCTGTCTCTAGACAGTTCAGGCTTCACCCACTAGTTAAATGGTGGAGGCTCACAGCGACATACTCAACACACAAGTTTCTGAACTCTGCATGAGGGTTTCTCCGACGAAGCGAGGGCCGTGAGGCACAGCTCCCCGTCCCCCGGTGACCCTGCTAGGTCCACCTTCTTAGGGAAACCCTCTGCAGAGGAGCTGACAGAGCCAGGAACTTGTGAGTTGTGTGTGTCCACTCAGGCATCATTCATGCTTGTTCTGTAGGCAGTTCCTGTCAGAAGGAGGAGGCGCAGCAGGAGCGTCGGGGGGCGGAAGACGGTGCCTCAGTGCCTCTCTCCTTCTGACATTGTTAAAGAAAACACAACAAATTTATAATTATGTAGATAATTACATGTAGATAATGTCCTCAAGTTCTGTATAACCACTTTGTCCTCTCTCTGTGTTTGTTTCTCGTTCGTTGTTGTGTGTGTTTGTGTGCATTTGTCTCTTTCAAACAGGTGCCGGTCCTCACCTCTGCAGTGCTGCCGTCTCCTGTAGCGCTTCATGGTTCTAAGCTAAGTTTCCTTTCCTTTTTCTGTTCTCTCAGATTTGTCCTCAGGTTTGAAGTGTCTGTGTTGTGCAGCTGGTCTGGTCTGTCTCTAGACAGTTCAGGCTTCACCCACTAGTTAAATGGTGGAGGCTCACAGCGACATACTCAACACACAAGTTTCTGAACTCTGCATGAGGGTTTCTCCGACGAAGCGAGGGCCGTGAGGCACAGCTCCCCGTCCCCCGGTGACCCTGCTAGGTCCACCTTCTTAGGGAAACCCTCTGCAGAGGAGCTGACAGAGCCAGGAACTTGTGAGTTGTGTGTGTCCACTCAGGCATCATTCATGCTTGTTCTGTAGGCAGTTCCTGTCAGAAGGAGGAGGCGCAGCAGGAGCGTCGGGGGGCGGAAGACGGTGCCTCAGTGCCTCTCTCCTTCTGACATTGTTAAAGAAAACACAACAAATTTATAATTATGTAGATAATTACATGTAGATAATGTCCTCAAGTTCTGTATAACCACTTTGTCCTCTCTCTGTGTTTGTTTCTCGTTCGTTGTTGTGTGTGTTTGTGTGCATTTGTCTCTTTCAAACAGGTGCCGGTCCTCACCTCTGCAGTGCTGCCGTCTCCTGTAGCGCTGCATGGTTCTAAGCTAAGTTTCCTTTCCTTTTTCTGTTCTCTCAGATTTGTCCTCAGGTTTGAAGTGTCTGTGTTGTGCAGCTGGTCTGGTCTGTCTCTAGACAGTTCAGGCTTCACCCCCTAGTTAAATGGTGGAGGCTCACAGCGACATACTCAACACACAAGTTTCTGAACTCTGCATGAGGGTTTCTCCGACGAAGCGAGGGCCGTGAGGCACAGCTCCCCGTCCCCCGGTGACCCTGCTAGGTCCACCTTCTTAGGGAAACCCTCTGCAGAGGAGCTGACAGAGCCAGGAACTTGTGAGTTGTGTGTGTCCACTCAGGCATCATTCATGCTTGTTCTGTAGGCAGTTCCTGTCAGAAGGAGGAGGCGCAGCAGGAGCGTCGGGGGGCGGAAGACGGTGCCTCAGTGCCTCTCTCCTTCTGACATTGTTAAAGAAAACACAACAAATTTATAATTATGTAGATAATTACATGTAGATAATGTCCTCAAGTTCTGTATAACCACTTTGTCCTCTCTCTGTGTTTGTTTCTCGTTCGTTGTTGTGTGTGTTTGTGTGCATTTGTCTCTTTCAAACAGGTGCCGGTCCTCACCTCTGCAGTGCTGCCGTCTCCTGTAGCGCTGCATGGTTCTAAGCTAAGTTTCCTTTCCTTTTTCTGTTCTCTCAGATTTGTCCTCAGGTTTGAAGTGTCTGTGTTGTGCAGCTGGTCTGCTCTGTCTCTAGACAGTTCAGGCTTCACCCCCTAGTTAAATGGTGGAGGCTCACAGCGACATACTCAACACACAAGTTTCTGAACTCTGCATGAGGGTTTCTCCGACGAAGCGAGGGCCGTGAGGCACAGCTCCCCGTCCCCCGGTGACCCTGCTAGGTCCACCTTCTTAGGGAAACCCTCTGCAGAGGAGCTGACAGAGCCAGGAACTTGTGAGTTGTGTGTGTCCACTCAGGCATCATTCATGCTTGTTCTGTAGGCAGTTCCTGTCAGAAGGAGGAGGCGCAGCAGGAGCGTCGGGGGGCGGAAGACGGTGCCTCAGTGCCTCTCTCCTTCTGACATTGTTAAAGAAAACACAACAAATTTATAATTATGTAGATAATTACATGTAGATAATGTCCTCAAGTTCTGTATAACCACTTTGTCCTCTCTCTGTGTTTGTTTCTCGTTCGTTGTTGTGTGTTTTTCTGTGCATTTGTCTCTTTCAAACAGGTGCCGGTCCTCACCTCTGCAGTGCTGCCGTCTCCTGTAGCGCTGCATGGTTCTAAGCTAAGTTTCCTTTCCTTTTTCTG
Organism: Diplotaxodon limnothrissa; assembly: GCF_057381915.1. Classification (NCBI taxonomy): domain Eukaryota; kingdom Metazoa; phylum Chordata; class Actinopteri; order Cichliformes; family Cichlidae; genus Diplotaxodon; species Diplotaxodon limnothrissa. The sequence goes on from NC_140615.1 coordinate 594,542, forward strand.
TTCTCTCAGATTTGTCCTCAGGTTTGAAGTGTCTGTGTTGTGCAGCTGGTCTGGTCTGTCTCTAGACAGTTCAGGCTTCACCCACTAGTTAAATGGTGGAGGCTCACAGCGACATACTCAACACACAAGTTTCTGAACTCTGCATGAGGGTTTCTCCGACGAAGTGAGGGCCGTGAGGCACAGCTCCCCGTCCCCCGGTGACCCTGCTAGGTCCACCTTCTTAGGGAAACCCTCTGCAGAGGAGCTGACAGAGCCAGGAACTTGTGAGTTGTGTGTGTCCACTCAGGCATCATTCATGCTTGTTCTGTAGGCAGTTCCTGTCAGAAGGAGGAGGCGCAGCAGGAGCGTCGGGGGGCGGAAGACGGTGCCTCAGTGCCTCTCTCCTTCTGACATTGTTAAAGAAAACACAACAAATTTATAATTATGTAGATAATTACATGTAGATAATGTCCTCAAGTTCTGTATAACCACTTTGTCCTCTCTCTGTGTTTGTTTCTCGTTCGTTGTTGTGTGTGTTTGTGTGCATTTGTCTCTTTCAAACAGGTGCCGGTCCTCACCTCTGCAGTGCTGCCGTCTCCTGTAGCGCTGCATGGTTCTAAGCTAAGTTTCCTTTCCTTTTTCTGTTCTCTCAGATTTGTCCTCAGGTTTGAAGTGTCTGTGTTGTGCAGCTGGTCTGGTCTGTCTCTAGACAGTTCAGGCTTCACCCCCTAGTTAAATGGTGGAGGCTCACAGCGACATACTCAACACACAAGTTTCTGAACTCTGCATGAGGGTTTCTCCGACGAAGTGAGGGCCGTGAGGCACAGCTCCCCGTCCCCCGGTGACCCTGCTAGGTCCACCTTCTTAGGGAAACCCTCTGCAGAGGAGCTGACAGAGCCAGGAACTTGTGAGTTGTGTGTGTCCACTCAGGCATCATTCATGCTTGTTCTGTAGGCAGTTCCTGTCAGAAGGAGGAGGCGCAGCAGGAGCGTCGGGGGGCGGAAGACGGTGCCTCAGTGCCTCTCTCCTTCTGACATTGTTAAAGAAAACACAACAAATTTATAATTATGTAGATAATTACATGTAGATAATGTCCTCAAGTTCTGTAAAACCACTTTGTCCTCTCTCTGTGTTTGTTTCTCGTTCGTTGTTGTGTGTGTTTGTGTGCATTTGTCTCTTTCAAACAGGTGCCGGTCCTCACCTCTGCAGTGCTGCCGTCTCCTGTAGCGCTGCATGGTTCTAAGCTAAGTTTCCTTTCCTTTTTCTGTTCTCTCAGATTTGTCCTCAGGTTTGAAGTGTCTGTGTTGTGCAGCTGGTCTGGTCTGTCTCTAGACAGTTCAGGCTTCACCCCCTAGTTAAATGGTGGAGGCTCACAGCGACATACTCAACACACAAGTTTCTGAACTCTGCATGAGGGTTTCTCCGACGAAGTGAGGGCCGTGAGGCACAGCTCCCCGTCCCCCGGTGACCCTGCTAGGTCCACCTTCTTAGGGAAACCCTCTGCAGAGGAGCTGACAGAGCCAGGAACTTGTGAGTTGTGTGTGTCCACTCAGGCATCATTCATGCTTGTTCTGTAGGCAGTTCCTGTCAGAAGGAGAAGGCGCAGCAGGAGCGTCGGGGGGCGGAAGACGGTGCCTCAGTGCCTCTCTCCTTCTGACATTGTTAAAGAAAACACAACAAATTTATAATTATGTAGATAATTACATGTAGATAATGTCCTCAAGTTCTGTATAACCACTTTGTCCTCTCTCTGTGTTTGTTTCTCGTTCGTTGTTGTGTGTGTTTGTGTGCATTTGTCTCTTTCAAACAGGTGCCGGTCCTCACCTCTGCAGTGCTGCCGTCTCCTGTAGCGCTGCATGGTTCTAAGCTAAGTTTCCTTTCCTTTTTCTGTTCTCTCAGATTTGTCCTCAGGTTTGAAGTGTCTGTGTTGTGCAGCTGGTCTGGTCTGTCTCTAGACAGTTCAGGCTTCACCCCCTAGTTAAATGGTGGAGGCTCACAGCGACATACTCAACACACAAGTTTCTGAACTCTGCATGAGGGTTTCTCCGATGAAGTGAGGGCCGTGAGGCACAGCTCCCCGTCCCCCGGTGACCCTGCTAGGTCCACCTTCTTAGGGAAACCCTCTGCAGAGGAGCTGACAGAGCCAGGAACTTGTGAGTTGTGTGTGTCCACTCAGGCATCATTCATGCTTGTTCTGTAGGCAGTTCCTGTCAGAAGGAGGAGGCGCAGCAGGAGCGTCGGGGGGCGGAAGACGGTGCCTCAGTGCCTCTCTCCTTCTGACATTGTTAAAGAAAACACAACAAATTTATAATTATGTAGATAATTACATGTAGATAATGTCCTCAAGTTCTGTATAACCACTTTTTCCTCTCTCTGTGTTTGTTTCTCGTTCGTTGTTGTGTGTGTTTGTGTGCATTTGTCTCTTTCAAACAGGTGCCGGTCCTCACCTCTGCAGTGCTGCCGTCTCCTGTAGCGCTGCATGGTTCTAAGCTAAGTTTCCTTTCCTTTTTCTGTTCTCTCAGATTTGTCCTCAGGTTTGAAGTGTCTGTGTTGTGCAGCTGGTCTGGTCTGTCTCTAGACAGTTCAGGCTTCACCCCCTAGTTAAATGGTGGAGGCTCACAGCGACATACTCAACACACAAGTTTCTGAACTCTGCATGAGGGTTTCTCCGACGAAGTGAGGGCCGTGAGGCACAGCTCCCCGTCCCCCGGTGACCCTGCTAGGTCCACCTTCTTAGGGAAACCCTCTGCAGAGGAGCTGACAGAGCCAGGAACTTGTGAGTTGTGTGTGTCCACTCAGGCATCATTCATGCTTGTTCTGTAGGCAGTTCCTGTCAGAAGGAGGAGGCGCAGCAGGAGCGTCGGGGGGCGGAAGACGGTGCCTCAGTGCCTCTCTCCTTCTGACATTGTTAAAGAAAACACAACAAATTTATAATTATGTAGATAATTACATGTAGATAATGTCCTCAAGTTCTGTATAACCACTTTGTCCTCTCTCTGTGTTTGTTTCTCGTTCGTTGTTGTGTGTGTTTGTGTGCATTTGTCTCTTTCAAACAGGTGCCGGTCCTCACCTCTGCAGTGCTGCCGTCTCCTGTAGCGCTGCATGGTTCTAAGCTAAGTTTCCTTTCCTTTTTCTGTTCTCTCAGATTTGTCCTCAGGTTTGAAGTGTCTGTGTTGTGCAGCTGGTCTGGTCTGTCTCTAGACAGTTCAGGCTTCACCCCCTAGTTAAATGGTGGAGGCTCACAGCGACATACTCAACACACAAGTTTCTGAACTCTGCATGAGGGTTTCTCCGACGAAGTGAGGGCCGTGAGGCACAGCTCCCCGTCCCCCGGTGACCCTGCTAGGTCCACCTTCTTAGGGAAACCCTCTGCAGAGGAGCTGACAGAGCCAGGAACTTGTGAGTTGTGTGTGTCCACTCAGGCATCATTCATGCTTGTTCTGTAGGCAGTTCCTGTCAGAAGGAGGAGGCGCAGCAGGAGCGTCGGGGGGCGGAAGACGGTGCCTCAGTGCCTCTCTCCTTCTGACATTGTTAAAGAAAACACAACAAATTTATAATTATGTAGATAATTACATGTAGATAATGTCCTCAAGTTCTGTATAACCACTTTTTCCTCTCTCTGTGTTTGTTTCTCGTTCGTTGTTGTGTGTGTTTGTGTGCATTTGTCTCTTTCAAACAGGTGCCGGTCCTCACCTCTGCAGTGCTGCCGTCTCCTGTAGCGCTGCATGGTTCTAAGCTAAGTTTCCTTTCCTTTTTCTGTTCTCTCAGATTTGTCCTCAGGTTTGAAGTGTCTGTGTTGTGCAGCTGGTCTGGTCTGTCTCTAGACAGTTCAGGCTTCACCCACTAGTTAAATGGTGGAGGCTCACAGCGACATACTCAACACACAAGTTTCTGAACTCTGCATGAGGGTTTCTCCGACGAAGTGAGGGCCGTGAGGCACAGCTCCCCGTCCCCCGGTGACCCTGCTAGGTCCACCTTCTTAGGGAAACCCTCTGCAGAGGAGCTGACAGAGCCAGGAACTTGTGAGTTGTGTGTGTCCACTCAGGCATCATTCATGCTTGTTCTGTAGGCAGTTCCTGTCAGAAGGAGAAGGCGCAGCAGGAGCGTCGGGGGGCGGAAGACGGTGCCTCAGTGCCTCTCTCCTTCTGACATTGTTAAAGAAAACACAACAAATTTATAATTATGTAGATAATTACATGTAGATAATGTCCTCAAGTTCTGTATAACCACTTTGTCCTCTCTCTGTGTTTGTTTCTCGTTCGTTGTTGTGTGTGTTTGTGTGCATTTGTCTCTTTCAAACAGGTGCCGGTCCTCACCTCTGCAGTGCTGCCGTCTCCTGTAGCGCTGCATGGTTCTAAGCTAAGTTTCCTTTCCTTTTTCTGTTCTCTCAGATTTGTCCTCAGGTTTGAAGTGTCTGTGTTGTGCAGCTGGTCTGGTCTGTCTCTAGACAGTTCAGGCTTCACCCCCTAGTTAAATGGTGGAGGCTCACAGCGACATACTCAACACACAAGTTTCTGAACTCTGCATGAGGGTTTCTCCGACGAAGTGAGGGCCGTGAGGCACAGCTCCCCGTCCCCCGGTGACCCTGCTAGGTCCACCTTCTTAGGGAAACCCTCTGCAGAGGAGCTGACAGAGCCAGGAACTTGTGAGTTGTGTGTGTCCACTCAGGCATCATTCATGCTTGTTCTGTAGGCAGTTCCTGTCAGAAGGAGGAGGCGCAGCAGGAGCGTCGGGGGGCGGAAGACGGTGCCTCAGTGCCTCTCTCCTTCTGACATTGTTAAAGAAAACACAACAAATTTATAATTATGTAGATAATTACATGTAGATAATGTCCTCAAGTTCTGTATAACCACTTTGTCCTCTCTCTGTGTTTGTTTCTCGTTCGTTGTTGTGTGTGTTTGTGTGCATTTGTCTCTTTCAAACAGGTGCCGGTCCTCACCTCTGCAGTGCTGCCGTCTCCTGTAGCGCTGCATGGTTCTAAGCTAAGTTTCCTTTCCTTTTTCTGTTCTCTCAGATTTGTCCTCAGGTTTGAAGTGTCTGTGTTGTGCAGCTGGTCTGGTCTGGTCTGTCTCTAGACAGTTCAGGCTTCACCCACTAGTTAAATGGTGGAGGCTCACAGCGACATACTCAACACACAAGTTTCTGAACTCTGCATGAGGGTTTCTCCGACGAAGCGAGGGCCGTGAGGCACAGCTCCCCGTCCCCCGGTGACCCTGCTAGGTCCACCTTCTTAGGGAAACCCTCTGCAGAGGAGCTGACAGAGCCAGGAACTTGTGAGTTGTGTGTGTCCACTCAGGCATCATTCATGCTTGTTCTGTAGGCAGTTCCTGTCAGAAGGAGGAGGCGCAGCAGGAGCGTCGGGGGGCGGAAGACGGTGCCTCAGTGCCTCTCTCCTTCTGACATTGTTAAAGAAAACACAACAAATTTATAATTATGTAGATAATTACATGTAGATAATGTCCTCAAGTTCTGTATAACCACTTTGTCCTCTCTCTGTGTTTGTTTCTCGTTCGTTGTTGTGTGTGTTTGTGTGCATTTGTCTCTTTCAAACAGGTGCCGGTCCTCACCTCTGCAGTGCTGCCGTCTCCTGTAGCGCTGCATGGTTCTAAGCTAAGTTTCCTTTCCTTTTTCTGTTCTCTCAGATTTGTCCTCAGGTTTGAAGTGTCTGTGTTGTGCAGCTGGTCTGGTCTGTCTCTAGACAGTTCAGGCTTCACCCACTAGTTAAATGGTGGAGGCTCACAGCGACATACTCAACACACAAGTTTCTGAACTCTGCATGAGGGTTTCTCCGACGAAGCGAGGGCCGTGAGGCACAGCTCCCCGTCCCCCGGTGACCCTGCTAGGTCCACCTTCTTAGGGAAACCCTCTGCAGAGGAGCTGACAGAGCCAGGAACTTGTGAGTTGTGTGTGTCCACTCAGGCATCATTCATGCTTGTTCTGTAGGCAGTTCCTGTCAGAAGGAGGAGGCGCAGCAGGAGCGTCGGGGGGCGGAAGACGGTGCCTCAGTGCCTCTCTCCTTCTGACATTGTTAAAGAAAACACAACAAATTTATAATTATGTAGATAATTACATGTAGATAATGTCCTCAAGTTCTGTATAACCACTTTGTCCTCTCTCTGTGTTTGTTTCTCGTTCGTTGTTGTGTGTGTTTGTGTGCATTTGTCTCTTTCAAACAGGTGCCGGTCCTCACCTCTGCAGTGCTGCCGTCTCCTGTAGCGCTGCATGGTTCTAAGCTAAGTTTCCTTTCCTTTTTCTGTTCTCTCAGATTTGTCCTCAGGTTTGAAGTGTCTGTGTTGTGCAGCTGGTCTGGTCTGTCTCTAGACAGTTCAGGCTTCACCCACTAGTTAAATGGTGGAGGCTCACAGCGACATACTCAACACACAAGTTTCTGAACTCTGCATGAGGGTTTCTCCGACGAAGCGAGGGCCGTGAGGCACAGCTCCCCGTCCCCCGGTGACCCTGCTAGGTCCACCTTCTTAGGGAAACCCTCTGCAGAGGAGCTGACAGAGCCAGGAACTTGTGAGTTGTGTGTGTCCACTCAGGCATCATTCATGCTTGTTCTGTAGGCAGTTCCTGTCAGAAGGAGGAGGCGCAGCAGGAGCGTCGGGGGGCGGAAGACGGTGCCTCAGTGCCTCTCTCCTTCTGACATTGTTAAAGAAAACACAACAAATTTATAATTATGTAGATAATTACATGTAGATAATGTCCTCAAGTTCTGTATAACCACTTTGTCCTCTCTCTGTGTTTGTTTCTCGTTCGTTGTTGTGTGTGTTTGTGTGCATTTGTCTCTTTCAAACAGGTGCCGGTCCTCACCTCTGCAGTGCTGCCGTCTCCTGTAGCGCTGCATGGTTCTAAGCTAAGTTTCCTTTCCTTTTTCTGTTCTCTCAGATTTGTCCTCAGGTTTGAAGTGTCTGTGTTGTGCAGCTGGTCTGGTCTGTCTCTAGACAGTTCAGGCTTCACCCCCTAGTTAAATGGTGGAGGCTCACAGCGACATACTCAACACACAAGTTTCTGAACTCTGCATGAGGGTTTCTCCGACGAAGCGAGGGCCGTGAGGCACAGCTCCCCGTCCCCCGGTGACCCTGCTAGGTCCACCTTCTTAGGGAAACCCTCTGCAGAGGAGCTGACAGAGCCAGGAACTTGTGAGTTGTGTGTGTCCACTCAGGCATCATTCATGCTTGTTCTGTAGGCAGTTCCTGTCAGAAGGAGGAGGCGCAGCAGGAGCGTCGGGGGGCGGAAGACGGTGCCTCAGTGCCTCTCTCCTTCTGACATTGTTAAAGAAAACACAACAAATTTATAATTATGTAGATAATTACATGTAGATAATGTCCTCAAGTTCTGTATAACCACTTTGTCCTCTCTCTGTGTTTGTTTCTCGTTCGTTGTTGTGTGTGTTTGTGTGCATTTGTCTCTTTCAAACAGGTGCCGGTCCTCACCTCTGCAGTGCTGCCGTCTCCTGTAGCGCTGCATGGTTCTAAGCTAAGTTTCCTTTCCTTTTTCTGTTCTCTCAGATTTGTCCTCAGGTTTGAAGTGTCTGTGTTGTGCAGCTGGTCTGCTCTGTCTCTAGACAGTTCAGGCTTCACCCCCTAGTTAAATGGTGGAGGCTCACAGCGACATACTCAACACACAAGTTTCTGAACTCTGCATGAGGGTTTCTCCGACGAAGCGAGGGCCGTGAGGCACAGCTCCCCGTCCCCCGGTGACCCTGCTAGGTCCACCTTCTTAGGGAAACCCTCTGCAGAGGAGCTGACAGAGCCAGGAACTTGTGAGTTGTGTGTGTCCACTCAGGCATCATTCATGCTTGTTCTGTAGGCAGTTCCTGTCAGAAGGAGGAGGCGCAGCAGGAGCGTCGGGGGGCGGAAGACGGTGCCTCAGTGCCTCTCTCCTTCTGACATTGTTAAAGAAAACACAACAAATTTATAATTATGTAGATAATTACATGTAGATAATGTCCTCAAGTTCTGTATAACCACTTTTTCCTCTCTCTGTGTTTGTTTCTCGTTCGTTGTTGTGTGTGTTTGTGTGCATTTGTCTCTTTCAAACAGGTGCCGGTCCTCACCTCTGCAGTGCTGCCGTCTCCTGTAGCGCTGCATGGTTCTAAGCTAAGTTTCCTTTCCTTTTTCTGTTCTCTCAGATTTGTCCTCAGGTTTGAAGTGTCTGTGTTGTGCAGCTGGTCTGGTCTGTCTCTAGACAGTTCAGGCTTCACCCCCTAGTTAAATGGTGGAGGCTCACAGCGACATACTCAACACACAAGTTTCTGAACTCTGCATGAGGGTTTCTCCGACGAAGTGAGGGCCGTGAGGCACAGCTCCCCGTCCCCCGGTGACCCTGCTAGGTCCACCTTCTTAGGGAAACCCTCTGCAGAGGAGCTGACAGAGCCAGGAACTTGTGAGTTGTGTGTGTCCACTCAGGCATCATTCATGCTTGTTCTGTAGGCAGTTCCTGTCAGAAGGAGGAGGCGCAGCAGGAGCGTCGGGGGGCGGAAGACGGTGCCTCAGTGCCTCTCTCCTTCTGACATTGTTAAAGAAAACACAACAAATTTATAATTATGTAGATAATTACATGTAGATAATGTCCTCAAGTTCTGTATAACCACTTTGTCCTCTCTCTGTGTTTGTTTCTCGTTCGTTGTTGTGTGTGTTTGTGTGCATTTGTCTCTTTCAAACAGGTGCCGGTCCTCACCTCTGCAGTGCTGCCGTCTCCTGTAGCGCTGCATGGTTCTAAGCTAAGTTTCCTTTCCTTTTTCTGTTCTCTCAGATTTGTCCTCAGGTTTGAAGTGTCTGTGTTGTGCAGCTGGTCTGGTCTGTCTCTAGACAGTTCAGGCTTCACCCCCTAGTTAAATGGTGGAGGCTCACAGCGACATACTCAACACACAAGTTTCTGAACTCTGCATGAGGGTTTCTCCGACGAAGCGAGGGCCGTGAGGCACAGCTCCCCGTCCCCCGGTGACCCTGCTAGGTCCACCTTCTTAGGGAAACCCTCTGCAGAGGAGCTGACAGAGCCAGGAACTTGTGAGTTGTGTGTGTCCACTCAGGCATCATTCATGCTTGTTCTGTAGGCAGTTCCTGTCAGAAGGAGGAGGCGCAGCAGGAGCGTCGGGGGGCGGAAGACGGTGCCTCAGTGCCTCTCTCCTTCTGACATTGTTAAAGAAAACACAACAAATTTATAATTATGTAGATAATTACATGTAGATAATGTCCTCAAGTTCTGTATAACCACTTTGTCCTCTCTCTGTGTTTGTTTCTCGTTCGTTGTTGTGTGTGTTTGTGTGCATTTGTCTCTTTCAAACAGGTGCCGGTCCTCACCTCTGCAGTGCTGCCGTCTCCTGTAGCGCTTCATGGTTCTAAGCTAAGTTTCCTTTCCTTTTTCTGTTCTCTCAGATTTGTCCTCAGGTTTGAAGTGTCTGTGTTGTGCAGCTGGTCTGGTCTGTCTCTAGACAGTTCAGGCTTCACCCACTAGTTAAATGGTGGAGGCTCACAGCGACATACTCAACACACAAGTTTCTGAACTCTGCATGAGGGTTTCTCCGACGAAGCGAGGGCCGTGAGGCACAGCTCCCCGTCCCCCGGTGACCCTGCTAGGTCCACCTTCTTAGGGAAACCCTCTGCAGAGGAGCTGACAGAGCCAGGAACTTGTGAGTTGTGTGTGTCCACTCAGGCATCATTCATGCTTGTTCTGTAGGCAGTTCCTGTCAGAAGGAGGAGGCGCAGCAGGAGCGTCGGGGGGCGGAAGACGGTGCCTCAGTGCCTCTCTCCTTCTGACATTGTTAAAGAAAACACAACAAATTTATAATTATGTAGATAATTACATGTAGATAATGTCCTCAAGTTCTGTATAACCACTTTGTCCTCTCTCTGTGTTTGTTTCTCGTTCGTTGTTGTGTGTGTTTGTGTGCATTTGTCTCTTTCAAACAGGTGCCGGTCCTCACCTCTGCAGTGCTGCCGTCTCCTGTAGCGCTGCATGGTTCTAAGCTAAGTTTCCTTTCCTTTTTCTGTTCTCTCAGATTTGTCCTCAGGTTTGAAGTGTCTGTGTTGTGCAGCTGGTCTGGTCTGTCTCTAGACAGTTCAGGCTTCACCCCCTAGTTAAATGGTGGAGGCTCACAGCGACATACTCAACACACAAGTTTCTGAACTCTGCATGAGGGTTTCTCCGACGAAGCGAGGGCCGTGAGGCACAGCTCCCCGTCCCCCGGTGACCCTGCTAGGTCCACCTTCTTAGGGAAACCCTCTGCAGAGGAGCTGACAGAGCCAGGAACTTGTGAGTTGTGTGTGTCCACTCAGGCATCATTCATGCTTGTTCTGTAGGCAGTTCCTGTCAGAAGGAGGAGGCGCAGCAGGAGCGTCGGGGGGCGGAAGACGGTGCCTCAGTGCCTCTCTCCTTCTGACATTGTTAAAGAAAACACAACAAATTTATAATTATGTAGATAATTACATGTAGATAATGTCCTCAAGTTCTGTATAACCACTTTGTCCTCTCTCTGTGTTTGTTTCTCGTTCGTTGTTGTGTGTGTTTGTGTGCATTTGTCTCTTTCAAACAGGTGCCGGTCCTCACCTCTGCAGTGCTGCCGTCTCCTGTAGCGCTGCATGGTTCTAAGCTAAGTTTCCTTTCCTTTTTCTGTTCTCTCAGATTTGTCCTCAGGTTTGAAGTGTCTGTGTTGTGCAGCTGGTCTGCTCTGTCTCTAGACAGTTCAGGCTTCACCCCCTAGTTAAATGGTGGAGGCTCACAGCGACATACTCAACACACAAGTTTCTGAACTCTGCATGAGGGTTTCTCCGACGAAGCGAGGGCCGTGAGGCACAGCTCCCCGTCCCCCGGTGACCCTGCTAGGTCCACCTTCTTAGGGAAACCCTCTGCAGAGGAGCTGACAGAGCCAGGAACTTGTGAGTTGTGTGTGTCCACTCAGGCATCATTCATGCTTGTTCTGTAGGCAGTTCCTGTCAGAAGGAGGAGGCGCAGCAGGAGCGTCGGGGGGCGGAAGACGGTGCCTCAGTGCCTCTCTCCTTCTGACATTGTTAAAGAAAACACAACAAATTTATAATTATGTAGATAATTACATGTAGATAATGTCCTCAAGTTCTGTATAACCACTTTGTCCTCTCTCTGTGTTTGTTTCTCGTTCGTTGTTGTGTGTTTTTCTGTGCATTTGTCTCTTTCAAACAGGTGCCGGTCCTCACCTCTGCAGTGCTGCCGTCTCCTGTAGCGCTGCATGGTTCTAAGCTAAGTTTCCTTTCCTTTTTCTGTTCTCTCAGATTTGTCCTCAGGTTTGAAGTGTCTGTGTTGTGCAGCTGGTCTGGTCTGTCTCTAGACAGTTCAGGCTTCACCCCCTAGTTAAATGGTGGAGGCTCACAGCGACATACTCAACACACAAGTTTCTGAACTCTGCATGAGGGTTTCTCCGACGAAGTGAGGGCCGTGAGGCACAGCTCCCCGTCCCCCGGTGACCCTGCTAGGTCCACCTTCTTAGGGAAACCCTCTGCAGAGGAGCTGACAGAGCCAGGAACTTGTGAGTTGTGTGTGTCCACTCAGGCATCATTCATGCTTGTTCTGTAGGCAGTTCCTGTCAGAAGGAGGAGGCGCAGCAGGAGCGTCGGGGGGCGGAAGACGGTGCCTCAGTGCCTCTCTCCTTCTGACATTGTTAAAGAAAACACAACAAATTTATAATTATGTAGATAATTACATGTAGATAATGTCCTCAAGTTCTGTAAAACCACTTTGTCCTCTCTCTGTGTTTGTTTCTCGTTCGTTGTTGTGTGTGTTTGTGTGCATTTGTCTCTTTCAAACAGGTGCCGGTCCTCACCTCTGCAGTGCTGCCGTCTCCTGTAGCGCTGCATGGTTCTAAGCTAAGTTTCCTTTCCTTTTTCTGTTCTCTCAGATTTGTCCTCAGGTTTGAAGTGTCTGTGTTGTGCAGCTGGTCTGGTCTGTCTCTAGACAGTTCAGGCTTCACCCCCTAGTTAAATGGTGGAGGCTCACAGCGACATACTCAACACACAAGTTTCTGAACTCTGCATGAGGGTTTCTCCGACGAAGTGAGGGCCGTGAGGCACAGCTCCCCGTCCCCCGGTGACCCTGCTAGGTCCACCTTCTTAGGGAAACCCTCTGCAGAGGAGCTGACAGAGCCAGGAACTTGTGAGTTGTGTGTGTCCACTCAGGCATCATTCATGCTTGTTCTGTAGGCAGTTCCTGTCAGAAGGAGGAGGCGCAGCAGGAGCGTCGGGGGGCGGAAGACGGTGCCTCAGTGCCTCTCTCCTTCTGACATTGTTAAAGAAAACACAACAAATTTATAATTATTTAGATATTTACATGTAGATAATGTCCTCAAGTTCTGTATAACCACTTTGTCCTCTCTCTGTGTTTGTTTCTCGTTCGTTGTTGTGTGTGTTTGTGTGCATTTGTCTCTTTCAAACAGGTGCCGGTCCTCACCTCTGCAGTGCTGCCGTCTCCTGTAGCGCTGCATGGTTCTAAGCTAAGTTTCCTTTCCTTTTTCTGTTCTCTCAGATTTGTCCTCAGGTTTGAAGTGTCTGTGTTGTGCAGCTGGTCTGGTCTGTCTCTAGACAGTTCAGGCTTCACCCACTAGTTAAATGGTGGAGGCTCACAGCGACATACTCAACACACAAGTTTCTGAACTCTGCATGAGGGTTTCTCCGACGAAGCGAGGGCCGTGAGGCACAGCTCCCCGTCCCCCGGTGACCCTGCTAGGTCCACCTTCTTAGGGAAACCCTCTGCAGAGGAGCTGACAGAGCCAGGAACTTGTGAGTTGTGTGTGTCCACTCAGGCATCATTCATGCTTGTTCTGTAGGCAGTTCCTGTCAGAAGGAGGAGGCGCAGCAGGAGCGTCGGGGGGCGGAAGACGGTGCCTCAGTGCCTCTCTCCTTCTGACATTGTTAAAGAAAACACAACAAATTTATAATTATGTAGATAATTACATGTAGATAATGTCCTCAAGTTCTGTATAACCACTTTGTCCTCTCTCTGTGTTTGTTTCTCGTTCGTTGTTGTGTGTGTTTGTGTGCATTTGTCTCTTTCAAACAGGTGCCGGTCCTCACCTCTGCAGTGCTGCCGTCTCCTGTAGCGCTGCATGGTTCTAAGCTAAGTTTCCTTTCCTTTTTCTGTTCTCTCAGATTTGTCCTCAGGTTTGAAGTGTCTGTGTTGTGCAGCTGGTCTGGTCTGTCTCTAGACAGTTCAGGCTTCACCCCCTAGTTAAATGGTGGAGGCTCACAGCGACATACTCAACACACAAGTTTCTGAACTCTGCATGAGGGTTTCTCCGACGAAGCGAGGGCCGTGAGGCACAGCTCCCCGTCCCCCGGTGACCCTGCTAGGTCCACCTTCTTAGGGAAACCCTCTGCAGAGGAGCTGACAGAGCCAGGAACTTGTGAGTTGTGTGTGTCCACTCAGGCATCATTCATGCTTGTTCTGTAGGCAGTTCCTGTCAGAAGGAGGAGGCGCAGCAGGAGCGTCGGGGGGCGGAAGACGGTGCCTCAGTGCCTCTCTCCTTCTGACATTGTTAAAGAAAACACAACAAATTTATAATTATGTAGATAATTACATGTAGATAATGTCCTCAAGTTCTGTATAACCACTTTGTCCTCTCTCTGTGTTTGTTTCTCGTTCGTTGTTGTGTGTGTTTGTGTGCATTTGTCTCTTTCAAACAGGTGCCGGTCCTCACCTCTGCAGTGCTGCCGTCTCCTGTAGCGCTGCATGGTTCTAAGCTAAGTTTCCTTTCCTTTTTCTGTTCTCTCAGATTTGTCCTCAGGTTTGAAGTGTCTGTGTTGTGCAGCTGGTCTGCTCTGTCTCTAGACAGTTCAGGCTTCACCCCCTAGTTAAATGGTGGAGGCTCACAGCGACATACTCAACACACAAGTTTCTGAACTCTGCATGAGGGTTTCTCCGACGAAGCGAGGGCCGTGAGGCACAGCTCCCCGTCCCCCGGTGACCCTGCTAGGTCCACCTTCTTAGGGAAACCCTCTGCAGAGGAGCTGACAGAGCCAGGAACTTGTGAGTTGTGTGTGTCCACTCAGGCATCATTCATGCTTGTTCTGTAGGCAGTTCCTGTCAGAAGGAGGAGGCGCAGCAGGAGCGTCGGGGGGCGGAAGACGGTGCCTCAGTGCCTCTCTCCTTCTGACATTGTTAAAGAAAACACAACAAATTTATAATTATGTAGATAATTACATGTAGATAATGTCCTCAAGTTCTGTATAACCACTTTTTCCTCTCTCTGTGTTTGTTTCTCGTTCGTTGTTGTGTGTGTTTGTGTGCATTTGTCTCTTTCAAACAGGTGCCGGTCCTCACCTCTGCAGTGCTGCCGTCTCCTGTAGCGCTGCATGGTTCTAAGCTAAGTTTCCTTTCCTTTTTCTGTTCTCTCAGATTTGTCCTCAGGTTTGAAGTGTCTGTGTTGTGCAGCTGGTCTGGTCTGTCTCTAGACAGTTCAGGCTTCACCCCCTAGTTAAATGGTGGAGGCTCACAGCGACATACTCAACACACAAGTTTCTGAACTCTGCATGAGGGTTTCTCCGACGAAGTGAGGGCCGTGAGGCACAGCTCCCCGTCCCCCGGTGACCCTGCTAGGTCCACCTTCTTAGGGAAACCCTCTGCAGAGGAGCTGACAGAGCCAGGAACTTGTGAGTTGTGTGTGTCCACTCAGGCATCATTCATGCTTGTTCTGTAGGCAGTTCCTGTCAGAAGGAGGAGGCGCAGCAGGAGCGTCGGGGGGCGGAAGACGGTGCCTCAGTGCCTCTCTCCTTCTGACATTGTTAAAGAAAACACAACAAATTTATAATTATGTAGATAATTACATGTAGATAATGTCCTCAAGTTCTGTATAACCACTTTGTCCTCTCTCTGTGTTTGTTTCTCGTTCGTTGTTGTGTGTGTTTGTGTGCATTTGTCTCTTTCAAACAGGTGCCGGTCCTCACCTCTGCAGTGCTGCCGTCTCCTGTAGCGCTGCATGGTTCTAAGCTAAGTTTCCTTTCCTTTTTCTGTTCTCTCAGATTTGTCCTCAGGTTTGAAGTGTCTGTGTTGTGCAGCTGGTCTGGTCTGTCTCTAGACAGTTCAGGCTTCACCCCCTAGTTAAATGGTGGAGGCTCACAGCGACATACTCAACACACAAGTTTCTGAACTCTGCATGAGGGTTTCTCCGACGAAGCGAGGGCCGTGAGGCACAGCTCCCCGTCCCCCGGTGACCCTGCTAGGTCCACCTTCTTAGGGAAACCCTCTGCAGAGGAGCTGACAGAGCCAGGAACTTGTGAGTTGTGTGTGTCCACTCAGGCATCATTCATGCTTGTTCTGTAGGCAGTTCCTGTCAGAAGGAGGAGGCGCAGCAGGAGCGTCGGGGGGCGGAAGACGGTGCCTCAGTGCCTCTCTCCTTCTGACATTGTTAAAGAAAACACAACAAATTTATAATTATGTAGATAATTACATGTAGATAATGTCCTCAAGTTCTGTATAACCACTTTGTCCTCTCTCTGTGTTTGTTTCTCGTTCGTTGTTGTGTGTGTTTGTGTGCATTTGTCTCTTTCAAACAGGTGCCGGTCCTCACCTCTGCAGTGCTGCCGTCTCCTGTAGCGCTTCATGGTTCTAAGCTAAGTTTCCTTTCCTTTTTCTGTTCTCTCAGATTTGTCCTCAGGTTTGAAGTGTCTGTGTTGTGCAGCTGGTCTGGTCTGTCTCTAGACAGTTCAGGCTTCACCCACTAGTTAAATGGTGGAGGCTCACAGCGACATACTCAACACACAAGTTTCTGAACTCTGCATGAGGGTTTCTCCGACGAAGCGAGGGCCGTGAGGCACAGCTCCCCGTCCCCCGGTGACCCTGCTAGGTCCACCTTCTTAGGGAAACCCTCTGCAGAGGAGCTGACAGAGCCAGGAACTTGTGAGTTGTGTGTGTCCACTCAGGCATCATTCATGCTTGTTCTGTAGGCAGTTCCTGTCAGAAGGAGGAGGCGCAGCAGGAGCGTCGGGGGGCGGAAGACGGTGCCTCAGTGCCTCTCTCCTTCTGACATTGTTAAAGAAAACACAACAAATTTATAATTATGTAGATAATTACATGTAGATAATGTCCTCAAGTTCTGTATAACCACTTTGTCCTCTCTCTGTGTTTGTTTCTCGTTCGTTGTTGTGTGTGTTTGTGTGCATTTGTCTCTTTCAAACAGGTGCCGGTCCTCACCTCTGCAGTGCTGCCGTCTCCTGTAGCGCTGCATGGTTCTAAGCTAAGTTTCCTTTCCTTTTTCTGTTCTCTCAGATTTGTCCTCAGGTTTGAAGTGTCTGTGTTGTGCAGCTGGTCTGGTCTGTCTCTAGACAGTTCAGGCTTCACCCCCTAGTTAAATGGTGGAGGCTCACAGCGACATACTCAACACACAAGTTTCTGAACTCTGCATGAGGGTTTCTCCGACGAAGCGAGGGCCGTGAGGCACAGCTCCCCGTCCCCCGGTGACCCTGCTAGGTCCACCTTCTTAGGGAAACCCTCTGCAGAGGAGCTGACAGAGCCAGGAACTTGTGAGTTGTGTGTGTCCACTCAGGCATCATTCATGCTTGTTCTGTAGGCAGTTCCTGTCAGAAGGAGGAGGCGCAGCAGGAGCGTCGGGGGGCGGAAGACGGTGCCTCAGTGCCTCTCTCCTTCTGACATTGTTAAAGAAAACACAACAAATTTATAATTATGTAGATAATTACATGTAGATAATGTCCTCAAGTTCTGTATAACCACTTTGTCCTCTCTCTGTGTTTGTTTCTCGTTCGTTGTTGTGTGTGTTTGTGTGCATTTGTCTCTTTCAAACAGGTGCCGGTCCTCACCTCTGCAGTGCTGCCGTCTCCTGTAGCGCTGCATGGTTCTAAGCTAAGTTTCCTTTCCTTTTTCTGTTCTCTCAGATTTGTCCTCAGGTTTGAAGTGTCTGTGTTGTGCAGCTGGTCTGCTCTGTCTCTAGACAGTTCAGGCTTCACCCCCTAGTTAAATGGTGGAGGCTCACAGCGACATACTCAACACACAAGTTTCTGAACTCTGCATGAGGGTTTCTCCGACGAAGCGAGGGCCGTGAGGCACAGCTCCCCGTCCCCCGGTGACCCTGCTAGGTCCACCTTCTTAGGGAAACCCTCTGCAGAGGAGCTGACAGAGCCAGGAACTTGTGAGTTGTGTGTGTCCACTCAGGCATCATTCATGCTTGTTCTGTAGGCAGTTCCTGTCAGAAGGAGGAGGCGCAGCAGGAGCGTCGGGGGGCGGAAGACGGTGCCTCAGTGCCTCTCTCCTTCTGACATTGTTAAAGAAAACACAACAAATTTATAATTATGTAGATAATTACATGTAGATAATGTCCTCAAGTTCTGTATAACCACTTTGTCCTCTCTCTGTGTTTGTTTCTCGTTCGTTGTTGTGTGTTTTTCTGTGCATTTGTCTCTTTCAAACAGGTGCCGGTCCTCACCTCTGCAGTGCTGCCGTCTCCTGTAGCGCTGCATGGTTCTAAGCTAAGTTTCCTTTCCTTTTTCTGTTCTCTCAGATTTGTCCTCAGGTTTGAAGTGTCTGTGTTGTGCAGCTGGTCTGGTCTGTCTCTAGACAGTTCAGGCTTCACCCCCTAGTTAAATGGTGGAGGCTCACAGCGACATACTCAACACACAAGTTTCTGAACTCTGCATGAGGGTTTCTCCGACGAAGTGAGGGCCGTGAGGCACAGCTCCCCGTCCCCCGGTGACCCTGCTAGGTCCACCTTCTTAGGGAAACCCTCTGCAGAGGAGCTGACAGAGCCAGGAACTTGTGAGTTGTGTGTGTCCACTCAGGCATCATTCATGCTTGTTCTGTAGGCAGTTCCTGTCAGAAGGAGGAGGCGCAGCAGGAGCGTCGGGGGGCGGAAGACGGTGCCTCAGTGCCTCTCTCCTTCTGACATTGTTAAAGAAAACACAACAAATTTATAATTATGTAGATAATTACATGTAGATAATGTCCTCAAGTTCTGTAAAACCACTTTGTCCTCTCTCTGTGTTTGTTTCTCGTTCGTTGTTGTGTGTGTTTGTGTGCATTTGTCTCTTTCAAACAGGTGCCGGTCCTCACCTCTGCAGTGCTGCCGTCTCCTGTAGCGCTGCATGGTTCTAAGCTAAGTTTCCTTTCCTTTTTCTGTTCTCTCAGATTTGTCCTCAGGTTTGAAGTGTCTGTGTTGTGCAGCTGGTCTGGTCTGTCTCTAGACAGTTCAGGCTTCACCCCCTAGTTAAATGGTGGAGGCTCACAGCGACATACTCAACACACAAGTTTCTGAACTCTGCATGAGGGTTTCTCCGACGAAGTGAGGGCCGTGAGGCACAGCTCCCCGTCCCCCGGTGACCCTGCTAGGTCCACCTTCTTAGGGAAACCCTCTGCAGAGGAGCTGACAGAGCCAGGAACTTGTGAGTTGTGTGTGTCCACTCAGGCATCATTCATGCTTGTTCTGTAGGCAGTTCCTGTCAGAAGGAGGAGGCGCAGCAGGAGCGTCGGGGGGCGGAAGACGGTGCCTCAGTGCCTCTCTCCTTCTGACATTGTTAAAGAAAACACAACAAATTTATAATTATTTAGATATTTACATGTAGGTAATGTCCTCAAGTTCTGTATAACCACTTTGTCCTCTCTCTGTGTTTGTTTCTCGTTCGTTGTTGTGTGTGTTTGTGTGCATTTGTCTCTTTCAAACAGGTGCCGGTCCTCACCTCTGCAGTGCTGCCGTCTCCTGTAGCGCTGCATGGTTCTAAGCTAAGTTTCCTTTCCTTTTTCTGTTCTCTCAGATTTGTCCTCAGGTTTGAAGTGTCTGTGTTGTGCAGCTGGTCTGGTCTGTCTCTAGACAGTTCAGGCTTCACCCACTAGTTAAATGGTGGAGGCTCACAGCGACATACTCAACACACAAGTTTCTGAACTCTGCATGAGGGTTTCTCCGACGAAGTGAGGGCCGTGAGGCACAGCTCCCCGTCCCCCGGTGACCCTGCTAGGTCCACCTTCTTAGGGAAACCCTCTGCAGAGGAGCTGACAGAGCCAGGAACTTGTGAGTTGTGTGTGTCCACTCAGGCATCATTCATGCTTGTTCTGTAGGCAGTTCCTGTCAGAAGGAGGAGGCGCAGCAGGAGCGTCGGGGGGCGGAAGACGGTGCCTCAGTGCCTCTCTCCTTCTGACATTGTTAAAGAAAACACAACAAATTTATAATTATGTAGATAATTACATGTAGATAATGTCCTCAAGTTCTGTATAACCACTTTTTCCTCTCTCTGTGTTTGTTTCTCGTTCGTTGTTGTGTGTGTTTGTGTGCATTTGTCTCTTTCAAACAGGTGCCGGTCCTCACCTCTGCAGTGCTGCCGTCTCCTGTAGCGCTGCATGGTTCTAAGCTAAGTTTCCTTTCCTTTTTCTGTTCTCTCAGATTTGTCCTCAGGTTTGAAGTGTCTGTGTTGTGCAGCTGGTCTGGTCTGTCTCTAGACAGTTCAGGCTTCACCCCCTAGTTAAATGGTGGAGGCTCACAGCGACATACTCAACACACAAGTTTCTGAACTCTGCATGAGGGTTTCTCCGACGAAGTGAGGGCCGTGAGGCACAGCTCCCCGTCCCCCGGTGACCCTGCTAGGTCCACCTTCTTAGGGAAACCCTCTGCAGAGGAGCTGACAGAGCCAGGAACTTGTGAGTTGTGTGTGTCCACTCAGGCATCATTCATGCTTGTTCTGTAGGCAGTTCCTGTCAGAAGGAGGAGGCGCAGCAGGAGCGTCGGGGGGCGGAAGACGGTGCCTCAGTGCCTCTCTCCTTCTGACATTGTTAAAGAAAACACAACAAATTTATAATTATGTAGATAATTACATGTAGATAATGTCCTCAAGTTCTGTATAACCACTTTGTCCTCTCTCTGTGTTTGTTTCTCGTTCGTTGTTGTGTGTGTTTGTGTGCATTTGTCTCTTTCAAACAGGTGCCGGTCCTCACCTCTGCAGTGCTGCCGTCTCCTGTAGCGCTGCATGGTTCTAAGCTAAGTTTCCTTTCCTTTTTCTGTTCTCTCAGATTTGTCCTCAGGTTTGAAGTGTCTGTGTTGTGCAGCTGGTCTGCTCTGTCTCTAGACAGTTCAGGCTTCACCCCCTAGTTAAATGGTGGAGGCTCACAGCGACATACTCAACACACAAGTTTCTGAACTCTGCATGAGGGTTTCTCCGACGAAGCGAGGGCCGTGAGGCACAGCTCCCCGTCCCCCGGTGACCCTGCTAGGTCCACCTTCTTAGGGAAACCCTCTGCAGAGGAGCTGACAGAGCCAGGAACTTGTGAGTTGTGTGTGTCCACTCAGGCATCATTCATGCTTGTTCTGTAGGCAGTTCCTGTCAGAAGGAGGAGGCGCAGCAGGAGCGTCGGGGGGCGGAAGACGGTGCCTCAGTGCCTCTCTCCTTCTGACATTGTTAAAGAAAACACAACAAATTTATAATTATGTAGATAATTACATGTAGATAATGTCCTCAAGTTCTGTATAACCACTTTGTCCTCTCTCTGTGTTTGTTTCTCGTTCGTTGTTGTGTGTTTTTCTGTGCATTTGTCTCTTTCAAACAGGTGCCGGTCCTCACCTCTGCAGTGCTGCCGTCTCCTGTAGCGCTGCATGGTTCTAAGCTAAGTTTCCTTTCCTTTTTCTGTTCTCTCAGATTTGTCCTCAGGTTTGAAGTGTCTGTGTTGTGCAGCTGGTCTGGTCTGTCTCTAGACAGTTCAGGCTTCACCCCCTAGTTAAATGGTGGAGGCTCACAGCGACATACTCAACACACAAGTTTCTGAACTCTGCATGAGGGTTTCTCCGACGAAGTGAGGGCCGTGAGGCACAGCTCCCCGTCCCCCGGTGACCCTGCTAGGTCCACCTTCTTAGGGAAACCCTCTGCAGAGGAGCTGACAGAGCCAGGAACTTGTGAGTTGTGTGTGTCCACTCAGGCATCATTCATGCTTGTTCTGTAGGCAGTTCCTGTCAGAAGGAGGAGGCGCAGCAGGAGCGTCGGGGGGCGGAAGACGGTGCCTCAGTGCCTCTCTCCTTCTGACATTGTTAAAGAAAACACAACAAATTTATAATTATGTAGATAATTACATGTAGATAATGTCCTCAAGTTCTGTAAAACCACTTTGTCCTCTCTCTGTGTTTGTTTCTCGTTCGTTGTTGTGTGTGTTTGTGTGCATTTGTCTCTTTCAAACAGGTGCCGGTCCTCACCTCTGCAGTGCTGCCGTCTCCTGTAGCGCTGCATGGTTCTAAGCTAAGTTTCCTTTCCTTTTTCTGTTCTCTCAGATTTGTCCTCAGGTTTGAAGTGTCTGTGTTGTGCAGCTGGTCTGGTCTGTCTCTAGACAGTTCAGGCTTCACCCCCTAGTTAAATGGTGGAGGCTCACAGCGACATACTCAACACACAAGTTTCTGAACTCTGCATGAGGGTTTCTCCGACGAAGTGAGGGCCGTGAGGCACAGCTCCCCGTCCCCCGGTGACCCTGCTAGGTCCACCTTCTTAGGGAAACCCTCTGCAGAGGAGCTGACAGAGCCAGGAACTTGTGAGTTGTGTGTGTCCACTCAGGCATCATTCATGCTTGTTCTGTAGGCAGTTCCTGTCAGAAGGAGGAGGCGCAGCAGGAGCGTCGGGGGGCGGAAGACGGTGCCTCAGTGCCTCTCTCCTTCTGACATTGTTAAAGAAAACACAACAAATTTATAATTATTTAGATATTTACATGTAGGTAATGTCCTCAAGTTCTGTATAACCACTTTGTCCTCTCTCTGTGTTTGTTTCTCGTTCGTTGTTGTGTGTGTTTGTGTGCATTTGTCTCTTTCAAACAGGTGCCGGTCCTCACCTCTGCAGTGCTGCCGTCTCCTGTAGCGCTGCATGGTTCTAAGCTAAGTTTCCTTTCCTTTTTCTGTTCTCTCAGATTTGTCCTCAGGTTTGAAGTGTCTGTGTTGTGCAGCTGGTCTGGTCTGTCTCTAGACAGTTCAGGCTTCACCCACTAGTTAAATGGTGGAGGCTCACAGCGACATACTCAACACACAAGTTTCTGAACTCTGCATGAGGGTTTCTCCGACGAAGTGAGGGCCGTGAGGCACAGCTCCCCGTCCCCCGGTGACCCTGCTAGGTCCACCTTCTTAGGGAAACCCTCTGCAGAGGAGCTGACAGAGCCAGGAACTTGTGAGTTGTGTGTGTCCACTCAGGCATCATTCATGCTTGTTCTGTAGGCAGTTCCTGTCAGAAGGAGGAGGCGCAGCAGGAGCGTCGGGGGGCGGAAGACGGTGCCTCAGTGCCTCTCTCCTTCTGACATTGTTAAAGAAAACACAACAAATTTATAATTATGTAGATAATTACATGTAGATAATGTCCTCAAGTTCTGTATAACCACTTTTTCCTCTCTCTGTGTTTGTTTCTCGTTCGTTGTTGTGTGTGTTTGTGTGCATTTGTCTCTTTCAAACAGGTGCCGGTCCTCACCTCTGCAGTGCTGCCGTCTCCTGTAGCGCTGCATGGTTCTAAGCTAAGTTTCCTTTCCTTTTTCTGTTCTCTCAGATTTGTCCTCAGGTTTGAAGTGTCTGTGTTGTGCAGCTGGTCTGGTCTGTCTCTAGACAGTTCAGGCTTCACCCCCTAGTTAAATGGTGGAGGCTCACAGCGACATACTCAACACACAAGTTTCTGAACTCTGCATGAGGGTTTCTCCGACGAAGTGAGGGCCGTGAGGCACAGCTCCCCGTCCCCCGGTGACCCTGCTAGGTCCACCTTCTTAGGGAAACCCTCTGCAGAGGAGCTGACAGAGCCAGGAACTTGTGAGTTGTGTGTGTCCACTCAGGCATCATTCATGCTTGTTCTGTAGGCAGTTCCTGTCAGAAGGAGGAGGCGCAGCAGGAGCGTCGGGGGGCGGAAGACGGTGCCTCAGTGCCTCTCTCCTTCTGACATTGTTAAAGAAAACACAACAAATTTATAATTATGTAGATAATTACATGTAGATAATGTCCTCAAGTTCTGTATAACCACTTTGTCCTCTCTCTGTGTTTGTTTCTCGTTCGTTGTTGTGTGTGTTTGTGTGCATTTGTCTCTTTCAAACAGGTGCCGGTCCTCACCTCTGCAGTGCTGCCGTCTCCTGTAGCGCTGCATGGTTCTAAGCTAAGTTTCCTTTCCTTTTTCTGTTCTCTCAGATTTGTCCTCAGGTTTGAAGTGTCTGTGTTGTGCAGCTGGTCTGGTCTGTCTCTAGACAGTTCAGGCTTCACCCACTAGTTAAATGGTGGAGGCTCACAGCGACATACTCAACACACAAGTTTCTGAACTCTGCATGAGGGTTTCTCCGACGAAGTGAGGGCCGTGAGGCACAGCTCCCCGTCCCCCGGTGACCCTGCTAGGTCCACCTTCTTAGGGAAACCCTCTGCAGAGGAGCTGACAGAGCCAGGAACTTGTGAGTTGTGTGTGTCCACTCAGGCATCATTCATGCTTGTTCTGTAGGCAGTTCCTGTCAGAAGGAGGAGGCGCAGCAGGAGCGTCGGGGGGCGGAAGACGGTGCCTCAGTGCCTCTCTCCTTCTGACATTGTTAAAGAAAACACAACAAATTTATAATTATGTAGATAATTACATGTAGATAATGTCCTCAAGTTCTGTATAACCACTTTGTCCTCTCTCTGTGTTTGTTTCTCGTTCGTTGTTGTGTGTGTTTGTGTGCATTTGTCTCTTTCAAACAGGTGCCGGTCCTCACCTCTGCAGTGCTGCCGTCTCCTGTAGCGCTGCATGGTTCTAAGCTAAGTTTCCTTTCCTTTTTCTGTTCTCTCAGATTTGTCCTCAGGTTTGAAGTGTCTGTGTTGTGCAGCTGGTCTGGTCTGTCTCTAGACAGTTCAGGCTTCACCCCCTAGTTAAATGGTGGAGGCTCACAGCGACATACTCAACACACAAGTTTCTGAACTCTGCATGAGGGTTTCTCCGACGAAGTGAGGGCCGTGAGGCACAGCTCCCCGTCCCCCGGTGACCCTGCTAGGTCCACCTTCTTAGGGAAACCCTCTGCAGAGGAGCTGACAGAGCCAGGAACTTGTGAGTTGTGTGTGTCCACTCAGGCATCATTCATGCTTGTTCTGTAGGCAGTTCCTGTCAGAAGGAGGAGGCGCAGCAGGAGCGTCGGGGGGCGGAAGACGGTGCCTCAGTGCCTCTCTCCTTCTGACATTGTTAAAGAAAACACAACAAATTTATAATTATGTAGATAATTACATGTAGATAATGTCCTCAAGTTCTGTATAACCACTTTTTCCTCTCTCTGTGTTTGTTTCTCGTTCGTTGTTGTGTGTGTTTGTGTGCATTTGTCTCTTTCAAACAGGTGCCGGTCCTCACCTCTGCAGTGCTGCCGTCTCCTGTAGCGCTGCATGGTTCTAAGCTAAGTTTCCTTTCCTTTTTCTGTTCTCTCAGATTTGTCCTCAGGTTTGAAGTGTCTGTGTTGTGCAGCTGGTCTGGTCTGTCTCTAGACAGTTCAGGCTTCACCCACGAGTTAAATGGTGGAGGCTCACAGCGACATACTCAACACACAAGTTTCTGAACTCTGCATGAGGGTTTCTCCGACGAAGTGAGGGCCGTGAGGCACAGCTCCCCGTCCCCCGGTGACCCTGCTAGGTCCACCTTCTTAGGGAAACCCTCTGCAGAGGAGCTGACAGAGCCAGGAACTTGTGAGTTGTGTGTGTCCACTCAGGCATCATTCATGCTTGTTCTGTAGGCAGTTCCTGTCAGAAGGAGGAGGCGCAGCAGGAGCGTCGGGGGGCGGAAGACGGTGCCTCAGTGCCTCTCTCCTTCTGACATTGTTAAAGAAAACACAACAAATTTATAATTATGTAGATAATTACATGTAGATAATGTCCTCAAGTTCTGTATAACCACTTTTTCCTCTCTCTGTGTTTGTTTCTCGTTCGTTGTTGTGTGTGTTTGTGTGCATTTGTCTCTTTCAAACAGGTGCCGGTCCTCACCTCTGCAGTGCTGCCGTCTCCTGTAGCGCTGCATGGTTCTAAGCTAAGTTTCCTTTCCTTTTTCTGTTCTCTCAGATTTGTCCTCAGGTTTGAAGTGTCTGTGTTGTGCAGCTGGTCTGGTCTGTCTCTAGACAGTTCAGGCTTCACCCCCTAGTTAAATGGTGGAGGCTCACAGCGACATACTCAACACACAAGTTTCTGAACTCTGCATGAGGGTTTCTCCGACGAAGTGAGGGCCGTGAGGCACAGCTCCCCGTCCCCCGGTGACCCTGCTAGGTCCACCTTCTTAGGGAAACCCTCTGCAGAGGAGCTGACAGAGCCAGGAACTTGTGAGTTGTGTGTGTCCACTCAGGCATCATTCATGCTTGTTCTGTAGGCAGTTCCTGTCAGAAGGAGGAGGCGCAGCAGGAGCGTCGGGGGGCGGAAGACGGTGCCTCAGTGCCTCTCTCCTTCTGACATTGTTAAAGAAAACACAACAAATTTATAATTATGTAGATAATTACATGTAGATAATGTCCTCAAGTTCTGTATAACCACTTTGTCCTCTCTCTGTGTTTGTTTCTCGTTCGTTGTTGTGTGTGTTTGTGTGCATTTGTCTCTTTCAAACAGGTGCCGGTCCTCACCTCTGCAGTGCTGCCGTCTCCTGTAGCGCTGCATGGTTCTAAGCTAAGTTTCCTTTCCTTTTTCTGTTCTCTCAGATTTGTCCTCAGGTTTGAAGTGTCTGTGTTGTGCAGCTGGTCTGGTCTGTCTCTAGACAGTTCAGGCTTCACCCCCTAGTTAAATGGTGGAGGCTCACAGCGACATACTCAACACACAAGTTTCTGAACTCTGCATGAGGGTTTCTCCGACGAAGCGAGGGCCGTGAGGCACAGCTCCCCGTCCCCCGGTGACCCTGCTAGGTCCACCTTCTTAGGGAAACCCTCTGCAGAGGAGCTGACAGAGCCAGGAACTTGTGAGTTGTGTGTGTCCACTCAGGCATCATTCATGCTTGTTCTGTAGGCAGTTCCTGTCAGAAGGAGGAGGCGCAGCAGGAGCGTCGGGGGGCGGAAGACGGTGCCTCAGTGCCTCTCTCCTTCTGACATTGTTAAAGAAAACACAACAAATTTATAATTATGTAGATAATTACATGTAGATAATGTCCTCAAGTTCTGTATAACCACTTTGTCCTCTCTCTGTGTTTGTTTCTCGTTCGTTGTTGTGTGTGTTTGTGTGCATTTGTCTCTTTCAAACAGGTGCCGGTCCTCACCTCTGCAGTGCTGCCGTCTCCTGTAGCGCTGCATGGTTCTAAGCTAAGTTTCCTTTCCTTTTTCTGTTCTCTCAGATTTGTCCTCAGGTTTGAAGTGTCTGTGTTGTGCAGCTGGTCTGCTCTGTCTCTAGACAGTTCAGGCTTCACCCCCTAGTTAAATGGTGGAGGCTCACAGCGACATACTCAACACACAAGTTTCTGAACTCTGCATGAGGGTTTCTCCGACGAAGCGAGGGCCGTGAGGCACAGCTCCCCGTCCCCCGGTGACCCTGCTAGGTCCACCTTCTTAGGGAAACCCTCTGCAGAGGAGCTGACAGAGCCAGGAACTTGTGAGTTGTGTGTGTCCACTCAGGCATCATTCATGCTTGTTCTGTAGGCAGTTCCTGTCAGAAGGAGGAGGCGCAGCAGGAGCGTCGGGGGGCGGAAGACGGTGCCTCAGTGCCTCTCTCCTTCTGACATTGTTAAAGAAAACACAACAAATTTATAATTATGTAGATAATTACATGTAGATAATGTCCTCAAGTTCTGTATAACCACTTTGTCCTCTCTCTGTGTTTGTTTCTCGTTCGTTGTTGTGTGTGTTTGTGTGCATTTGTCTCTTTCAAACAGGTGCCGGTCCTCACCTCTGCAGTGCTGCCGTCTCCTGTAGCGCTGCATGGTTCTAAGCTAAGTTTCCTTTCCTTTTTCTGTTCTCTCAGATTTGTCCTCAGGTTTGAAGTGTCTGTGTTGTGCAGCTGGTCTGGTCTGTCTCTAGACAGTTCAGGCTTCACCCCCTAGTTAAATGGTGGAGGCTCACAGCGACATACTCAACACACAAGTTTCTGAACTCTGCATGAGGGTTTCTCCGACGAAGTGAGGGCCGTGAGGCACAGCTCCCCGTCCCCCGGTGACCCTGCTAGGTCCACCTTCTTAGGGAAACCCTCTGCAGAGGAGCTGACAGAGCCAGGAACTTGTGAGTTGTGTGTGTCCACTCAGGCATCATTCATGCTTGTTCTGTAGGCAGTTCCTGTCAGAAGGAGGAGGCGCAGCAGGAGCGTCGGGGGGCGGAAGACGGTGCCTCAGTGCCTCTCTCCTTCTGACATTGTTAAAGAAAACACAACAAATTTATAATTATGTAGATAATTACATGTAGATAATGTCCTCAAGTTCTGTATAACCACTTTTTCCTCTCTCTGTGTTTGTTTCTCGTTCGTTGTTGTGTGTGTTTGTGTGCATTTGTCTCTT
Source organism: Diplotaxodon limnothrissa (assembly GCF_057381915.1). NCBI lineage: Eukaryota > Metazoa > Chordata > Actinopteri > Cichliformes > Cichlidae > Diplotaxodon > Diplotaxodon limnothrissa. Next base: position 621,871 of record NC_140615.1, read on the forward strand.
TCAAACAGGTGCCGGTCCTCACCTCTGCAGTGCTGCCGTCTCCTGTAGCGCTGCATGGTTCTAAGCTAAGTTTCCTTTCCTTTTTCTGTTCTCTCAGATTTGTCCTCAGGTTTGAAGTGTCTGTGTTGTGCAGCTGGTCTGGTCTGTCTCTAGACAGTTCAGGCTTCACCCACTAGTTAAATGGTGGAGGCTCACAGCGACATACTCAACACACAAGTTTCTGAACTCTGCATGAGGGTTTCTCCGACGAAGTGAGGGCCGTGAGGCACAGCTCCCCGTCCCCCGGTGACCCTGCTAGGTCCACCTTCTTAGGGAAACCCTCTGCAGAGGAGCTGACAGAGCCAGGAACTTGTGAGTTGTGTGTGTCCACTCAGGCATCATTCATGCTTGTTCTGTAGGCAGTTCCTGTCAGAAGGAGGAGGCGCAGCAGGAGCGTCGGGGGGCGGAAGACGGTGCCTCAGTGCCTCTCTCCTTCTGACATTGTTAAAGAAAACACAACAAATTTATAATTATGTAGATAATTACATGTAGATAATGTCCTCAAGTTCTGTATAACCACTTTTTCCTCTCTCTGTGTTTGTTTCTCGTTCGTTGTTGTGTGTGTTTGTGTGCATTTGTCTCTTTCAAACAGGTGCCGGTCCTCACCTCTGCAGTGCTGCCGTCTCCTGTAGCGCTGCATGGTTCTAAGCTAAGTTTCCTTTCCTTTTTCTGTTCTCTCAGATTTGTCCTCAGGTTTGAAGTGTCTGTGTTGTGCAGCTGGTCTGGTCTGTCTCTAGACAGTTCAGGCTTCACCCACTAGTTAAATGGTGGAGGCTCACAGCGACATACTCAACACACAAGTTTCTGAACTCTGCATGAGGGTTTCTCCGACGAAGTGAGGGCCGTGAGGCACAGCTCCCCGTCCCCCGGTGACCCTGCTAGGTCCACCTTCTTAGGGAAACCCTCTGCAGAGGAGCTGACAGAGCCAGGAACTTGTGAGTTGTGTGTGTCCACTCAGGCATCATTCATGCTTGTTCTGTAGGCAGTTCCTGTCAGAAGGAGGAGGCGCAGCAGGAGCGTCGGGGGGCGGAAGACGGTGCCTCAGTGCCTCTCTCCTTCTGACATTGTTAAAGAAAACACAACAAATTTATAATTATGTAGATAATTACATGTAGATAATGTCCTCAAGTTCTGTATAACCACTTTGTCCTCTCTCTGTGTTTGTTTCTCGTTCGTTGTTGTGTGTGTTTGTGTGCATTTGTCTCTTTCAAACAGGTGCCGGTCCTCACCTCTGCAGTGCTGCCGTCTCCTGTAGCGCTGCATGGTTCTAAGCTAAGTTTCCTTTCCTTTTTCTGTTCTCTCAGATTTGTCCTCAGGTTTGAAGTGTCTGTGTTGTGCAGCTGGTCTGGTCTGTCTCTAGACAGTTCAGGCTTCACCCCCTAGTTAAATGGTGGAGGCTCACAGCGACATACTCAACACACAAGTTTCTGAACTCTGCATGAGGGTTTCTCCGACGAAGTGAGGGCCGTGAGGCACAGCTCCCCGTCCCCCGGTGACCCTGCTAGGTCCACCTTCTTAGGGAAACCCTCTGCAGAGGAGCTGACAGAGCCAGGAACTTGTGAGTTGTGTGTGTCCACTCAGGCATCATTCATGCTTGTTCTGTAGGCAGTTCCTGTCAGAAGGAGGAGGCGCAGCAGGAGCGTCGGGGGGCGGAAGACGGTGCCTCAGTGCCTCTCTCCTTCTGACATTGTTAAAGAAAACACAACAAATTTATAATTATGTAGATAATTACATGTAGATAATGTCCTCAAGTTCTGTATAACCACTTTGTCCTCTCTCTGTGTTTGTTTCTCGTTCGTTGTTGTGTGTGTTTGTGTGCATTTGTCTCTTTCAAACAGGTGCCGGTCCTCACCTCTGCAGTGCTGCCGTCTCCTGTAGCGCTGCATGGTTCTAAGCTAAGTTTCCTTTCCTTTTTCTGTTCTCTCAGATTTGTCCTCAGGTTTGAAGTGTCTGTGTTGTGCAGCTGGTCTGGTCTGGTCTGTCTCTAGACAGTTCAGGCTTCACCCACTAGTTAAATGGTGGAGGCTCACAGCGACATACTCAACACACAAGTTTCTGAACTCTGCATGAGGGTTTCTCCGACGAAGCGAGGGCCGTGAGGCACAGCTCCCCGTCCCCCGGTGACCCTGCTAGGTCCACCTTCTTAGGGAAACCCTCTGCAGAGGAGCTGACAGAGCCAGGAACTTGTGAGTTGTGTGTGTCCACTCAGGCATCATTCATGCTTGTTCTGTAGGCAGTTCCTGTCAGAAGGAGGAGGCGCAGCAGGAGCGTCGGGGGGCGGAAGACGGTGCCTCAGTGCCTCTCTCCTTCTGACATTGTTAAAGAAAACACAACAAATTTATAATTATGTAGATAATTACATGTAGATAATGTCCTCAAGTTCTGTATAACCACTTTGTCCTCTCTCTGTGTTTGTTTCTCGTTCGTTGTTGTGTGTGTTTGTGTGCATTTGTCTCTTTCAAACAGGTGCCGGTCCTCACCTCTGCAGTGCTGCCGTCTCCTGTAGCGCTGCATGGTTCTAAGCTAAGTTTCCTTTCCTTTTTCTGTTCTCTCAGATTTGTCCTCAGGTTTGAAGTGTCTGTGTTGTGCAGCTGGTCTGGTCTGTCTCTAGACAGTTCAGGCTTCACCCACGAGTTAAATGGTGGAGGCTCACAGCGACATACTCAACACACAAGTTTCTGAACTCTGCATGAGGGTTTCTCCGACGAAGTGAGGGCCGTGAGGCACAGCTCCCCGTCCCCCGGTGACCCTGCTAGGTCCACCTTCTTAGGGAAACCCTCTGCAGAGGAGCTGACAGAGCCAGGAACTTGTGAGTTGTGTGTGTCCACTCAGGCATCATTCATGCTTGTTCTGTAGGCAGTTCCTGTCAGAAGGAGGAGGCGCAGCAGGAGCGTCGGGGGGCGGAAGACGGTGCCTCAGTGCCTCTCTCCTTCTGACATTGTTAAAGAAAACACAACAAATTTATAATTATGTAGATAATTACATGTAGATAATGTCCTCAAGTTCTGTATAACCACTTTTTCCTCTCTCTGTGTTTGTTTCTCGTTCGTTGTTGTGTGTGTTTGTGTGCATTTGTCTCTTTCAAACAGGTGCCGGTCCTCACCTCTGCAGTGCTGCCGTCTCCTGTAGCGCTGCATGGTTCTAAGCTAAGTTTCCTTTCCTTTTTCTGTTCTCTCAGATTTGTCCTCAGGTTTGAAGTGTCTGTGTTGTGCAGCTGGTCTGGTCTGTCTCTAGACAGTTCAGGCTTCACCCCCTAGTTAAATGGTGGAGGCTCACAGCGACATACTCAACACACAAGTTTCTGAACTCTGCATGAGGGTTTCTCCGACGAAGTGAGGGCCGTGAGGCACAGCTCCCCGTCCCCCGGTGACCCTGCTAGGTCCACCTTCTTAGGGAAACCCTCTGCAGAGGAGCTGACAGAGCCAGGAACTTGTGAGTTGTGTGTGTCCACTCAGGCATCATTCATGCTTGTTCTGTAGGCAGTTCCTGTCAGAAGGAGGAGGCGCAGCAGGAGCGTCGGGGGGCGGAAGACGGTGCCTCAGTGCCTCTCTCCTTCTGACATTGTTAAAGAAAACACAACAAATTTATAATTATGTAGATAATTACATGTAGATAATGTCCTCAAGTTCTGTATAACCACTTTGTCCTCTCTCTGTGTTTGTTTCTCGTTCGTTGTTGTGTGTGTTTGTGTGCATTTGTCTCTTTCAAACAGGTGCCGGTCCTCACCTCTGCAGTGCTGCCGTCTCCTGTAGCGCTGCATGGTTCTAAGCTAAGTTTCCTTTCCTTTTTCTGTTCTCTCAGATTTGTCCTCAGGTTTGAAGTGTCTGTGTTGTGCAGCTGGTCTGGTCTGTCTCTAGACAGTTCAGGCTTCACCCACTAGTTAAATGGTGGAGGCTCACAGCGACATACTCAACACACAAGTTTCTGAACTCTGCATGAGGGTTTCTCCGACGAAGTGAGGGCCGTGAGGCACAGCTCCCCGTCCCCCGGTGACCCTGCTAGGTCCACCTTCTTAGGGAAACCCTCTGCAGAGGAGCTGACAGAGCCAGGAACTTGTGAGTTGTGTGTGTCCACTCAGGCATCATTCATGCTTGTTCTGTAGGCAGTTCCTGTCAGAAGGAGGAGGCGCAGCAGGAGCGTCGGGGGGCGGAAGACGGTGCCTCAGTGCCTCTCTCCTTCTGACATTGTTAAAGAAAACACAACAAATTTATAATTATGTAGATAATTACATGTAGATAATGTCCTCAAGTTCTGTATAACCACTTTGTCCTCTCTCTGTGTTTGTTTCTCGTTCGTTGTTGTGTGTGTTTGTGTGCATTTGTCTCTTTCAAACAGGTGCCGGTCCTCACCTCTGCAGTGCTGCCGTCTCCTGTAGCGCTGCATGGTTCTAAGCTAAGTTTCCTTTCCTTTTTCTGTTCTCTCAGATTTGTCCTCAGGTTTGAAGTGTCTGTGTTGTGCAGCTGGTCTGGTCTGTCTCTAGACAGTTCAGGCTTCACCCCCTAGTTAAATGGTGGAGGCTCACAGCGACATACTCAACACACAAGTTTCTGAACTCTGCATGAGGGTTTCTCCGACGAAGTGAGGGCCGTGAGGCACAGCTCCCCGTCCCCCGGTGACCCTGCTAGGTCCACCTTCTTAGGGAAACCCTCTGCAGAGGAGCTGACAGAGCCAGGAACTTGTGAGTTGTGTGTGTCCACTCAGGCATCATTCATGCTTGTTCTGTAGGCAGTTCCTGTCAGAAGGAGGAGGCGCAGCAGGAGCGTCGGGGGGCGGAAGACGGTGCCTCAGTGCCTCTCTCCTTCTGACATTGTTAAAGAAAACACAACAAATTTATAATTATGTAGATAATTACATGTAGATAATGTCCTCAAGTTCTGTATAACCACTTTTTCCTCTCTCTGTGTTTGTTTCTCGTTCGTTGTTGTGTGTGTTTGTGTGCATTTGTCTCTTTCAAACAGGTGCCGGTCCTCACCTCTGCAGTGCTGCCGTCTCCTGTAGCGCTGCATGGTTCTAAGCTAAGTTTCCTTTCCTTTTTCTGTTCTCTCAGATTTGTCCTCAGGTTTGAAGTGTCTGTGTTGTGCAGCTGGTCTGGTCTGTCTCTAGACAGTTCAGGCTTCACCCACTAGTTAAATGGTGGAGGCTCACAGCGACATACTCAACACACAAGTTTCTGAACTCTGCATGAGGGTTTCTCCGACGAAGTGAGGGCCGTGAGGCACAGCTCCCCGTCCCCCGGTGACCCTGCTAGGTCCACCTTCTTAGGGAAACCCTCTGCAGAGGAGCTGACAGAGCCAGGAACTTGTGAGTTGTGTGTGTCCACTCAGGCATCATTCATGCTTGTTCTGTAGGCAGTTCCTGTCAGAAGGAGGAGGCGCAGCAGGAGCGTCGGGGGGCGGAAGACGGTGCCTCAGTGCCTCTCTCCTTCTGACATTGTTAAAGAAAACACAACAAATTTATAATTATGTAGATAATTACATGTAGATAATGTCCTCAAGTTCTGTATAACCACTTTGTCCTCTCTCTGTGTTTGTTTCTCGTTCGTTGTTGTGTGTGTTTGTGTGCATTTGTCTCTTTCAAACAGGTGCCGGTCCTCACCTCTGCAGTGCTGCCGTCTCCTGTAGCGCTGCATGGTTCTAAGCTAAGTTTCCTTTCCTTTTTCTGTTCTCTCAGATTTGTCCTCAGGTTTGAAGTGTCTGTGTTGTGCAGCTGGTCTGCTCTGTCTCTAGACAGTTCAGGCTTCACCCCCTAGTTAAATGGTGGAGGCTCACAGCGACATACTCAACACACAAGTTTCTGAACTCTGCATGAGGGTTTCTCCGACGAAGTGAGGGCCGTGAGGCACAGCTCCCCGTCCCCCGGTGACCCTGCTAGGTCCACCTTCTTAGGGAAACCCTCTGCAGAGGAGCTGACAGAGCCAGGAACTTGTGAGTTGTGTGTGTCCACTCAGGCATCATTCATGCTTGTTCTGTAGGCAGTTCCTGTCAGAAGGAGGAGGCGCAGCAGGAGCGTCGGGGGGCGGAAGACGGTGCCTCAGTGCCTCTCTCCTTCTGACATTGTTAAAGAAAACACAACAAATTTATAATTATGTAGATAATTACATGTAGATAATGTCCTCAAGTTCTGTATAACCACTTTTTCCTCTCTCTGTGTTTGTTTCTCGTTCGTTGTTGTGTGTGTTTGTGTGCATTTGTCTCTTTCAAACAGGTGCCGGTCCTCACCTCTGCAGTGCTGCCGTCTCCTGTAGCGCTGCATGGTTCTAAGCTAAGTTTCCTTTCCTTTTTCTGTTCTCTCAGATTTGTCCTCAGGTTTGAAGTGTCTGTGTTGTGCAGCTGGTCTGGTCTGTCTCTAGACAGTTCAGGCTTCACCCACTAGTTAAATGGTGGAGGCTCACAGCGACATACTCAACACACAAGTTTCTGAACTCTGCATGAGGGTTTCTCCGACGAAGTGAGGGCCGTGAGGCACAGCTCCCCGTCCCCCGGTGACCCTGCTAGGTCCACCTTCTTAGGGAAACCCTCTGCAGAGGAGCTGACAGAGCCAGGAACTTGTGAGTTGTGTGTGTCCACTCAGGCATCATTCATGCTTGTTCTGTAGGCAGTTCCTGTCAGAAGGAGGAGGCGCAGCAGGAGCGTCGGGGGGCGGAAGACGGTGCCTCAGTGCCTCTCTCCTTCTGACATTGTTAAAGAAAACACAACAAATTTATAATTATGTAGATAATTACATGTAGATAATGTCCTCAAGTTCTGTATAACCACTTTGTCCTCTCTCTGTGTTTGTTTCTCGTTCGTTGTTGTGTGTGTTTGTGTGCATTTGTCTCTTTCAAACAGGTGCCGGTCCTCACCTCTGCAGTGCTGCCGTCTCCTGTAGCGCTGCATGGTTCTAAGCTAAGTTTCCTTTCCTTTTTCTGTTCTCTCAGATTTGTCCTCAGGTTTGAAGTGTCTGTGTTGTGCAGCTGGTCTGGTCTGGTCTGTCTCTAGACAGTTCAGGCTTCACCCACTAGTTAAATGGTGGAGGCTCACAGCGACATACTCAACACACAAGTTTCTGAACTCTGCATGAGGGTTTCTCCGACGAAGTGAGGGCCGTGAGGCACAGCTCCCCGTCCCCCGGTGACCCTGCTAGGTCCACCTTCTTAGGGAAACCCTCTGCAGAGGAGCTGACAGAGCCAGGAACTTGTGAGTTGTGTGTGTCCACTCAGGCATCATTCATGCTTGTTCTGTAGGCAGTTCCTGTCAGAAGGAGAAGGCGCAGCAGGAGCGTCGGGGGGCGGAAGACGGTGCCTCAGTGCCTCTCTCCTTCTGACATTGTTAAAGAAAACACAACAAATTTATAATTATGTAGATAATTACATGTAGATAATGTCCTCAAGTTCTGTATAACCACTTTGTCCTCTCTCTGTGTTTGTTTCTCGTTCGTTGTTGTGTGTGTTTGTGTGCATTTGTCTCTTTCAAACAGGTGCCGGTCCTCACCTCTGCAGTGCTGCCGTCTCCTGTAGCGCTGCATGGTTCTAAGCTAAGTTTCCTTTCCTTTTTCTGTTCTCTCAGATTTGTCCTCAGGTTTGAAGTGTCTGTGTTGTGCAGCTGGTCTGGTCTGTCTCTAGACAGTTCAGGCTTCACCCCCTAGTTAAATGGTGGAGGCTCACAGCGACATACTCAACACACAAGTTTCTGAACTCTGCATGAGGGTTTCTCCGACGAAGTGAGGGCCGTGAGGCACAGCTCCCCGTCCCCCGGTGACCCTGCTAGGTCCACCTTCTTAGGGAAACCCTCTGCAGAGGAGCTGACAGAGCCAGGAACTTGTGAGTTGTGTGTGTCCACTCAGGCATCATTCATGCTTGTTCTGTAGGCAGTTCCTGTCAGAAGGAGGAGGCGCAGCAGGAGCGTCGGGGGGCGGAAGACGGTGCCTCAGTGCCTCTCTCCTTCTGACATTGTTAAAGAAAACACAACAAATTTATAATTATGTAGATAATTACATGTAGATAATGTCCTCAAGTTCTGTATAACCACTTTGTCCTCTCTCTGTGTTTGTTTCTCGTTCGTTGTTGTGTGTGTTTGTGTGCATTTGTCTCTTTCAAACAGGTGCCGGTCCTCACCTCTGCAGTGCTGCCGTCTCCTGTAGCGCTGCATGGTTCTAAGCTAAGTTTCCTTTCCTTTTTCTGTTCTCTCAGATTTGTCCTCAGGTTTGAAGTGTCTGTGTTGTGCAGCTGGTCTGGTCTGGTCTGTCTCTAGACAGTTCAGGCTTCACCCACTAGTTAAATGGTGGAGGCTCACAGCGACATACTCAACACACAAGTTTCTGAACTCTGCATGAGGGTTTCTCCGACGAAGCGAGGGCCGTGAGGCACAGCTCCCCGTCCCCCGGTGACCCTGCTAGGTCCACCTTCTTAGGGAAACCCTCTGCAGAGGAGCTGACAGAGCCAGGAACTTGTGAGTTGTGTGTGTCCACTCAGGCATCATTCATGCTTGTTCTGTAGGCAGTTCCTGTCAGAAGGAGGAGGCGCAGCAGGAGCGTCGGGGGGCGGAAGACGGTGCCTCAGTGCCTCTCTCCTTCTGACATTGTTAAAGAAAACACAACAAATTTATAATTATGTAGATAATTACATGTAGATAATGTCCTCAAGTTCTGTATAACCACTTTGTCCTCTCTCTGTGTTTGTTTCTCGTTCGTTGTTGTGTGTGTTTGTGTGCATTTGTCTCTTTCAAACAGGTGCCGGTCCTCACCTCTGCAGTGCTGCCGTCTCCTGTAGCGCTGCATGGTTCTAAGCTAAGTTTCCTTTCCTTTTTCTGTTCTCTCAGATTTGTCCTCAGGTTTGAAGTGTCTGTGTTGTGCAGCTGGTCTGGTCTGTCTCTAGACAGTTCAGGCTTCACCCCCTAGTTAAATGGTGGAGGCTCACAGCGACATACTCAACACACAAGTTTCTGAACTCTGCATGAGGGTTTCTCCGACGAAGTGAGGGCCGTGAGGCACAGCTCCCCGTCCCCCGGTGACCCTGCTAGGTCCACCTTCTTAGGGAAACCCTCTGCAGAGGAGCTGACAGAGCCAGGAACTTGTGAGTTGTGTGTGTCCACTCAGGCATCATTCATGCTTGTTCTGTAGGCAGTTCCTGTCAGAAGGAGGAGGCGCAGCAGGAGCGTCGGGGGGCGGAAGACGGTGCCTCAGTGCCTCTCTCCTTCTGACATTGTTAAAGAAAACACAACAAATTTATAATTATGTAGATAATTACATGTAGATAATGTCCTCAAGTTCTGTATAACCACTTTGTCCTCTCTCTGTGTTTGTTTCTCGTTCGTTGTTGTGTGTGTTTGTGTGCATTTGTCTCTTTCAAACAGGTGCCGGTCCTCACCTCTGCAGTGCTGCCGTCTCCTGTAGCGCTGCATGGTTCTAAGCTAAGTTTCCTTTCCTTTTTCTGTTCTCTCAGATTTGTCCTCAGGTTTGAAGTGTCTGTGTTGTGCAGCTGGTCTGGTCTGTCTCTAGACAGTTCAGGCTTCACCCACGAGTTAAATGGTGGAGGCTCACAGCGACATACTCAACACACAAGTTTCTGAACTCTGCATGAGGGTTTCTCCGACGAAGTGAGGGCCGTGAGGCACAGCTCCCCGTCCCCCGGTGACCCTGCTAGGTCCACCTTCTTAGGGAAACCCTCTGCAGAGGAGCTGACAGAGCCAGGAACTTGTGAGTTGTGTGTGTCCACTCAGGCATCATTCATGCTTGTTCTGTAGGCAGTTCCTGTCAGAAGGAGGAGGCGCAGCAGGAGCGTCGGGGGGCGGAAGACGGTGCCTCAGTGCCTCTCTCCTTCTGACATTGTTAAAGAAAACACAACAAATTTATAATTATGTAGATAATTACATGTAGATAATGTCCTCAAGTTCTGTATAACCACTTTTTCCTCTCTCTGTGTTTGTTTCTCGTTCGTTGTTGTGTGTGTTTGTGTGCATTTGTCTCTTTCAAACAGGTGCCGGTCCTCACCTCTGCAGTGCTGCCGTCTCCTGTAGCGCTGCATGGTTCTAAGCTAAGTTTCCTTTCCTTTTTCTGTTCTCTCAGATTTGTCCTCAGGTTTGAAGTGTCTGTGTTGTGCAGCTGGTCTGCTCTGTCTCTAGACAGTTCAGGCTTCACCCCCTAGTTAAATGGTGGAGGCTCACAGCGACATACTCAACACACAAGTTTCTGAACTCTGCATGAGGGTTTCTCCGACGAAGTGAGGGCCGTGAGGCACAGCTCCCCGTCCCCCGGTGACCCTGCTAGGTCCACCTTCTTAGGGAAACCCTCTGCAGAGGAGCTGACAGAGCCAGGAACTTGTGAGTTGTGTGTGTCCACTCAGGCATCATTCATGCTTGTTCTGTAGGCAGTTCCTGTCAGAAGGAGGAGGCGCAGCAGGAGCGTCGGGGGGCGGAAGACGGTGCCTCAGTGCCTCTCTCCTTCTGACATTGTTAAAGAAAACACAACAAATTTATAATTATGTAGATAATTACATGTAGATAATGTCCTCAAGTTCTGTATAACCACTTTGTCCTCTCTCTGTGTTTGTTTCTCGTTCGTTGTTGTGTGTGTTTGTGTGCATTTGTCTCTTTCAAACAGGTGCCGGTCCTCACCTCTGCAGTGCTGCCGTCTCCTGTAGCGCTGCATGGTTCTAAGCTAAGTTTCCTTTCCTTTTTCTGTTCTCTCAGATTTGTCCTCAGGTTTGAAGTGTCTGTGTTGTGCAGCTGGTCTGGTCTGTCTCTAGACAGTTCAGGCTTCACCCACTAGTTAAATGGTGGAGGCTCACAGCGACATACTCAACACACAAGTTTCTGAACTCTGCATGAGGGTTTCTCCGACGAAGTGAGGGCCGTGAGGCACAGCTCCCCGTCCCCCGGTGACCCTGCTAGGTCCACCTTCTTAGGGAAACCCTCTGCAGAGGAGCTGACAGAGCCAGGAACTTGTGAGTTGTGTGTGTCCACTCAGGCATCATTCATGCTTGTTCTGTAGGCAGTTCCTGTCAGAAGGAGGAGGCGCAGCAGGAGCGTCGGGGGGCGGAAGACGGTGCCTCAGTGCCTCTCTCCTTCTGACATTGTTAAAGAAAACACAACAAATTTATAATTATGTAGATAATTACATGTAGATAATGTCCTCAAGTTCTGTATAACCACTTTGTCCTCTCTCTGTGTTTGTTTCTCGTTCGTTGTTGTGTGTGTTTGTGTGCATTTGTCTCTTTCAAACAGGTGCCGGTCCTCACCTCTGCAGTGCTGCCGTCTCCTGTAGCGCTGCATGGTTCTAAGCTAAGTTTCCTTTCCTTTTTCTGTTCTCTCAGATTTGTCCTCAGGTTTGAAGTGTCTGTGTTGTGCAGCTGGTCTGGTCTGTCTCTAGACAGTTCAGGCTTCACCCCCTAGTTAAATGGTGGAGGCTCACAGCGACATACTCAACACACAAGTTTCTGAACTCTGCATGAGGGTTTCTCCGACGAAGTGAGGGCCGTGAGGCACAGCTCCCCGTCCCCCGGTGACCCTGCTAGGTCCACCTTCTTAGGGAAACCCTCTGCAGAGGAGCTGACAGAGCCAGGAACTTGTGAGTTGTGTGTGTCCACTCAGGCATCATTCATGCTTGTTCTGTAGGCAGTTCCTGTCAGAAGGAGGAGGCGCAGCAGGAGCGTCGGGGGGCGGAAGACGGTGCCTCAGTGCCTCTCTCCTTCTGACATTGTTAAAGAAAACACAACAAATTTATAATTATGTAGATAATTACATGTAGATAATGTCCTCAAGTTCTGTATAACCACTTTTTCCTCTCTCTGTGTTTGTTTCTCGTTCGTTGTTGTGTGTGTTTGTGTGCATTTGTCTCTTTCAAACAGGTGCCGGTCCTCACCTCTGCAGTGCTGCCGTCTCCTGTAGCGCTGCATGGTTCTAAGCTAAGTTTCCTTTCCTTTTTCTGTTCTCTCAGATTTGTCCTCAGGTTTGAAGTGTCTGTGTTGTGCAGCTGGTCTGGTCTGTCTCTAGACAGTTCAGGCTTCACCCACTAGTTAAATGGTGGAGGCTCACAGCGACATACTCAACACACAAGTTTCTGAACTCTGCATGAGGGTTTCTCCGACGAAGTGAGGGCCGTGAGGCACAGCTCCCCGTCCCCCGGTGACCCTGCTAGGTCCACCTTCTTAGGGAAACCCTCTGCAGAGGAGCTGACAGAGCCAGGAACTTGTGAGTTGTGTGTGTCCACTCAGGCATCATTCATGCTTGTTCTGTAGGCAGTTCCTGTCAGAAGGAGGAGGCGCAGCAGGAGCGTCGGGGGGCGGAAGACGGTGCCTCAGTGCCTCTCTCCTTCTGACATTGTTAAAGAAAACACAACAAATTTATAATTATGTAGATAATTACATGTAGATAATGTCCTCAAGTTCTGTATAACCACTTTGTCCTCTCTCTGTGTTTGTTTCTCGTTCGTTGTTGTGTGTGTTTGTGTGCATTTGTCTCTTTCAAACAGGTGCCGGTCCTCACCTCTGCAGTGCTGCCGTCTCCTGTAGCGCTGCATGGTTCTAAGCTAAGTTTCCTTTCCTTTTTCTGTTCTCTCAGATTTGTCCTCAGGTTTGAAGTGTCTGTGTTGTGCAGCTGGTCTGCTCTGTCTCTAGACAGTTCAGGCTTCACCCCCTAGTTAAATGGTGGAGGCTCACAGCGACATACTCAACACACAAGTTTCTGAACTCTGCATGAGGGTTTCTCCGACGAAGTGAGGGCCGTGAGGCACAGCTCCCCGTCCCCCGGTGACCCTGCTAGGTCCACCTTCTTAGGGAAACCCTCTGCAGAGGAGCTGACAGAGCCAGGAACTTGTGAGTTGTGTGTGTCCACTCAGGCATCATTCATGCTTGTTCTGTAGGCAGTTCCTGTCAGAAGGAGGAGGCGCAGCAGGAGCGTCGGGGGGCGGAAGACGGTGCCTCAGTGCCTCTCTCCTTCTGACATTGTTAAAGAAAACACAACAAATTTATAATTATGTAGATAATTACATGTAGATAATGTCCTCAAGTTCTGTATAACCACTTTTTCCTCTCTCTGTGTTTGTTTCTCGTTCGTTGTTGTGTGTGTTTGTGTGCATTTGTCTCTTTCAAACAGGTGCCGGTCCTCACCTCTGCAGTGCTGCCGTCTCCTGTAGCGCTGCATGGTTCTAAGCTAAGTTTCCTTTCCTTTTTCTGTTCTCTCAGATTTGTCCTCAGGTTTGAAGTGTCTGTGTTGTGCAGCTGGTCTGGTCTGTCTCTAGACAGTTCAGGCTTCACCCACTAGTTAAATGGTGGAGGCTCACAGCGACATACTCAACACACAAGTTTCTGAACTCTGCATGAGGGTTTCTCCGACGAAGTGAGGGCCGTGAGGCACAGCTCCCCGTCCCCCGGTGACCCTGCTAGGTCCACCTTCTTAGGGAAACCCTCTGCAGAGGAGCTGACAGAGCCAGGAACTTGTGAGTTGTGTGTGTCCACTCAGGCATCATTCATGCTTGTTCTGTAGGCAGTTCCTGTCAGAAGGAGGAGGCGCAGCAGGAGCGTCGGGGGGCGGAAGACGGTGCCTCAGTGCCTCTCTCCTTCTGACATTGTTAAAGAAAACACAACAAATTTATAATTATGTAGATAATTACATGTAGATAATGTCCTCAAGTTCTGTATAACCACTTTGTCCTCTCTCTGTGTTTGTTTCTCGTTCGTTGTTGTGTGTGTTTGTGTGCATTTGTCTCTTTCAAACAGGTGCCGGTCCTCACCTCTGCAGTGCTGCCGTCTCCTGTAGCGCTGCATGGTTCTAAGCTAAGTTTCCTTTCCTTTTTCTGTTCTCTCAGATTTGTCCTCAGGTTTGAAGTGTCTGTGTTGTGCAGCTGGTCTGGTCTGGTCTGTCTCTAGACAGTTCAGGCTTCACCCACTAGTTAAATGGTGGAGGCTCACAGCGACATACTCAACACACAAGTTTCTGAACTCTGCATGAGGGTTTCTCCGACGAAGTGAGGGCCGTGAGGCACAGCTCCCCGTCCCCCGGTGACCCTGCTAGGTCCACCTTCTTAGGGAAACCCTCTGCAGAGGAGCTGACAGAGCCAGGAACTTGTGAGTTGTGTGTGTCCACTCAGGCATCATTCATGCTTGTTCTGTAGGCAGTTCCTGTCAGAAGGAGAAGGCGCAGCAGGAGCGTCGGGGGGCGGAAGACGGTGCCTCAGTGCCTCTCTCCTTCTGACATTGTTAAAGAAAACACAACAAATTTATAATTATGTAGATAATTACATGTAGATAATGTCCTCAAGTTCTGTATAACCACTTTGTCCTCTCTCTGTGTTTGTTTCTCGTTCGTTGTTGTGTGTGTTTGTGTGCATTTGTCTCTTTCAAACAGGTGCCGGTCCTCACCTCTGCAGTGCTGCCGTCTCCTGTAGCGCTGCATGGTTCTAAGCTAAGTTTCCTTTCCTTTTTCTGTTCTCTCAGATTTGTCCTCAGGTTTGAAGTGTCTGTGTTGTGCAGCTGGTCTGGTCTGTCTCTAGACAGTTCAGGCTTCACCCCCTAGTTAAATGGTGGAGGCTCACAGCGACATACTCAACACACAAGTTTCTGAACTCTGCATGAGGGTTTCTCCGACGAAGTGAGGGCCGTGAGGCACAGCTCCCCGTCCCCCGGTGACCCTGCTAGGTCCACCTTCTTAGGGAAACCCTCTGCAGAGGAGCTGACAGAGCCAGGAACTTGTGAGTTGTGTGTGTCCACTCAGGCATCATTCATGCTTGTTCTGTAGGCAGTTCCTGTCAGAAGGAGGAGGCGCAGCAGGAGCGTCGGGGGGCGGAAGACGGTGCCTCAGTGCCTCTCTCCTTCTGACATTGTTAAAGAAAACACAACAAATTTATAATTATGTAGATAATTACATGTAGATAATGTCCTCAAGTTCTGTATAACCACTTTGTCCTCTCTCTGTGTTTGTTTCTCGTTCGTTGTTGTGTGTGTTTGTGTGCATTTGTCTCTTTCAAACAGGTGCCGGTCCTCACCTCTGCAGTGCTGCCGTCTCCTGTAGCGCTGCATGGTTCTAAGCTAAGTTTCCTTTCCTTTTTCTGTTCTCTCAGATTTGTCCTCAGGTTTGAAGTGTCTGTGTTGTGCAGCTGGTCTGGTCTGTCTCTAGACAGTTCAGGCTTCACCCCCTAGTTAAATGGTGGAGGCTCACAGCGACATACTCAACACACAAGTTTCTGAACTCTGCATGAGGGTTTCTCCGACGAAGTGAGGGCCGTGAGGCACAGCTCCCCGTCCCCCGGTGACCCTGCTAGGTCCACCTTCTTAGGGAAACCCTCTGCAGAGGAGCTGACAGAGCCAGGAACTTGTGAGTTGTGTGTGTCCACTCAGGCATCATTCATGCTTGTTCTGTAGGCAGTTCCTGTCAGAAGGAGGAGGCGCAGCAGGAGCGTCGGGGGGCGGAAGACGGTGCCTCAGTGCCTCTCTCCTTCTGACATTGTTAAAGAAAACACAACAAATTTATAATTATGTAGATAATTACATGTAGATAATGTCCTCAAGTTCTGTATAACCACTTTGTCCTCTCTCTGTGTTTGTTTCTCGTTCGTTGTTGTGTGTGTTTGTGTGCATTTGTCTCTTTCAAACAGGTGCCGGTCCTCACCTCTGCAGTGCTGCCGTCTCCTGTAGCGCTGCATGGTTCTAAGCTAAGTTTCCTTTCCTTTTTCTGTTCTCTCAGATTTGTCCTCAGGTTTGAAGTGTCTGTGTTGTGCAGCTGGTCTGGTCTGGTCTGTCTCTAGACAGTTCAGGCTTCACCCACTAGTTAAATGGTGGAGGCTCACAGCGACATACTCAACACACAAGTTTCTGAACTCTGCATGAGGGTTTCTCCGACGAAGCGAGGGCCGTGAGGCACAGCTCCCCGTCCCCCGGTGACCCTGCTAGGTCCACCTTCTTAGGGAAACCCTCTGCAGAGGAGCTGACAGAGCCAGGAACTTGTGAGTTGTGTGTGTCCACTCAGGCATCATTCATGCTTGTTCTGTAGGCAGTTCCTGTCAGAAGGAGGAGGCGCAGCAGGAGCGTCGGGGGGCGGAAGACGGTGCCTCAGTGCCTCTCTCCTTCTGACATTGTTAAAGAAAACACAACAAATTTATAATTATGTAGATAATTACATGTAGATAATGTCCTCAAGTTCTGTATAACCACTTTGTCCTCTCTCTGTGTTTGTTTCTCGTTCGTTGTTGTGTGTGTTTGTGTGCATTTGTCTCTTTCAAACAGGTGCCGGTCCTCACCTCTGCAGTGCTGCCGTCTCCTGTAGCGCTGCATGGTTCTAAGCTAAGTTTCCTTTCCTTTTTCTGTTCTCTCAGATTTGTCCTCAGGTTTGAAGTGTCTGTGTTGTGCAGCTGGTCTGGTCTGTCTCTAGACAGTTCAGGCTTCACCCCCTAGTTAAATGGTGGAGGCTCACAGCGACATACTCAACACACAAGTTTCTGAACTCTGCATGAGGGTTTCTCCGACGAAGTGAGGGCCGTGAGGCACAGCTCCCCGTCCCCCGGTGACCCTGCTAGGTCCACCTTCTTAGGGAAACCCTCTGCAGAGGAGCTGACAGAGCCAGGAACTTGTGAGTTGTGTGTGTCCACTCAGGCATCATTCATGCTTGTTCTGTAGGCAGTTCCTGTCAGAAGGAGGAGGCGCAGCAGGAGCGTCGGGGGGCGGAAGACGGTGCCTCAGTGCCTCTCTCCTTCTGACATTGTTAAAGAAAACACAACAAATTTATAATTATGTAGATAATTACATGTAGATAATGTCCTCAAGTTCTGTATAACCACTTTTTCCTCTCTCTGTGTTTGTTTCTCGTTCGTTGTTGTGTGTGTTTGTGTGCATTTGTCTCTTTCAAACAGGTGCCGGTCCTCACCTCTGCAGTGCTGCCGTCTCCTGTAGCGCTGCATGGTTCTAAGCTAAGTTTCCTTTCCTTTTTCTGTTCTCTCAGATTTGTCCTCAGGTTTGAAGTGTCTGTGTTGTGCAGCTGGTCTGGTCTGTCTCTAGACAGTTCAGGCTTCACCCACTAGTTAAATGGTGGAGGCTCACAGCGACATACTCAACACACAAGTTTCTGAACTCTGCATGAGGGTTTCTCCGACGAAGTGAGGGCCGTGAGGCACAGCTCCCCGTCCCCCGGTGACCCTGCTAGGTCCACCTTCTTAGGGAAACCCTCTGCAGAGGAGCTGACAGAGCCAGGAACTTGTGAGTTGTGTGTGTCCACTCAGGCATCATTCATGCTTGTTCTGTAGGCAGTTCCTGTCAGAAGGAGGAGGCGCAGCAGGAGCGTCGGGGGGCGGAAGACGGTGCCTCAGTGCCTCTCTCCTTCTGACATTGTTAAAGAAAACACAACAAATTTATAATTATGTAGATAATTACATGTAGATAATGTCCTCAAGTTCTGTATAACCACTTTGTCCTCTCTCTGTGTTTGTTTCTCGTTCGTTGTTGTGTGTGTTTGTGTGCATTTGTCTCTTTCAAACAGGTGCCGGTCCTCACCTCTGCAGTGCTGCCGTCTCCTGTAGCGCTGCATGGTTCTAAGCTAAGTTTCCTTTCCTTTTTCTGTTCTCTCAGATTTGTCCTCAGGTTTGAAGTGTCTGTGTTGTGCAGCTGGTCTGGTCTGTCTCTAGACAGTTCAGGCTTCACCCCCTAGTTAAATGGTGGAGGCTCACAGCGACATACTCAACACACAAGTTTCTGAACTCTGCATGAGGGTTTCTCCGACGAAGCGAGGGCCGTGAGGCACAGCTCCCCGTCCCCCGGTGACCCTGCTAGGTCCACCTTCTTAGGGAAACCCTCTGCAGAGGAGCTGACAGAGCCAGGAACTTGTGAGTTGTGTGTGTCCACTCAGGCATCATTCATGCTTGTTCTGTAGGCAGTTCCTGTCAGAAGGAGGAGGCGCAGCAGGAGCGTCGGGGGGCGGAAGACGGTGCCTCAGTGCCTCTCTCCTTCTGACATTGTTAAAGAAAACACAACAAATTTATAATTATGTAGATAATTACATGTAGATAATGTCCTCAAGTTCTGTAAAACCACTTTGTCCTCTCTCTGTGTTTGTTTCTCGTTCGTTGTTGTGTGTGTTTGTGTGCATTTGTCTCTTTCAAACAGGTGCCGGTCCTCACCTCTGCAGTGCTGCCGTCTCCTGTAGCGCTGCATGGTTCTAAGCTAAGTTTCCTTTCCTTTTTCTGTTCTCTCAGATTTGTCCTCAGGTTTGAAGTGTCTGTGTTGTGCAGCTGGTCTGGTCTGTCTCTAGACAGTTCAGGCTTCACCCCCTAGTTAAATGGTGGAGGCTCACAGCGACATACTCAACACACAAGTTTCTGAACTCTGCATGAGGGTTTCTCCGACGAAGTGAGGGCCGTGAGGCACAGCTCCCCGTCCCCCGGTGACCCTGCTAGGTCCACCTTCTTAGGGAAACCCTCTGCAGAGGAGCTGACAGAGCCAGGAACTTGTGAGTTGTGTGTGTCCACTCAGGCATCATTCATGCTTGTTCTGTAGGCAGTTCCTGTCAGAAGGAGGAGGCGCAGCAGGAGCGTCGGGGGGCGGAAGACGGTGCCTCAGTGCCTCTCTCCTTCTGACATTGTTAAAGAAAACACAACAAATTTATAATTATGTAGATAATTACATGTAGATAATGTCCTCAAGTTCTGTATAACCACTTTTTCCTCTCTCTGTGTTTGTTTCTCGTTCGTTGTTGTGTGTGTTTGTGTGCATTTGTCTCTTTCAAACAGGTGCCGGTCCTCACCTCTGCAGTGCTGCCGTCTCCTGTAGCGCTGCATGGTTCTAAGCTAAGTTTCCTTTCCTTTTTCTGTTCTCTCAGATTTGTCCTCAGGTTTGAAGTGTCTGTGTTGTGCAGCTGGTCTGGTCTGTCTCTAGACAGTTCAGGCTTCACCCCCTAGTTAAATGGTGGAGGCTCACAGCGACATACTCAACACACAAGTTTCTGAACTCTGCATGAGGGTTTCTCTGACGAAGTGAGGGCCGTGAGGCACAGCTCCCCGTCCCCCGGTGACCCTGCTAGGTCCACCTTCTTAGGGAAACCCTCTGCAGAGGAGCTGACAGAGCCAGGAACTTGTGAGTTGTGTGTGTCCACTCAGGCATCATTCATGCTTGTTCTGTAGGCAGTTCCTGTCAGAAGGAGGAGGCGCAGCAGGAGCGTCGGGGGGCGGAAGACGGTGCCTCAGTGCCTCTCTCCTTCTGACATTGTTAAAGAAAACACAACAAATTTATAATTATGTAGATAATTACATGTAGATAATGTCCTCAAGTTCTGTATAACCACTTTGTCCTCTCTCTGTGTTTGTTTCTCGTTCGTTGTTGTGTGTGTTTGTGTGCATTTGTCTCTTTCAAACAGGTGCCGGTCCTCACCTCTGCAGTGCTGCCGTCTCCTGTAGCGCTGCATGGTTCTAAGCTAAGTTTCCTTTCCTTTTTCTGTTCTCTCAGATTTGTCCTCAGGTTTGAAGTGTCTGTGTTGTGCAGCTGGTCTGCTCTGTCTCTAGACAGTTCAGGCTTCACCCCCTAGTTAAATGGTGGAGGCTCACAGCGACATACTCAACACACAAGTTTCTGAACTCTGCATGAGGGTTTCTCCGACGAAGCGAGGGCCGTGAGGCACAGCTCCCCGTCCCCCGGTGACCCTGCTAGGTCCACCTTCTTAGGGAAACCCTCTGCAGAGGAGCTGACAGAGCCAGGAACTTGTGAGTTGTGTGTGTCCACTCAGGCATCATTCATGCTTGTTCTGTAGGCAGTTCCTGTCAGAAGGAGGAGGCGCAGCAGGAGCGTCGGGGGGCGGAAGACGGTGCCTCAGTGCCTCTCTCCTTCTGACATTGTTAAAGAAAACACAACAAATTTATAATTATGTAGATAATTACATGTAGATAATGTCCTCAAGTTCTGTATAACCACTTTGTCCTCTCTCTGTGTTTGTTTCTCGTTCGTTGTTGTGTGTTTTTCTGTGCATTTGTCTCTTTCAAACAGGTGCCGGTCCTCACCTCTGCAGTGCTGCCGTCTCCTGTAGCGCTGCATGGTTCTAAGCTAAGTTTCCTTTCCTTTTTCTGTTCTCTCAGATTTGTCCTCAGGTTTGAAGTGTCTGTGTTGTGCAGCTGGTCTGGTCTGTCTCTAGACAGTTCAGGCTTCACCCCCTAGTTAAATGGTGGAGGCTCACAGCGACATACTCAACACACAAGTTTCTGAACTCTGCATGAGGGTTTCTCCGACGAAGTGAGGGCCGTGAGGCACAGCTCCCCGTCCCCCGGTGACCCTGCTAGGTCCACCTTCTTAGGGAAACCCTCTGCAGAGGAGCTGACAGAGCCAGGAACTTGTGAGTTGTGTGTGTCCACTCAGGCATCATTCATGCTTGTTCTGTAGGCAGTTCCTGTCAGAAGGAGGAGGCGCAGCAGGAGCGTCGGGGGGCGGAAGACGGTGCCTCAGTGCCTCTCTCCTTCTGACATTGTTAAAGAAAACACAACAAATTTATAATTATGTAGATAATTACATGTAGATAATGTCCTCAAGTTCTGTAAAACCACTTTGTCCTCTCTCTGTGTTTGTTTCTCGTTCGTTGTTGTGTGTGTTTGTGTGCATTTGTCTCTTTCAAACAGGTGCCGGTCCTCACCTCTGCAGTGCTGCCGTCTCCTGTAGCGCTGCATGGTTCTAAGCTAAGTTTCCTTTCCTTTTTCTGTTCTCTCAGATTTGTCCTCAGGTTTGAAGTGTCTGTGTTGTGCAGCTGGTCTGGTCTGTCTCTAGACAGTTCAGGCTTCACCCCCTAGTTAAATGGTGGAGGCTCACAGCGACATACTCAACACACAAGTTTCTGAACTCTGCATGAGGGTTTCTCCGACGAAGTGAGGGCCGTGAGGCACAGCTCCCCGTCCCCCGGTGACCCTGCTAGGTCCACCTTCTTAGGGAAACCCTCTGCAGAGGAGCTGACAGAGCCAGGAACTTGTGAGTTGTGTGTGTCCACTCAGGCATCATTCATGCTTGTTCTGTAGGCAGTTCCTGTCAGAAGGAGGAGGCGCAGCAGGAGCGTCGGGGGGCGGAAGACGGTGCCTCAGTGCCTCTCTCCTTCTGACATTGTTAAAGAAAACACAACAAATTTATAATTATGTAGATAATTACATGTAGATAATGTCCTCAAGTTCTGTATAACCACTTTTTCCTCTCTCTGTGTTTGTTTCTCGTTCGTTGTTGTGTGTGTTTGTGTGCATTTGTCTCTTT
This sequence comes from Diplotaxodon limnothrissa, assembly GCF_057381915.1. Taxonomy (NCBI): domain Eukaryota; kingdom Metazoa; phylum Chordata; class Actinopteri; order Cichliformes; family Cichlidae; genus Diplotaxodon; species Diplotaxodon limnothrissa. The sequence goes on from NC_140615.1 coordinate 643,079, forward strand.
CAAACAGGTGCCGGTCCTCACCTCTGCAGTGCTGCCGTCTCCTGTAGCGCTGCATGGTTCTAAGCTAAGTTTCCTTTCCTTTTTCTGTTCTCTCAGATTTGTCCTCAGGTTTGAAGTGTCTGTGTTGTGCAGCTGGTCTGGTCTGTCTCTAGACAGTTCAGGCTTCACCCCCTAGTTAAATGGTGGAGGCTCACAGCGACATACTCAACACACAAGTTTCTGAACTCTGCATGAGGGTTTCTCTGACGAAGTGAGGGCCGTGAGGCACAGCTCCCCGTCCCCCGGTGACCCTGCTAGGTCCACCTTCTTAGGGAAACCCTCTGCAGAGGAGCTGACAGAGCCAGGAACTTGTGAGTTGTGTGTGTCCACTCAGGCATCATTCATGCTTGTTCTGTAGGCAGTTCCTGTCAGAAGGAGGAGGCGCAGCAGGAGCGTCGGGGGGCGGAAGACGGTGCCTCAGTGCCTCTCTCCTTCTGACATTGTTAAAGAAAACACAACAAATTTATAATTATGTAGATAATTACATGTAGATAATGTCCTCAAGTTCTGTATAACCACTTTGTCCTCTCTCTGTGTTTGTTTCTCGTTCGTTGTTGTGTGTGTTTGTGTGCATTTGTCTCTTTCAAACAGGTGCCGGTCCTCACCTCTGCAGTGCTGCCGTCTCCTGTAGCGCTGCATGGTTCTAAGCTAAGTTTCCTTTCCTTTTTCTGTTCTCTCAGATTTGTCCTCAGGTTTGAAGTGTCTGTGTTGTGCAGCTGGTCTGCTCTGTCTCTAGACAGTTCAGGCTTCACCCCCTAGTTAAATGGTGGAGGCTCACAGCGACATACTCAACACACAAGTTTCTGAACTCTGCATGAGGGTTTCTCCGACGAAGTGAGGGCCGTGAGGCACAGCTCCCCGTCCCCCGGTGACCCTGCTAGGTCCACCTTCTTAGGGAAACCCTCTGCAGAGGAGCTGACAGAGCCAGGAACTTGTGAGTTGTGTGTGTCCACTCAGGCATCATTCATGCTTGTTCTGTAGGCAGTTCCTGTCAGAAGGAGGAGGCGCAGCAGGAGCGCCGGGGGGCGGAAGACGGTGCCTCAGTGCCTCTCTCCTTCTGACATTGTTAAAGAAAACACAACAAATTTATAATTATGTAGATAATTACATGTAGATAATGTCCTCAAGTTCTGTATAACCACTTTGTCCTCTCTCTGTGTTTGTTTCTCGTTCGTTGTTGTGTGTGTTTGTGTGCATTTGTCTCTTTCAAACAGGTGCCGGTCCTCACCTCTGCAGTGCTGCCGTCTCCTGTAGCGCTGCATGGTTCTAAGCTAAGTTTCCTTTCCTTTTTCTGTTCTCTCAGATTTGTCCTCAGGTTTGAAGTGTCTGTGTTGTGCAGCTGGTCTGGTCTGGTCTGTCTCTAGACAGTTCAGGCTTCACCCACTAGTTAAATGGTGGAGGCTCACAGCGACATACTCAACACACAAGTTTCTGAACTCTGCATGAGGGTTTCTCCGACGAAGTGAGGGCCGTGAGGCACAGCTCCCCGTCCCCCGGTGACCCTGCTAGGTCCACCTTCTTAGGGAAACCCTCTGCAGAGGAGCTGACAGAGCCAGGAACTTGTGAGTTGTGTGTGTCCACTCAGGCATCATTCATGCTTGTTCTGTAGGCAGTTCCTGTCAGAAGGAGGAGGCGCAGCAGGAGCGTCGGGGGGCGGAAGACGGTGCCTCAGTGCCTCTCTCCTTCTGACATTGTTAAAGAAAACACAACAAATTTATAATTATGTAGATAATTACATGTAGATAATGTCCTCAAGTTCTGTATAACCACTTTGTCCTCTCTCTGTGTTTGTTTCTCGTTCGTTGTTGTGTGTGTTTGTGTGCATTTGTCTCTTTCAAACAGGTGCCGGTCCTCACCTCTGCAGTGCTGCCGTCTCCTGTAGCGCTGCATGGTTCTAAGCTAAGTTTCCTTTCCTTTTTCTGTTCTCTCAGATTTGTCCTCAGGTTTGAAGTGTCTGTGTTGTGCAGCTGGTCTGGTCTGTCTCTAGACAGTTCAGGCTTCACCCCCTAGTTAAATGGTGGAGGCTCACAGCGACATACTCAACACACAAGTTTCTGAACTCTGCATGAGGGTTTCTCCGACGAAGTGAGGGCCGTGAGGCACAGCTCCCCGTCCCCCGGTGACCCTGCTAGGTCCACCTTCTTAGGGAAACCCTCTGCAGAGGAGCTGACAGAGCCAGGAACTTGTGAGTTGTGTGTGTCCACTCAGGCATCATTCATGCTTGTTCTGTAGGCAGTTCCTGTCAGAAGGAGGAGGCGCAGCAGGAGCGTCGGGGGGCGGAAGACGGTGCCTCAGTGCCTCTCTCCTTCTGACATTGTTAAAGAAAACACAACAAATTTATAATTATGTAGATAATTACATGTAGATAATGTCCTCAAGTTCTGTATAACCACTTTTTCCTCTCTCTGTGTTTGTTTCTCGTTCGTTGTTGTGTGTGTTTGTGTGCATTTGTCTCTTTCAAACAGGTGCCGGTCCTCACCTCTGCAGTGCTGCCGTCTCCTGTAGCGCTGCATGGTTCTAAGCTAAGTTTCCTTTCCTTTTTCTGTTCTCTCAGATTTGTCCTCAGGTTTGAAGTGTCTGTGTTGTGCAGCTGGTCTGGTCTGTCTCTAGACAGTTCAGGCTTCACCCACTAGTTAAATGGTGGAGGCTCACAGCGACATACTCAACACACAAGTTTCTGAACTCTGCATGAGGGTTTCTCCGACGAAGTGAGGGCCGTGAGGCACAGCTCCCCGTCCCCCGGTGACCCTGCTAGGTCCACCTTCTTAGGGAAACCCTCTGCAGAGGAGCTGACAGAGCCAGGAACTTGTGAGTTGTGTGTGTCCACTCAGGCATCATTCATGCTTGTTCTGTAGGCAGTTCCTGTCAGAAGGAGGAGGCGCAGCAGGAGCGTCGGGGGGCGGAAGACGGTGCCTCAGTGCCTCTCTCCTTCTGACATTGTTAAAGAAAACACAACAAATTTATAATTATGTAGATAATTACATGTAGATAATGTCCTCAAGTTCTGTATAACCACTTTGTCCTCTCTCTGTGTTTGTTTCTCGTTCGTTGTTGTGTGTGTTTGTGTGCATTTGTCTCTTTCAAACAGGTGCCGGTCCTCACCTCTGCAGTGCTGCCGTCTCCTGTAGCGCTGCATGGTTCTAAGCTAAGTTTCCTTTCCTTTTTCTGTTCTCTCAGATTTGTCCTCAGGTTTGAAGTGTCTGTGTTGTGCAGCTGGTCTGCTCTGTCTCTAGACAGTTCAGGCTTCACCCCCTAGTTAAATGGTGGAGGCTCACAGCGACATACTCAACACACAAGTTTCTGAACTCTGCATGAGGGTTTCTCCGACGAAGTGAGGGCCGTGAGGCACAGCTCCCCGTCCCCCGGTGACCCTGCTAGGTCCACCTTCTTAGGGAAACCCTCTGCAGAGGAGCTGACAGAGCCAGGAACTTGTGAGTTGTGTGTGTCCACTCAGGCATCATTCATGCTTGTTCTGTAGGCAGTTCCTGTCAGAAGGAGGAGGCGCAGCAGGAGCGCCGGGGGGCGGAAGACGGTGCCTCAGTGCCTCTCTCCTTCTGACATTGTTAAAGAAAACACAACAAATTTATAATTATGTAGATAATTACATGTAGATAATGTCCTCAAGTTCTGTATAACCACTTTGTCCTCTCTCTGTGTTTGTTTCTCGTTCGTTGTTGTGTGTGTTTGTGTGCATTTGTCTCTTTCAAACAGGTGCCGGTCCTCACCTCTGCAGTGCTGCCGTCTCCTGTAGCGCTGCATGGTTCTAAGCTAAGTTTCCTTTCCTTTTTCTGTTCTCTCAGATTTGTCCTCAGGTTTGAAGTGTCTGTGTTGTGCAGCTGGTCTGCTCTGTCTCTAGACAGTTCAGGCTTCACCCCCTAGTTAAATGGTGGAGGCTCACAGCGACATACTCAACACACAAGTTTCTGAACTCTGCATGAGGGTTTCTCCGACGAAGTGAGGGCCGTGAGGCACAGCTCCCCGTCCCCCGGTGACCCTGCTAGGTCCACCTTCTTAGGGAAACCCTCTGCAGAGGAGCTGACAGAGCCAGGAACTTGTGAGTTGTGTGTGTCCACTCAGGCATCATTCATGCTTGTTCTGTAGGCAGTTCCTGTCAGAAGGAGGAGGCGCAGCAGGAGCGTCGGGGGGCGGAAGACGGTGCCTCAGTGCCTCTCTCCTTCTGACATTGTTAAAGAAAACACAACAAATTTATAATTATGTAGATAATTACATGTAGATAATGTCCTCAAGTTCTGTATAACCACTTTGTCCTCTCTCTGTGTTTGTTTCTCGTTCGTTGTTGTGTGTGTTTGTGTGCATTTGTCTCTTTCAAACAGGTGCCGGTCCTCACCTCTGCAGTGCTGCCGTCTCCTGTAGCGCTGCATGGTTCTAAGCTAAGTTTCCTTTCCTTTTTCTGTTCTCTCAGATTTGTCCTCAGGTTTGAAGTGTCTGTGTTGTGCAGCTGGTCTGGTCTGGTCTGTCTCTAGACAGTTCAGGCTTCACCCACTAGTTAAATGGTGGAGGCTCACAGCGACATACTCAACACACAAGTTTCTGAACTCTGCATGAGGGTTTCTCCGACGAAGTGAGGGCCGTGAGGCACAGCTCCCCGTCCCCCGGTGACCCTGCTAGGTCCACCTTCTTAGGGAAACCCTCTGCAGAGGAGCTGACAGAGCCAGGAACTTGTGAGTTGTGTGTGTCCACTCAGGCATCATTCATGCTTGTTCTGTAGGCAGTTCCTGTCAGAAGGAGAAGGCGCAGCAGGAGCGTCGGGGGGCGGAAGACGGTGCCTCAGTGCCTCTCTCCTTCTGACATTGTTAAAGAAAACACAACAAATTTATAATTATGTAGATAATTACATGTAGATAATGTCCTCAAGTTCTGTATAACCACTTTGTCCTCTCTCTGTGTTTGTTTCTCGTTCGTTGTTGTGTGTGTTTGTGTGCATTTGTCTCTTTCAAACAGGTGCCGGTCCTCACCTCTGCAGTGCTGCCGTCTCCTGTAGCGCTGCATGGTTCTAAGCTAAGTTTCCTTTCCTTTTTCTGTTCTCTCAGATTTGTCCTCAGGTTTGAAGTGTCTGTGTTGTGCAGCTGGTCTGGTCTGTCTCTAGACAGTTCAGGCTTCACCCCCTAGTTAAATGGTGGAGGCTCACAGCGACATACTCAACACACAAGTTTCTGAACTCTGCATGAGGGTTTCTCCGACGAAGTGAGGGCCGTGAGGCACAGCTCCCCGTCCCCCGGTGACCCTGCTAGGTCCACCTTCTTAGGGAAACCCTCTGCAGAGGAGCTGACAGAGCCAGGAACTTGTGAGTTGTGTGTGTCCACTCAGGCATCATTCATGCTTGTTCTGTAGGCAGTTCCTGTCAGAAGGAGGAGGCGCAGCAGGAGCGTCGGGGGGCGGAAGACGGTGCCTCAGTGCCTCTCTCCTTCTGACATTGTTAAAGAAAACACAACAAATTTATAATTATGTAGATAATTACATGTAGATAATGTCCTCAAGTTCTGTATAACCACTTTGTCCTCTCTCTGTGTTTGTTTCTCGTTCGTTGTTGTGTGTGTTTGTGTGCATTTGTCTCTTTCAAACAGGTGCCGGTCCTCACCTCTGCAGTGCTGCCGTCTCCTGTAGCGCTGCATGGTTCTAAGCTAAGTTTCCTTTCCTTTTTCTGTTCTCTCAGATTTGTCCTCAGGTTTGAAGTGTCTGTGTTGTGCAGCTGGTCTGGTCTGGTCTGTCTCTAGACAGTTCAGGCTTCACCCACTAGTTAAATGGTGGAGGCTCACAGCGACATACTCAACACACAAGTTTCTGAACTCTGCATGAGGGTTTCTCCGACGAAGCGAGGGCCGTGAGGCACAGCTCCCCGTCCCCCGGTGACCCTGCTAGGTCCACCTTCTTAGGGAAACCCTCTGCAGAGGAGCTGACAGAGCCAGGAACTTGTGAGTTGTGTGTGTCCACTCAGGCATCATTCATGCTTGTTCTGTAGGCAGTTCCTGTCAGAAGGAGGAGGCGCAGCAGGAGCGTCGGGGGGCGGAAGACGGTGCCTCAGTGCCTCTCTCCTTCTGACATTGTTAAAGAAAACACAACAAATTTATAATTATGTAGATAATTACATGTAGATAATGTCCTCAAGTTCTGTATAACCACTTTGTCCTCTCTCTGTGTTTGTTTCTCGTTCGTTGTTGTGTGTGTTTGTGTGCATTTGTCTCTTTCAAACAGGTGCCGGTCCTCACCTCTGCAGTGCTGCCGTCTCCTGTAGCGCTGCATGGTTCTAAGCTAAGTTTCCTTTCCTTTTTCTGTTCTCTCAGATTTGTCCTCAGGTTTGAAGTGTCTGTGTTGTGCAGCTGGTCTGGTCTGTCTCTAGACAGTTCAGGCTTCACCCCCTAGTTAAATGGTGGAGGCTCACAGCGACATACTCAACACACAAGTTTCTGAACTCTGCATGAGGGTTTCTCCGACGAAGTGAGGGCCGTGAGGCACAGCTCCCCGTCCCCCGGTGACCCTGCTAGGTCCACCTTCTTAGGGAAACCCTCTGCAGAGGAGCTGACAGAGCCAGGAACTTGTGAGTTGTGTGTGTCCACTCAGGCATCATTCATGCTTGTTCTGTAGGCAGTTCCTGTCAGAAGGAGGAGGCGCAGCAGGAGCGTCGGGGGGCGGAAGACGGTGCCTCAGTGCCTCTCTCCTTCTGACATTGTTAAAGAAAACACAACAAATTTATAATTATGTAGATAATTACATGTAGATAATGTCCTCAAGTTCTGTATAACCACTTTGTCCTCTCTCTGTGTTTGTTTCTCGTTCGTTGTTGTGTGTGTTTGTGTGCATTTGTCTCTTTCAAACAGGTGCCGGTCCTCACCTCTGCAGTGCTGCCGTCTCCTGTAGCGCTGCATGGTTCTAAGCTAAGTTTCCTTTCCTTTTTCTGTTCTCTCAGATTTGTCCTCAGGTTTGAAGTGTCTGTGTTGTGCAGCTGGTCTGGTCTGTCTCTAGACAGTTCAGGCTTCACCCACTAGTTAAATGGTGGAGGCTCACAGCGACATACTCAACACACAAGTTTCTGAACTCTGCATGAGGGTTTCTCCGACGAAGTGAGGGCCGTGAGGCACAGCTCCCCGTCCCCCGGTGACCCTGCTAGGTCCACCTTCTTAGGGAAACCCTCTGCAGAGGAGCTGACAGAGCCAGGAACTTGTGAGTTGTGTGTGTCCACTCAGGCATCATTCATGCTTGTTCTGTAGGCAGTTCCTGTCAGAAGGAGGAGGCGCAGCAGGAGCGTCGGGGGGCGGAAGACGGTGCCTCAGTGCCTCTCTCCTTCTGACATTGTTAAAGAAAACACAACAAATTTATAATTATGTAGATAATTACATGTAGATAATGTCCTCAAGTTCTGTATAACCACTTTGTCCTCTCTCTGTGTTTGTTTCTCGTTCGTTGTTGTGTGTGTTTGTGTGCATTTGTCTCTTTCAAACAGGTGCCGGTCCTCACCTCTGCAGTGCTGCCGTCTCCTGTAGCGCTGCATGGTTCTAAGCTAAGTTTCCTTTCCTTTTTCTGTTCTCTCAGATTTGTCCTCAGGTTTGAAGTGTCTGTGTTGTGCAGCTGGTCTGGTCTGTCTCTAGACAGTTCAGGCTTCACCCCCTAGTTAAATGGTGGAGGCTCACAGCGACATACTCAACACACAAGTTTCTGAACTCTGCATGAGGGTTTCTCCGACGAAGTGAGGGCCGTGAGGCACAGCTCCCCGTCCCCCGGTGACCCTGCTAGGTCCACCTTCTTAGGGAAACCCTCTGCAGAGGAGCTGACAGAGCCAGGAACTTGTGAGTTGTGTGTGTCCACTCAGGCATCATTCATGCTTGTTCTGTAGGCAGTTCCTGTCAGAAGGAGGAGGCGCAGCAGGAGCGTCGGGGGGCGGAAGACGGTGCCTCAGTGCCTCTCTCCTTCTGACATTGTTAAAGAAAACACAACAAATTTATAATTATGTAGATAATTACATGTAGATAATGTCCTCAAGTTCTGTATAACCACTTTTTCCTCTCTCTGTGTTTGTTTCTCGTTCGTTGTTGTGTGTGTTTGTGTGCATTTGTCTCTTTCAAACAGGTGCCGGTCCTCACCTCTGCAGTGCTGCCGTCTCCTGTAGCGCTGCATGGTTCTAAGCTAAGTTTCCTTTCCTTTTTCTGTTCTCTCAGATTTGTCCTCAGGTTTGAAGTGTCTGTGTTGTGCAGCTGGTCTGGTCTGTCTCTAGACAGTTCAGGCTTCACCCACTAGTTAAATGGTGGAGGCTCACAGCGACATACTCAACACACAAGTTTCTGAACTCTGCATGAGGGTTTCTCCGACGAAGTGAGGGCCGTGAGGCACAGCTCCCCGTCCCCCGGTGACCCTGCTAGGTCCACCTTCTTAGGGAAACCCTCTGCAGAGGAGCTGACAGAGCCAGGAACTTGTGAGTTGTGTGTGTCCACTCAGGCATCATTCATGCTTGTTCTGTAGGCAGTTCCTGTCAGAAGGAGGAGGCGCAGCAGGAGCGTCGGGGGGCGGAAGACGGTGCCTCAGTGCCTCTCTCCTTCTGACATTGTTAAAGAAAACACAACAAATTTATAATTATGTAGATAATTACATGTAGATAATGTCCTCAAGTTCTGTATAACCACTTTGTCCTCTCTCTGTGTTTGTTTCTCGTTCGTTGTTGTGTGTGTTTGTGTGCATTTGTCTCTTTCAAACAGGTGCCGGTCCTCACCTCTGCAGTGCTGCCGTCTCCTGTAGCGCTGCATGGTTCTAAGCTAAGTTTCCTTTCCTTTTTCTGTTCTCTCAGATTTGTCCTCAGGTTTGAAGTGTCTGTGTTGTGCAGCTGGTCTGGTCTGTCTCTAGACAGTTCAGGCTTCACCCCCTAGTTAAATGGTGGAGGCTCACAGCGACATACTCAACACACAAGTTTCTGAACTCTGCATGAGGGTTTCTCCGACGAAGTGAGGGCCGTGAGGCACAGCTCCCCGTCCCCCGGTGACCCTGCTAGGTCCACCTTCTTAGGGAAACCCTCTGCAGAGGAGCTGACAGAGCCAGGAACTTGTGAGTTGTGTGTGTCCACTCAGGCATCATTCATGCTTGTTCTGTAGGCAGTTCCTGTCAGAAGGAGGAGGCGCAGCAGGAGCGTCGGGGGGCGGAAGACGGTGCCTCAGTGCCTCTCTCCTTCTGACATTGTTAAAGAAAACACAACAAATTTATAATTATGTAGATAATTACATGTAGATAATGTCCTCAAGTTCTGTATAACCACTTTTTCCTCTCTCTGTGTTTGTTTCTCGTTCGTTGTTGTGTGTGTTTGTGTGCATTTGTCTCTTTCAAACAGGTGCCGGTCCTCACCTCTGCAGTGCTGCCGTCTCCTGTAGCGCTGCATGGTTCTAAGCTAAGTTTCCTTTCCTTTTTCTGTTCTCTCAGATTTGTCCTCAGGTTTGAAGTGTCTGTGTTGTGCAGCTGGTCTGGTCTGTCTCTAGACAGTTCAGGCTTCACCCACTAGTTAAATGGTGGAGGCTCACAGCGACATACTCAACACACAAGTTTCTGAACTCTGCATGAGGGTTTCTCCGACGAAGTGAGGGCCGTGAGGCACAGCTCCCCGTCCCCCGGTGACCCTGCTAGGTCCACCTTCTTAGGGAAACCCTCTGCAGAGGAGCTGACAGAGCCAGGAACTTGTGAGTTGTGTGTGTCCACTCAGGCATCATTCATGCTTGTTCTGTAGGCAGTTCCTGTCAGAAGGAGGAGGCGCAGCAGGAGCGTCGGGGGGCGGAAGACGGTGCCTCAGTGCCTCTCTCCTTCTGACATTGTTAAAGAAAACACAACAAATTTATAATTATGTAGATAATTACATGTAGATAATGTCCTCAAGTTCTGTATAACCACTTTGTCCTCTCTCTGTGTTTGTTTCTCGTTCGTTGTTGTGTGTGTTTGTGTGCATTTGTCTCTTTCAAACAGGTGCCGGTCCTCACCTCTGCAGTGCTGCCGTCTCCTGTAGCGCTGCATGGTTCTAAGCTAAGTTTCCTTTCCTTTTTCTGTTCTCTCAGATTTGTCCTCAGGTTTGAAGTGTCTGTGTTGTGCAGCTGGTCTGCTCTGTCTCTAGACAGTTCAGGCTTCACCCCCTAGTTAAATGGTGGAGGCTCACAGCGACATACTCAACACACAAGTTTCTGAACTCTGCATGAGGGTTTCTCCGACGAAGTGAGGGCCGTGAGGCACAGCTCCCCGTCCCCCGGTGACCCTGCTAGGTCCACCTTCTTAGGGAAACCCTCTGCAGAGGAGCTGACAGAGCCAGGAACTTGTGAGTTGTGTGTGTCCACTCAGGCATCATTCATGCTTGTTCTGTAGGCAGTTCCTGTCAGAAGGAGGAGGCGCAGCAGGAGCGTCGGGGGGCGGAAGACGGTGCCTCAGTGCCTCTCTCCTTCTGACATTGTTAAAGAAAACACAACAAATTTATAATTATGTAGATAATTACATGTAGATAATGTCCTCAAGTTCTGTATAACCACTTTGTCCTCTCTCTGTGTTTGTTTCTCGTTCGTTGTTGTGTGTGTTTGTGTGCATTTGTCTCTTTCAAACAGGTGCCGGTCCTCACCTCTGCAGTGCTGCCGTCTCCTGTAGCGCTGCATGGTTCTAAGCTAAGTTTCCTTTCCTTTTTCTGTTCTCTCAGATTTGTCCTCAGGTTTGAAGTGTCTGTGTTGTGCAGCTGGTCTGGTCTGGTCTGTCTCTAGACAGTTCAGGCTTCACCCACTAGTTAAATGGTGGAGGCTCACAGCGACATACTCAACACACAAGTTTCTGAACTCTGCATGAGGGTTTCTCCGACGAAGTGAGGGCCGTGAGGCACAGCTCCCCGTCCCCCGGTGACCCTGCTAGGTCCACCTTCTTAGGGAAACCCTCTGCAGAGGAGCTGACAGAGCCAGGAACTTGTGAGTTGTGTGTGTCCACTCAGGCATCATTCATGCTTGTTCTGTAGGCAGTTCCTGTCAGAAGGAGAAGGCGCAGCAGGAGCGTCGGGGGGCGGAAGACGGTGCCTCAGTGCCTCTCTCCTTCTGACATTGTTAAAGAAAACACAACAAATTTATAATTATGTAGATAATTACATGTAGATAATGTCCTCAAGTTCTGTATAACCACTTTGTCCTCTCTCTGTGTTTGTTTCTCGTTCGTTGTTGTGTGTGTTTGTGTGCATTTGTCTCTTTCAAACAGGTGCCGGTCCTCACCTCTGCAGTGCTGCCGTCTCCTGTAGCGCTGCATGGTTCTAAGCTAAGTTTCCTTTCCTTTTTCTGTTCTCTCAGATTTGTCCTCAGGTTTGAAGTGTCTGTGTTGTGCAGCTGGTCTGGTCTGTCTCTAGACAGTTCAGGCTTCACCCCCTAGTTAAATGGTGGAGGCTCACAGCGACATACTCAACACACAAGTTTCTGAACTCTGCATGAGGGTTTCTCCGACGAAGTGAGGGCCGTGAGGCACAGCTCCCCGTCCCCCGGTGACCCTGCTAGGTCCACCTTCTTAGGGAAACCCTCTGCAGAGGAGCTGACAGAGCCAGGAACTTGTGAGTTGTGTGTGTCCACTCAGGCATCATTCATGCTTGTTCTGTAGGCAGTTCCTGTCAGAAGGAGGAGGCGCAGCAGGAGCGTCGGGGGGCGGAAGACGGTGCCTCAGTGCCTCTCTCCTTCTGACATTGTTAAAGAAAACACAACAAATTTATAATTATGTAGATAATTACATGTAGATAATGTCCTCAAGTTCTGTATAACCACTTTGTCCTCTCTCTGTGTTTGTTTCTCGTTCGTTGTTGTGTGTGTTTGTGTGCATTTGTCTCTTTCAAACAGGTGCCGGTCCTCACCTCTGCAGTGCTGCCGTCTCCTGTAGCGCTGCATGGTTCTAAGCTAAGTTTCCTTTCCTTTTTCTGTTCTCTCAGATTTGTCCTCAGGTTTGAAGTGTCTGTGTTGTGCAGCTGGTCTGGTCTGGTCTGTCTCTAGACAGTTCAGGCTTCACCCACTAGTTAAATGGTGGAGGCTCACAGCGACATACTCAACACACAAGTTTCTGAACTCTGCATGAGGGTTTCTCCGACGAAGCGAGGGCCGTGAGGCACAGCTCCCCGTCCCCCGGTGACCCTGCTAGGTCCACCTTCTTAGGGAAACCCTCTGCAGAGGAGCTGACAGAGCCAGGAACTTGTGAGTTGTGTGTGTCCACTCAGGCATCATTCATGCTTGTTCTGTAGGCAGTTCCTGTCAGAAGGAGGAGGCGCAGCAGGAGCGTCGGGGGGCGGAAGACGGTGCCTCAGTGCCTCTCTCCTTCTGACATTGTTAAAGAAAACACAACAAATTTATAATTATGTAGATAATTACATGTAGATAATGTCCTCAAGTTCTGTATAACCACTTTGTCCTCTCTCTGTGTTTGTTTCTCGTTCGTTGTTGTGTGTGTTTGTGTGCATTTGTCTCTTTCAAACAGGTGCCGGTCCTCACCTCTGCAGTGCTGCCGTCTCCTGTAGCGCTGCATGGTTCTAAGCTAAGTTTCCTTTCCTTTTTCTGTTCTCTCAGATTTGTCCTCAGGTTTGAAGTGTCTGTGTTGTGCAGCTGGTCTGGTCTGTCTCTAGACAGTTCAGGCTTCACCCACTAGTTAAATGGTGGAGGCTCACAGCGACATACTCAACACACAAGTTTCTGAACTCTGCATGAGGGTTTCTCCGACGAAGCGAGGGCCGTGAGGCACAGCTCCCCGTCCCCCGGTGACCCTGCTAGGTCCACCTTCTTAGGGAAACCCTCTGCAGAGGAGCTGACAGAGCCAGGAACTTGTGAGTTGTGTGTGTCCACTCAGGCATCATTCATGCTTGTTCTGTAGGCAGTTCCTGTCAGAAGGAGGAGGTGCAGCAGGAGCGTCGGGGGGCGGAAGACGGTGCCTCAGTGCCTCTCTCCTTCTGACATTGTTAAAGAAAACACAACAAATTTATAATTATGTAGATAATTACATGTAGATAATGTCCTCAAGTTCTGTATAACCACTTTGTCCTCTCTCTGTGTTTGTTTCTCGTTCGTTGTTGTGTGTGTTTGTGTGCATTTGTCTCTTTCAAACAGGTGCCGGTCCTCACCTCTGCAGTGCTGCCGTCTCCTGTAGCGCTGCATGGTTCTAAGCTAAGTTTCCTTTCCTTTTTCTGTTCTCTCAGATTTGTCCTCAGGTTTGAAGTGTCTGTGTTGTGCAGCTGGTCTGGTCTGTCTCTAGACAGTTCAGGCTTCACCCCCTAGTTAAATGGTGGAGGCTCACAGCGACATACTCAACACACAAGTTTCTGAACTCTGCATGAGGGTTTCTCCGACGAAGCGAGGGCCGTGAGGCACAGCTCCCCGTCCCCCGGTGACCCTGCTAGGTCCACCTTCTTAGGGAAACCCTCTGCAGAGGAGCTGACAGAGCCAGGAACTTGTGAGTTGTGTGTGTCCACTCAGGCATCATTCATGCTTGTTCTGTAGGCAGTTCCTGTCAGAAGGAGGAGGCGCAGCAGGAGCGTCGGGGGGCGGAAGACGGTGCCTCAGTGCCTCTCTCCTTCTGACATTGTTAAAGAAAACACAACAAATTTATAATTATGTAGATAATTACATGTAGATAATGTCCTCAAGTTCTGTATAACCACTTTGTCCTCTCTCTGTGTTTGTTTCTCGTTCGTTGTTGTGTGTGTTTGTGTGCATTTGTCTCTTTCAAACAGGTGCCGGTCCTCACCTCTGCAGTGCTGCCGTCTCCTGTAGCGCTGCATGGTTCTAAGCTAAGTTTCCTTTCCTTTTTCTGTTCTCTCAGATTTGTCCTCAGGTTTGAAGTGTCTGTGTTGTGCAGCTGGTCTGCTCTGTCTCTAGACAGTTCAGGCTTCACCCCCTAGTTAAATGGTGGAGGCTCACAGCGACATACTCAACACACAAGTTTCTGAACTCTGCATGAGGGTTTCTCCGACGAAGCGAGGGCCGTGAGGCACAGCTCCCCGTCCCCCGGTGACCCTGCTAGGTCCACCTTCTTAGGGAAACCCTCTGCAGAGGAGCTGACAGAGCCAGGAACTTGTGAGTTGTGTGTGTCCACTCAGGCATCATTCATGCTTGTTCTGTAGGCAGTTCCTGTCAGAAGGAGGAGGCGCAGCAGGAGCGTCGGGGGGCGGAAGACGGTGCCTCAGTGCCTCTCTCCTTCTGACATTGTTAAAGAAAACACAACAAATTTATAATTATGTAGATAATTACATGTAGATAATGTCCTCAAGTTCTGTATAACCACTTTGTCCTCTCTCTGTGTTTGTTTCTCGTTCGTTGTTGTGTGTTTTTCTGTGCATTTGTCTCTTTCAAACAGGTGCCGGTCCTCACCTCTGCAGTGCTGCCGTCTCCTGTAGCGCTGCATGGTTCTAAGCTAAGTTTCCTTTCCTTTTTCTGTTCTCTCAGATTTGTCCTCAGGTTTGAAGTGTCTGTGTTGTGCAGCTGGTCTGGTCTGTCTCTAGACAGTTCAGGCTTCACCCCCTAGTTAAATGGTGGAGGCTCACAGCGACATACTCAACACACAAGTTTCTGAACTCTGCATGAGGGTTTCTCCGACGAAGTGAGGGCCGTGAGGCACAGCTCCCCGTCCCCCGGTGACCCTGCTAGGTCCACCTTCTTAGGGAAACCCTCTGCAGAGGAGCTGACAGAGCCAGGAACTTGTGAGTTGTGTGTGTCCACTCAGGCATCATTCATGCTTGTTCTGTAGGCAGTTCCTGTCAGAAGGAGGAGGCGCAGCAGGAGCGTCGGGGGGCGGAAGACGGTGCCTCAGTGCCTCTCTCCTTCTGACATTGTTAAAGAAAACACAACAAATTTATAATTATGTAGATAATTACATGTAGATAATGTCCTCAAGTTCTGTAAAACCACTTTGTCCTCTCTCTGTGTTTGTTTCTCGTTCGTTGTTGTGTGTGTTTGTGTGCATTTGTCTCTTTCAAACAGGTGCCGGTCCTCACCTCTGCAGTGCTGCCGTCTCCTGTAGCGCTGCATGGTTCTAAGCTAAGTTTCCTTTCCTTTTTCTGTTCTCTCAGATTTGTCCTCAGGTTTGAAGTGTCTGTGTTGTGCAGCTGGTCTGGTCTGTCTCTAGACAGTTCAGGCTTCACCCCCTAGTTAAATGGTGGAGGCTCACAGCGACATACTCAACACACAAGTTTCTGAACTCTGCATGAGGGTTTCTCCGACGAAGTGAGGGCCGTGAGGCACAGCTCCCCGTCCCCCGGTGACCCTGCTAGGTCCACCTTCTTAGGGAAACCCTCTGCAGAGGAGCTGACAGAGCCAGGAACTTGTGAGTTGTGTGTGTCCACTCAGGCATCATTCATGCTTGTTCTGTAGGCAGTTCCTGTCAGAAGGAGGAGGCGCAGCAGGAGCGTCGGGGGGCGGAAGACGGTGCCTCAGTGCCTCTCTCCTTCTGACATTGTTAAAGAAAACACAACAAATTTATAATTATGTAGATAATTACATGTAGATAATGTCCTCAAGTTCTGTATAACCACTTTTTCCTCTCTCTGTGTTTGTTTCTCGTTCGTTGTTGTGTGTGTTTGTGTGCATTTGTCTCTTTCAAACAGGTGCCGGTCCTCACCTCTGCAGTGCTGCCGTCTCCTGTAGCGCTGCATGGTTCTAAGCTAAGTTTCCTTTCCTTTTTCTGTTCTCTCAGATTTGTCCTCAGGTTTGAAGTGTCTGTGTTGTGCAGCTGGTCTGGTCTGTCTCTAGACAGTTCAGGCTTCACCCCCTAGTTAAATGGTGGAGGCTCACAGCGACATACTCAACACACAAGTTTCTGAACTCTGCATGAGGGTTTCTCCGACGAAGTGAGGGCCGTGAGGCACAGCTCCCCGTCCCCCGGTGACCCTGCTAGGTCCACCTTCTTAGGGAAACCCTCTGCAGAGGAGCTGACAGAGCCAGGAACTTGTGAGTTGTGTGTGTCCACTCAGGCATCATTCATGCTTGTTCTGTAGGCAGTTCCTGTCAGAAGGAGGAGGCGCAGCAGGAGCGTCGGGGGGCGGAAGACGGTGCCTCAGTGCCTCTCTCCTTCTGACATTGTTAAAGAAAACACAACAAATTTATAATTATGTAGATAATTACATGTAGATAATGTCCTCAAGTTCTGTATAACCACTTTGTCCTCTCTCTGTGTTTGTTTCTCGTTCGTTGTTGTGTGTGTTTGTGTGCATTTGTCTCTTTCAAACAGGTGCCGGTCCTCACCTCTGCAGTGCTGCCGTCTCCTGTAGCGCTGCATGGTTCTAAGCTAAGTTTCCTTTCCTTTTTCTGTTCTCTCAGATTTGTCCTCAGGTTTGAAGTGTCTGTGTTGTGCAGCTGGTCTGGTCTGGTCTGTCTCTAGACAGTTCAGGCTTCACCCACTAGTTAAATGGTGGAGGCTCACAGCGACATACTCAACACACAAGTTTCTGAACTCTGCATGAGGGTTTCTCCGACGAAGTGAGGGCCGTGAGGCACAGCTCCCCGTCCCCCGGTGACCCTGCTAGGTCCACCTTCTTAGGGAAACCCTCTGCAGAGGAGCTGACAGAGCCAGGAACTTGTGAGTTGTGTGTGTCCACTCAGGCATCATTCATGCTTGTTCTGTAGGCAGTTCCTGTCAGAAGGAGAAGGCGCAGCAGGAGCGTCGGGGGGCGGAAGACGGTGCCTCAGTGCCTCTCTCCTTCTGACATTGTTAAAGAAAACACAACAAATTTATAATTATGTAGATAATTACATGTAGATAATGTCCTCAAGTTCTGTATAACCACTTTGTCCTCTCTCTGTGTTTGTTTCTCGTTCGTTGTTGTGTGTGTTTGTGTGCATTTGTCTCTTTCAAACAGGTGCCGGTCCTCACCTCTGCAGTGCTGCCGTCTCCTGTAGCGCTGCATGGTTCTAAGCTAAGTTTCCTTTCCTTTTTCTGTTCTCTCAGATTTGTCCTCAGGTTTGAAGTGTCTGTGTTGTGCAGCTGGTCTGGTCTGTCTCTAGACAGTTCAGGCTTCACCCCCTAGTTAAATGGTGGAGGCTCACAGCGACATACTCAACACACAAGTTTCTGAACTCTGCATGAGGGTTTCTCCGACGAAGTGAGGGCCGTGAGGCACAGCTCCCCGTCCCCCGGTGACCCTGCTAGGTCCACCTTCTTAGGGAAACCCTCTGCAGAGGAGCTGACAGAGCCAGGAACTTGTGAGTTGTGTGTGTCCACTCAGGCATCATTCATGCTTGTTCTGTAGGCAGTTCCTGTCAGAAGGAGGAGGCGCAGCAGGAGCGTCGGGGGGCGGAAGACGGTGCCTCAGTGCCTCTCTCCTTCTGACATTGTTAAAGAAAACACAACAAATTTATAATTATGTAGATAATTACATGTAGATAATGTCCTCAAGTTCTGTATAACCACTTTGTCCTCTCTCTGTGTTTGTTTCTCGTTCGTTGTTGTGTGTGTTTGTGTGCATTTGTCTCTTTCAAACAGGTGCCGGTCCTCACCTCTGCAGTGCTGCCGTCTCCTGTAGCGCTGCATGGTTCTAAGCTAAGTTTCCTTTCCTTTTTCTGTTCTCTCAGATTTGTCCTCAGGTTTGAAGTGTCTGTGTTGTGCAGCTGGTCTGGTCTGGTCTGTCTCTAGACAGTTCAGGCTTCACCCACTAGTTAAATGGTGGAGGCTCACAGCGACATACTCAACACACAAGTTTCTGAACTCTGCATGAGGGTTTCTCCGACGAAGCGAGGGCCGTGAGGCACAGCTCCCCGTCCCCCGGTGACCCTGCTAGGTCCACCTTCTTAGGGAAACCCTCTGCAGAGGAGCTGACAGAGCCAGGAACTTGTGAGTTGTGTGTGTCCACTCAGGCATCATTCATGCTTGTTCTGTAGGCAGTTCCTGTCAGAAGGAGGAGGCGCAGCAGGAGCGTCGGGGGGCGGAAGACGGTGCCTCAGTGCCTCTCTCCTTCTGACATTGTTAAAGAAAACACAACAAATTTATAATTATGTAGATAATTACATGTAGATAATGTCCTCAAGTTCTGTATAACCACTTTGTCCTCTCTCTGTGTTTGTTTCTCGTTCGTTGTTGTGTGTGTTTGTGTGCATTTGTCTCTTTCAAACAGGTGCCGGTCCTCACCTCTGCAGTGCTGCCGTCTCCTGTAGCGCTGCATGGTTCTAAGCTAAGTTTCCTTTCCTTTTTCTGTTCTCTCAGATTTGTCCTCAGGTTTGAAGTGTCTGTGTTGTGCAGCTGGTCTGGTCTGTCTCTAGACAGTTCAGGCTTCACCCACTAGTTAAATGGTGGAGGCTCACAGCGACATACTCAACACACAAGTTTCTGAACTCTGCATGAGGGTTTCTCCGACGAAGCGAGGGCCGTGAGGCACAGCTCCCCGTCCCCCGGTGACCCTGCTAGGTCCACCTTCTTAGGGAAACCCTCTGCAGAGGAGCTGACAGAGCCAGGAACTTGTGAGTTGTGTGTGTCCACTCAGGCATCATTCATGCTTGTTCTGTAGGCAGTTCCTGTCAGAAGGAGGAGGCGCAGCAGGAGCGTCGGGGGGCGGAAGACGGTGCCTCAGTGCCTCTCTCCTTCTGACATTGTTAAAGAAAACACAACAAATTTATAATTATGTAGATAATTACATGTAGATAATGTCCTCAAGTTCTGTATAACCACTTTGTCCTCTCTCTGTGTTTGTTTCTCGTTCGTTGTTGTGTGTGTTTGTGTGCATTTGTCTCTTTCAAACAGGTGCCGGTCCTCACCTCTGCAGTGCTGCCGTCTCCTGTAGCGCTGCATGGTTCTAAGCTAAGTTTCCTTTCCTTTTTCTGTTCTCTCAGATTTGTCCTCAGGTTTGAAGTGTCTGTGTTGTGCAGCTGGTCTGGTCTGTCTCTAGACAGTTCAGGCTTCACCCCCTAGTTAAATGGTGGAGGCTCACAGCGACATACTCAACACACAAGTTTCTGAACTCTGCATGAGGGTTTCTCCGACGAAGCGAGGGCCGTGAGGCACAGCTCCCCGTCCCCCGGTGACCCTGCTAGGTCCACCTTCTTAGGGAAACCCTCTGCAGAGGAGCTGACAGAGCCAGGAACTTGTGAGTTGTGTGTGTCCACTCAGGCATCATTCATGCTTGTTCTGTAGGCAGTTCCTGTCAGAAGGAGGAGGCGCAGCAGGAGCGTCGGGGGGCGGAAGACGGTGCCTCAGTGCCTCTCTCCTTCTGACATTGTTAAAGAAAACACAACAAATTTATAATTATGTAGATAATTACATGTAGATAATGTCCTCAAGTTCTGTATAACCACTTTGTCCTCTCTCTGTGTTTGTTTCTCGTTCGTTGTTGTGTGTGTTTGTGTGCATTTGTCTCTTTCAAACAGGTGCCGGTCCTCACCTCTGCAGTGCTGCCGTCTCCTGTAGCGCTGCATGGTTCTAAGCTAAGTTTCCTTTCCTTTTTCTGTTCTCTCAGATTTGTCCTCAGGTTTGAAGTGTCTGTGTTGTGCAGCTGGTCTGGTCTGTCTCTAGACAGTTCAGGCTTCACCCACTAGTTAAATGGTGGAGGCTCACAGCGACATACTCAACACACAAGTTTCTGAACTCTGCATGAGGGTTTCTCCGACGAAGCGAGGGCCGTGAGGCACAGCTCCCCGTCCCCCGGTGACCCTGCTAGGTCCACCTTCTTAGGGAAACCCTCTGCAGAGGAGCTGACAGAGCCAGGAACTTGTGAGTTGTGTGTGTCCACTCAGGCATCATTCATGCTTGTTCTGTAGGCAGTTCCTGTCAGAAGGAGGAGGCGCAGCAGGAGCGTCGGGGGGCGGAAGACGGTGCCTCAGTGCCTCTCTCCTTCTGACATTGTTAAAGAAAACACAACAAATTTATAATTATGTAGATAATTACATGTAGATAATGTCCTCAAGTTCTGTATAACCACTTTGTCCTCTCTCTGTGTTTGTTTCTCGTTCGTTGTTGTGTGTGTTTGTGTGCATTTGTCTCTTTCAAACAGGTGCCGGTCCTCACCTCTGCAGTGCTGCCGTCTCCTGTAGCGCTGCATGGTTCTAAGCTAAGTTTCCTTTCCTTTTTCTGTTCTCTCAGATTTGTCCTCAGGTTTGAAGTGTCTGTGTTGTGCAGCTGGTCTGGTCTGTCTCTAGACAGTTCAGGCTTCACCCCCTAGTTAAATGGTGGAGGCTCACAGCGACATACTCAACACACAAGTTTCTGAACTCTGCATGAGGGTTTCTCCGACGAAGCGAGGGCCGTGAGGCACAGCTCCCCGTCCCCCGGTGACCCTGCTAGGTCCACCTTCTTAGGGAAACCCTCTGCAGAGGAGCTGACAGAGCCAGGAACTTGTGAGTTGTGTGTGTCCACTCAGGCATCATTCATGCTTGTTCTGTAGGCAGTTCCTGTCAGAAGGAGGAGGCGCAGCAGGAGCGTCGGGGGGCGGAAGACGGTGCCTCAGTGCCTCTCTCCTTCTGACATTGTTAAAGAAAACACAACAAATTTATAATTATGTAGATAATTACATGTAGATAATGTCCTCAAGTTCTGTATAACCACTTTGTCCTCTCTCTGTGTTTGTTTCTCGTTCGTTGTTGTGTGTGTTTGTGTGCATTTGTCTCTTTCAAACAGGTGCCGGTCCTCACCTCTGCAGTGCTGCCGTCTCCTGTAGCGCTGCATGGTTCTAAGCTAAGTTTCCTTTCCTTTTTCTGTTCTCTCAGATTTGTCCTCAGGTTTGAAGTGTCTGTGTTGTGCAGCTGGTCTGCTCTGTCTCTAGACAGTTCAGGCTTCACCCCCTAGTTAAATGGTGGAGGCTCACAGCGACATACTCAACACACAAGTTTCTGAACTCTGCATGAGGGTTTCTCCGACGAAGTGAGGGCCGTGAGGCACAGCTCCCCGTCCCCCGGTGACCCTGCTAGGTCCACCTTCTTAGGGAAACCCTCTGCAGAGGAGCTGACAGAGCCAGGAACTTGTGAGTTGTGTGTGTCCACTCAGGCATCATTCATGCTTGTTCTGTAGGCAGTTCCTGTCAGAAGGAGGAGGCGCAGCAGGAGCGTCGGGGGGCGGAAGACGGTGCCTCAGTGCCTCTCTCCTTCTGACATTGTTAAAGAAAACACAACAAATTTATAATTATGTAGATAATTACATGTAGATAATGTCCTCAAGTTCTGTATAACCACTTTGTCCTCTCTCTGTGTTTGTTTCTCGTTCGTTGTTGTGTGTGTTTGTGTGCATTTGTCTCTTTCAAACAGGTGCCGGTCCTCACCTCTGCAGTGCTGCCGTCTCCTGTAGCGCTGCATGGTTCTAAGCTAAGTTTCCTTTCCTTTTTCTGTTCTCTCAGATTTGTCCTCAGGTTTGAAGTGTCTGTGTTGTGCAGCTGGTCTGGTCTGGTCTGTCTCTAGACAGTTCAGGCTTCACCCACTAGTTAAATGGTGGAGGCTCACAGCGACATACTCAACACACAAGTTTCTGAACTCTGCATGAGGGTTTCTCCGACGAAGTGAGGGCCGTGAGGCACAGCTCCCCGTCCCCCGGTGACCCTGCTAGGTCCACCTTCTTAGGGAAACCCTCTGCAGAGGAGCTGACAGAGCCAGGAACTTGTGAGTTGTGTGTGTCCACTCAGGCATCATTCATGCTTGTTCTGTAGGCAGTTCCTGTCAGAAGGAGAAGGCGCAGCAGGAGCGTCGGGGGGCGGAAGACGGTGCCTCAGTGCCTCTCTCCTTCTGACATTGTTAAAGAAAACACAACAAATTTATAATTATGTAGATAATTACATGTAGATAATGTCCTCAAGTTCTGTATAACCACTTTGTCCTCTCTCTGTGTTTGTTTCTCGTTCGTTGTTGTGTGTGTTTGTGTGCATTTGTCTCTTTCAAACAGGTGCCGGTCCTCACCTCTGCAGTGCTGCCGTCTCCTGTAGCGCTGCATGGTTCTAAGCTAAGTTTCCTTTCCTTTTTCTGTTCTCTCAGATTTGTCCTCAGGTTTGAAGTGTCTGTGTTGTGCAGCTGGTCTGGTCTGTCTCTAGACAGTTCAGGCTTCACCCCCTAGTTAAATGGTGGAGGCTCACAGCGACATACTCAACACACAAGTTTCTGAACTCTGCATGAGGGTTTCTCCGACGAAGTGAGGGCCGTGAGGCACAGCTCCCCGTCCCCCGGTGACCCTGCTAGGTCCACCTTCTTAGGGAAACCCTCTGCAGAGGAGCTGACAGAGCCAGGAACTTGTGAGTTGTGTGTGTCCACTCAGGCATCATTCATGCTTGTTCTGTAGGCAGTTCCTGTCAGAAGGAGGAGGCGCAGCAGGAGCGTCGGGGGGCGGAAGACGGTGCCTCAGTGCCTCTCTCCTTCTGACATTGTTAAAGAAAACACAACAAATTTATAATTATGTAGATAATTACATGTAGATAATGTCCTCAAGTTCTGTATAACCACTTTGTCCTCTCTCTGTGTTTGTTTCTCGTTCGTTGTTGTGTGTGTTTGTGTGCATTTGTCTCTTTCAAACAGGTGCCGGTCCTCACCTCTGCAGTGCTGCCGTCTCCTGTAGCGCTGCATGGTTCTAAGCTAAGTTTCCTTTCCTTTTTCTGTTCTCTCAGATTTGTCCTCAGGTTTGAAGTGTCTGTGTTGTGCAGCTGGTCTGGTCTGGTCTGTCTCTAGACAGTTCAGGCTTCACCCACTAGTTAAATGGTGGAGGCTCACAGCGACATACTCAACACACAAGTTTCTGAACTCTGCATGAGGGTTTCTCCGACGAAGCGAGGGCCGTGAGGCACAGCTCCCCGTCCCCCGGTGACCCTGCTAGGTCCACCTTCTTAGGGAAACCCTCTGCAGAGGAGCTGACAGAGCCAGGAACTTGTGAGTTGTGTGTGTCCACTCAGGCATCATTCATGCTTGTTCTGTAGGCAGTTCCTGTCAGAAGGAGGAGGCGCAGCAGGAGCGTCGGGGGGCGGAAGACGGTGCCTCAGTGCCTCTCTCCTTCTGACATTGTTAAAGAAAACACAACAAATTTATAATTATGTAGATAATTACATGTAGATAATGTCCTCAAGTTCTGTATAACCACTTTGTCCTCTCTCTGTGTTTGTTTCTCGTTCGTTGTTGTGTGTGTTTGTGTGCATTTGTCTCTTTCAAACAGGTGCCGGTCCTCACCTCTGCAGTGCTGCCGTCTCCTGTAGCGCTGCATGGTTCTAAGCTAAGTTTCCTTTCCTTTTTCTGTTCTCTCAGATTTGTCCTCAGGGTTGAAGTGTCTGTGTTGTGCAGCTGGTCTGGTCTGTCTCTAGACAGTTCAGGCTTCACCCACTAGTTAAATGGTGGAGGCTCACAGCGACATACTCAACACACAAGTTTCTGAACTCTGCATGAGGGTTTCTCCGACGAAGCGAGGGCCGTGAGGCACAGCTCCCCGTCCCCCGGTGACCCTGCTAGGTCCACCTTCTTAGGGAAACCCTCTGCAGAGGAGCTGACAGAGCCAGGAACTTGTGAGTTGTGTGTGTCCACTCAGGCATCATTCATGCTTGTTCTGTAGGCAGTTCCTGTCAGAAGGAGGAGGTGCAGCAGGAGCGTCGGGGGGCGGAAGACGGTGCCTCAGTGCCTCTCTCCTTCTGACATTGTTAAAGAAAACACAACAAATTTATAATTATGTAGATAATTACATGTAGATAATGTCCTCAAGTTCTGTATAACCACTTTGTCCTCTCTCTGTGTTTGTTTCTCGTTCGTTGTTGTGTGTGTTTGTGTGCATTTGTCTCTTTCAAACAGGTGCCGGTCCTCACCTCTGCAGTGCTGCCGTCTCCTGTAGCGCTGCATGGTTCTAAGCTAAGTTTCCTTTCCTTTTTCTGTTCTCTCAGATTTGTCCTCAGGTTTGAAGTGTCTGTGTTGTGCAGCTGGTCTGGTCTGTCTCTAGACAGTTCAGGCTTCACCCCCTAGTTAAATGGTGGAGGCTCACAGCGACATACTCAACACACAAGTTTCTGAACTCTGCATGAGGGTTTCTCCGACGAAGCGAGGGCCGTGAGGCACAGCTCCCCGTCCCCCGGTGACCCTGCTAGGTCCACCTTCTTAGGGAAACCCTCTGCAGAGGAGCTGACAGAGCCAGGAACTTGTGAGTTGTGTGTGTCCACTCAGGCATCATTCATGCTTGTTCTGTAGGCAGTTCCTGTCAGAAGGAGGAGGCGCAGCAGGAGCGTCGGGGGGCGGAAGACGGTGCCTCAGTGCCTCTCTCCTTCTGACATTGTTAAAGAAAACACAACAAATTTATAATTATGTAGATAATTACATGTAGATAATGTCCTCAAGTTCTGTATAACCACTTTGTCCTCTCTCTGTGTTTGTTTCTCGTTCGTTGTTGTGTGTGTTTGTGTGCATTTGTCTCTTTCAAACAGGTGCCGGTCCTCACCTCTGCAGTGCTGCCGTCTCCTGTAGCGCTGCATGGTTCTAAGCTAAGTTTCCTTTCCTTTTTCTGTTCTCTCAGATTTGTCCTCAGGTTTGAAGTGTCTGTGTTGTGCAGCTGGTCTGCTCTGTCTCTAGACAGTTCAGGCTTCACCCCCTAGTTAAATGGTGGAGGCTCACAGCGACATACTCAACACACAAGTTTCTGAACTCTGCATGAGGGTTTCTCCGACGAAGCGAGGGCCGTGAGGCACAGCTCCCCGTCCCCCGGTGACCCTGCTAGGTCCACCTTCTTAGGGAAACCCTCTGCAGAGGAGCTGACAGAGCCAGGAACTTGTGAGTTGTGTGTGTCCACTCAGGCATCATTCATGCTTGTTCTGTAGGCAGTTCCTGTCAGAAGGAGGAGGCGCAGCAGGAGCGTCGGGGGGCGGAAGACGGTGCCTCAGTGCCTCTCTCCTTCTGACATTGTTAAAGAAAACACAACAAATTTATAATTATGTAGATAATTACATGTAGATAATGTCCTCAAGTTCTGTATAACCACTTTGTCCTCTCTCTGTGTTTGTTTCTCGTTCGTTGTTGTGTGTTTTTCTGTGCATTTGTCTCTTTCAAACAGGTGCCGGTCCTCACCTCTGCAGTGCTGCCGTCTCCTGTAGCGCTGCATGGTTCTAAGCTAAGTTTCCTTTCCTTTTTCTGTTCTCTCAGATTTGTCCTCAGGTTTGAAGTGTCTGTGTTGTGCAGCTGGTCTGGTCTGTCTCTAGACAGTTCAGGCTTCACCCCCTAGTTAAATGGTGGAGGCTCACAGCGACATACTCAACACACAAGTTTCTGAACTCTGCATGAGGGTTTCTCCGACGAAGTGAGGGCCGTGAGGCACAGCTCCCCGTCCCCCGGTGACCCTGCTAGGTCCACCTTCTTAGGGAAACCCTCTGCAGAGGAGCTGACAGAGCCAGGAACTTGTGAGTTGTGTGTGTCCACTCAGGCATCATTCATGCTTGTTCTGTAGGCAGTTCCTGTCAGAAGGAGGAGGCGCAGCAGGAGCGTCGGGGGGCGGAAGACGGTGCCTCAGTGCCTCTCTCCTTCTGACATTGTTAAAGAAAACACAACAAATTTATAATTATGTAGATAATTACATGTAGATAATGTCCTCAAGTTCTGTAAAACCACTTTGTCCTCTCTCTGTGTTTGTTTCTCGTTCGTTGTTGTGTGTGTTTGTGTGCATTTGTCTCTTTCAAACAGGTGCCGGTCCTCACCTCTGCAGTGCTGCCGTCTCCTGTAGCGCTGCATGGTTCTAAGCTAAGTTTCCTTTCCTTTTTCTGTTCTCTCAGATTTGTCCTCAGGTTTGAAGTGTCTGTGTTGTGCAGCTGGTCTGGTCTGTCTCTAGACAGTTCAGGCTTCACCCCCTAGTTAAATGGTGGAGGCTCACAGCGACATACTCAACACACAAGTTTCTGAACTCTGCATGAGGGTTTCTCCGACGAAGTGAGGGCCGTGAGGCACAGCTCCCCGTCCCCCGGTGACCCTGCTAGGTCCACCTTCTTAGGGAAACCCTCTGCAGAGGAGCTGACAGAGCCAGGAACTTGTGAGTTGTGTGTGTCCACTCAGGCATCATTCATGCTTGTTCTGTAGGCAGTTCCTGTCAGAAGGAGGAGGCGCAGCAGGAGCGTCGGGGGGCGGAAGACGGTGCCTCAGTGCCTCTCTCCTTCTGACATTGTTAAAGAAAACACAACAAATTTATAATTATGTAGATAATTACATGTAGATAATGTCCTCAAGTTCTGTATAACCACTTTTTCCTCTCTCTGTGTTTGTTTCTCGTTCGTTGTTGTGTGTGTTTGTGTGCATTTGTCTCTTTCAAACAGGTGCCGGTCCTCACCTCTGCAGTGCTGCCGTCTCCTGTAGCGCTGCATGGTTCTAAGCTAAGTTTCCTTTCCTTTTTCTGTTCTCTCAGATTTGTCCTCAGGTTTGAAGTGTCTGTGTTGTGCAGCTGGTCTGGTCTGTCTCTAGACAGTTCAGGCTTCACCCCCTAGTTAAATGGTGGAGGCTCACAGCGACATACTCAACACACAAGTTTCTGAACTCTGCATGAGGGTTTCTCTGACGAAGTGAGGGCCGTGAGGCACAGCTCCCCGTCCCCCGGTGACCCTGCTAGGTCCACCTTCTTAGGGAAACCCTCTGCAGAGGAGCTGACAGAGCCAGGAACTTGTGAGTTGTGTGTGTCCACTCAGGCATCATTCATGCTTGTTCTGTAGGCAGTTCCTGTCAGAAGGAGGAGGCGCAGCAGGAGCGTCGGGGGGCGGAAGACGGTGCCTCAGTGCCTCTCTCCTTCTGACATTGTTAAAGAAAACACAACAAATTTATAATTATGTAGATAATTACATGTAGATAATGTCCTCAAGTTCTGTATAACCACTTTGTCCTCTCTCTGTGTTTGTTTCTCGTTCGTTGTTGTGTGTGTTTGTGTGCATTTGTCTCTTTCAAACAGGTGCCGGTCCTCACCTCTGCAGTGCTGCCGTCTCCTGTAGCGCTGCATGGTTCTAAGCTAAGTTTCCTTTCCTTTTTCTGTTCTCTCAGATTTGTCCTCAGGTTTGAAGTGTCTGTGTTGTGCAGCTGGTCTGCTCTGTCTCTAGACAGTTCAGGCTTCACCCCCTAGTTAAATGGTGGAGGCTCACAGCGACATACTCAACACACAAGTTTCTGAACTCTGCATGAGGGTTTCTCCGACGAAGTGAGGGCCGTGAGGCACAGCTCCCCGTCCCCCGGTGACCCTGCTAGGTCCACCTTCTTAGGGAAACCCTCTGCAGAGGAGCTGACAGAGCCAGGAACTTGTGAGTTGTGTGTGTCCACTCAGGCATCATTCATGCTTGTTCTGTAGGCAGTTCCTGTCAGAAGGAGGAGGCGCAGCAGGAGCGTCGGGGGGCGGAAGACGGTGCCTCAGTGCCTCTCTCCTTCTGACATTGTTAAAGAAAACACAACAAATTTATAATTATGTAGATAATTACATGTAGATAATGTCCTCAAGTTCTGTATAACCACTTTGTCCTCTCTCTGTGTTTGTTTCTCGTTCGTTGTTGTGTGTGTTTGTGTGCATTTGTCTCTTTCAAACAGGTGCCGGTCCTCACCTCTGCAGTGCTGCCGTCTCCTGTAGCGCTGCATGGTTCTAAGCTAAGTTTCCTTTCCTTTTTCTGTTCTCTCAGATTTGTCCTCAGGTTTGAAGTGTCTGTGTTGTGCAGCTGGTCTGGTCTGGTCTGTCTCTAGACAGTTCAGGCTTCACCCACTAGTTAAATGGTGGAGGCTCACAGCGACATACTCAACACACAAGTTTCTGAACTCTGCATGAGGGTTTCTCCGACGAAGTGAGGGCCGTGAGGCACAGCTCCCCGTCCCCCGGTGACCCTGCTAGGTCCACCTTCTTAGGGAAACCCTCTGCAGAGGAGCTGACAGAGCCAGGAACTTGTGAGTTGTGTGTGTCCACTCAGGCATCATTCATGCTTGTTCTGTAGGCAGTTCCTGTCAGAAGGAGAAGGCGCAGCAGGAGCGTCGGGGGGCGGAAGACGGTGCCTCAGTGCCTCTCTCCTTCTGACATTGTTAAAGAAAACACAACAAATTTATAATTATGTAGATAATTACATGTAGATAATGTCCTCAAGTTCTGTATAACCACTTTGTCCTCTCTCTGTGTTTGTTTCTCGTTCGTTGTTGTGTGTGTTTGTGTGCATTTGTCTCTTTCAAACAGGTGCCGGTCCTCACCTCTGCAGTGCTGCCGTCTCCTGTAGCGCTGCATGGTTCTAAGCTAAGTTTCCTTTCCTTTTTCTGTTCTCTCAGATTTGTCCTCAGGTTTGAAGTGTCTGTGTTGTGCAGCTGGTCTGGTCTGTCTCTAGACAGTTCAGGCTTCACCCCCTAGTTAAATGGTGGAGGCTCACAGCGACATACTCAACACACAAGTTTCTGAACTCTGCATGAGGGTTTCTCCGACGAAGTGAGGGCCGTGAGGCACAGCTCCCCGTCCCCCGGTGACCCTGCTAGGTCCACCTTCTTAGGGAAACCCTCTGCAGAGGAGCTGACAGAGCCAGGAACTTGTGAGTTGTGTGTGTCCACTCAGGCATCATTCATGCTTGTTCTGTAGGCAGTTCCTGTCAGAAGGAGGAGGCGCAGCAGGAGCGTCGGGGGGCGGAAGACGGTGCCTCAGTGCCTCTCTCCTTCTGACATTGTTAAAGAAAACACAACAAATTTATAATTATGTAGATAATTACATGTAGATAATGTCCTCAAGTTCTGTATAACCACTTTGTCCTCTCTCTGTGTTTGTTTCTCGTTCGTTGTTGTGTGTGTTTGTGTGCATTTGTCTCTTTCAAACAGGTGCCGGTCCTCACCTCTGCAGTGCTGCCGTCTCCTGTAGCGCTGCATGGTTCTAAGCTAAGTTTCCTTTCCTTTTTCTGTTCTCTCAGATTTGTCCTCAGGTTTGAAGTGTCTGTGTTGTGCAGCTGGTCTGGTCTGGTCTGTCTCTAGACAGTTCAGGCTTCACCCACTAGTTAAATGGTGGAGGCTCACAGCGACATACTCAACACACAAGTTTCTGAACTCTGCATGAGGGTTTCTCCGACGAAGCGAGGGCCGTGAGGCACAGCTCCCCGTCCCCCGGTGACCCTGCTAGGTCCACCTTCTTAGGGAAACCCTCTGCAGAGGAGCTGACAGAGCCAGGAACTTGTGAGTTGTGTGTGTCCACTCAGGCATCATTCATGCTTGTTCTGTAGGCAGTTCCTGTCAGAAGGAGGAGGCGCAGCAGGAGCGTCGGGGGGCGGAAGACGGTGCCTCAGTGCCTCTCTCCTTCTGACATTGTTAAAGAAAACACAACAAATTTATAATTATGTAGATAATTACATGTAGATAATGTCCTCAAGTTCTGTATAACCACTTTGTCCTCTCTCTGTGTTTGTTTCTCGTTCGTTGTTGTGTGTGTTTGTGTGCATTTGTCTCTTTCAAACAGGTGCCGGTCCTCACCTCTGCAGTGCTGCCGTCTCCTGTAGCGCTGCATGGTTCTAAGCTAAGTTTCCTTTCCTTTTTCTGTTCTCTCAGATTTGTCCTCAGGTTTGAAGTGTCTGTGTTGTGCAGCTGGTCTGGTCTGTCTCTAGACAGTTCAGGCTTCACCCACTAGTTAAATGGTGGAGGCTCACAGCGACATACTCAACACACAAGTTTCTGAACTCTGCATGAGGGTTTCTCCGACGAAGCGAGGGCCGTGAGGCACAGCTCCCCGTCCCCCGGTGACCCTGCTAGGTCCACCTTCTTAGGGAAACCCTCTGCAGAGGAGCTGACAGAGCCAGGAACTTGTGAGTTGTGTGTGTCCACTCAGGCATCATTCATGCTTGTTCTGTAGGCAGTTCCTGTCAGAAGGAGGAGGCGCAGCAGGAGCGTCGGGGGGCGGAAGACGGTGCCTCAGTGCCTCTCTCCTTCTGACATTGTTAAAGAAAACACAACAAATTTATAATTATGTAGATAATTACATGTAGATAATGTCCTCAAGTTCTGTATAACCACTTTGTCCTCTCTCTGTGTTTGTTTCTCGTTCGTTGTTGTGTGTGTTTGTGTGCATTTGTCTCTTTCAAACAGGTGCCGGTCCTCACCTCTGCAGTGCTGCCGTCTCCTGTAGCGCTGCATGGTTCTAAGCTAAGTTTCCTTTCCTTTTTCTGTTCTCTCAGATTTGTCCTCAGGTTTGAAGTGTCTGTGTTGTGCAGCTGGTCTGGTCTGTCTCTAGACAGTTCAGGCTTCACCCCCTAGTTAAATGGTGGAGGCTCACAGCGACATACTCAACACACAAGTTTCTGAACTCTGCATGAGGGTTTCTCCGACGAAGCGAGGGCCGTGAGGCACAGCTCCCCGTCCCCCGGTGACCCTGCTAGGTCCACCTTCTTAGGGAAACCCTCTGCAGAGGAGCTGACAGAGCCAGGAACTTGTGAGTTGTGTGTGTCCACTCAGGCATCATTCATGCTTGTTCTGTAGGCAGTTCCTGTCAGAAGGAGGAGGCGCAGCAGGAGCGTCGGGGGGCGGAAGACGGTGCCTCAGTGCCTCTCTCCTTCTGACATTGTTAAAGAAAACACAACAAATTTATAATTATGTAGATAATTACATGTAGATAATGTCCTCAAGTTCTGTATAACCACTTTGTCCTCTCTCTGTGTTTGTTTCTCGTTCGTTGTTGTGTGTGTTTGTGTGCATTTGTCTCTTTCAAACAGGTGCCGGTCCTCACCTCTGCAGTGCTGCCGTCTCCTGTAGCGCTGCATGGTTCTAAGCTAAGTTTCCTTTCCTTTTTCTGTTCTCTCAGATTTTTCCTCAGGTTTGAAGTGTCTGTGTTGTGCAGCTGGTCTGGTCTGTCTCTAGACAGTTCAGGCTTCACCCACTAGTTAAATGGTGGAGGCTCACAGCGACATACTCAACACACAAGTTTCTGAACTCTGCATGAGGGTTTCTCCGGCGAAGTGAGGGCCGTGAGGCACAGCTCCCCGTCCCCCGGTGACCCTGCTAGGTCCACCTTCTTAGGGAAACCCTCTGCAGAGGAGCTGACAGAGCCAGGAACTTGTGAGTTGCGTGTGTCCACTCAGGCATCATTCATGCTTGTTCTGTAGGCAGTTCCTGTCAGAAGGAGGAGGCGCAGCAGGAGCGTCGGGGGGCGGAAGACGGTGCCTCAGTGCCTCTCTCCTTCTGACATTGTTAAAGAAAACACAAC
Source organism: Diplotaxodon limnothrissa (assembly GCF_057381915.1). Lineage (NCBI taxonomy): Eukaryota > Metazoa > Chordata > Actinopteri > Cichliformes > Cichlidae > Diplotaxodon > Diplotaxodon limnothrissa. The sequence continues at coordinate 674,159 of NC_140615.1, forward strand.
AAATTTATAATTATGTAGATAATTACATGTAGATAATGTCCTCAAGTTCTGTATAACCACTTTGTCCTCTCTCTGTGTTTGTTTCTCGTTCGTTGTTGTGTGTGTTTGTGTGCATTTGTCTCTTTCAAACAGGTGCCGGTCCTCACCTCTGCAGTGCTGCCGTCTCCTGTAGCGCTGCATGGTTCTAAGCTAAGTTTCCTTTCCTTTTTCTGTTCTCTCAGATTTGTCCTCAGGTTTGAAGTGTCTGTGTTGTGCAGCTGGTCTGGTCTGGTCTGTCTCTAGACAGTTCAGGCTTCACCCACTAGTTAAATGGTGGAGGCTCACAGCGACATACTCAACACACAAGTTTCTGAACTCTGCATGAGGGTTTCTCCGACGAAGCGAGGGCCGTGAGGCACAGCTCCCCGTCCCCCGGTGACCCTGCTAGGTCCACCTTCTTAGGGAAACCCTCTGCAGAGGAGCTGACAGAGCCAGGAACTTGTGAGTTGTGTGTGTCCACTCAGGCATCATTCATGCTTGTTCTGTAGGCAGTTCCTGTCAGAAGGAGGAGGCGCAGCAGGAGCGTCGGGGGGCGGAAGACGGTGCCTCAGTGCCTCTCTCCTTCTGACATTGTTAAAGAAAACACAACAAATTTATAATTATGTAGATAATTACATGTAGATAATGTCCTCAAGTTCTGTATAACCACTTTGTCCTCTCTCTGTGTTTGTTTCTCGTTCGTTGTTGTGTGTGTTTGTGTGCATTTGTCTCTTTCAAACAGGTGCCGGTCCTCACCTCTGCAGTGCTGCCGTCTCCTGTAGCGCTGCATGGTTCTAAGCTAAGTTTCCTTTCCTTTTTCTGTTCTCTCAGATTTGTCCTCAGGTTTGAAGTGTCTGTGTTGTGCAGCTGGTCTGGTCTGTCTCTAGACAGTTCAGGCTTCACCCACTAGTTAAATGGTGGAGGCTCACAGCGACATACTCAACACACAAGTTTCTGAACTCTGCATGAGGGTTTCTCCGACGAAGTGAGGGCCGTGAGGCACAGCTCCCCGTCCCCCGGTGACCCTGCTAGGTCCACCTTCTTAGGGAAACCCTCTGCAGAGGAGCTGACAGAGCCAGGAACTTGTGAGTTGTGTGTGTCCACTCAGGCATCATTCATGCTTGTTCTGTAGGCAGTTCCTGTCAGAAGGAGGAGGCGCAGCAGGAGCGTCGGGGGGCGGAAGACGGTGCCTCAGTGCCTCTCTCCTTCTGACATTGTTAAAGAAAACACAACAAATTTATAATTATGTAGATAATTACATGTAGATAATGTCCTCAAGTTCTGTATAACCACTTTGTCCTCTCTCTGTGTTTGTTTCTCGTTCGTTGTTGTGTGTGTTTGTGTGCATTTGTCTCTTTCAAACAGGTGCCGGTCCTCACCTCTGCAGTGCTGCCGTCTCCTGTAGCGCTGCATGGTTCTAAGCTAAGTTTCCTTTCCTTTTTCTGTTCTCTCAGATTTGTCCTCAGGTTTGAAGTGTCTGTGTTGTGCAGCTGGTCTGGTCTGTCTCTAGACAGTTCAGGCTTCACCCACTAGTTAAATGGTGGAGGCTCACAGCGACATACTCAACACACAAGTTTCTGAACTCTGCATGAGGGTTTCTCCGACGAAGTGAGGGCCGTGAGGCACAGCTCCCCGTCCCCCGGTGACCCTGCTAGGTCCACCTTCTTAGGGAAACCCTCTGCAGAGGAGCTGACAGAGCCAGGAACTTGTGAGTTGTGTGTGTCCACTCAGGCATCATTCATGCTTGTTCTGTAGGCAGTTCCTGTCAGAAGGAGGAGGCGCAGCAGGAGCGTCGGGGGGCGGAAGACGGTGCCTCAGTGCCTCTCTCCTTCTGACATTGTTAAAGAAAACACAACAAATTTATAATTATGTAGATAATTACATGTAGATAATGTCCTCAAGTTCTGTATAACCACTTTGTCCTCTCTCTGTGTTTGTTTCTCGTTCGTTGTTGTGTGTGTTTGTGTGCATTTGTCTCTTTCAAACAGGTGCCGGTCCTCACCTCTGCAGTGCTGCCGTCTCCTGTAGCGCTGCATGGTTCTAAGCTAAGTTTCCTTTCCTTTTTCTGTTCTCTCAGATTTGTCCTCAGGTTTGAAGTGTCTGTGTTGTGCAGCTGGTCTGGTCTGTCTCTAGACAGTTCAGGCTTCACCCCCTAGTTAAATGGTGGAGGCTCACAGCGACATACTCAACACACAAGTTTCTGAACTCTGCATGAGGGTTTCTCCGACGAAGCGAGGGCCGTGAGGCACAGCTCCCCGTCCCCCGGTGACCCTGCTAGGTCCACCTTCTTAGGGAAACCCTCTGCAGAGGAGCTGACAGAGCCAGGAACTTGTGAGTTGTGTGTGTCCACTCAGGCATCATTCATGCTTGTTCTGTAGGCAGTTCCTGTCAGAAGGAGGAGGCGCAGCAGGAGCGTCGGGGGGCGGAAGACGGTGCCTCAGTGCCTCTCTCCTTCTGACATTGTTAAAGAAAACACAACAAATTTATAATTATGTAGATAATTACATGTAGATAATGTCCTCAAGTTCTGTATAACCACTTTGTCCTCTCTCTGTGTTTGTTTCTCGTTCGTTGTTGTGTGTGTTTGTGTGCATTTGTCTCTTTCAAACAGGTGCCGGTCCTCACCTCTGCAGTGCTGCCGTCTCCTGTAGCGCTGCATGGTTCTAAGCTAAGTTTCCTTTCCTTTTTCTGTTCTCTCAGATTTTTCCTCAGGTTTGAAGTGTCTGTGTTGTGCAGCTGGTCTGGTCTGTCTCTAGACAGTTCAGGCTTCACCCACTAGTTAAATGGTGGAGGCTCACAGCGACATACTCAACACACAAGTTTCTGAACTCTGCATGAGGGTTTCTCCGGCGAAGTGAGGGCCGTGAGGCACAGCTCCCCGTCCCCCGGTGACCCTGCTAGGTCCACCTTCTTAGGGAAACCCTCTGCAGAGGAGCTGACAGAGCCAGGAACTTGTGAGTTGCGTGTGTCCACTCAGGCATCATTCATGCTTGTTCTGTAGGCAGTTCCTGTCAGAAGGAGGAGGCGCAGCAGGAGCGTCGGGGGGCGGAAGACGGTGCCTCAGTGCCTCTCTCCTTCTGACATTGTTAAAGAAAACACAACAAATTTATAATTATGTAGATAATTACATGTAGATAATGTCCTCAAGTTCTGTATAACCACTTTGTCCTCTCTCTGTGTTTGTTTCTCGTTCGTTGTTGTGTGTGTTTGTGTGCATTTGTCTCTTTCAAACAGGTGCCGGTCCTGACCTCTGCAGTGCTGCCGTCTCCTGTTGCGCTGCATGGTTCTAAGCTAAGTTTCCTTTCCTTTTTCTGTTCTCTCAGATTTGTCCTCAGGTTTGAAGTGTCTGTGTTGTGCAGCTGGTCTGGTCTGTCTCTAGACAGTTCAGGCTTCACCCACTAGTTAAATGGTGGAGGCTCACAGCGACATACTCAACACACAAGTTTCTGAACTCTGCATGAGGGTTTCTCCGACGAAGTGAGGGCCGTGAGGCACAGCTCCCCGTCCCCCGGTGACCCTGCTAGGTCCACCTTCTTAGGGAAACCCTCTGCAGAGGAGCTGACAGAGCCAGGAACTTGTGAGTTGTGTGTGTCCACTCAGGCATCATTCATGCTTGTTCTGTAGGCAGTTCCTGTCAGAAGGAGGAGGCGCAGCAGGAGCGTCGGGGGGCGGAAGACGGTGCCTCAGTGCCTCTCTCCTTCTGACATTGTTAAAGAAAACACAACAAATTTATAATTATGTAGATAATTACATGTAGATAATGTCCTCAAGTTCTGTATAACCACTTTTTCCTCTCTCTGTGTTTGTTTCTCGTTCGTTGTTGTGTGTGTTTGTGTGCATTTGTCTCTTTCAAACAGGTGCCGGTCCTCACCTCTGCAGTGCTGCCGTCTCCTGTAGCGCTGCATGGTTCTAAGCTAAGTTTCCTTTCCTTTTTCTGTTCTCTCAGATTTGTCCTCAGGTTTGAAGTGTCTGTGTTGTGCAGCTGGTCTGGTCTGTCTCTAGACAGTTCAGGCTTCACCCACTAGTTAAATGGTGGAGGCTCACAGCGACATACTCAACACACAAGTTTCTGAACTCTGCATGAGGGTTTCTCCGACGAAGTGAGGGCCGTGAGGCACAGCTCCCCGTCCCCCGGTGACCCTGCTAGGTCCACCTTCTTAGGGAAACCCTCTGCAGAGGAGCTGACAGAGCCAGGAACTTGTGAGTTGTGTGTGTCCACTCAGGCATCATTCATGCTTGTTCTGTAGGCAGTTCCTGTCAGAAGGAGGAGGCGCAGCAGGAGCGTCGGGGGGCGGAAGACGGTGCCTCAGTGCCTCTCTCCTTCTGACATTGTTAAAGAAAACACAACAAATTTATAATTATGTAGATGAGGACATTATCTACATGTAATTAAGTTCTGTATAACCACTTTGTCCTCTCTCAGTGTTTGTTTCTCGTTCGTTGTTGTGTGTGATTGTGTGCATTTGTCTCTTTCAAACAGGTGCCGGTCCTCACCTCTGCAGTGCTGCCGTCTCCTGTAGCGCTGCATGGTTCTAAGCTAAGTTTCCTTTCCTTTTTCTGTTCTCTCAGATTTTTCCTCAGGTTTGAAGTGTCTGTGTTGTGCAGCTGGTCTGGTCTGTCTCTAGACAGTTCAGGCTTCACCCACTAGTTAAATGGTGGAGGCTCACAGCGACATACTCAACACACAAGTTTCTGAACTCTGCATGAGGGTTTCTCCGGCGAAGTGAGGGCCGTGAGGCACAGCTCCCCGTCCCCCGGTGACCCTGCTAGGTCCACCTTCTTAGGGAAACCCTCTGCAGAGGAGCTGACAGAGCCAGGAACTTGTGAGTTGCGTGTGTCCACTCAGGCATCATTCATGCTTGTTCTGTAGGCAGTTCCTGTCAGAAGGAGGAGGCGCAGCAGGAGCGTCGGGGGGCGGAAGACGGTGCCTCAGTGCCTCTCTCCTTCTGACATTGTTAAAGAAAACACAACAAATTTATAATTATGTAGATAATTACATGTAGATAATGTCCTCAAGTTCTGTATAACCACTTTGTCCTCTCTCTGTGTTTGTTTCCCGTTCGTTGTTGTGTGTGTTTGTGTGCATTTGTCTCTTTAAAACAGGTGCCGGTCCTCACCTCTGCAGTGCTGCCGTCTCCTGTAGCGCTGCATGGTTCTAAGCTAAGTTTCCTTTCCTTTTTCTGTTCTCTCAGATTTGTCCTCAGGTTTGAAGTGTCTGCGTTGTGCAGCTGGTCTGGTCTGTCTCTAGACAGTTCAGGCTTCACCCACTAGTTAAATGGTGGAGGCTCACAGCGACATACTCAACACACAAGTTTCTGAACTCTGCATGAGGGTTTCTCCGACGAAGTGAGGGCCGTGAGGCACAGCTCCCCGTCCCCCGGTGACCCTGCTAGGTCCACCTTCTTAGGGAAACCCTCTGCAGAGGAGCTGACAGAGCCAGGAACTTGTGAGTTGCGTGTGTCCACTCAGGCATCATTCATGCTTGTTCTGTAGGCAGTTCCTGTCAGAAGGAGGAGGCGCAGCAGGAGCGCCGGGGGGCGGAAGACGGTGCCTCAGTGCCTCTCTCCTTCTGACATTGTTAAAGAAAACACAACAAATTTATACTTATGTAGATAATTACATGTAGATAATGTCCTCAAGTTCTGTATAACCACTTTTTCCTCTCTCTGTGTTTGTTTCTCGTTCGTTGTTGTGTGTGTTTGTGTGCATTTGTCTCTTTCAAACAGGTGCCGGTCCTCACCTCTGCAGTGCTGCCGTCTCCTGTAGCGCTGCATGGTTCTAAGCTAAGTTTCCTTTCCTTTTTCTGTTCTCTCAGATTTGTCCTCAGGTTTGAAGTGTCTGTGTTGTGCAGCTGGTCTGGTCTGTCTCTAGACAGTTCAGGCTTCACCCACTAGTTAAATGGTGGAGGCTCACAGCGACATACTCAACACACAAGTTTCTGAACTCTGCATGAGGGTTTCTCCGACGAAGTGAGGGCCGTGAGGCACAGCTCCCCGTCCCCCGGTGACCCTGCTAGGTCCACCTTCTTAGGGAAACCCTCTGCAGAGGAGCTGACAGAGCCAGGAACTTGTGAGTTGTGTGTGTCCACTCAGGCATCATTCATGCTTGTTCTGTAGGCAGTTCCTGTCAGAAGGAGGAGGCGCAGCAGGAGCGCCGGGGGGCGGAAGACGGTGCCTCAGTGCCTCTCTCCTTCTGACATTGTTAAAGAAAACACAACAAATTTATACTTATGTAGATAATTACATGTAGATAATGTCCTCAAGTTCTGTATAACCACTTTTTCCTCTCTCTGTGTTTGTTTCTCGTTCGTTGTTGTGTGTGTTTGTGTGCATTTGTCTCTTTCAAACAGGTGCCGGTCCTCACCTCTGCAGTGCTGCCGTCTCCTGTAGCGCTGCATGGTTCTAAGCTAAGTTTCCTTTCCTTTTTCTGTTCTCTCAGATTTGTCCTCAGGTTTGAAGTGTCTGTGTTGTGCAGCTGGTCTGGTCTGTCTCTAGACAGTTCAGGCTTCACCCACTAGTTAAATGGTGGAGGCTCACAGCGACATACTCAACACACAAGTTTCTGAACTCTGCATGAGGGTTTCTCCGACGAAGTGAGGGCCGTGAGGCACAGCTCCCCGTCCCCCGGTGACCCTGCTAGGTCCACCTTCTTAGGGAAACCCTCTGCAGAGGAGCTGACAGAGCCAGGAACTTGTGAGTTGTGTGTGTCCACTCAGGCATCATTCATGCTTGTTCTGTAGGCAGTTCCTGTCAGAAGGAGGAGGCGCAGCAGGAGCGCCGGGGGGCGGAAGACGGTGCCTCAGTGCCTCTCTCCTTCTGACATTGTTAAAGAAAACACAACAAATTTATACTTATGTAGATAATTACATGTAGATAATGTCCTCAAGTTCTGTATAACCACTTTTTCCTCTCTCTGTGTTTGTTTCTCGTTCGTTGTTGTGTGTGTTTGTGTGCATTTGTCTCTTTCAAACAGGTGCCGGTCCTCACCTCTGCAGTGCTGCCGTCTCCTGTAGCGCTGCATGGTTCTAAGCTAAGTTTCCTTTCCTTTTTCTGTTCTCTCAGATTTGTCCTCAGGTTTGAAGTGTCTGTGTTGTGCAGCTGGTCTGGTCTGTCTCTAGACAGTTCAGGCTTCACCCACTAGTTAAATGGTGGAGGCTCACAGCGACATACTCAACACACAAGTTTCTGAACTCTGCATGAGGGTTTCTCCGACGAAGTGAGGGCCGTAAGGCACAGCTCCCCGTCCCCCGGTGACCCTGCTAGGTCCACCTTCTTAGGGAAACCCTCTGCAGAGGAGCTGACAGAGCCAGGAACTTGTGAGTTGTGTGTGTCCACTCAGGCATCATTCATGCTTGTTCTGTAGGCAGTTCCTGTCAGAAGGAGGAGGCGCAGCAGGAGCGCCGGGGGGCGGAAGACGGTGCCTCAGTGCCTCTCTCCTTCTGACATTGTTAAAGAAAACACAACAAATTTATACTTATGTAGATAATTACATGTAGATAATGTCCTCAAGTTCTGTATAACCACTTTTTCCTCTCTCTGTGTTTGTTTCTCGTTCGTTGTTGTGTGTGTTTGTGTGCATTTGTCTCTTTCAAACAGGTGCCGGTCCTCACCTCTGCAGTGCTGCCGTCTCCTGTAGCGCTGCATGGTTCTAAGCTAAGTTTCCTTTCCTTTTTCTGTTCTCTCAGATTTGTCCTCAGGTTTGAAGTGTCTGTGTTGTGCAGCTGGTCTGGTCTGTCTCTAGACAGTTCAGGCTTCACCCACTAGTTAAATGGTGGAGGCTCACAGCGACATACTCAACACACAAGTTTCTGAACTCTGCATGAGGGTTTCTCCGACGAAGTGAGGGCCGTGAGGCACAGCTCCCCGTCCCCCGGTGACCCTGCTAGGTCCACCTTCTTAGGGAAACCCTCTGCAGAGGAGCTGACAGAGCCAGGAACTTGTGAGTTGTGTGTGTCCACTCAGGCATCATTCATGCTTGTTCTGTAGGCAGTTCCTGTCAGAAGGAGGAGGCGCAGCAGGAGCGCCGGGGGGCGGAAGACGGTGCCTCAGTGCCTCTCTCCTTCTGACATTGTTAAAGAAAACACAACAAATTTATAATTATGTAGATAATTACATGTAGATAATGTCCTCAAGTTCTGTATAACCACTTTGTCCTCTCTCTGTGTTTGTTTCTCGTTCGTTGTTGTGTGTGTTTGTGTGCATTTGTCTCTTTCAAACAGGTGCCGGTCCTCACCTCTGCAGTGCTGCCGTCTCCTGTAGCGCTGCATGGTTCTAAGCTAAGTTTCCTTTCCTTTTTCTGTTCTCTCAGATTTTTCCTCAGGTTTGAAGTGTCTGTGTTGTGCAGCTGGTCTGGTCTGTCTCTAGACAGTTCAGGCTTCACCCACTAGTTAAATGGTGGAGGCTCACAGCGACATACTCAACACACAAGTTTCTGAACTCTGCATGAGGGTTTCTCCGGCGAAGTGAGGGCCGTGAGGCACAGCTCCCCGTCCCCCGGTGACCCTGCTAGGTCCACCTTCTTAGGGAAACCCTCTGCAGAGGAGCTGACAGAGCCAGGAACTTGTGAGTTGCGTGTGTCCACTCAGGCATCATTCATGCTTGTTCTGTAGGCAGTTCCTGTCAGAAGGAGGAGGCGCAGCAGGAGCGTCGGGGGGCGGAAGACGGTGCCTCAGTGCCTCTCTCCTTCTGACATTGTTAAAGAAAACACAACAAATTTATAATTATGTAGATAATTACATGTAGATAATGTCCTCAAGTTCTGTATAACCACTTTGTCCTCTCTCTGTGTTTGTTTCTCGTTCGTTGTTGTGTGTGTTTGTGTGCATTTGTCTCTTTCAAACAGGTGCCGGTCCTGACCTCTGCAGTGCTGCCGTCTCCTGTTGCGCTGCATGGTTCTAAGCTAAGTTTCCTTTCCTTTTTCTGTTCTCTCAGATTTGTCCTCAGGTTTGAAGTGTCTGTGTTGTGCAGCTGGTCTGGTCTGTCTCTAGACAGTTCAGGCTTCACCCACTAGTTAAATGGTGGAGGCTCACAGCGACATACTCAACACACAAGTTTCTGAACTCTGCATGAGGGTTTCTCCGACGAAGTGAGGGCCGTGAGGCACAGCTCCCCGTCCCCCGGTGACCCTGCTAGGTCCACCTTCTTAGGGAAACCCTCTGCAGAGGAGCTGACAGAGCCAGGAACTTGTGAGTTGTGTGTGTCCACTCAGGCATCATTCATGCTTGTTCTGTAGGCAGTTCCTGTCAGAAGGAGGAGGCGCAGCAGGAGCGTCGGGGGGCGGAAGACGGTGCCTCAGTGCCTCTCTCCTTCTGACATTGTTAAAGAAAACACAACAAATTTATAATTATGTAGATAATTACATGTAGATAATGTCCTCAAGTTCTGTATAACCACTTTTTCCTCTCTCTGTGTTTGTTTCTCGTTCGTTGTTGTGTGTGTTTGTGTGCATTTGTCTCTTTCAAACAGGTGCCGGTCCTCACCTCTGCAGTGCTGCCGTCTCCTGTAGCGCTGCATGGTTCTAAGCTAAGTTTCCTTTCCTTTTTCTGTTCTCTCAGATTTGTCCTCAGGTTTGAAGTGTCTGTGTTGTGCAGCTGGTCTGGTCTGTCTCTAGACAGTTCAGGCTTCACCCACTAGTTAAATGGTGGAGGCTCACAGCGACATACTCAACACACAAGTTTCTGAACTCTGCATGAGGGTTTCTCCGACGAAGTGAGGGCCGTGAGGCACAGCTCCCCGTCCCCCGGTGACCCTGCTAGGTCCACCTTCTTAGGGAAACCCTCTGCAGAGGAGCTGACAGAGCCAGGAACTTGTGAGTTGTGTGTGTCCACTCAGGCATCATTCATGCTTGTTCTGTAGGCAGTTCCTGTCAGAAGGAGGAGGCGCAGCAGGAGCGTCGGGGGGCGGAAGACGGTGCCTCAGTGCCTCTCTCCTTCTGACATTGTTAAAGAAAACACAACAAATTTATAATTATGTAGATGAGGACATTATCTACATGTAATTAAGTTCTGTATAACCACTTTGTCCTCTCTCAGTGTTTGTTTCTCGTTCGTTGTTGTGTGTGATTGTGTGCATTTGTCTCTTTCAAACAGGTGCCGGTCCTCACCTCTGCAGTGCTGCCGTCTCCTGTAGCGCTGCATGGTTCTAAGCTAAGTTTCCTTTCCTTTTTCTGTTCTCTCAGATTTTTCCTCAGGTTTGAAGTGTCTGTGTTGTGCAGCTGGTCTGGTCTGTCTCTAGACAGTTCAGGCTTCACCCACTAGTTAAATGGTGGAGGCTCACAGCGACATACTCAACACACAAGTTTCTGAACTCTGCATGAGGGTTTCTCCGGCGAAGTGAGGGCCGTGAGGCACAGCTCCCCGTCCCCCGGTGACCCTGCTAGGTCCACCTTCTTAGGGAAACCCTCTGCAGAGGAGCTGACAGAGCCAGGAACTTGTGAGTTGCGTGTGTCCACTCAGGCATCATTCATGCTTGTTCTGTAGGCAGTTCCTGTCAGAAGGAGGAGGCGCAGCAGGAGCGTCGGGGGGCGGAAGACGGTGCCTCAGTGCCTCTCTCCTTCTGACATTGTTAAAGAAAACACAACAAATTTATAATTATGTAGATAATTACATGTAGATAATGTCCTCAAGTTCTGTATAACCACTTTGTCCTCTCTCTGTGTTTGTTTCCCGTTCGTTGTTGTGTGTGTTTGTGTGCATTTGTCTCTTTAAAACAGGTGCCGGTCCTCACCTCTGCAGTGCTGCCGTCTCCTGTAGCGCTGCATGGTTCTAAGCTAAGTTTCCTTTCCTTTTTCTGTTCTCTCAGATTTGTCCTCAGGTTTGAAGTGTCTGCGTTGTGCAGCTGGTCTGGTCTGTCTCTAGACAGTTCAGGCTTCACCCACTAGTTAAATGGTGGAGGCTCACAGCGACATACTCAACACACAAGTTTCTGAACTCTGCATGAGGGTTTCTCCGACGAAGTGAGGGCCGTGAGGCACAGCTCCCCGTCCCCCGGTGACCCTGCTAGGTCCACCTTCTTAGGGAAACCCTCTGCAGAGGAGCTGACAGAGCCAGGAACTTGTGAGTTGCGTGTGTCCACTCAGGCATCATTCATGCTTGTTCTGTAGGCAGTTCCTGTCAGAAGGAGGAGGCGCAGCAGGAGCGCCGGGGGGCGGAAGACGGTGCCTCAGTGCCTCTCTCCTTCTGACATTGTTAAAGAAAACACAACAAATTTATACTTATGTAGATAATTACATGTAGATAATGTCCTCAAGTTCTGTATAACCACTTTTTCCTCTCTCTGTGTTTGTTTCTCGTTCGTTGTTGTGTGTGTTTGTGTGCATTTGTCTCTTTCAAACAGGTGCCGGTCCTCACCTCTGCAGTGCTGCCGTCTCCTGTAGCGCTGCATGGTTCTAAGCTAAGTTTCCTTTCCTTTTTCTGTTCTCTCAGATTTGTCCTCAGGTTTGAAGTGTCTGTGTTGTGCAGCTGGTCTGGTCTGTCTCTAGACAGTTCAGGCTTCACCCACTAGTTAAATGGTGGAGGCTCACAGCGACATACTCAACACACAAGTTTCTGAACTCTGCATGAGGGTTTCTCCGACGAAGTGAGGGCCGTGAGGCACAGCTCCCCGTCCCCCGGTGACCCTGCTAGGTCCACCTTCTTAGGGAAACCCTCTGCAGAGGAGCTGACAGAGCCAGGAACTTGTGAGTTGTGTGTGTCCACTCAGGCATCATTCATGCTTGTTCTGTAGGCAGTTCCTGTCAGAAGGAGGAGGCGCAGCAGGAGCGCCGGGGGGCGGAAGACGGTGCCTCAGTGCCTCTCTCCTTCTGACATTGTTAAAGAAAACACAACAAATTTATACTTATGTAGATAATTACATGTAGATAATGTCCTCAAGTTCTGTATAACCACTTTTTCCTCTCTCTGTGTTTGTTTCTCGTTCGTTGTTGTGTGTGTTTGTGTGCATTTGTCTCTTTCAAACAGGTGCCGGTCCTCACCTCTGCAGTGCTGCCGTCTCCTGTAGCGCTGCATGGTTCTAAGCTAAGTTTCCTTTCCTTTTTCTGTTCTCTCAGATTTGTCCTCAGGTTTGAAGTGTCTGTGTTGTGCAGCTGGTCTGGTCTGTCTCTAGACAGTTCAGGCTTCACCCACTAGTTAAATGGTGGAGGCTCACAGCGACATACTCAACACACAAGTTTCTGAACTCTGCATGAGGGTTTCTCCGACGAAGTGAGGGCCGTGAGGCACAGCTCCCCGTCCCCCGGTGACCCTGCTAGGTCCACCTTCTTAGGGAAACCCTCTGCAGAGGAGCTGACAGAGCCAGGAACTTGTGAGTTGTGTGTGTCCACTCAGGCATCATTCATGCTTGTTCTGTAGGCAGTTCCTGTCAGAAGGAGGAGGCGCAGCAGGAGCGCCGGGGGGCGGAAGACGGTGCCTCAGTGCCTCTCTCCTTCTGACATTGTTAAAGAAAACACAACAAATTTATACTTATGTAGATAATTACATGTAGATAATGTCCTCAAGTTCTGTATAACCACTTTTTCCTCTCTCTGTGTTTGTTTCTCGTTCGTTGTTGTGTGTGTTTGTGTGCATTTGTCTCTTTCAAACAGGTGCCGGTCCTCACCTCTGCAGTGCTGCCGTCTCCTGTAGCGCTGCATGGTTCTAAGCTAAGTTTCCTTTCCTTTTTCTGTTCTCTCAGATTTGTCCTCAGGTTTGAAGTGTCTGTGTTGTGCAGCTGGTCTGGTCTGTCTCTAGACAGTTCAGGCTTCACCCACTAGTTAAATGGTGGAGGCTCACAGCGACATACTCAACACACAAGTTTCTGAACTCTGCATGAGGGTTTCTCCGACGAAGTGAGGGCCGTAAGGCACAGCTCCCCGTCCCCCGGTGACCCTGCTAGGTCCACCTTCTTAGGGAAACCCTCTGCAGAGGAGCTGACAGAGCCAGGAACTTGTGAGTTGTGTGTGTCCACTCAGGCATCATTCATGCTTGTTCTGTAGGCAGTTCCTGTCAGAAGGAGGAGGCGCAGCAGGAGCGCCGGGGGGCGGAAGACGGTGCCTCAGTGCCTCTCTCCTTCTGACATTGTTAAAGAAAACACAACAAATTTATACTTATGTAGATAATTACATGTAGATAATGTCCTCAAGTTCTGTATAACCACTTTTTCCTCTCTCTGTGTTTGTTTCTCGTTCGTTGTTGTGTGTGTTTGTGTGCATTTGTCTCTTTCAAACAGGTGCCGGTCCTCACCTCTGCAGTGCTGCCGTCTCCTGTAGCGCTGCATGGTTCTAAGCTAAGTTTCCTTTCCTTTTTCTGTTCTCTCAGATTTGTCCTCAGGTTTGAAGTGTCTGTGTTGTGCAGCTGGTCTGGTCTGTCTCTAGACAGTTCAGGCTTCACCCACTAGTTAAATGGTGGAGGCTCACAGCGACATACTCAACACACAAGTTTCTGAACTCTGCATGAGGGTTTCTCCGACGAAGTGAGGGCCGTGAGGCACAGCTCCCCGTCCCCCGGTGACCCTGCTAGGTCCACCTTCTTAGGGAAACCCTCTGCAGAGGAGCTGACAGAGCCAGGAACTTGTGAGTTGTGTGTGTCCACTCAGGCATCATTCATGCTTGTTCTGTAGGCAGTTCCTGTCAGAAGGAGGAGGCGCAGCAGGAGCGCCGGGGGGCGGAAGACGGTGCCTCAGTGCCTCTCTCCTTCTGACATTGTTAAAGAAAACACAACAAATTTATACTTATGTAGATAATTACATGTAGATAATGTCCTCAAGTTCTGTATAACCACTTTTTCCTCTCTCTGTGTTTGTTTCTCGTTCGTTGTTGTGTGTGTTTGTGTGCATTTGTCTCTTTCAAACAGGTGCCGGTCCTCACCTCTGCAGTGCTGCCGTCTCCTGTAGCGCTGCATGGTTCTAAGCTAAGTTTCCTTTCCTTTTTCTGTTCTCTCAGATTTGTCCTCAGGTTTGAAGTGTCTGTGTTGTGCAGCTGGTCTGGTCTGTCTCTAGACAGTTCAGGCTTCACCCACTAGTTAAATGGTGGAGGCTCACAGCGACATACTCAACACACAAGTTTCTGAACTCTGCATGAGGGTTTCTCCGACGAAGTGAGGGCCGTGAGGCACAGCTCCCCGTCCCCCGGTGACCCTGCTAGGTCCACCTTCTTAGGGAAACCCTCTGCAGAGGAGCTGACAGAGCCAGGAACTTGTGAGTTGTGTGTGTCCACTCAGGCATCATTCATGCTTGTTCTGTAGGCAGTTCCTGTCAGAAGGAGGAGGCGCAGCAGGAGCGCCGGGGGGCGGAAGACGGTGCCTCAGTGCCTCTCTCCTTCTGACATTGTTAAAGAAAACACAACAAATTTATACTTATGTAGATAATTACATGTAGATAATGTCCTCAAGTTCTGTATAACCACTTTTTCCTCTCTCTGTGTTTGTTTCTCGTTCGTTGTTGTGTGTGTTTGTGTGCATTTGTCTCTTTCAAACAGGTGCCGGTCCTCACCTCTGCAGTGCTGCCGTCTCCTGTAGCGCTGCATGGTTCTAAGCTAAGTTTCCTTTCCTTTTTCTGTTCTCTCAGATTTGTCCTCAGGTTTGAAGTGTCTGTGTTGTGCAGCTGGTCTGGTCTGTCTCTAGACAGTTCAGGCTTCACCCACTAGTTAAATGGTGGAGGCTCACAGCGACATACTCAACACACAAGTTTCTGAACTCTGCATGAGGGTTTCTCCGACGAAGTGAGGGCCGTGAGGCACAGCTCCCCGTCCCCCGGTGACCCTGCTAGGTCCACCTTCTTAGGGAAACCCTCTGCAGAGGAGCTGACAGAGCCAGGAACTTGTGAGTTGTGTGTGTCCACTCAGGCATCATTCATGCTTGTTCTGTAGGCAGTTCCTGTCAGAAGGAGGAGGCGCAGCAGGAGCGTCGGGGGGCGGAAGACGGTGCCTCAGTGCCTCTCTCCTTCTGACATTGTTAAAGAAAACACAACAAATTTATAATTATGTAGATAATTACATGTAGATAATGTCCTCAAG
This sequence comes from Diplotaxodon limnothrissa, assembly GCF_057381915.1. Lineage (NCBI taxonomy): Eukaryota > Metazoa > Chordata > Actinopteri > Cichliformes > Cichlidae > Diplotaxodon > Diplotaxodon limnothrissa. The sequence goes on from NC_140615.1 coordinate 689,162, forward strand.
TTCTGTATAACCACTTTTTCCTCTCTCTGTGTTTGTTTCTCGTTCGTTGTTGTGTGTGTTTGTGTGCATTTGTCTCTTTCAAACAGGTGCCGGTCCTCACCTCTGCAGTGCTGCCGTCTCCTGTAGCGCTGCATGGTTCTAAGCTAAGTTTCCTTTCCTTTTTCTGTTCTCTCAGATTTGTCCTCAGGTTTGAAGTGTCTGTGTTGTGCAGCTGGTCTGGTCTGTCTCTAGACAGTTCAGGCTTCACCCACTAGTTAAATGGTGGAGGCTCACAGCGACATACTCAACACACAAGTTTCTGAACTCTGCATGAGGGTTTCTCCGACGAAGTGAGGGCCGTGAGGCACAGCTCCCCGTCCCCCGGTGACCCTGCTAGGTCCACCTTCTTAGGGAAACCCTCTGCAGAGGAGCTGACAGAGCCAGGAACTTGTGAGTTGCGTGTGTCCACTCAGGCATCATTCATGCTTGTTCTGTAGGCAGTTCCTGTCAGAAGGAGGAGGCGCAGCAGGAGCGTCGGGGGGCGGAAGACGGTGCCTCAGTGCCTCTCTCCTTCTGACATTGTTAAAGAAAACACAACAAATTTATAATTATGTAGATAATTACATGTAGATAATGTCCTCAAGTTCTGTATAACCACTTTGTCCTCTCTCTGTGTTTGTTTCTCGTTCGTTGTTGTGTGTGTTTGTGTGCATTTGTCTCTTTCAAACAGGTGCCGGTCCTGACCTCTGCAGTGCTGCTGTCTCCTGTAGCGCTGCATGGTTCTAAGCTAAGTTTCCTTTCCTTTTTCTGTTCTCTCAGATTTGTCCTCAGGTTTGAAGTGTCTGTGTTGTGCAGCTGGTCTGGTCTGTCTCTAGACAGTTCAGGCTTCACCCACTAGTTAAATGGTGGAGGCTCACAGCGACATACTCAACACACAAGTTTCTGAACTCTGCATGAGGGTTTCTCCGGCGAAGTGAGGGCCGTGAGGCACAGCTCCCCGTCCCCCGGTGACCCTGCTAGGTCCACCTTCTTAGGGAAACCCTCTGCAGAGGAGCTGACAGAGCCAGGAACTTGTGAGTTGTATGTGTCCACTCAGGCATCATTCATGCTTGTTCTGTAGGCAGTTCCTGTCAGAAGGAGGAGGCGCAGCAGGAGCGTCGGGGGGCGGAAGACGGTGCCTCAGTGCCTCTCTCCTTCTGACATTGTTAAAGAAAACACAACAAATTTATAATTATGTAGATAATTACATGTAGATAATGTCCTCAAGTTCTTTATAACCACTTTGTCCTCTCTCTGTGTTTGTTTCTCGTTCGTTGTTGTGTGTGTTTGTGTGCATTTGTCTCTTTCAAACAGGTGCCGGTCCTCACCTCTGCAGTGCTGCCGTCTCCTGTAGCGCTGCATGGTTCTAAGCTAAGTTTCCTTTCCTTTTTCTGTTCTCTCAGATTTGTCCTCAGGTTTGAAGTGTCTGTGTTGTGCAGCTGGTCTGGTCTGTCTCTAGACAGTTCAGGCTTCACCCACTAGTTAAATGGTGGAGGCTCACAGCGACATACTCAACACACAAGTTTCTGAACTCTGCATGAGGGTTTCTCCGGCGAAGTGAGGGCCGTGAGGCACAGCTCCCCGTCCCCCGGTGACCCTGCTAGGTCCACCTTCTTAGGGAAACCCTCTGCAGAGGAGCTGACAGAGCCAGGAACTTGTGAGTTGTGTGTGTCCACTCAGGCATCATTCATGCTTGTTCTGTAGGCAGTTCCTGTCAGAAGGAGGAGGCGCAGCAGGAGCGTCGGGGGGCGGAAGACGGTGCCTCAGTGCCTCTCTCCTTCTGACATTGTTAAAGAAAACACAACAAATTTATAATTATGTAGATAATTACATGTAGATAATGTCCTCAAGTTCTGTATAACCACTTTGTCCTCTCTCTGTGTTTGTTTCCCGTTCGTTGTTGTGTGTGTTTGCGTGCATTTGTCTCTTTCAAACAGGTGCCGGTCCTCACCTCTGCAGTGCTGCCGTCTCCTGTAGCGCTGCATGGTTCTAAGCTAAGTTTCCTTTCCTTTTTCTGTTCTCTCAGATTTGTCCTCAGGTTTGAAGTGTCTGTGTTGTGCAGCTGGTCTGGTCTGTCTCTAGACAGTTCAGGCTTCACCCACTAGTTAAATGGTGGAGGCTCACAGCGACATACTCAACACACAAGTTTCTGAACTCTGCATGAGGGTTTCTCCGACGAAGTGAGGGCCGTGAGGCACAGCTCCCCGTCCCCCGGTGACCCTGCTAGGTCCACCTTCTTAGGGAAACCCTCTGCAGAGGAGCTGACAGAGCCAGGAACTTGTGAGTTGTGTGTGTCCACTCAGGCATCATTCATGCTTGTTCTGTAGGCAGTTCCTGTCAGAAGGAGGAGGCGCAGCAGGAGCGTCGGGGGGCGGAAGACGGTGCCTCAGTGCCTCTCTCCTTCTGACATTGTTAAAGAAAACACAACAAATTTATAATTATGTAGATAATTACATGTAGATAATGTCCTCAAGTTCTGTATAACCACTTTGTCCTCTCTCTGTGTTTGTTTCTCGTTCGTTGTTGTGTGTGTTTGTGTGCATTTGTCTCTTTCAAACAGGTGCCGGTCCTCACCTCTGCAGTGCTGCCGTCTCCTGTAGCGCTGCATGGTTCTAAGCTAAGTTTCCTTTCCTTTTTCTGTTCTCTCAGATTTGTCCTCAGGTTTGAAGTGTCTGTGTTGTGCAGCTGGTCTGGTCTGTCTCTAGACAGTTCAGGCTTCACCCACTAGTTAAATGGTGGAGGCTCACAGCGACATACTCAACACACAAGTTTCTGAACTCTGCATGAGGGTTTCTCCGACGAAGTGAGGGCCGTGAGGCACAGCTCCCCGTCCCCCGGTGACCCTGCTAGGTCCACCTTCTTAGGGAAACCCTCTGCAGAGGAGCTGACAGAGCCAGGAACTTGTGAGTTGTGTGTGTCCACTCAGGCATCATTCATGCTTGTTCTGTAGGCAGTTCCTGTCAGAAGGAGGAGGCGCAGCAGGAGCGTCGGGGGGCGGAAGACGGTGCCTCAGTGCCTCTCTCCTTCTGACATTGTTAAAGAAAACACAACAAATTTATAATTATGTAGATAATTACATGTAGATAATGTCCTCAAGTTCTGTATAACCACTTTGTCCTCTCTCTGTGTTTGTTTCTCGTTCGTTGTTGTGTGTGTTTGTGTGCATTTGTCTCTTTCAAACAGGTGCCGGTCCTCACCTCTGCAGTGCTGCCGTCTCCTGTAGCGCTGCATGGTTCTAAGCTAAGTTTCCTTTCCTTTTTCTGTTCTCTCAGATTTGTCCTCAGGTTTGAAGTGTCTGTGTTGTGCAGCTGGTCTGGTCTGTCTCTAGACAGTTCAGGCTTCACCCACTAGTTAAATGGTGGAGGCTCACAGCGACATACTCAGCACACAAGTTTCTGAACTCTGCATGAGGGTTTCTCCGACGAAGTGAGGGCCGTGAGGCACAGCTCCCCGTCCCCCGGTGACCCTGCTAGGTCCACCTTCTTAGGGAAACCCTCTGCAGAGGAGCTGACAGAGCCAGGAACTTGTGAGTTGCGTGTGTCCACTCAGGCATCATTCATGCTTGTTCTGTAGGCAGTTCCTGTCAGAAGGAGGAGGCGCAGCAGGAGCGTCGGGGGGCGGAAGACGGTGCCTCAGTGCCTCTCTCCTTCTGACATTGTTAAAGAAAACACAACAAATTTATAATTATGTAGATAATTACATGTAGATAATGTCCTCAAGTTCTGTATAACCACTTTGTCCTCTCTCTGTGTTTGTTTCTCGTTCGTTGTTGTGTGTGTTTGTGTGCATTTGTCTCTTTCAAACAGGTGCCGGTCCTCACCTCTGCAGTGCTGCCGTCTCCTGTAGCGCTGCATGGTTCTAAGCTAAGTTTCCTTTCCTTTTTCTGTTCTCTCAGATTTGTCCTCAGGTTTGAAGTGTCTGTGTTGTGCAGCTGGTCTGGTCTGTCTCTAGACAGTTCAGGCTTCACCCACTAGTTAAATGGTGGAGGCTCACAGCGACATACTCAACACACAAGTTTCTGAACTCTGCATGAGGGTTTCTCCGGCGAAGTGAGGGCCGTGAGGCACAGCTCCCCGTCCCCCGGTGACCCTGCTAGGTCCACCTTCTTAGGGAAACCCTCTGCAGAGGAGCTGACAGAGCCAGGAACTTGTGAGTTGTGTGTGTCCACTCAGGCATCATTCATGCTTGTTCTGTAGGCAGTTCCTGTCAGAAGGAGGAGGCGCAGCAGGAGCGTCGGGGGGCGGAAGACGGTGCCTCAGTGCCTCTCTCCTTCTGACATTGTTAAAGAAAACACAACAAATTTATAATTATGTAGATAATTACATGTAGATAATGTCCTCAAGTTCTGTATAACCACTTTGTCCTCTCTCTGTGTTTGTTTCTCGTTCGTTGTTGTGTGTGTTTGCGTGCATTTGTCTCTTTCAAACAGGTGCCGGTCCTCACCTCTGCAGTGCTGCCGTCTCCTGTAGCGCTGCATGGTTCTAAGCTAAGTTTCCTTTCCTTTTTCTGTTCTCTCAGATTTGTCCTCAGGTTTGAAGTGTCTGTGTTGTGCAGCTGGTCTGGTCTGTCTCTAGACAGTTCAGGCTTCACCCACTAGTTAAATGGTGGAGGCTCACAGCGACATACTCAACACACAAGTTTCTGAACTCTGCATGAGGGTTTCTCCGACGAAGTGAGGGCCGTGAGGCACAGCTCCCCGTCCCCCGGTGACCCTGCTAGGTCCACCTTCTTAGGGAAACCCTCTGCAGAGGAGCTGACAGAGCCAGGAACTTGTGAGTTGTGTGTGTCCACTCAGGCATCATTCATGCTTGTTCTGTAGGCAGTTCCTGTCAGAAGGAGGAGGCGCAGCAGGAGCGTCGGGGGGCGGAAGACGGTGCCTCAGTGCCTCTCTCCTTCTGACATTGTTAAAGAAAACACAACAAATTTATAATTATGTAGATAATTACATGTAGATAATGTCCTCAAGTTCTGTATAACCACTTTGTCCTCTCTCTGTGTTTGTTTCTCGTTCGTTGTTGTGTGTGTTTGCGTGCATTTGTCTCTTTCAAACAGGTGCCGGTCCTCACCTCTGCAGTGCTGCCGTCTCCTGTAGCGCTGCATGGTTCTAAGCTAAGTTTCCTTTCCTTTTTCTGTTCTCTCAGATTTGTCCTCAGGTTTGAAGTGTCTGTGTTGTGCAGCTGGTCTGGTCTGTCTCTAGACAGTTCAGGCTTCACCCACTAGTTAAATGGTGGAGGCTCACAGCGACATACTCAACACACAAGTTTCTGAACTCTGCATGAGGGTTTCTCCGACGAAGTGAGGGCCGTGAGGCACAGCTCCCCGTCCCCCGGTGACCCTGCTAGGTCCACCTTCTTAGGGAAACCCTCTGCAGAGGAGCTGACAGAGCCAGGAACTTGTGAGTTGTGTGTGTCCACTCAGGCATCATTCATGCTTGTTCTGTAGGCAGTTCCTGTCAGAAGGAGGAGGCGCAGCAGGAGCGTCGGGGGGCGGAAGACGGTGCCTCAGTGCCTCTCTCCTTCTGACATTGTTAAAGAAAACACAACAAATTTATAATTATGTAGATAATTACATGTAGATAATGTCCTCAAGTTCTGTATAACCACTTTGTCCTCTCTCTGTGTTTGTTTCTCGTTCGTTGTTGTGTGTGTTTGCGTGCATTTGTCTCTTTCAAACAGGTGCCGGTCCTCACCTCTGCAGTGCTGCCGTCTCCTGTAGCGCTGCATGGTTCTAAGCTAAGTTTCCTTTCCTTTTTCTGTTCTCTCAGATTTGTCCTCAGGTTTGAAGTGTCTGTGTTGTGCAGCTGGTCTGGTCTGTCTCTAGACAGTTCAGGCTTCACCCACTAGTTAAATGGTGGAGGCTCACAGCGACATACTCAACACACAAGTTTCTGAACTCTGCATGAGGGTTTCTCCGACGAAGTGAGGGCCGTGAGGCACAGCTCCCCGTCCCCCGGTGACCCTGCTAGGTCCACCTTCTTAGGGAAACCCTCTGCAGAGGAGCTGACAGAGCCAGGAACTTGTGAGTTGTGTGTGTCCACTCAGGCATCATTCATGCTTGTTCTGTAGGCAGTTCCTGTCAGAAGGAGGAGGCGCAGCAGGAGCGTCGGGGGGCGGAAGACGGTGCCTCAGTGCCTCTCTCCTTCTGACATTGTTAAAGAAAACACAACAAATTTATAATTATGTAGATAATTACATGTAGATAATGTCCTCAAGTTCTGTATAACCACTTTGTCCTCTCTCTGTGTTTGTTTCTCGTTCGTTGTTGTGTGTTTTTGCGTGCATTTGTCTCTTTCAAACAGGTGCCGGTCCTCACCTCTGCAGTGCTGCCGTCTCCTGTAGCGCTGCATGGTTCTAAGCTAAGTTTCCTTTCCTTTTTCTGTTCTCTCAGATTTGTCCTCAGGTTTGAAGTGTCTGTGTTGTGCAGCTGGTCTGGTCTGTCTCTAGACAGTTCAGGCTTCACCCACTAGTTAAATGGTGGAGGCTCACAGCGACATACTCAACACACAAGTTTCTGAACTCTGCATGAGGGTTTCTCCGACGAAGTGAGGGCCGTGAGGCACAGCTCCCCGTCCCCCGGTGACCCTGCTAGGTCCACCTTCTTAGGGAAACCCTCTGCAGAGGAGCTGACAGAGCCAGGAACTTGTGAGTTGTGTGTGTCCACTCAGGCATCATTCATGCTTGTTCTGTAGGCAGTTCCTGTCAGAAGGAGGAGGCGCAGCAGGAGCGTCGGGGGGCGGAAGACGGTGCCTCAGTGCCTCTCTCCTTCTGACATTGTTAAAGAAAACACAACAAATTTATAATTATGTAGATAATTACATGTAGATAATGTCCTCAAGTTCTGTATAACCACTTTGTCCTCTCTCTGTGTTTGTTTCTCGTTCGTTGTTGTGTGTGTTTGCGTGCATTTGTCTCTTTCAAACAGGTGCCGGTCCTCACCTCTGCAGTGCTGCCGTCTCCTGTAGCGCTGCATGGTTCTAAGCTAAGTTTCCTTTCCTTTTTCTGTTCTCTCAGATTTGTCCTCAGGTTTGAAGTGTCTGTGTTGTGCAGCTGGTCTGGTCTGTCTCTAGACAGTTCAGGCTTCACCCACTAGTTAAATGGTGGAGGCTCACAGCGACATACTCAACACACAAGTTTCTGAACTCTGCATGAGGGTTTCTCCGACGAAGTGAGGGCCGTGAGGCACAGCTCCCCGTCCCCCGGTGACCCTGCTAGGTCCACCTTCTTAGGGAAACCCTCTGCAGAGGAGCTGACAGAGCCAGGAACTTGTGAGTTGTGTGTGTCCACTCAGGCATCATTCATGCTTGTTCTGTAGGCAGTTCCTGTCAGAAGGAGGAGGCGCAGCAGGAGCGTCGGGGGGCGGAAGACGGTGCCTCAGTGCCTCTCTCCTTCTGACATTGTTAAAGAAAACACAACAAATTTATAATTATGTAGATAATTACATGTAGATAATGTCCTCAAGTTCTGTATAACCACTTTGTCCTCTCTCTGTGTTTGTTTCCCGTTCGTTGTTGTGTGTGTTTGCGTGCATTTGTCTCTTTCAAACAGGTGCCGGTCCTCACCTCTGCAGTGCTGCCGTCTCCTGTAGCGCTGCATGGTTCTAAGCTAAGTTTCCTTTCCTTTTTCTGTTCTCTCAGATTTGTCCTCAGGTTTGAAGTGTCTGTGTTGTGCAGCTGGTCTGGTCTGTCTCTAGACAGTTCAGGCTTCACCCACTAGTTAAATGGTGGAGGCTCACAGCGACATACTCAACACACAAGTTTCTGAACTCTGCATGAGGGTTTCTCCGATGAAGTGAGGGCCGTGAGGCACAGCTCCCCGTCCCCCGGTGACCCTGCTAGGTCCACCTTCTTAGGGAAACCCTCTGCAGAGGAGCTGACAGAGCCAGGAACTTGTGAGTTGTGTGTGTCCACTCAGGCATCATTCATGCTTGTTCTGTAGGCAGTTCCTGTCAGAAGGAGGAGGCGCAGCAGGAGCGTCGGGGGGCGGAAGACGGTGCCTCAGTGCCTCTCTCCTTCTGACATTGTTAAAGAAAACACAACAAATTTATAATTATGTAGATAATTACATGTAGATAATGTCCTCAAGTTCTGTATAACCACTTTGTCCTCTCTCTGTGTTTGTTTCTCGTTCGTTGTTGTGTGTGTTTGTGTGCATTTGTCTCTTTCAAACAGGTGCCGGTCCTCACCTCTGCAGTGCTGCCGTCTCCTGTAGCGCTGCATGGTTCTAAGCTAAGTTTCCTTTCCTTTTTCTGTTCTCTCAGATTTGTCCTCAGGTTTGAAGTGTCTGTGTTGTGCAGCTGGTCTGGTCTGTCTCTAGACAGTTCAGGCTTCACCCACTAGTTAAATGGTGGAGGCTCACAGCGACATACTCAACACACAAGTTTCTGAACTCTGCATGAGGGTTTCTCCGACGAAGTGAGGGCCGTGAGGCACAGCTCCCCGTCCCCCGGTGACCCTGCTAGGTCCACCTTCTTAGGGAAACCCTCTGCAGAGGAGCTGACAGAGCCAGGAACTTGTGAGTTGTGTGTGTCCACTCAGGCATCATTCATGCTTGTTCTGTAGGCAGTTCCTGTCAGAAGGAGGAGGCGCAGCAGGAGCGTCGGGGGGCGGAAGACGGTGCCTCAGTGCCTCTCTCCTTCTGACATTGTTAAAGAAAACACAACAAATTTATAATTATGTAGATAATTACATGTAGATAATGTCCTCAAGTTCTGTATAACCACTTTGTCCTCTCTCTGTGTTTGTTTCCCGTTCGTTGTTGTGTGTGTTTGCGTGCATTTGTCTCTTTCAAACAGGTGCCGGTCCTCACCTCTGCAGTGCTGCCGTCTCCTGTAGCGCTGCATGGTTCTAAGCTAAGTTTCCTTTCCTTTTTCTGTTCTCTCAGATTTGTCCTCAGGTTTGAAGTGTCTGTGTTGTGCAGCTGGTCTGGTCTGTCTCTAGACAGTTCAGGCTTCACCCACTAGTTAAATGGTGGAGGCTCACAGCGACATACTCAACACACAAGTTTCTGAACTCTGCATGAGGGTTTCTCCGACGAAGTGAGGGCCGTGAGGCACAGCTCCCCGTCCCCCGGTGACCCTGCTAGGTCCACCTTCTTAGGGAAACCCTCTGCAGAGGAGCTGACAGAGCCAGGAACTTGTGAGTTGCGTGTGTCCACTCAGGCATCATTCATGCTTGTTCTGTAGGCAGTTCCTGTCAGAAGGAGGAGGCGCAGCAGGAGCGTCGGGGGGCGGAAGACGGTGCCTCAGTGCCTCTCTCCTTCTGACATTGTTAAAGAAAACACAACAAATTTATAATTATGTAGATAATTACATGTAGATAATGTCCTCAAGTTCTGTATAACCACTTTGTCCTCTCTCTGTGTTTGTTTCTCGTTCGTTGTTGTGTGTGTTTGTGTGCATTTGTCTCTTTCAAACAGGTGCCGGTCCTGACCTCTGCAGTGCTGCTGTCTCCTGTAGCGCTGCATGGTTCTAAGCTAAGTTTCCTTTCCTTTTTCTGTTCTCTCAGATTTGTCCTCAGGTTTGAAGTGTCTGTGTTGTGCAGCTGGTCTGGTCTGTCTCTAGACAGTTCAGGCTTCACCCACTAGTTAAATGGTGGAGGCTCACAGCGACATACTCAACACACAAGTTTCTGAACTCTGCATGAGGGTTTCTCCGGCGAAGTGAGGGCCGTGAGGCACAGCTCCCCGTCCCCCGGTGACCCTGCTAGGTCCACCTTCTTAGGGAAACCCTCTGCAGAGGAGCTGACAGAGCCAGGAACTTGTGAGTTGTATGTGTCCACTCAGGCATCATTCATGCTTGTTCTGTAGGCAGTTCCTGTCAGAAGGAGGAGGCGCAGCAGGAGCGTCGGGGGGCGGAAGACGGTGCCTCAGTGCCTCTCTCCTTCTGACATTGTTAAAGAAAACACAACAAATTTATAATTATGTAGATAATTACATGTAGATAATGTCCTCAAGTTCTTTATAACCACTTTGTCCTCTCTCTGTGTTTGTTTCTCGTTCGTTGTTGTGTGTGTTTGTGTGCATTTGTCTCTTTCAAACAGGTGCCGGTCCTCACCTCTGCAGTGCTGCCGTCTCCTGTAGCGCTGCATGGTTCTAAGCTAAGTTTCCTTTCCTTTTTCTGTTCTCTCAGATTTGTCCTCAGGTTTGAAGTGTCTGTGTTGTGCAGCTGGTCTGGTCTGTCTCTAGACAGTTCAGGCTTCACCCACTAGTTAAATGGTGGAGGCTCACAGCGACATACTCAACACACAAGTTTCTGAACTCTGCATGAGGGTTTCTCCGGCGAAGTGAGGGCCGTGAGGCACAGCTCCCCGTCCCCCGGTGACCCTGCTAGGTCCACCTTCTTAGGGAAACCCTCTGCAGAGGAGCTGACAGAGCCAGGAACTTGTGAGTTGTGTGTGTCCACTCAGGCATCATTCATGCTTGTTCTGTAGGCAGTTCCTGTCAGAAGGAGGAGGCGCAGCAGGAGCGTCGGGGGGCGGAAGACGGTGCCTCAGTGCCTCTCTCCTTCTGACATTGTTAAAGAAAACACAACAAATTTATAATTATGTAGATAATTACATGTAGATAATGTCCTCAAGTTCTGTATAACCACTTTGTCCTCTCTCTGTGTTTGTTTCCCGTTCGTTGTTGTGTGTGTTTGCGTGCATTTGTCTCTTTCAAACAGGTGCCGGTCCTCACCTCTGCAGTGCTGCCGTCTCCTGTAGCGCTGCATGGTTCTAAGCTAAGTTTCCTTTCCTTTTTCTGTTCTCTCAGATTTGTCCTCAGGTTTGAAGTGTCTGTGTTGTGCAGCTGGTCTGGTCTGTCTCTAGACAGTTCAGGCTTCACCCACTAGTTAAATGGTGGAGGCTCACAGCGACATACTCAACACACAAGTTTCTGAACTCTGCATGAGGGTTTCTCCGACGAAGTGAGGGCCGTGAGGCACAGCTCCCCGTCCCCCGGTGACCCTGCTAGGTCCACCTTCTTAGGGAAACCCTCTGCAGAGGAGCTGACAGAGCCAGGAACTTGTGAGTTGTGTGTGTCCACTCAGGCATCATTCATGCTTGTTCTGTAGGCAGTTCCTGTCAGAAGGAGGAGGCGCAGCAGGAGCGTCGGGGGGCGGAAGACGGTGCCTCAGTGCCTCTCTCCTTCTGACATTGTTAAAGAAAACACAACAAATTTATAATTATGTAGATAATTACATGTAGATAATGTCCTCAAGTTCTGTATAACCACTTTGTCCTCTCTCTGTGTTTGTTTCTCGTTCGTTGTTGTGTGTGTTTGTGTGCATTTGTCTCTTTCAAACAGGTGCCGGTCCTCACCTCTGCAGTGCTGCCGTCTCCTGTAGCGCTGCATGGTTCTAAGCTAAGTTTCCTTTCCTTTTTCTGTTCTCTCAGATTTGTCCTCAGGTTTGAAGTGTCTGTGTTGTGCAGCTGGTCTGGTCTGTCTCTAGACAGTTCAGGCTTCACCCACTAGTTAAATGGTGGAGGCTCACAGCGACATACTCAGCACACAAGTTTCTGAACTCTGCATGAGGGTTTCTCCGACGAAGTGAGGGCCGTGAGGCACAGCTCCCCGTCCCCCGGTGACCCTGCTAGGTCCACCTTCTTAGGGAAACCCTCTGCAGAGGAGCTGACAGAGCCAGGAACTTGTGAGTTGCGTGTGTCCACTCAGGCATCATTCATGCTTGTTCTGTAGGCAGTTCCTGTCAGAAGGAGGAGGCGCAGCAGGAGCGTCGGGGGGCGGAAGACGGTGCCTCAGTGCCTCTCTCCTTCTGACATTGTTAAAGAAAACACAACAAATTTATAATTATGTAGATAATTACATGTAGATAATGTCCTCAAGTTCTGTATAACCACTTTGTCCTCTCTCTGTGTTTGTTTCTCGTTCGTTGTTGTGTGTGTTTGTGTGCATTTGTCTCTTTCAAACAGGTGCCGGTCCTCACCTCTGCAGTGCTGCCGTCTCCTGTAGCGCTGCATGGTTCTAAGCTAAGTTTCCTTTCCTTTTTCTGTTCTCTCAGATTTGTCCTCAGGTTTGAAGTGTCTGTGTTGTGCAGCTGGTCTGGTCTGTCTCTAGACAGTTCAGGCTTCACCCACTAGTTAAATGGTGGAGGCTCACAGCGACATACTCAACACACAAGTTTCTGAACTCTGCATGAGGGTTTCTCCGGCGAAGTGAGGGCCGTGAGGCACAGCTCCCCGTCCCCCGGTGACCCTGCTAGGTCCACCTTCTTAGGGAAACCCTCTGCAGAGGAGCTGACAGAGCCAGGAACTTGTGAGTTGTGTGTGTCCACTCAGGCATCATTCATGCTTGTTCTGTAGGCAGTTCCTGTCAGAAGGAGGAGGCGCAGCAGGAGCGTCGGGGGGCGGAAGACGGTGCCTCAGTGCCTCTCTCCTTCTGACATTGTTAAAGAAAACACAACAAATTTATAATTATGTAGATAATTACATGTAGATAATGTCCTCAAGTTCTGTATAACCACTTTGTCCTCTCTCTGTGTTTGTTTCTCGTTCGTTGTTGTGTGTGTTTGCGTGCATTTGTCTCTTTCAAACAGGTGCCGGTCCTCACCTCTGCAGTGCTGCCGTCTCCTGTAGCGCTGCATGGTTCTAAGCTAAGTTTCCTTTCCTTTTTCTGTTCTCTCAGATTTGTCCTCAGGTTTGAAGTGTCTGTGTTGTGCAGCTGGTCTGGTCTGTCTCTAGACAGTTCAGGCTTCACCCACTAGTTAAATGGTGGAGGCTCACAGCGACATACTCAACACACAAGTTTCTGAACTCTGCATGAGGGTTTCTCCGACGAAGTGAGGGCCGTGAGGCACAGCTCCCCGTCCCCCGGTGACCCTGCTAGGTCCACCTTCTTAGGGAAACCCTCTGCAGAGGAGCTGACAGAGCCAGGAACTTGTGAGTTGTGTGTGTCCACTCAGGCATCATTCATGCTTGTTCTGTAGGCAGTTCCTGTCAGAAGGAGGAGGCGCAGCAGGAGCGTCGGGGGGCGGAAGACGGTGCCTCAGTGCCTCTCTCCTTCTGACATTGTTAAAGAAAACACAACAAATTTATAATTATGTAGATAATTACATGTAGATAATGTCCTCAAGTTCTGTATAACCACTTTGTCCTCTCTCTGTGTTTGTTTCTCGTTCGTTGTTGTGTGTGTTTGCGTGCATTTGTCTCTTTCAAACAGGTGCCGGTCCTCACCTCTGCAGTGCTGCCGTCTCCTGTAGCGCTGCATGGTTCTAAGCTAAGTTTCCTTTCCTTTTTCTGTTCTCTCAGATTTGTCCTCAGGTTTGAAGTGTCTGTGTTGTGCAGCTGGTCTGGTCTGTCTCTAGACAGTTCAGGCTTCACCCACTAGTTAAATGGTGGAGGCTCACAGCGACATACTCAACACACAAGTTTCTGAACTCTGCATGAGGGTTTCTCCGACGAAGTGAGGGCCGTGAGGCACAGCTCCCCGTCCCCCGGTGACCCTGCTAGGTCCACCTTCTTAGGGAAACCCTCTGCAGAGGAGCTGACAGAGCCAGGAACTTGTGAGTTGTGTGTGTCCACTCAGGCATCATTCATGCTTGTTCTGTAGGCAGTTCCTGTCAGAAGGAGGAGGCGCAGCAGGAGCGTCGGGGGGCGGAAGACGGTGCCTCAGTGCCTCTCTCCTTCTGACATTGTTAAAGAAAACACAACAAATTTATAATTATGTAGATAATTACATGTAGATAATGTCCTCAAGTTCTGTATAACCACTTTGTCCTCTCTCTGTGTTTGTTTCTCGTTCGTTGTTGTGTGTGTTTGCGTGCATTTGTCTCTTTCAAACAGGTGCCGGTCCTCACCTCTGCAGTGCTGCCGTCTCCTGTAGCGCTGCATGGTTCTAAGCTAAGTTTCCTTTCCTTTTTCTGTTCTCTCAGATTTGTCCTCAGGTTTGAAGTGTCTGTGTTGTGCAGCTGGTCTGGTCTGTCTCTAGACAGTTCAGGCTTCACCCACTAGTTAAATGGTGGAGGCTCACAGCGACATACTCAACACACAAGTTTCTGAACTCTGCATGAGGGTTTCTCCGACGAAGTGAGGGCCGTGAGGCACAGCTCCCCGTCCCCCGGTGACCCTGCTAGGTCCACCTTCTTAGGGAAACCCTCTGCAGAGGAGCTGACAGAGCCAGGAACTTGTGAGTTGTGTGTGTCCACTCAGGCATCATTCATGCTTGTTCTGTAGGCAGTTCCTGTCAGAAGGAGGAGGCGCAGCAGGAGCGTCGGGGGGCGGAAGACGGTGCCTCAGTGCCTCTCTCCTTCTGACATTGTTAAAGAAAACACAACAAATTTATAATTATGTAGATAATTACATGTAGATAATGTCCTCAAGTTCTGTATAACCACTTTGTCCTCTCTCTGTGTTTGTTTCTCGTTCGTTGTTGTGTGTTTTTGCGTGCATTTGTCTCTTTCAAACAGGTGCCGGTCCTCACCTCTGCAGTGCTGCCGTCTCCTGTAGCGCTGCATGGTTCTAAGCTAAGTTTCCTTTCCTTTTTCTGTTCTCTCAGATTTGTCCTCAGGTTTGAAGTGTCTGTGTTGTGCAGCTGGTCTGGTCTGTCTCTAGACAGTTCAGGCTTCACCCACTAGTTAAATGGTGGAGGCTCACAGCGACATACTCAACACACAAGTTTCTGAACTCTGCATGAGGGTTTCTCCGACGAAGTGAGGGCCGTGAGGCACAGCTCCCCGTCCCCCGGTGACCCTGCTAGGTCCACCTTCTTAGGGAAACCCTCTGCAGAGGAGCTGACAGAGCCAGGAACTTGTGAGTTGTGTGTGTCCACTCAGGCATCATTCATGCTTGTTCTGTAGGCAGTTCCTGTCAGAAGGAGGAGGCGCAGCAGGAGCGTCGGGGGGCGGAAGACGGTGCCTCAGTGCCTCTCTCCTTCTGACATTGTTAAAGAAAACACAACAAATTTATAATTATGTAGATAATTACATGTAGATAATGTCCTCAAGTTCTGTATAACCACTTTGTCCTCTCTCTGTGTTTGTTTCTCGTTCGTTGTTGTGTGTGTTTGCGTGCATTTGTCTCTTTCAAACAGGTGCCGGTCCTCACCTCTGCAGTGCTGCCGTCTCCTGTAGCGCTGCATGGTTCTAAGCTAAGTTTCCTTTCCTTTTTCTGTTCTCTCAGATTTGTCCTCAGGTTTGAAGTGTCTGTGTTGTGCAGCTGGTCTGGTCTGTCTCTAGACAGTTCAGGCTTCACCCACTAGTTAAATGGTGGAGGCTCACAGCGACATACTCAACACACAAGTTTCTGAACTCTGCATGAGGGTTTCTCCGACGAAGTGAGGGCCGTGAGGCACAGCTCCCCGTCCCCCGGTGACCCTGCTAGGTCCACCTTCTTAGGGAAACCCTCTGCAGAGGAGCTGACAGAGCCAGGAACTTGTGAGTTGTGTGTGTCCACTCAGGCATCATTCATGCTTGTTCTGTAGGCAGTTCCTGTCAGAAGGAGGAGGCGCAGCAGGAGCGTCGGGGGGCGGAAGACGGTGCCTCAGTGCCTCTCTCCTTCTGACATTGTTAAAGAAAACACAACAAATTTATAATTATGTAGATAATTACATGTAGATAATGTCCTCAAGTTCTGTATAACCACTTTGTCCTCTCTCTGTGTTTGTTTCCCGTTCGTTGTTGTGTGTGTTTGCGTGCATTTGTCTCTTTCAAACAGGTGCCGGTCCTCACCTCTGCAGTGCTGCCGTCTCCTGTAGCGCTGCATGGTTCTAAGCTAAGTTTCCTTTCCTTTTTCTGTTCTCTCAGATTTGTCCTCAGGTTTGAAGTGTCTGTGTTGTGCAGCTGGTCTGGTCTGTCTCTAGACAGTTCAGGCTTCACCCACTAGTTAAATGGTGGAGGCTCACAGCGACATACTCAACACACAAGTTTCTGAACTCTGCATGAGGGTTTCTCCGATGAAGTGAGGGCCGTGAGGCACAGCTCCCCGTCCCCCGGTGACCCTGCTAGGTCCACCTTCTTAGGGAAACCCTCTGCAGAGGAGCTGACAGAGCCAGGAACTTGTGAGTTGTGTGTGTCCACTCAGGCATCATTCATGCTTGTTCTGTAGGCAGTTCCTGTCAGAAGGAGGAGGCGCAGCAGGAGCGTCGGGGGGCGGAAGACGGTGCCTCAGTGCCTCTCTCCTTCTGACATTGTTAAAGAAAACACAACAAATTTATAATTATGTAGATAATTACATGTAGATAATGTCCTCAAGTTCTGTATAACCACTTTGTCCTCTCTCTGTGTTTGTTTCTCGTTCGTTGTTGTGTGTGTTTGTGTGCATTTGTCTCTTTCAAACAGGTGCCGGTCCTCACCTCTGCAGTGCTGCCGTCTCCTGTAGCGCTGCATGGTTCTAAGCTAAGTTTCCTTTCCTTTTTCTGTTCTCTCAGATTTGTCCTCAGGTTTGAAGTGTCTGTGTTGTGCAGCTGGTCTGGTCTGTCTCTAGACAGTTCAGGCTTCACCCACTAGTTAAATGGTGGAGGCTCACAGCGACATACTCAACACACAAGTTTCTGAACTCTGCATGAGGGTTTCTCCGACGAAGTGAGGGCCGTGAGGCACAGCTCCCCGTCCCCCGGTGACCCTGCTAGGTCCACCTTCTTAGGGAAACCCTCTGCAGAGGAGCTGACAGAGCCAGGAACTTGTGAGTTGTGTGTGTCCACTCAGGCATCATTCATGCTTGTTCTGTAGGCAGTTCCTGTCAGAAGGAGGAGGCGCAGCAGGAGCGTCGGGGGGCGGAAGACGGTGCCTCAGTGCCTCTCTCCTTCTGACATTGTTAAAGAAAACACAACAAATTTATAATTATGTAGATAATTACATGTAGATAATGTCCTCAAGTTCTGTATAACCACTTTGTCCTCTCTCTGTGTTTGTTTCCCGTTCGTTGTTGTGTGTGTTTGCGTGCATTTGTCTCTTTCAAACAGGTGCCGGTCCTCACCTCTGCAGTGCTGCCGTCTCCTGTAGCGCTGCATGGTTCTAAGCTAAGTTTCCTTTCCTTTTTCTGTTCTCTCAGATTTGTCCTCAGGTTTGAAGTGTCTGTGTTGTGCAGCTGGTCTGGTCTGTCTCTAGACAGTTCAGGCTTCACCCACTAGTTAAATGGTGGAGGCTCACAGCGACATACTCAACACACAAGTTTCTGAACTCTGCATGAGGGTTTCTCCGACGAAGTGAGGGCCGTGAGGCACAGCTCCCCGTCCCCCGGTGACCCTGCTAGGTCCACCTTCTTAGGGAAACCCTCTGCAGAGGAGCTGACAGAGCCAGGAACTTGTGAGTTGCGTGTGTCCACTCAGGCATCATTCATGCTTGTTCTGTAGGCAGTTCCTGTCAGAAGGAGGAGGCGCAGCAGGAGCGTCGGGGGGCGGAAGACGGTGCCTCAGTGCCTCTCTCCTTCTGACATTGTTAAAGAAAACACAACAAATTTATAATTATGTAGATAATTACATGTAGATAATGTCCTCAAGTTCTGTATAACCACTTTGTCCTCTCTCTGTGTTTGTTTCTCGTTCGTTGTTGTGTGTGTTTGTGTGCATTTGTCTCTTTCAAACAGGTGCCGGTCCTGACCTCTGCAGTGCTGCTGTCTCCTGTAGCGCTGCATGGTTCTAAGCTAAGTTTCCTTTCCTTTTTCTGTTCTCTCAGATTTGTCCTCAGGTTTGAAGTGTCTGTGTTGTGCAGCTGGTCTGGTCTGTCTCTAGACAGTTCAGGCTTCACCCACTAGTTAAATGGTGGAGGCTCACAGCGACATACTCAACACACAAGTTTCTGAACTCTGCATGAGGGTTTCTCCGGCGAAGTGAGGGCCGTGAGGCACAGCTCCCCGTCCCCCGGTGACCCTGCTAGGTCCACCTTCTTAGGGAAACCCTCTGCAGAGGAGCTGACAGAGCCAGGAACTTGTGAGTTGTATGTGTCCACTCAGGCATCATTCATGCTTGTTCTGTAGGCAGTTCCTGTCAGAAGGAGGAGGCGCAGCAGGAGCGTCGGGGGGCGGAAGACGGTGCCTCAGTGCCTCTCTCCTTCTGACATTGTTAAAGAAAACACAACAAATTTATAATTATGTAGATAATTACATGTAGATAATGTCCTCAAGTTCTTTATAACCACTTTGTCCTCTCTCTGTGTTTGTTTCTCGTTCGTTGTTGTGTGTGTTTGTGTGCATTTGTCTCTTTCAAACAGGTGCCGGTCCTCACCTCTGCAGTGCTGCCGTCTCCTGTAGCGCTGCATGGTTCTAAGCTAAGTTTCCTTTCCTTTTTCTGTTCTCTCAGATTTGTCCTCAGGTTTGAAGTGTCTGTGTTGTGCAGCTGGTCTGGTCTGTCTCTAGACAGTTCAGGCTTCACCCACTAGTTAAATGGTGGAGGCTCACAGCGACATACTCAACACACAAGTTTCTGAACTCTGCATGAGGGTTTCTCCGGCGAAGTGAGGGCCGTGAGGCACAGCTCCCCGTCCCCCGGTGACCCTGCTAGGTCCACCTTCTTAGGGAAACCCTCTGCAGAGGAGCTGACAGAGCCAGGAACTTGTGAGTTGTGTGTGTCCACTCAGGCATCATTCATGCTTGTTCTGTAGGCAGTTCCTGTCAGAAGGAGGAGGCGCAGCAGGAGCGTCGGGGGGCGGAAGACGGTGCCTCAGTGCCTCTCTCCTTCTGACATTGTTAAAGAAAACACAACAAATTTATAATTATGTAGATAATTACATGTAGATAATGTCCTCAAGTTCTGTATAACCACTTTGTCCTCTCTCTGTGTTTGTTTCCCGTTCGTTGTTGTGTGTGTTTGCGTGCATTTGTCTCTTTCAAACAGGTGCCGGTCCTCACCTCTGCAGTGCTGCCGTCTCCTGTAGCGCTGCATGGTTCTAAGCTAAGTTTCCTTTCCTTTTTCTGTTCTCTCAGATTTGTCCTCAGGTTTGAAGTGTCTGTGTTGTGCAGCTGGTCTGGTCTGTCTCTAGACAGTTCAGGCTTCACCCACTAGTTAAATGGTGGAGGCTCACAGCGACATACTCAACACACAAGTTTCTGAACTCTGCATGAGGGTTTCTCCGACGAAGTGAGGGCCGTGAGGCACAGCTCCCCGTCCCCCGGTGACCCTGCTAGGTCCACCTTCTTAGGGAAACCCTCTGCAGAGGAGCTGACAGAGCCAGGAACTTGTGAGTTGTGTGTGTCCACTCAGGCATCATTCATGCTTGTTCTGTAGGCAGTTCCTGTCAGAAGGAGGAGGCGCAGCAGGAGCGTCGGGGGGCGGAAGACGGTGCCTCAGTGCCTCTCTCCTTCTGACATTGTTAAAGAAAACACAACAAATTTATAATTATGTAGATAATTACATGTAGATAATGTCCTCAAGTTCTGTATAACCACTTTGTCCTCTCTCTGTGTTTGTTTCTCGTTCGTTGTTGTGTGTGTTTGTGTGCATTTGTCTCTTTCAAACAGGTGCCGGTCCTCACCTCTGCAGTGCTGCCGTCTCCTGTAGCGCTGCATGGTTCTAAGCTAAGTTTCCTTTCCTTTTTCTGTTCTCTCAGATTTGTCCTCAGGTTTGAAGTGTCTGTGTTGTGCAGCTGGTCTGGTCTGTCTCTAGACAGTTCAGGCTTCACCCACTAGTTAAATGGTGGAGGCTCACAGCGACATACTCAGCACACAAGTTTCTGAACTCTGCATGAGGGTTTCTCCGACGAAGTGAGGGCCGTGAGGCACAGCTCCCCGTCCCCCGGTGACCCTGCTAGGTCCACCTTCTTAGGGAAACCCTCTGCAGAGGAGCTGACAGAGCCAGGAACTTGTGAGTTGCGTGTGTCCACTCAGGCATCATTCATGCTTGTTCTGTAGGCAGTTCCTGTCAGAAGGAGGAGGCGCAGCAGGAGCGTCGGGGGGCGGAAGACGGTGCCTCAGTGCCTCTCTCCTTCTGACATTGTTAAAGAAAACACAACAAATTTATAATTATGTAGATAATTACATGTAGATAATGTCCTCAAGTTCTGTATAACCACTTTGTCCTCTCTCTGTGTTTGTTTCTCGTTCGTTGTTGTGTGTGTTTGTGTGCATTTGTCTCTTTCAAACAGGTGCCGGTCCTCACCTCTGCAGTGCTGCCGTCTCCTGTAGCGCTGCATGGTTCTAAGCTAAGTTTCCTTTCCTTTTTCTGTTCTCTCAGATTTGTCCTCAGGTTTGAAGTGTCTGTGTTGTGCAGCTGGTCTGGTCTGTCTCTAGACAGTTCAGGCTTCACCCACTAGTTAAATGGTGGAGGCTCACAGCGACATACTCAACACACAAGTTTCTGAACTCTGCATGAGGGTTTCTCCGGCGAAGTGAGGGCCGTGAGGCACAGCTCCCCGTCCCCCGGTGACCCTGCTAGGTCCACCTTCTTAGGGAAACCCTCTGCAGAGGAGCTGACAGAGCCAGGAACTTGTGAGTTGTGTGTGTCCACTCAGGCATCATTCATGCTTGTTCTGTAGGCAGTTCCTGTCAGAAGGAGGAGGCGCAGCAGGAGCGTCGGGGGGCGGAAGACGGTGCCTCAGTGCCTCTCTCCTTCTGACATTGTTAAAGAAAACACAACAAATTTATAATTATGTAGATAATTACATGTAGATAATGTCCTCAAGTTCTGTATAACCACTTTGTCCTCTCTCTGTGTTTGTTTCTCGTTCGTTGTTGTGTGTGTTTGCGTGCATTTGTCTCTTTCAAACAGGTGCCGGTCCTCACCTCTGCAGTGCTGCCGTCTCCTGTAGCGCTGCATGGTTCTAAGCTAAGTTTCCTTTCCTTTTTCTGTTCTCTCAGATTTGTCCTCAGGTTTGAAGTGTCTGTGTTGTGCAGCTGGTCTGGTCTGTCTCTAGACAGTTCAGGCTTCACCCACTAGTTAAATGGTGGAGGCTCACAGCGACATACTCAACACACAAGTTTCTGAACTCTGCATGAGGGTTTCTCCGACGAAGTGAGGGCCGTGAGGCACAGCTCCCCGTCCCCCGGTGACCCTGCTAGGTCCACCTTCTTAGGGAAACCCTCTGCAGAGGAGCTGACAGAGCCAGGAACTTGTGAGTTGTGTGTGTCCACTCAGGCATCATTCATGCTTGTTCTGTAGGCAGTTCCTGTCAGAAGGAGGAGGCGCAGCAGGAGCGTCGGGGGGCGGAAGACGGTGCCTCAGTGCCTCTCTCCTTCTGACATTGTTAAAGAAAACACAACAAATTTATAATTATGTAGATAATTACATGTAGATAATGTCCTCAAGTTCTGTATAACCACTTTGTCCTCTCTCTGTGTTTGTTTCTCGTTCGTTGTTGTGTGTGTTTGCGTGCATTTGTCTCTTTCAAACAGGTGCCGGTCCTCACCTCTGCAGTGCTGCCGTCTCCTGTAGCGCTGCATGGTTCTAAGCTAAGTTTCCTTTCCTTTTTCTGTTCTCTCAGATTTGTCCTCAGGTTTGAAGTGTCTGTGTTGTGCAGCTGGTCTGGTCTGTCTCTAGACAGTTCAGGCTTCACCCACTAGTTAAATGGTGGAGGCTCACAGCGACATACTCAACACACAAGTTTCTGAACTCTGCATGAGGGTTTCTCCGACGAAGTGAGGGCCGTGAGGCACAGCTCCCCGTCCCCCGGTGACCCTGCTAGGTCCACCTTCTTAGGGAAACCCTCTGCAGAGGAGCTGACAGAGCCAGGAACTTGTGAGTTGTGTGTGTCCACTCAGGCATCATTCATGCTTGTTCTGTAGGCAGTTCCTGTCAGAAGGAGGAGGCGCAGCAGGAGCGTCGGGGGGCGGAAGACGGTGCCTCAGTGCCTCTCTCCTTCTGACATTGTTAAAGAAAACACAACAAATTTATAATTATGTAGATAATTACATGTAGATAATGTCCTCAAGTTCTGTATAACCACTTTGTCCTCTCTCTGTGTTTGTTTCTCGTTCGTTGTTGTGTGTGTTTGCGTGCATTTGTCTCTTTCAAACAGGTGCCGGTCCTCACCTCTGCAGTGCTGCCGTCTCCTGTAGCGCTGCATGGTTCTAAGCTAAGTTTCCTTTCCTTTTTCTGTTCTCTCAGATTTGTCCTCAGGTTTGAAGTGTCTGTGTTGTGCAGCTGGTCTGGTCTGTCTCTAGACAGTTCAGGCTTCACCCACTAGTTAAATGGTGGAGGCTCACAGCGACATACTCAACACACAAGTTTCTGAACTCTGCATGAGGGTTTCTCCGACGAAGTGAGGGCCGTGAGGCACAGCTCCCCGTCCCCCGGTGACCCTGCTAGGTCCACCTTCTTAGGGAAACCCTCTGCAGAGGAGCTGACAGAGCCAGGAACTTGTGAGTTGTGTGTGTCCACTCAGGCATCATTCATGCTTGTTCTGTAGGCAGTTCCTGTCAGAAGGAGGAGGCGCAGCAGGAGCGCCGGGGGGCGGAAGACGGTGCCTCAGTGCCTCTCTCCTTCTGACATTGTTAAAGAAAACACAACAAATTTATACTTATGTAGATAATTACATGTAGATAATGTCCTCAAGTTCTGTATAACCACTTTTTCCTCTCTCTGTGTTTGTTTCTCGTTCGTTGTTGTGTGTGTTTGTGTGCATTTGTCTCTTTCAAACAGGTGCCGGTCCTCACCTCTGCAGTGCTGCCGTCTCCTGTAGCGCTGCATGGTTCTAAGCTAAGTTTCCTTTCCTTTTTCTGTTCTCTCAGATTTGTCCTCAGGTTTGAAGTGTCTGTGTTGTGCAGCTGGTCTGGTCTGTCTCTAGACAGTTCAGGCTTCACCCACTAGTTAAATGGTGGAGGCTCACAGCGACATACTCAACACACAAGTTTCTGAACTCTGCATGAGGGTTTCTCCGACGAAGTGAGGGCCGTGAGGCACAGCTCCCCGTCCCCCGGTGACCCTGCTAGGTCCACCTTCTTAGGGAAACCCTCTGCAGAGGAGCTGACAGAGCCAGGAACTTGTGAGTTGTGTGTGTCCACTCAGGCATCATTCATGCTTGTTCTGTAGGCAGTTCCTGTCAGAAGGAGGAGGCGCAGCAGGAGCGCCGGGGGGCGGAAGACGGTGCCTCAGTGCCTCTCTCCTTCTGACATTGTTAAAGAAAACACAACAAATTTATACTTATGTAGATAATTACATGTAGATAATGTCCTCAAGTTCTGTATAACCACTTTTTCCTCTCTCTGTGTTTGTTTCTCGTTCGTTGTTGTGTGTGTTTGTGTGCATTTGTCTCTTTCAAACAGGTGCCGGTCCTCACCTCTGCAGTGCTGCCGTCTCCTGTAGCGCTGCATGGTTCTAAGCTAAGTTTCCTTTCCTTTTTCTGTTCTCTCAGATTTGTCCTCAGGTTTGAAGTGTCTGTGTTGTGCAGCTGGTCTGGTCTGTCTCTAGACAGTTCAGGCTTCACCCACTAGTTAAATGGTGGAGGCTCACAGCGACATACTCAACACACAAGTTTCTGAACTCTGCATGAGGGTTTCTCCGACGAAGTGAGGGCCGTGAGGCACAGCTCCCCGTCCCCCGGTGACCCTGCTAGGTCCACCTTCTTAGGGAAACCCTCTGCAGAGGAGCTGACAGAGCCAGGAACTTGTGAGTTGCGTGTGTCCACTCAGGCATCATTCATGCTTGTTCTGTAGGCAGTTCCTGTCAGAAGGAGGAGGCGCAGCAGGAGCGTCGGGGGGCGGAAGACGGTGCCTCAGTGCCTCTCTCCTTCTGACATTGTTAAAGAAAACACAACAAATTTATAATTATGTAGATAATTACATGTAGATAATGTCCTCAAGTTCTGTATAACCACTTTGTCCTCTCTCTGTGTTTGTTTCTCGTTCGTTGTTGTGTGTGTTTGTGTGCATTTGTCTCTTTCAAACAGGTGCCGGTCCTGACCTCTGCAGTGCTGCTGTCTCCTGTAGCGCTGCATGGTTCTAAGCTAAGTTTCCTTTCCTTTTTCTGTTCTCTCAGATTTGTCCTCAGGTTTGAAGTGTCTGTGTTGTGCAGCTGGTCTGGTCTGTCTCTAGACAGTTCAGGCTTCACCCACTAGTTAAATGGTGGAGGCTCACAGCGACATACTCAACACACAAGTTTCTGAACTCTGCATGAGGGTTTCTCCGGCGAAGTGAGGGCCGTGAGGCACAGCTCCCCGTCCCCCGGTGACCCTGCTAGGTCCACCTTCTTAGGGAAACCCTCTGCAGAGGAGCTGACAGAGCCAGGAACTTGTGAGTTGTATGTGTCCACTCAGGCATCATTCATGCTTGTTCTGTAGGCAGTTCCTGTCAGAAGGAGGAGGCGCAGCAGGAGCGTCGGGGGGCGGAAGACGGTGCCTCAGTGCCTCTCTCCTTCTGACATTGTTAAAGAAAACACAACAAATTTATAATTATGTAGATAATTACATGTAGATAATGTCCTCAAGTTCTGTATAACCACTTTGTCCTCTCTCTGTGTTTGTTTCTCGTTCGTTGTTGTGTGTGTTTGTGTGCATTTGTCTCTTTCAAACAGGTGCCGGTCCTGACCTCTGCAGTGCTGCTGTCTCCTGTAGCGCTGCATGGTTCTAAGCTAAGTTTCCTTTCCTTTTTCTGTTCTCTCAGATTTGTCCTCAGGTTTGAAGTGTCTGTGTTGTGCAGCTGGTCTGGTCTGTCTCTAGACAGTTCAGGCTTCACCCACTAGTTAAATGGTGGAGGCTCACAGCGACATACTCAACACACAAGTTTCTGAACTCTGCATGAGGGTTTCTCCGGCGAAGTGAGGGCCGTGAGGCACAGCTCCCCGTCCCCCGGTGACCCTGCTAGGTCCACCTTCTTAGGGAAACCCTCTGCAGAGGAGCTGACAGAGCCAGGAACTTGTGAGTTGTATGTGTCCACTCAGGCATCATTCATGCTTGTTCTGTAGGCAGTTCCTGTCAGAAGGAGGAGGCGCAGCAGGAGCGTCGGGGGGCGGAAGACGGTGCCTCAGTGCCTCTCTCCTTCTGACATTGTTAAAGAAAACACAACAAATTTATAATTATGTAGATAATTACATGTAGATAATGTCCTCAAGTTCTTTATAACCACTTTGTCCTCTCTCTGTGTTTGTTTCTCGTTCGTTGTTGTGTGTGTTTGTGTGCATTTGTCTCTTTCAAACAGGTGCCGGTCCTCACCTCTGCAGTGCTGCCGTCTCCTGTAGCGCTGCATGGTTCTAAGCTAAGTTTCCTTTCCTTTTTCTGTTCTCTCAGATTTGTCCTCAGGTTTGAAGTGTCTGTGTTGTGCAGCTGGTCTGGTCTGTCTCTAGACAGTTCAGGCTTCACCCACTAGTTAAATGGTGGAGGCTCACAGCGACATACTCAACACACAAGTTTCTGAACTCTGCATGAGGGTTTCTCCGGCGAAGTGAGGGCCGTGAGGCACAGCTCCCCGTCCCCCGGTGACCCTGCTAGGTCCACCTTCTTAGGGAAACCCTCTGCAGAGGAGCTGACAGAGCCAGGAACTTGTGAGTTGTGTGTGTCCACTCAGGCATCATTCATGCTTGTTCTGTAGGCAGTTCCTGTCAGAAGGAGGAGGCGCAGCAGGAGCGTCGGGGGGCGGAAGACGGTGCCTCAGTGCCTCTCTCCTTCTGACATTGTTAAAGAAAACACAACAAATTTATAATTATGTAGATAATTACATGTAGATAATGTCCTCAAGTTCTGTATAACCACTTTGTCCTCTCTCTGTGTTTGTTTCCCGTTCGTTGTTGTGTGTGTTTGCGTGCATTTGTCTCTTTCAAACAGGTGCCGGTCCTCACCTCTGCAGTGCTGCCGTCTCCTGTAGCGCTGCATGGTTCTAAGCTAAGTTTCCTTTCCTTTTTCTGTTCTCTCAGATTTGTCCTCAGGTTTGAAGTGTCTGTGTTGTGCAGCTGGTCTGGTCTGTCTCTAGACAGTTCAGGCTTCACCCACTAGTTAAATGGTGGAGGCTCACAGCGACATACTCAACACACAAGTTTCTGAACTCTGCATGAGGGTTTCTCCGACGAAGTGAGGGCCGTGAGGCACAGCTCCCCGTCCCCCGGTGACCCTGCTAGGTCCACCTTCTTAGGGAAACCCTCTGCAGAGGAGCTGACAGAGCCAGGAACTTGTGAGTTGTGTGTGTCCACTCAGGCATCATTCATGCTTGTTCTGTAGGCAGTTCCTGTCAGAAGGAGGAGGCGCAGCAGGAGCGTCGGGGGGCGGAAGACGGTGCCTCAGTGCCTCTCTCCTTCTGACATTGTTAAAGAAAACACAACAAATTTATAATTATGTAGATAATTACATGTAGATAATGTCCTCAAGTTCTGTATAACCACTTTGTCCTCTCTCTGTGTTTGTTTCTCGTTCGTTGTTGTGTGTGTTTGTGTGCATTTGTCTCTTTCAAACAGGTGCCGGTCCTCACCTCTGCAGTGCTGCCGTCTCCTGTAGCGCTGCATGGTTCTAAGCTAAGTTTCCTTTCCTTTTTCTGTTCTCTCAGATTTGTCCTCAGGTTTGAAGTGTCTGTGTTGTGCAGCTGGTCTGGTCTGTCTCTAGACAGTTCAGGCTTCACCCACTAGTTAAATGGTGGAGGCTCACAGCGACATACTCAACACACAAGTTTCTGAACTCTGCATGAGGGTTTCTCCGACGAAGTGAGGGCCGTGAGGCACAGCTCCCCGTCCCCCGGTGACCCTGCTAGGTCCACCTTCTTAGGGAAACCCTCTGCAGAGGAGCTGACAGAGCCAGGAACTTGTGAGTTGTGTGTGTCCACTCAGGCATCATTCATGCTTGTTCTGTAGGCAGTTCCTGTCAGAAGGAGGAGGCGCAGCAGGAGCGTCGGGGGGCGGAAGACGGTGCCTCAGTGCCTCTCTCCTTCTGACATTGTTAAAGAAAACACAACAAATTTATAATTATGTAGATAATTACATGTAGATAATGTCCTCAAGTTCTGTATAACCACTTTGTCCTCTCTCTGTGTTTGTTTCTCGTTCGTTGTTGTGTGTTTTTGTGTGCATTTGTCTC